>NC_139450.1:22948967-23627729 GCF_963924565.1 Ascidiella aspersa | reverse complement strand
CCAGGTTGAATGCAACCGATCTCGTCCGATCTCGGAAGTTAAGCAACGTCGGGATTGGTTAGTACTTGGATGGGTGACCGCCTAGGAATACCAATTGTCGTAGGCAATATATGATTTATTTAAGTTTTTACATTTTTAAACAGATTAGACCAAAAAATGTTGAGCAATACTGCCTACGACCATACCATGTTGAATGCACCCGATCTCGGGCGTTCTCGGAAGTTAAGCAACGTCGGGATTGGTTAGTACTTGGATGGGTGACCGCCTAGGAATTCCAATTGTCGTAGGCAAAATATGATTTATTTAAGTTTTTATTTTTTTAAATATATTTAAAGGTTAACATTTTTAAAGATTTTAGACCAAAAAATGTTGACCAATACTGTTTGCGACCATACCAGGTTGAAAGCACCCGATCTCGTCCGATCTCGGAAGTTAAGCAACGTCGGGATTGTTTAGTACTTGGATGGGTGACCGCCTAGCAATACCAATTGTCGTAGGCACAATATGATTTATTTAAGTTTTTACAGTTTTAAATAGATTAGACCATAAATGTTGACCAATACTTTCTACGACCATACCAGGTTGAATGCACCCGATCTCGTCCGATCTCGGACGTTAAGCAACGTCGGGATTGGTTAGTACTTGGATGGGTGACCGCCTAGGAATACCAATTGTCGTAGACACAATATGATTTATTGATGTTTTTACACTTTTAAATAGATTAGACCAAAAAATGTTGACCAATACTGGCTACGACCATACCAGGTTGATGCACCCGATCTCGTCCGATCTCGGAAGTTAAGCAACGTCGGGATTGGTTAGTACTTGGATGGGTGACCGCCTAGGAATACCAATTGTCGTAGGCAAAATATGATTTATTTAAGTTTTTACATTTTTAAATAGATTAGACCAAAAAATGTTGACCAATACTGGCTACGACCATACCAGGTTGAATGCACCCGATCTCGTCCGATCTCGGAAGTTAAGCAACGTCGGGATTGATTAGTACTTGGATGAGTGACCGCCTAGGAATACCAATTGTCGTAGGCACAATATGATTTATTTAAGTTTTTACATTTTTAAATAGATTAGACCAAAAAATGTTGACCAATACTGGTTACGACCATACCAGGTTGAATGCACCCGATCTCGTCCGATCTCGGAAGTTAAGCAACGTCGGGATTGGTTAGTACTTGGATGGGTGACCGCCTAGGAATACCAATTGTCGTAGGCACAATATGATTTACTTAAGTTTTTACATTTTTAAATAGATTAGACCATAAATGTTGACCAATACTGTCTACGACCATACCAGGTTGAATGCACCCGATCTCGTGCGATCCCGTGCGATCTCGGAAGTTAAGCAACGTCGGGATTGGTTAGTACTTGGATGGGTGACCGCCTAGGAATACCAACTGTCGTAGGCAAAATATGATTTATTTAAGTTTTTACTGTTTTAAATAGATTAGACGTAAAATGTTGAGAAATACTGCTTACGACCATACCAGGTTGAATGCACCCGATCTCGTCCGATCTCGGACGTTAAGCAACGTCGGGATTAGTTAGTACTTGGATGGGTGACCGCCTAGGAATACCAATTGTCGTAGACACAATATGATTTATTGATGTTTTTACATTTTTAAATAGATTAGACCAAAAAATGTTGACCAATACTGGCTACGACCATATCAGGTTGAATGCACCCGATCTCGTCCGAACTCGGAAGTTAAGCAACGTCGGGATTGGTTAGTACTTGGATGGGTGACCGCCTAGGAATACCAATTGTCGTAGGCAAAATATGATTTATTGATGTTTTTACATTTTTAAATAGATTAGACCAAAAAATGTTGACCAATACTGGCTACGACCATACCAGGTTGAATGCACCCGATCTCGTCCGATCTCGGAAGTTAAGCAACGTCGGGATTGGTTAGTACTTGGATGGGTGACCGCCTAGGAATACCAATTGTCGTAGGCAAAATATGATTTATTGATGTTTTTACATTTTTAAATAGATTAGACCAAAAAATGTTGACCAATACTGGCTACGACCATACCAGGTTGAATGCACCCGATCTCGTCCGATCTCGGACGTTAAGCAACGTCGGGATTAGTTAGTACTTGGATGGGTGACCGCCTAGGAATACCAATTGTCGTAGACACAATATGATTTATTGATGTTTTTACATTTTTAAATAGATTAGACCAAAAAATGTTGACCAATACTGGCTACGACCATACCAGGTTGAATGCACCCGATCTCGTCCGATCTCGGAAGTTAAGCAACGTCGGGATTGGTTAGTACTTGGATGGGTGACCGCCTAGGAATACCAATTGTCGTAGGCAAAATATGATTTATTGAAGTTTTTACATTTTTAAATAGATTAGACCAAAAAATGTTGACCAATACTGGCTACGACCATACCAGGTTGAATGCACCCGATCTCGTCCGATCTCGGAAGTTAAGCAACGTCGGGATTGATTAGTACTTGGATGGGTGACCGCCTAGGAATACCAATTGTCGTAGGCAAAATATGATTTATTTAAGTTTTTACATTTTTAAATAGATTAGACCAAAAAATGTTGACCAATACTGGCTACGACCATACCAGGTTGAATGCACCCGATCTCGTCCGATCTCGGAAGTTAAGCAACGTCGGGATTGGTTAGTACTTGGATGGGTGACCGCCTAGGAATACCAATTGTCGTAGGCACAAAATGATTTACTTAAGTTTTTACATTTTTAAATAGATTAGACCATAAATGTTGACCAATACTGTCTACGACCATACCAGGTTGAATGCACCCGATCTCGTGCGATCTCGCAAGTTAAGCAACGTCGGGATTGGTTAGTACTTGGATGGGAGACCGCCTAAGAATACCAATTGTCGTAGGCAAAATATGATTTATTTAAGTTTTTACTTTTTTAAATAGATTAGACGTAAAATGTTGAGAAATACTGCTTACGACCATACCAGGTTGAATGCACCCGATCTCGTCCGATCTCGGAAGTTAAGCAACGTCGGGAATGGTTAGTACTTGGATGGGTGACCGCATAGGAATTCCAATTGTCATAGGCAAAATATGATTTATAAAATATATTTAAAAGTTAACATTTTTGAAGATTTTAAACCAAAAAATGTTGACCACTACTGTCTACGACCATACCAGGTTGAATGCACCCGATCTCGTCCGATCTCGGAAGTTAAGCAACGTCGGGATTGGTTAGTACTTGGATGGGTGACCGCCTAGGAATACCAATTGTCGTAGGCACAATATGATTTATTTAAGTTTTTTCATTTTTAAATAGATTAGACCATAAATGTTGACCAATACTGACTACGACCATACCAGGTTGAATGCACCCGATCTCGTCCGATCTCGGAAGTTAAGCAACGTCGGGATTGGTTAGTACTTGGATGGGTGACCGCCTAGGAATACCAATTGTCGTAGGCACAAAATGATTTACTTAAGTTTTTACATTTTTAAATAGATTAGACCATAAATGTTGACCAATACTGTCTACGACCATACCAGGTTGAATGCACCCGATCTCGTGCGATCTCGCAAGTTAAGCAACGTCGGGATTGGTTAGTACTTGGATGGGAGACCGCCTAAGAATACCAATTGTCGTAGGCAAAATATGATTTATTTAAGTTTTTACTTTTTTAAATAGATTAGACGTAAAATGTTGAGAAATACTGGTTACGACCATACCAGGTTGAATGCACCCGATCTCGTCCGATCTCGGAAGTTAAGCAACGTCGGGAATGGTTAGTACTTGGATGGGTGACCGCATAGGAATTCCAATTGTCATAGGCAAAATATGATTTATAAAATATATTTAAAAGTTAACATTTTTGAAGATTTTAAACCAAAAAATGTTGACCACTACTGTCTACGACCATACCAGGTTGAATGCACCCGATCTCGTCCGATCTCGGAAGTTAAGCAACGTCGGGATTGGTTAGTACTTGGATGGGTGACCGCCTAGGAATACCAATTGTCGTAGGCACAATATGATTTATTTAAGTTTTTTCATTTTTAAATAGATTAGACCATAAATGTTGACCAATACTGACTACGACCATACCAGGTTGAATACACCCGATCTCGTCCGATCTCGGAAGTTAAGCAACGTCGGGATTGGTTGGTACTTGGATGGGTGACCGCCTCGGAATACCAATTGTCATAGGAAAAATATGATTTTTAAAATTTATTTAAATTTTAACATTTTCAAAGATTTTAGACCAAAAAATGTTGACCACTGTCTACGACCATACCAGGTTGAATGCACCCGATCTCGTCCGATCTCGGAAGTTAAGCAACGTCGGGATAGGTGAGTACTTGGATGGGTGACCGCCTAGGAATACCAATTGTCGTAGGCTAAATATGATTTACTTAATTTTTACATTTTTTTATAGATTAGACCAAAAAATGGTGAGCAATACTGAATACGACCATACCAGGTTGAATGCACCCGATCTCGTCCGATCTCGGAAGTTAAGCAACGTCGGGATTGGTTGGTACTTGGATGGGTGACCGCCTAGGAATACCAATTCTCATAGGAAAAATATGATTTTTAAAATTTATTTAAATTTTAACATTTTCAAAGATTTTAGACCAAAAAATGTTGACCACTGTCTACCACCATACCAGGTTGAATGCACCCGATCTCGTCCGATCTCGGAAGTTAAGCAACGTCGGGATAGGTGAGTACTTGGATGGGTGACCGCCTAGGAATACCAATTGTCATAGGCAAAATATGATTTTTAAAATGTATTTAATGTTAACATTTTTAAAGATTTTAAACCAAAAAATGTTGATCAATACTGTCTACGACCATACCAGGTTGAATGCAACCCATCTCGTCCGATCTCGGAAGTTAAGCAACGTCGGGATTGGTTGGTACTTGGATGGGTGACCGCCTAGGAATACCAATTGTCATAGGAAAAATATGATTTTTTAAATTTTAACATTTTCAAAGATTTTAGACCAAAAAATGTTGACCAATACTGTCTACGACCATACCAGGTTGAATGCACCCGATCTCGTCCGATCTCGGAAGTTAAGCAACGTCGGGATTGGTGAGTACTTGGATGGGTGACCGCCTAGGAATACCAATTGTCGTAGGCAAAATATGATTTATTTAAGTTTTTACATTTTTTATAGATTAGACCAAAAAATGTTGTGCAATACTGAATACGACCATACCAGGTTGAATGCACCCGATCTCGTCCGATCTCGGAAGTTAAGCAACGTCGGGATTGGTTGGTACTTGGATGTGTGACCGCCTAGGAATACCAATTGTCATAGGCAAAATATGATTTTTAATATATATTTAAATGTGAACATTTTTAAAGATTTTAGACCAAAAAATGTTGACCAATACTGTCTACGACCATACCAGGTTGAATGCAACCGATCTCGTCCGATCTCGGAAGTTAAGCAACGTCGGGATTGGTGAGTACTTGGATGGGTGACCGCCTAGGAATACCAATTGTCGTAGGCAAAATATTGTTTATTCAAGTTTTTACATTTTTAAATAGATTAGACCAAAAAATGTTGACCAATACTGCCTACGACCATGCCAGGTTGAATGCACCCGATCTCGTCCGATCTCGGAAGTTAAGCAACGTCGGGATTGGTTGGTACTTGGATGGGTGACCGCCTAGGAATACCAATTGTCATAGGCAAAATATGATTTTTAAAATATATTTAATTGTAACATTTTTAAAGATTTTAGACCAAAAAATGTTGATCAATAATGTCTACGACCATACCAGGTTGAATGCAACCGATCTCGTCCGATCTCGGAAGTTAAGCAACGTCGGGATTGGTTAGTACTTGGATGGGTGACCGCCTAGGAATACCAATTGTCGTAGGCAATATATGATTTATTTAAGTTTTTACATTTTTAAACAGATTAGACCAAAAAATGTTGAGCAATACTGCCTACGACCATACCATGTTGAATGCACCCGATCTCGGGCGTTCTCGGAAGTTAAGCAACGTCGGGATTGGTTAGTACTTGGATGGGTGACCGCCTAGGAATTCCAATTGTCGTAGGCAAAATATGATTTATTTAAGTTTTTATTTTTTTAAATATATTTAAAGGTTAACATTTTTAAAGATTTTAGACCAAAAAATGTTGACCAATACTGTCTGCGACCATACCAGGTTGAAAGCACCCGATCTCGTCCGATCTCGGAAGTTAAGCAACGTCGGGATTGTTTAGTACTTGGATGGGTGACCGCCTAGCAATACCAATTGTCGTAGGCACAATATGATTTATTTAAGTTTTTACAGTTTTAAATAGATTAGACCATAAATGTTGACCAATACTTTCTACGACCATACCAGGTTGAATGCACCCGATCTCGTCCGATCTCGGACGTTAAGCAACGTCGGGATTGGTTAGTACTTGGATGGGTGACCGCCTAGGAATACCAATTGTCGTAGACACAATATGATTTATTGATGTTTTTACACTTTTAAATAGATTAGACCAAAAAATGTTGACCAATACTGGCTACGACCATACCAGGTTGATGCACCCGATCTCGTCCGATCTCGGAAGTTAAGCAACGTCGGGATTGGTTAGTACTTGGATGGGTGACCGCCTAGGAATACCAATTGTCGTAGGCAAAATATGATTTATTTAAGTTTTTACATTTTTAAATAGATTAGACCAAAAAATGTTGACCAATACTGGCTACGACCATACCAGGTTGAATGCACCCGATCTCGTCCGATCTCGGAAGTTAA
Organism: Ascidiella aspersa; assembly: GCF_963924565.1. Lineage (NCBI taxonomy): Eukaryota > Metazoa > Chordata > Ascidiacea > Phlebobranchia > Ascidiidae > Ascidiella > Ascidiella aspersa. The sequence goes on along the minus strand of NC_139450.1, from coordinate 23,620,961 downwards.
GCAACGTCGGGATTGATTAGTACTTGGATGAGTGACCGCCTAGGAATACCAATTGTCGTAGGCACAATATGATTTATTTAAGTTTTTACATTTTTAAATAGATTAGACCAAAAAATGTTGACCAATACTGGTTACGACCATACCAGGTTGAATGCACCCGATCTCGTCCGATCTCGGAAGTTAAGCAACGTCGGGATTGGTTAGTACTTGGATGGGTGACCGCCTAGGAATACCAATTGTCGTAGGCACAATATGATTTACTTAAGTTTTTACATTTTTAAATAGATTAGACCATAAATGTTGACCAATACTGTCTACGACCATACCAGGTTGAATGCACCCGATCTCGTGCGATCCCGTGCGATCTCGGAAGTTAAGCAACGTCGGGATTGGTTAGTACTTGGATGGGTGACCGCCTAGGAATACCAACTGTCGTAGGCAAAATATGATTTATTTAAGTTTTTACTGTTTTAAATAGATTAGACGTAAAATGTTGAGAAATACTGCTTACGACCATACCAGGTTGAATGCACCCGATCTCGTCCGATCTCGGACGTTAAGCAACGTCGGGATTAGTTAGTACTTGGATGGGTGACCGCCTAGGAATACCAATTGTCGTAGACACAATATGATTTATTGATGTTTTTACATTTTTAAATAGATTAGACCAAAAAATGTTGACCAATACTGGCTACGACCATATCAGGTTGAATGCACCCGATCTCGTCCGAACTCGGAAGTTAAGCAACGTCGGGATTGGTTAGTACTTGGATGGGTGACCGCCTAGGAATACCAATTGTCGTAGGCAAAATATGATTTATTGATGTTTTTACATTTTTAAATAGATTAGACCAAAAAATGTTGACCAATACTGGCTACGACCATACCAGGTTGAACGCACCCGATCTCGTCCGATCTCGGAAGTTAAGCAACGTCGGGATTGGTTGGTACTAGGATGGGTGACCGCCTAGGAATTCCAATTGTCATAGGCAAAATATGATTTTTAAAATATATTTAAATGTTAACATTTTTAAAGATTTTAGACCAAAAAATGTTGACCAATACCGTCTACGGCCATACCAGGTTGAATGCACCCGATCTCGTCCGATCTCGGAAGTTAAGCAACGTCGGGTTTGGTGAGTACTTGGATGGGTGACCGCCTAGGAATACCAATTGTCGTAGGCACAATATGATTTATTTAAGTTTTTACTTTTTTAATTAGATTAGACATAAAATGTTGAGAAATACTGCTTACGACCATACCAGGTTGAATGCACCCGATCTCGTCCGATCTCGGATGTTAAGCAATGTCGGGATTGGTGAGTACTTGGATGGGTGACCGCCTAGGAATACCAATTGTCTTAGGCACAATATGATGTATTTAAGTTTTTACATTTTTAAATAGATTAGACCATAAATGTTGACCAATACTGTCTACGACCATACCAGGTTAAATGCACCCGATCTCGTCCGATCTCGGAAGTTAAGCAACGTCGGGATTGGTTAGTACTTGGATGGGTGACCGCCTAGCAATACCAATTGTCGTAGGCACAATATGATTTATTTAAGTTTTTACATTTTTAAATAGATTAGACCATAAATGTTGACCAATACTGACTACGACCATACCAGGTTGAATGCACCCGATCTCGTCCGATCTCGGAAGTTAAGCAACGTCGGGATTGGTTGGTACTTGGATGGGTGACCGCCTAGGAATACCAATTGTCATAGGCAAAATATGATTTTTAAAATATATTTAATGTTAACATTTTTAAAGATTTTAGACCAAAAAATGTTGATCAATACTGTCTACGACCATACCAGGTTGAATGCAACCCATCTCGTCCGATCTCGGAAGTTAAGCAACGTCGGGATTGGTTGGTACTTGGATGGGTGACCGCCTAGGAATACCAATTGTCATACGAAAAATATGATTTTTTAAATTTTAACATTTTCAAAGATTTCAGACCAAAAAATGTTGACCAATACTGTCTACGACCATACCAGGTTGAATGCACCCGATCTCGTCCGATCTCGGAAGTTAAGCAACGTCGGGATTGATGAGTACTTGGATGGGTGACCGCCTAGGAATACCAATTGTCGTAGGCAAAATATGATTTATTTAAATTTTTACATTTTTTATAGATTAGACCAAAAAATGTTGTGCAATACTGAATACGACCATACAAGGTTGAATGCACCCGATCTCGTCCGATCTCGGAAGTTAAGCAACGTCGGGATTGGTTGGTACTTGGATGGGTGACCGCCTAGGAATACCAATTGTCATAGGCAAAATATGATTTTTAATATATATTTAAATGTGAACATTTTTAAAGATTTTAGACCAAAAAATGTTGATCAATACTGTCTACGACCATACCAGGTTGAATGCAACCGATCTCGTCCGATCTCGGAAGTTGAGCAACGTCGGGATTGGTTAGTACTTGGATGGGTGACCGCCTAGGAATACCAATTGTCGTAGGCAATATATGATTTATTTAAGTTTTTACATTTTTAAATAGATTAGACCAAAAAATGTTGAGCAATACTGCCTACGACCATACCATGTTGAATGCACCCGATCTCGGGCGTTCTCGGAAGTTAAGCAACGTCGGGATTGGTTAGTACTTGGATGGGTGACCGCCTAGGAATACCAATTGTCGTAGGCAAAATATGATTTATTTAAGTTTTTATTTTTTTAAATATATTTAAATGTTAACATTTTTAAAGATTTTAGACCAAAAAATGTTGACCAATGCTGTCTACGACCATACCAGGTTGAAAGCACCCGATCTCGTCCGATCTCGGAAGTTAAGCAACGTCGGGATTGTTTAGTACTTGGATGGGTGACCGCCTAGCAATACCAATTGTCGTAGGCACAATATGATTTATTTAAGTTTTTACAGTTTTAAATAGATTAATCCATAAATGTTGACCAATACTTTCTACGACCATACCAGGTTGAATGCACCCGATCTCGTCCGATCTCGGAGGTTAAGCAACGTCGGGATTGGTTAGTACTTGGATGGGTGACCGCCTTGGAATACCAATTGTCGTAGACACAATATGATTTATTGATGTTTTTATATTTTTAAATAGATTAGACCAAAAAATGTTGACCAATACTGGCTACGACCATACCAGGTTGATGCACCCGATCTCGTCCGGTCTCGGAAGTTAAGCAACGTCGGGATTGGTTAGTACTTGGATGGGTGACCGCCTAGGAATACCAATTGTCGTAGGCAAAATATGATTTATTTAAGTTTTTACATTTTTAAATAGATTAGACCAAAAAATGTTGACCAATACTGGCTACGACCATACCAGGTTGAATGCACCCGATCTCGTCCGATCTCGGAAGTTAAGCAACGTCGGGATTGATTAGTACTTGGATTTGTGACCGCCTAGCAATACCAATTGTCGTAGGCAAAATATGATTTATTTAAGTTTTTACATTTTTAAATAGATTAGACCAAAAAATGTTGACCAATACTGACTACGACCATACCAGGTTGAATGCACCCGATCTCGTCCGATCTCGGAAGTTAAGCAACGTCGGGATTGGTTGGTACTTGGATGGGTGACCGCCTAGGAATACCAATTGTCATAGGCAAAATATGATTTTTAAAATATATTTAATGTTAACTTTTTTAAAGATTTTAGACCAAAAAATGTTGATCAATACTGTCTACGACCATACCAGGTTGAATGCAACCCATCTCGTCCGATCTCGGAAGTTAAGCAACGTCGGGATTGGTTGGTACTTGGATGGGTGACCGCCTAGGAATACCAATTGTCATACGAAAAATATGATTTTTTAAATTTTAACATTTTCAAAGATTTCAGACCAAAAAATGTTGACCAATACTGTCTACGACCATACCAGGTTGAATGCACCCGATCTCGTCCGATCTCGGAAGTTAAGCAACGTCGGGATTGATGAGTACTTGGATGGGTGACCGCCTAGGAATACCAATTGTCGTAGGCAAAATATGATTTATTTAAATTTTTACATTTTTTATAGATTAGACCAAAAAATGTTGTGCAATACTGAATACGACCATACAAGGTTGAATGCACCCGATCTCGTCCGATCTCGGAAGTTAAGCAACGTCGGGATTGGTTGGTACTTGGATGGGTGACCGCCTAGGAATACCAATTGTCATAGGCAAAATATGATTTTTAATATATATTTAAATGTGAACATTTTTAAAGATTTTAGACCAAAAAATGTTGATCAATACTGTCTACGACCATACCAGGTTGAATGCAACCAATCTCGTCCGATCTCGGAAGTTGAGCAACGTCGGGATTGGTTAGTACTTGGATGGGTGACCGCCTAGGAATACCAATTGTCGTAGGCAATATATGATTTATTTAAGTTTTTACTATTTTAAATAGATTAGACCAAAAAATGTTGAGCAATACTGCCTACGACCATACCATGTTGAATGCACCCGATCTCGGGCGTTCTCGGAAGTTAAGCAACGTCGGGATTGGTTAGTACTTGGATGGGTGACCGCCTAGGAATACCAATTGTCGTAGGCAAAATATGATTTATTTAAGTTTTTATTTTTTTAAATATATTTAAATGTTAACATTTTTAAAGATTTTAGACCAAAAAATGTTGACCAATGCTGTCTACGACCATACCAGGTTGAAAGCACCCGATCTCGTCCGATCTCGGAAGTTAAGCAACGTCGGGATTGTTTAGTACTTGGATGGGTGACCGCCTAGCAATACCAATTGTCGTAGGCACAATATGATTTATTTAAGTTTTTACAGTTTTAAATAGATTAATCCATAAATGTTGACCAATACTTTCTACGACCATACCAGGTTGAATGCACCCGATCTCGTCCGATCTCGGAGGTTAAGCAACGTCGGGATTGGTTAGTACTTGGATGGGTGACCGCCTTGGAATACCAATTGTCGTAGACACAATATGATTTATTGATGTTTTTATATTTTTAAATAGATTAGACCAAAAAATGTTGACCAATACTGGCTACGACCATACCAGGTTGATGCACCCGATCTCGTCCGGTCTCGGAAGTTAAGCAACGTCGGGATTGGTTAGTACTTGGATGGGTGACCGCCTAGGAATACCAATTGTCGTAGGCAAAATATGATTTATTTAAGTTTTTACATTTTTAAATAGATTAGACCAAAAAATGTTGACCAATACTGGCTACGACCATACCAGGTTGAATGCACCCGATCTCGTCCGATCTCGGAAGTTAAGCAACGTCGGGATTGATTAGTACTTGGATTTGTGACCGCCTAGCAATACCAATTGTCGTAGGCAAAATATGATTTATTTAAGTTTTTACATTTTTAAATAGATTAGACCAAAAAATGTTGACCAATACTGTCTACGACCATACCACGTTGAATGCACCCGATCTCGTGCGATCCCGTGCGATCTCGGAATTTAAGCAACGTCGGGATTGGTTAGTACTTGGATGGGTGACCGCCTAGGAATACCAATTGTCGTAGGCAAAATATGATTTATTTAAGTTTTTACTTTTTTAAATAGATTAGACGTAAAATGTTGAGAAATACTGCTTACGACCATACCAGGTTGAATGCACCCGATCTCGTCCGATCTCGGACGTTAAGCAACGTCGGGATTAGTTAGTACTTGGATGGGTGACCGCCTAGGAATACCAATTGTCGTAGACACAATATGATTTATTTATGTTTTTACATTTTTAAATAGATTAGACCATAAATGCTGACCAATACTGTCTACGACCATACCAGGTTGAATGCACCCGATCTCGTGCGATCTCGTGCGATCTCGGAAGTTAAGCAACGTCGGGATTGGTTAGTACTTACATGGGTGACCGCTTAGGAATACCAATTGTCGTAGGCAAAATATGATTTATTTAAGTTTTTACATTTTTAAATAGATTAGACCAAAAAATGTTGACCAATACTGGCTACGACCATACCAGGTTGAATGCACCCGATCTCGTCCGATCTCGGAAGTTAAGCAACGTCGGGATTGGTTAGTACTTGGATGGGTGACCACCTAGCAATACCAATTGTCATAGGCAAAATATGATTTTTAAAATATATTTAAATGTTAACATTTTTAAAGATTTTAGACCAAAAAATGTTGACCAATACTGTCTACGACCATACCAGGTTGAATGCACCCGATCTCGTGCGATCTCGTGCGATCTCGGAAGTTAAGCAACGTCGGGATTGGTTAGTACTTACATGGGTGACCGCTTAGGAATACCAATTGTCGTAGGCAAAATATGATTTATTTAAGTTTTTACTTTTTTAAATAGATTAGACGTAAAATGTTGAGAAATACTGCTTACGACCATACCAGGTTGAATGCACCCGATCTCGTCCGATCTCGGAAGTTAAGCAATGTCGGGATTGGTTAGTACTTGGATGGGTGACCGCCTAGGAATACCAATTGTCGTAGGCAAAATATGATTTATTTAAGTTTTTACATTTTTAAATAGATTAGACCAAAAAATGTTGACCAATACTGGCTACGACCATACCAGGTTGAATGCACCCGATCTCGTCCGATCTCGGAAGTTAAGCAACGTCGGGATTGGTTAGTACTTGGATGGGTGACCGCCTAGCAATACCAATTGTCATAGGCAAAATATGATTTTTAAAATATATTTAAATGTTAACATTTTTAAAGATTTTAGACCAAAAAATGTTGACCAATACTGTCTACGACCATACCAGGTTGAAAGCACCCGATCTCGTCCGATCTCGGAAGTTAAGCAACGTCGGGATTGGTTAGTACTTGGATGGGTGACCGCCTAGGAATACCAATTGTCGTAGGCATAATATCATTTATTTAAGTTTCTACATTTTTAAAAAGATTAGACCATAAATGTTGTCCAATACTGTCTACGAGCATACCAGGTTTAATGCACCCGATCTCATCCGATCTCGGAAGTTAAGCAACGTCGGGATTGGTTAGTACTTGGATGGGTGACCGCCTAGGAATACCAATTGTCGTAGGCAAAATATGATTTATTTATGTTTTTACATTTTTAAATAGATTAGACCAAAAAATGTTGATCAATACTGGCTACGACCATACCAAGTTGAATGCACCCCATCTCGTCCGATCTCGGAAGTTAAGCCACGTCGGGATTGGTTAGTACTTGGATGGGTGACCGCCTAGGAATACCAATTGTCGTGGGCACAATATGATTTATTTAAGTTTTTACATTTTTAAATACATTAGACCATAAATGTTGACCAATATTGTCTACGACCATACCAGGTTGAATTCACCCGATCTCGTCCGATCTCGGAAGTTAAGCAACGTCAGGATTGGTTAGTACTTGGATGGGTGACCGCCTAGGAATACCAATTGTCGTAGGCACAATATGATTTATTTAAGTTTTTACATTTTTAAATAGATTAGACCATAAATGTTGACCAATACTGACTCCGACCATACAAGGTTGAATGCACCCGATCTCGTCCGATCTCGGAAGTTAAGCAACGTCGGGATTGGTTGGTACTTGGATGGGTGACCGCCTAGGAATACCAATTGTCATAGGCAAAATATGATTTTTAAAATATATTTAATGTTAACATTTTTAAAGATTTTATACCAAAAAATGTTGATCAATACTGCCAACGACCATACCATGTTGAATGCACCCGATCTCGTCCGTTCTCGGAAGTTAAGCAACGTCGGGATTGGTTAGTACTTGGATGGGTGACCGCCTAGGAATACCAATTGTCGTAGGCAAAATATGATTTATTTAAGATTTAATTTTTTTAAATACATTTAAATGTTAACATTTTTAAAGATTTTAGACCAAAAAATGTTGACCAATACTGTCTACGACCATACCAGGTTGAAAGCACCCGATCTCGTCCGATCTCGCAAGTTAAGCAACGTCGGGATTGTTTAGTACTTGGATGGGTGACCGCCTAGCAATACCAATTGTCGTAGGCACAATATGATTTATTTAAGTTTTTACAGTTTTAAATAGATTAGACCATAAATGTTGAGCAATACTGCCTACGACCATACCAGGTTGAATGCACCCGATCTCGTCCGATCTCGGACGTTAAGCAACGTCGGGATTGGTTAGTACTTGGATGGGTGACCGCCTAGGAATACCAATTGTCGTAGACACAATATGATTTATTTATGTTTTTACATTTTTAAATAGTTTAGACCAAAAAATGACTGACCAATACTGGCTACGACCATACCAGGTTGAATGCACCCGATCTCGTCCGATCTCGGAAGTAAAGCAACGTCGGGATTGGTTAGTACTTGGATGGGTGACCGCCTAGGAATACCAATTGTCGTAGGCAAAATATGATTTATTTAAGTTTTTACATTTTTAAATAGATTAGACCAAAAAATGTTGACCAATACTGGCTACGAGCAAACCAGGTTGAATGCACCCGATCTCGTCCGATCTCGGAAGTTAAGCAACGTCGGGATTGATTAGTACTTGGATGGGTGACCGCCTAGGAATACCAATTGTCGTAGGCAAAATATGATTTATTTAAGTTTTTACATTTTTAAATAGATTAGACCAAAAAATGTTGACAATACTGGCTACGACTATACCAGGTTGAATGCATTTGATCTCGTCCGATCTCGGAAGTTAAGCAACGTCGGGATTGGTTAGTACTTGGATGGGTGACCGCCTAGGAATACCAATTGTCGTAGGCACAATATGATTTACTTAAGTTTTTACTTTTTTAAATAGATTAGACGTAAAATGTTGAGAAATACTGCTTACGACCATACCAGGTTGAATGCACCCGATCTCGTCCGATCTCGGAAGTTAAGCAACGTCGGGATTGGTTAGTACTTGGATGGGTGACCGCCTAGGAATACCAATTGTCGTAGGCAAAATATGATTTATTTAAGTTTTTACTTTTTTAAATAGATTAGACGTAAAATGTTGAGAAATACTGCTTACGACCATACCAGGTTGAATGCACCCGATCTCGTCCGATCTCGGAAGTTAAGCAACGTCGAGATTGGTTAGTACTTGGATGGGTGACCGCATAGGAATTCCAATTGTCATAGGCAAAATATGATTTTTAAAATATATTTAAATGTTAACATTTTTAAAGATTTTAGACCAAAAAATGTTGACCAATACTCTCTACGACCATACCAGGTTGAATGCACCCGATCTCGTCCGATCTCGGAAGTTAAGCAACGTCGGGATTGGTTAGTACTTGGATGGGTGACCGCCTAGGAATACCAATTGTCGTAGGCATAATATCATTTATTTAAGTTTTTACATTTTTAAATAGATTAGACCATAAATGTTGACGAATACTGTCTACGACCATACCAGGTTGAATGCACCCGATCTCGTCCGATCTCGGAAGTTAAGCAACGTCGGGATTGGTTAGTACTTGGATGGGTGACCGCCTAGGAATACCAATTGTCGTAGGCAAAATATGATTTATTTAAGTTTTTACATTTTTAAATAGATTAGACCAAAAATGTTGACCAATACTGGCTACGAACATACCAGATTGAATGCACCCGATCTCGTCCGATCTCGGAAGTTAAGCAACGTCGGGATTGGTTAGTACTTGGATGGGTGACCGCCTAGGAATGCCAATTGTCGTAGGCAAAATATGATTTATTTAAGTTTTTACATTTTTAAATAGATTAGACCAAAAAATGTTGACCAATACTGGCTACGACCATACCAGGTTGAATTCACCCGATCTCGTCCGATCTCGGAAGTTAAGCAACGTCGGGATTGGTTAGTACTTGGATGGGTGACCGCCTAGGAATACCAATTGTCGTAGCACAATATGATTTATTTAAGTTTTTACATTTTTAAATAGATTAGACCATAAATGTTGACCAATACTGTCTACGACCATACCAGGTTGAATGCACCCGATCTCGTCCGATCTCGGAAGTTAAGCAACGTCGGGATTGGTTAGTACTTGGATGGGTGACCGCCTAGGAATACCAATTGTCGTAGGCAAAATATGATTTATTTAAGTTTTTACTTTTTTAAATAGATTAGACGTAAAATGTTGAGAAATACTGTCTACGACCATACCAGGTTCAATGCACCCGATCTTGTCCGATCTCGGAAGTTAAGCAACGTCGGGATTGGTTAGTACTTGGATGGGTGACCGCATAGGAATTCCAATTGTCATAGGCAAAATATGATTGATAAAATATATTTAAATGTTAACATTTTTGAAGATTTGACCAAAAAATGTTGACCAATACTGTCTACGACCATACCAGGTTGAATGCACCCGATCTCGGAAGTTAAGCAACGTCGGGATTGGTTAGTACTTGGATGGGTGACCGCATAGGAATTCCAATTGTCATAGGCAAAATATGATTTATAGAATATATTTAAATGTTAACATTTTTGAAGATTTTAGACCAAAAAATGTTGACCAATACTGTCTACGACCATACCAGGTTGAATGCACCCGATCTCGTCCGATCTCGGAAGTTAAGCAACGTCGGGATTGGTTAGTACTTGGATGGGTGACCGCCTAGGCATACCAATTGTCGTAGGCAAAATATGATTTATTTAAGTTTTTACATTTTTAAATAGATTAGACCAAAAAATGTTGATCAATACTGGCTACGACCATACCAGGTTGAATGCACCCGATCTCGTCCGATCTCGGAAGTTAAGCAACGTCGGGATTGGTTAGTACTTGGATGGGTGACCGCCTAGGAATAACAAATGTCGTAGGCACAATATGATTTATTTAAGTTTTTACATTTTTAAATAGATTAGACCATAAATGTTGACCAATACTGTCTACGACCATACCAGGTTGAATGCACCCGATCTCGTCCGATCTCGGAAGTTAAGCAACGTCGGGATTGGTTAGTACTTGGATGGGTGACCGCCTAGGAATACCAATTGTCGTAGGCAAAATATGATTTATTTAACTTTTTACTTTTTTAAATAGATTAGACATAAAATGTTGAGAAATACTGCTTACGACCATACCAGGTTGAATGCACCCGATCTCGTCCGATCTCGGAAGTTAAGCAACGTCGGGATTGGTTAGTACTTGGATGGGTGACCGCATAGGAATTCCAATTGTCATAGGCAAAATATGATTTATAAAATATATTTAAATGTTAACATTTTTGAAGATTTTAGACCAAAAAATGTTGACCAATACTGTCTACGACCATACCAGGTTGAATGCACCCGATCTCGTCCGATCTCGGAAGTTAAGCAACGTCGGGATTGGTTAGTACTTGGATGGGTGACCGCCTAGCAATACCAATTGTCATAGGCAAAATATTATTTTTAAAATATATTTAAATGTTAGCATTTTAAAGATTTTAGACCAAAAAATGTTTTCCAACACTGTCTACGACCATACCAGGTTCAATGCACCCGATCTCGTCCGATCTCGGAAGTTAAGCAACGTTGGGATTGGTTAGTACTTGGATGGGTGACCGCCTAGGAATACCAATTGTCGTAGGCACAATATGATTTTTTTAAGTTTTTATTTTTAAATAGATTAGACCATAAATGTTGACCAATACTGTCCACGACCATACCAGGTTGAATGCACATGATCTCGTCCGATCTCGGAAGTTAAGCAACGTCGGGATTGGTTAGTACTTGGATGGGTGACCGCCTAGGAATACCAATTGTCGTAGGCCCAATATGATTTATTTAAGTTTTTACATTTTTAAATAGATTAGACCATAAATGTTGACGATTACTGTCTACGACCATACCAGGTTGAATGCACCCGATCTCGTCCGATCTCGGAAGTTAACCAACGTCGGGATTGGTTAGTACTTGGATGGGTGACCGCCTAGGAATACCAATTGTCGTAGGCAAAATAAGATTTATTTAAGTTTTTACATTTTTAAATAGATTAGACCAAAAAATGTTGACCAATACTGGCTACGACCATACCTAGGAATACCAATTGTCGTAGGCACAATATGATTTTTTTAAGTTTTTATTTTTAAATAGATTAGACCATAAATGTTGACCAATACTGTCCACGACCATACCAGGTTGAATGCACATGATCTCGTCCGATCTCGGAAGTTAAGCAACGTCGGGATTGGTTAGTACTTGGATGGGTGACCGCCTAGGAATACCAATTGTCGTAGGCCCAATATCATTTATTTAAGTTTTTACATTTTTAAATAGATTAGACCATAAATGTTGACGAATACTGTCTACGACCATACCAGGTTGAATGCACCCGATCTCGTCCGATCTCGGAAGTTAAGCAACGTCGGGATTGGTTAGTACTTGGATGGGTGACCGCCTAGGAATACCAATTGTCGTAGGCAAAATATGATTTATTTAAGTTTTTACATTTTTAAATAGATTAGACCAAAAATGTTGACCAATACTGGCTACGAACATACCAGATTGAATGCACCCGATCTCGTCCGATCTCGGAAGTTAAGCAACGTCGGGATTGGTTAGTACTTGGATGGGTGACCGCCTAGGAATGCCAATTGTCGTAGGCAAAATATGATTTATTTAAGTTTTTACATTTTTAAATAGATTAGACCAAAAAATGTTGACCAATACTGGCTACGACCATACCAGGTTGAATTCACCCGATCTCGTCCGATCTCGGAAGTTAAGCAACGTCGGGATTGGTTAGTACTTGGATGGGTGACCGCCTAGGAATACCAATTGTCGTAGCACAATATGATTTATTTAAGTTTTTACATTTTTAAATAGATTAGACCATAAATGTTGACCAATACTGTCTACGACCATACCAGGTTGAATGCACCCGATCTCGTCCGATCTCGGAAGTTAAGCAACGTCGGGATTGGTTAGTACTTGGATGGGTGACCGCCTAGGAATACCAATTGTCGTAGGCAAAATATGATTTATTTAAGTTTTTACTTTTTTAAATAGATTAGACGTAAAATGTTGAGAAATACTGTCTACGACCATACCAGGTTCAATGCACCCGATCTTGTCCGATCTCGGAAGTTAAGCAACGTCGGGATTGGTTAGTACTTGGATGGGTGGCCGCATAGGAATTCCAATTGTCATAGGCAAAATATGATTGATAAAATATATTTAAATGTTAACATTTTTGAAGATTTGACCAAAAAATGTTGACCAATACTGTCTACGACCATACCAGGTTGAATGCACCCGATCTCGGAAGTTAAGCAACGTCGGGATTGGTTAGTACTTGGATGGGTGACCGCATAGGAATTCCAATTGTCATAGGCAAAATATGATTTATAGAATATATTTAAATGTTAACATTTTTGAAGATTTTAGACCAAAAAATGTTGACCAATACTGTCTACGACCATACCAGGTTGAATGCACCCGATCTCGTCCGATCTCGGAAGTTAAGCAACGTCGGGATTGGTTAGTACTTGGATGGGTGACCGCCTAGGCATACCAATTGTCGTAGGCAAAATATGATTTATTTAAGTTTTTACATTTTTAAATAGATTAGACCAAAAAATGTTGATCAATACTGGCTACGACCATACCAGGTTGAATGCACCCGATCTCGTCCGATCTCGGAAGTTAAGCAACGTCGGGATTGGTTAGTACTTGGATGGGTGACCGCCTAGGAATAACAAATGTCGTAGGCACAATATGATTTATTTAAGTTTTTACATTTTTAAATAGATTAGACCATAAATGTTGACCAATACTGTCTACGACCATACCAGGTTGAATGCACCCGATCTCGTCCGATCTCGGAAGTTAAGCAACGTCGGGATTGGTTAGTACTTGGATGGGTGACCGCCTAGGAATACCAATTGTCGTAGGCAAAATATGATTTATTTAACTTTTTACTTTTTTAAATAGATTAGACATAAAATGTTGAGAAATACTGCTTACGACCATACCAGGTTGAATGCACCCGATCTCGTCCGATCTCGGAAGTTAAGCAACGTCGGGATTGGTTAGTACTTGGATGGGTGACCGCATAGGAATTCCAATTGTCATAGGCAAAATATGATTTATAAAATATATTTAAATGTTAACATTTTTGAAGATTTTAGACCAAAAAATGTTGACCAATACTGTCTACGACCATACCAGGTTGAATGCACCCGATCTCGTCCGATCTCGGAAGTTAAGCAACGTCGGGATTGGTTAGTACTTGGATGGGTGACCGCCTAGCAATACCAATTGTCATAGGCAAAATATGATTTTTAAAATATATTCAAATGTTAACATTTTTAAAGATTTTTGACCAAAAAATGTTGACCAATACTGTCTACGACCAAACCAGGTTGAATGCACCCGATCTCGTCCGATCTCGGAAGTTAAGCAACATCGGGATTGGTTGCTACTTGGATGGGTGACCGCCTAGGAATACCAATTGTCATAGGCAAAATATTATTTTTAAAATATATTTAAATGTTAGCATTTTAAAGATTTTAGACCAAAAAATGTTTTCCAACACTGTCTACGACCATACCAGGTTCAATGCACCCGATCTCGTCCGATCTCGGAAGTTAAGCAACGTTGGGATTGGTTAGTACTTGGATGGGTGACCGCCTAGGAATACCAATTGTCGTAGGCACAATATGATTTTTTTAAGTTTTTATTTTTAAATAGATTAGACCATAAATGTTGACCAATACTGTCCACGACCATACCAGGTTGAATGCACATGATCTCGTCCGATCTCGGAAGTTAAGCAACGTCGGGATTGGTTAGTACTTGGATGGGTGACCGCCTAGGAATACCAATTGTCGTAGGCCCAATATGATTTATTTAAGTTTTTACATTTTTAAATAGATTAGACCATAAATGTTGACGATTACTGTCTACGACCATACCAGGTTGAATGCACCCGATCTCGTCCGATCTCGGAAGTTAACCAACGTCGGGATTGGTTAGTACTTGGATGGGTGACCGCCTAGGAATACCAATTGTCGTAGGCAAAATAAGATTTATTTAAGTTTTTACATTTTTAAATAGATTAGACCAAAAAATGTTGACCAATACTGGCTACGACCATACCTAGGAATACCAATTGTCGTAGGCACAATATGATTTATTTAAGTTTTTACATTTTTAAATTGATTAGACCATAAATGTTGACCAATACTGTCTACGACTATACCAGGTTGAATGCACCCGATCTCCTCCGATCTCGGAAGTTAAGCAACGTCGTGATTGGTTAGTACTTGGATGGGTGACCGCCTAGGAATACCAATTATCGTAGGCAAAATATGATTTATTTAAATTTTTATTTTTAAAATAGAATAGACATAAAATGTTGAGAAATCCTGCTTACGACCATACCAGGTTGAATGCACCCGATCTCGTCCGATCTCGGAAGTTAAGCAACGTCGGGATTGGTTAGTACTTGGATGGGTGACCGCCTAGGAATACCAATTGTCGTAGGCAAAATATGATTTATTTAAGTTTTTACATTTTTAAATAGATTAGACCAAAAAATGTTGACCAATACTGGCTACGACCATACCTAGGAATACCAATTGTCGTAGGCAAAATATGATTTATTTAAGTTTTTACATTTTTAAATAGATTAGACCAAAAAATGTTGACAATACTGGCTACGACTATACCAGGTTGAATGCATTTGATCTCGTCCGATCTCGGAAGTTAAGCAACGTCGGGATTGGTTAGTACTTGGATGGGTGACCGCCTAGGAATACCAATTGTCGTAGGCACAATATGATTTACTTAAGTTTTTACTTTTTTAAATAGATTAGACGTAAAATGTTGAGAAATACTGCTTACGACCATACCAGGTTGAATGCACCCGATCTCGTCCGATCTCGGAAGTTAAGCAACGTCGGGATTGGTTAGTACTTGGATGGGTGACCGCCTAGGAATACCAATTGTCGTAGGCAAAATATGATTTATTTAAGTTTTTACTTTTTTAAATAGATTAGACGTAAAATGTTGAGAAATACTGCTTACGACCATACCAGGTTGAATGCACCCGATCTCGTCCGATCTCGGAAGTTAAGCAACGTCGAGATTGGTTAGTACTTGGATGGGTGACCGCATAGGAATTCCAATTGTCATAGGCAAAATATGATTTTTAAAATATATTTAAATGTTAACATTTTTAAAGATTTTAGACCAAAAAATGTTGACCAATACTCTCTACGACCATACCAGGTTGAATGCACCCGATCTCGTCCGATCTCGGAAGTTAAGCAACGTCGGGATTGGTTAGTACTTGGATGGGTGACCGCCTAGGAATACCAATTGTCGTAGGCATAATATCATTTATTTAAGTTTTTACATTTTTAAATAGATTAGACCATAAATGTTGACGAATACTGTCTACGACCATACCAGGTTGAATGCACCCGATCTCGTCCGATCTCGGAAGTTAAGCAACGTCGGGATTGGTTAGTACTTGGATGGGTGACCGCCTAGGAATACCAATTGTCGTAGGCAAAATATGATTTATTTAAGTTTTTACATTTTTAAATAGATTAGACCAAAAATGTTGACCAATACTGGCTACGAACATACCAGATTGAATGCACCCGATCTCGTCCGATCTCGGAAGTTAAGCAACGTCGGGATTGGTTAGTACTTGGATGGGTGACCGCCTAGGAATGCCAATTGTCGTAGGCAAAATATGATTTATTTAAGTTTTTACATTTTTAAATAGATTAGACCAAAAAATGTTGACCAATACTGGCTACGACCATACCAGGTTGAATTCACCCGATCTCGTCCGATCTCGGAAGTTAAGCAACGTCGGGATTGGTTAGTACTTGGATGGGTGACCGCCTAGGAATACCAATTGTCGTAGCACAATATGATTTATTTAAGTTTTTACATTTTTAAATAGATTAGACCATAAATGTTGACCAATACTGTCTACGACCATACCAGGTTGAATGCACCCGATCTCGTCCGATCTCGGAAGTTAAGCAACGTCGGGATTGGTTAGTACTTGGATGGGTGACCGCCTAGGAATACCAATTGTCGTAGGCAAAATATGATTTATTTAAGTTTTTACTTTTTTAAATAGATTAGACGTAAAATGTTGAGAAATACTGTCTACGACCATACCAGGTTCAATGCACCCGATCTTGTCCGATCTCGGAAGTTAAGCAACGTCGGGATTGGTTAGTACTTGGATGGGTGACCGCATAGGAATTCCAATTGTCATAGGCAAAATATGATTGATAAAATATATTTAAATGTTAACATTTTTGAAGATTTGACCAAAAAATGTTGACCAATACTGTCTACGACCATACCAGGTTGAATGCACCCGATCTCGGAAGTTAAGCAACGTCGGGATTGGTTAGTACTTGGATGGGTGACCGCATAGGAATTCCAATTGTCATAGGCAAAATATGATTTATAGAATATATTTAAATGTTAACATTTTTGAAGATTTTAGACCAAAAAATGTTGACCAATACTGTCTACGACCATACCAGGTTGAATGCACCCGATCTCGTCCGATCTCGGAAGTTAAGCAACGTCGGGATTGGTTAGTACTTGGATGGGTGACCGCCTAGGCATACCAATTGTCGTAGGCAAAATATGATTTATTTAAGTTTTTACATTTTTAAATAGATTAGACCAAAAAATGTTGATCAATACTGGCTACGACCATACCAGGTTGAATGCACCCGATCTCGTCCGATCTCGGAAGTTAAGCAACGTCGGGATTGGTTAGTACTTGGATGGGTGACCGCCTAGGAATAACAAATGTCGTAGGCACAATATGATTTATTTAAGTTTTTACATTTTTAAATAGATTAGACCATAAATGTTGACCAATACTGTCTACGACCATACCAGGTTGAATGCACCCGATCTCGTCCGATCTCGGAAGTTAAGCAACGTCGGGATTGGTTAGTACTTGGATGGGTGACCGCCTAGGAATACCAATTGTCGTAGGCAAAATATGATTTATTTAACTTTTTACTTTTTTAAATAGATTAGACATAAAATGTTGAGAAATACTGCTTACGACCATACCAGGTTGAATGCACCCGATCTCGTCCGATCTCGGAAGTTAAGCAACGTCGGGATTGGTTAGTACTTGGATGGGTGACCGCATAGGAATTCCAATTGTCATAGGCAAAATATGATTTATAAAATATATTTAAATGTTAACATTTTAGAAGATTTTAGACCAAAAAATGTTGACCAATACTGTCTACGACCATACCAGGTTGAATGCACCCGATCTCGTCCGATCTCGGAAGTTAAGCAACGTCGGGATTGGTTAGTACTTGGATGGGTGACCGCATAGGAATTCCAATTGTCATAGGCAAAATATGATTTATAGAATATATTTAAATGTTAACATTTTTGAAGATTTTAGACCAAAAAATGTTGACCAATACTGTCTACGACCATACCAGGTTGAATGCACCCGATCTCGTCCGATCTCGGAAGTTAAGCAACGTCGGGATTGGTTAGTACTTGGATGGGTGACCGCCTAGGCATACCAATTGTCGTAGGCAAAATATGATTTATTTAAGTTTTTACATTTTTAAATAGATTAGACCAAAAAATGTTGATCAATACTGGCTACGACCATACCAGGTTGAATGCACCCGATCTCGTCCGATCTCGGAAGTTAAGCAACGTCGGGATTGGTTAGTACTTGGATGGGTGACCGCCTAGGAATAACAAATGTCGTAGGCACAATATGATTTATTTAAGTTTTTACATTTTTAAATAGATTAGACCATAAATGTTGACCAATACTGTCTACGACCATACCAGGTTGAATGCACCCGATCTCGTCCGATCTCGGAAGTTAAGCAACGTCGGGATTGGTTAGTACTTGGATGGGTGACCGCCTAGGAATACCAATTGTCGTAGGCAAAATATGATTTATTTAACTTTTTACTTTTTTAAATAGATTAGACATAAAATGTTGAGAAATACTGCTTACGACCATACCAGGTTGAATGCACCCGATCTCGTCCGATCTCGGAAGTTAAGCAACGTCGGGATTGGTTAGTACTTGGATGGGTGACCGCATAGGAATTCCAATTGTCATAGGCAAAATATGATTTATAAAATATATTTAAATGTTAACATTTTTGAAGATTTTAGACCAAAAAATGTTGACCAATACTGTCTACGACCATACCAGGTTGAATGCACCCGATCTCGTCCGATCTCGGAAGTTAAGCAACGTCGGGATTGGTTAGTACTTGGATGGGTGACGGGCCTAGGAATACCAATTGTCATAGGCAAAATATGATTTTTAAAATATATTTAAATGTTAATATTTTTAAAGATTTTAGACCAAAAAATGTTGACCAATACTCTCTACGACCATACCAGGTTGAATGCACCCGATCTCGTCCGATCTCGGAAGTTAAGCAACGTCGGGATTGGTTAGTACTTGGATGGGTGACCGCCTAGGAATACCAATTGTCGTAGGCATAATATCATTTATTTAAGTTTTTACATTTTTAAATAGATTAGACCATAAATGTTGACGAATACTGTCTACGACCATACCAGGTTGAATGCACCCGATCTCGTCCGATCTCGGAAGTTAAGCAACGTCGGGATTGGTTAGTACTTGGATGGGTGACCGCCTAGGAATACCAATTGTCGTAGGCAAAATATGATTTATTTAAGTTTTTACATTTTTAAATAGATTAGACCAAAAATGTTGACCAATACTGGCTACGAACATACCAGATTGAATGCACCCGATCTCGTCCGATCTCGGAAGTTAAGCAACGTCGGGATTGGTTAGTACTTGGATGGGTGACCGCCTAGGAATGCCAATTGTCGTAGGCAAAATATGATTTATTTAAGTTTTTACATTTTTAAATAGATTAGACCAAAAAATGTTGACCAATACTGGCTACGACCATACCAGGTTGAATTCACCCGATCTCGTCCGATCTCGGAAGTTAAGCAACGTCGGGATTGGTTAGTACTTGGATGGGTGACCGCCTAGGAATACCAATTGTCGTAGCACAATATGATTTATTTAAGTTTTTACATTTTTAAATAGATTAGACCATAAATGTTGACCAATACTGTCTACGACCATACCAGGTTGAATGCACCCGATCTCGTCCGATCTCGGAAGTTAAGCAACGTCGGGATTGGTTAGTACTTGGATGGGTGACCGCCTAGGAATACCAATTGTCGTAGGCAAAATATGATTTATTTAAGTTTTTACTTTTTTAAATAGATTAGACGTAAAATGTTGAGAAATACTGTCTACGACCATACCAGGTTCAATGCACCCGATCTTGTCCGATCTCGGAAGTTAAGCAACGTCGGGATTGGTTAGTACTTGGATGGGTGACCGCATAGGAATTCCAATTGTCGTAGGCAAAATATGATTTATTTAAGTTTTTACATTTTTAAATAGATTAGACCAAAAAATGTTGATCAATACTGGCTACGACCATACCAGGTTGAATGCACCCGATCTCGTCCGATCTCGGAAGTTAAGCAACGTCGGGATTGGTTAGTACTTGGATGGGTGACCGCCTAGGAATAACAAATGTCGTAGGCACAATATGATTTATTTAAGTTTTTACATTTTTAAATAGATTAGACCATAAATGTTGACCAATACTGTCTACGACCATACCAGGTTGAATGCACCCGATCTCGTCCGATCTCGGAAGTTAAGCAACGTCGGGATTGGTTAGTACTTGGATGGGTGACCGCCTAGGAATACCAATTGTCGTAGGCAAAATATGATTTATTTAACTTTTTACTTTTTTAAATAGATTAGACATAAAATGTTGAGAAATACTGCTTACGACCATACCAGGTTGAATGCACCCGATCTCGTCCGATCTCGGAAGTTAAGCAACGTCGGGATTGGTTAGTACTTGGATGGGTGACCGCATAGGAATTCCAATTGTCATAGGCAAAATATGATTTATAAAATATATTTAAATGTTAACATTTTTGAAGATTTTAGACCAAAAAATGTTGACCAATACTGTCTACGACCATACCAGGTTGAATGCACCCGATCTCGTCCGATCTCGGAAGTTAAGCAACGTCGGGATTGGTTAGTACTTGGATGGGTGACCGCCTAGCAATACCAATTGTCATAGGCAAAATATGATTTTTAAAATATATTTAAATGTTAACATTTTTAAAGATTTTTGACCAAAAAATGTTGACCAATACTGTCTACGACCAAACCAGGTTGAATGCACCCGATCTCGTCCGATCTCGGAAGTTAAGCAACATCGGGATTGGTTGCTACTTGGATGGGTGACCGCCTAGGAATACCAATTGTCATAGGCAAAATATTATTTTTAAAATATATTTAAATGTTAGCATTTTAAAGATTTTAGACCAAAAAATGTTTTCCAACACTGTCTACGACCATACCAGGTTCAATGCACCCGATCTCGTCCGATCTCGGAAGTTAAGCAACGTTGGGATTGGTTAGTACTTGGATGGGTGACCGCCTAGGAATACCAATTGTCGTAGGCACAATATGATTTTTTTAAGTTTTTATTTTTAAATAGATTAGACCATAAATGTTGACCAATACTGTCCACGACCATACCAGGTTGAATGCACATGATCTCGTCCGATCTCGGAAGTTAAGCAACGTCGGGATTGGTTAGTACTTGGATGGGTGACCGCCTAGGAATACCAATTGTCGTAGGCCCAATATGATTTATTTAAGTTTTTACATTTTTAAATAGATTAGACCATAAATGTTGACGATTACTGTCTACGACCATACCAGGTTGAATGCACCCGATCTCGTCCGATCTCGGAAGTTAACCAACGTCGGGATTGGTTAGTACTTGGATGGGTGACCGCCTAGGAATACCAATTGTCGTAGGCAAAATAAGATTTATTTAAGTTTTTACATTTTTAAATAGATTAGACCAAAAAATGTTGACCAATACTGGCTACGACCATACCTAGGAATACCAATTGTCGTAGGCACAATATGATTTATTTAAGTTTTTACATTTTTAAATTGATTAGACCATAAATGTTGACCAATACTGTCTACGACTATACCAGGTTGAATGCACCCGATCTCCTCCGATCTCGGAAGTTAAGCAACGTCGGGATTGGTTAGTACTTGGATGGGTGACCGCCTAGGAATACCAATTATCGTAGGCAAAATATGATTTATTTAAATTTTTATTTTTAAAATAGAATAGACATAAAATGTTGAGAAATCCTGCTTACGACCATACCAGGTTGAATGCACCCGATCTCGTCCGATCTCGGAAGTTAAGCAACGTCGGGATTGGTTAGTACTTGGATGGGTGACCGCCTAGGAATACCAATTGTCGTAGGCAAAATATGATTTATTTAAGTTTTTACATTTTTAAATAGATTAGACCAAAAAATGTTGACCAATACTGGCTACGACCATACCTAGGAATACCAATTGTCGTAGGCACAATATGATTTATTTAAGTTTTTACATTTTTAAATTGATTAGACCATAAATGTTGACCAATACTTTCTACGACCATACCAGGTTGAATGCACCCGATCTCCTCCGATCTCGGAAGTTAAGCAACGTCGGGATTGGTTAGTACTTGGATGGGTGATCGCCTAGGAATACCAATTATCGTAGGCAAAATATGATTTATTTAAGTTTTTATTTTTAAAATAGAATAGACATAAAATGTTGAGAAATACTGCTTACGACCATACCAGGTTGAATGCACCCGATCTCGTCCGATCTCGGAAGTTAAGCAACGTCGGGATTGGTTAATACTTGGATGGGTGACCGCCTAGGAATACCAATTGTCGTAGGCAAAATATGATTTATTTAAGTTTTTACATTTTTAATTAGATTAGACCAAAAAATATTGACCAATACTGGCTACGACCATGCCAGGTTGAATGCACCCGATCTCGTCCGATCTCGGAAGTTAAGCAACGTCGGGATTGGTTAGTACTTGGATGGGTGACCGCCAAAAAAAAAAAAAAAAAAAAAATATGATTTATTTAAGTTTTTACATTTTTAAATAGATTAGACCAAAAAATGTTGACCAATACTGGTTACGACCATACCAGGTTGAATGCACCCGATCTCGTCCGATTTCGGAAGTTAAGCAACGTCGGGATTGGTTAGTACTTGGATGGGTGACCGCCTAGCAATACCAATTGTCATAGGCAAAATATGATTTTTAAAATATATTTAAATGTTAACATTTTTAAAGATTTTAGACCAAAAAATGTTGACCAATACTGTCTACGACCATACCCGGTTGAATGCACCCGATCTCGTCCGATCTCGGAAGTTAAGCAACGTCGTGATTGGTTAGTACTTGGATGGGTGACCGCCTAGGAATACCAATTGTCGTAGGCATAATATCATTTATTTAAGTTTTTATATTTTTAAATAGATTAGACCATAAATGTTGACCAATACTGTCTACGACCATACCAGGTTGAATGCACCCGATCTCGTCCGATCTCGGAAGTTAAGCAACGTCGGGATTGGTTAGTACTTGGATGGGTGACCGCCTAGGAATACCAATTGTCGTAGGCAAAATATGATTTATTTAAGTTTTTACATTTTTAAATAGATTAGACCAAAAAATGTTGACCAATACTGGCTACGAACATACCAGGTTGAATGCACCCGATCTCGTCCGATCTCGGAAGTTAAGCAACGTCGGGATTGGTTAGTACTTGGATGGGTGACCGCCTAGGAATACCAATTGTCGTAGGCAAAATATGATTAATTTAAGTTTTTACATTTTTAAATAGATTAGACCTAAAAATGTTGACCAATACTGGCTACTACCATACCAGGTTGAATGCACCCGATCTCGTCCGATCTCGGAAGTTAAGCAACCTCGGGATTGGTTAGTACTTGGATGGGTGATCGCCTAGGAATACCAATTGTCGTAGGCACAATATGATTTATTTAAGTTTTTACATTTTTAAATAGATTAGACCAAAAAATGTTGACCAATACTGGCTACGAACATACCAGGTTGAATGCACCCGATCTCGTCCGATCTCGGAAGTTAAGCAACGTCGGGATTGGTTAGTACTTGGATGGGTGACCGCCTAGGAATACCAATTGTCGTAGGCAAAATATGATTAATTTAAGTTTTTACATTTTTAAATAGATTAGACCTAAAAATGTTGACCAATACTGGCTACTACCATACCAGGTTGAATGCACCCGATCTCGTCCGATCTCGGAAGTTAAGCAACGTCGGGATTGGTTAGTACTTGGATGGGTGACCGCCTAGGAATAACAAATGTCGTAGGCACAATATGATTTATTTAAGTTTTTACATTTTTAAATAGATTAGACCATAAATGTTGACCAATACTGTCTACGACCATACCAGGTTGAATGCACCCGATCTCGTCCGATCTCGGAAGTTAAGCAACGTCGGGATTGGTTAGTACTTGGATGGGTGACCGCCTAGGAATACCAATTGTCGTAGGCAAAATATGATTTATTTAACTTTTTACTTTTTTAAATAGATTAGACATAAAATGTTGAGAAATACTGCTTACGACCATACCAGGTTGAATGCACCCGATCTCGTCCGATCTCGGAAGTTAAGCAACGTCGGGATTGGTTAGTACTTGGATGGGTGACCGCATAGGAATTCCAATTGTCATAGGCAAAATATGATTTATAAAATATATTTAAATGTTAACATTTTTGAAGATTTTAGACCAAAAAATGTTGACCAATACTGTCTACGACCATACCAGGTTGAATGCACCCGATCTCGTCCGATCTCGGAAGTTAAGCAACGTCGGGATTGGTTAGTACTTGGATGGGTGACCGCATAGGAATTCCAATTGTCATAGGCAAAATATGATTTATAGAATATATTTAAATGTTAACATTTTTGAAGATTTTAGACCAAAAAATGTTGACCAATACTGTCTACGACCATACCAGGTTGAATGCACCCGATCTCGTCCGATCTCGGAAGTTAAGCAACGTCGGGATTGGTTAGTACTTGGATGGGTGACCGCCTAGGCATACCAATTGTCGTAGGCAAAATATGATTTATTTAAGTTTTTACATTTTTAAATAGATTAGACCAAAAAATGTTGATCAATACTGGCTACGACCATACCAGGTTGAATGCACCCGATCTCGTCCGATCTCGGAAGTTAAGCAACGTCGGGATTGGTTAGTACTTGGATGGGTGACCGCCTAGGAATAACAAATGTCGTAGGCACAATATGATTTATTTAAGTTTTTACATTTTTAAATAGATTAGACCATAAATGTTGACCAATACTGTCTACGACCATACCAGGTTGAATGCACCCGATCTCGTCCGATCTCGGAAGTTAAGCAACGTCGGGATTGGTTAGTACTTGGATGGGTGACCGCCTAGGAATACCAATTGTCGTAGGCAAAATATGATTTATTTAACTTTTTACTTTTTTAAATAGATTAGACATAAAATGTTGAGAAATACTGCTTACGACCATACCAGGTTGAATGCACCCGATCTCGTCCGATCTCGGAAGTTAAGCAACGTCGGGATTGGTTAGTACTTGGATGGGTGACCGCATAGGAATTCCAATTGTCATAGGCAAAATATGATTTATAAAATATATTTAAATGTTAACATTTTTGAAGATTTTAGACCAAAAAATGTTGACCAATACTGTCTACGACCATACCAGGTTGAATGCACCCGATCTCGTCCGATCTCGGAAGTTAAGCAACGTCGGGATTGGTTAGTACTTGGATGGGTGACGGGCCTAGGAATACCAATTGTCATAGGCAAAATATGATTTTTAAAATATATTTAAATGTTAATATTTTTAAAGATTTTAGACCAAAAAATGTTGACCAATACTCTCTACGACCATACCAGGTTGAATGCACCCGATCTCGTCCGATCTCGGAAGTTAAGCAACGTCGGGATTGGTTAGTACTTGGATGGGTGACCGCCTAGGAATACCAATTGTCGTAGGCATAATATCATTTATTTAAGTTTTTACATTTTTAAATAGATTAGACCATAAATGTTGACGAATACTGTCTACGACCATACCAGGTTGAATGCACCCGATCTCGTCCGATCTCGGAAGTTAAGCAACGTCGGGATTGGTTAGTACTTGGATGGGTGACCGCCTAGGAATACCAATTGTCGTAGGCAAAATATGATTTATTTAAGTTTTTACATTTTTGAATAGATTAGACCAAAAATGTTGACCAATACTGGCTACGAACATACCAGATTGAATGCACCCGATCTCGTCCGATCTCGGAAGTTAAGCAACGTCGGGATTGGTTAGTACTTGGATGGGTGACCGCCTAGGAATGCCAATTGTCGTAGGCAAAATATGATTTATTTAAGTTTTTACATTTTTAAATAGATTAGACCAAAAAATGTTGACCAATACTGGCTACGACCATACCAGGTTGAATTCACCCGATCTCGTCCGATCTCGGAAGTTAAGCAACGTCGGGATTGGTTAGTACTTGGATGGGTGACCGCCTAGGAATACCAATTGTCGTAGCACAATATGATTTATTTAAGTTTTTACATTTTTAAATAGATTAGACCATAAATGTTGACCAATACTGTCTACGACCATACCAGGTTGAATGCACCCGATCTCGTCCGATCTCGGAAGTTAAGCAACGTCGGGATTGGTTAGTACTTGGATGGGTGACCGCCTAGGAATACCAATTGTCGTAGGCAAAATATGATTTATTTAAGTTTTTACTTTTTTAAATAGATTAGACGTAAAATGTTGAGAAATACTGTCTACGACCATACCAGGTTCAATGCACCCGATCTTGTCCGATCTCGGAAGTTAAGCAACGTCGGGATTGGTTAGTACTTGGATGGGTGACCGCATAGGAATTCCAATTGTCGTAGGCAAAATATGATTTATTTAAGTTTTTACATTTTTAAATAGATTAGACCAAAAAATGTTGATCAATACTGGCTACGACCATACCAGGTTGAATGCACCCGATCTCGTCCGATCTCGGAAGTTAAGCAACGTCGGGATTGGTTAGTACTTGGATGGGTGACCGCCTAGGAATAACAAATGTCGTAGGCACAATATGATTTATTTAAGTTTTTACATTTTTAAATAGATTAGACCATAAATGTTGACCAATACTGTCTACGACCATACCAGGTTGAATGCACCCGATCTCGTCCGATCTCGGAAGTTAAGCAACGTCGGGATTGGTTAGTACTTGGATGGGTGACCGCCTAGGAATACCAATTGTCGTAGGCAAAATATGATTTATTTAACTTTTTACTTTTTTAAATAGATTAGACATAAAATGTTGAGAAATACTGCTTACGACCATACCAGGTTGAATGCACCCGATCTCGTCCGATCTCGGAAGTTAAGCAACGTCGGGATTGGTTAGTACTTGGATGGGTGACCGCATAGGAATTCCAATTGTCATAGGCAAAATATGATTTATAAAATATATTTAAATGTTAACATTTTTGAAGATTTTAGACCAAAAAATGTTGACCAATACTGTCTACGACCATACCAGGTTGAATGCACCCGATCTCGTCCGATCTCGGAAGTTAAGCAACGTCGGGATTGGTTAGTACTTGGATGGGTGACCGCCTAGCAATACCAATTGTCATAGGCAAAATATGATTTTTAAAATATATTTAAATGTTAACATTTTTAAAGATTTTTGACCAAAAAATGTTGACCAATACTGTCTACGACCAAACCAGGTTGAATGCACCCGATCTCGTCCGATCTCGGAAGTTAAGCAACATCGGGATTGGTTGCTACTTGGATGGGTGACCGCCTAGGAATACCAATTGTCATAGGCAAAATATTATTTTTAAAATATATTTAAATGTTAGCATTTTAAAGATTTTAGACCAAAAAATGTTTTCCAACACTGTCTACGACCATACCAGGTTCAGTGCACCCGATCTCGTCCGATCTCGGAAGTTAAGCAACGTTGGGATTGGTTAGTACTTGGATGGGTGACCGCCTAGGAATACCAATTGTCGTAGGCACAATATGATTTTTTTAAGTTTTTATTTTTAAATAGATTAGACCATAAATGTTGACCAATACTGTCCACGACCATACCAGGTTGAATGCACATGATCTCGTCCGATCTCGGAAGTTAAGCAACGTCGGGATTGGTTAGTACTTGGATGGGTGACCGCCTAGGAATACCAATTGTCGTAGGCCCAATATGATTTATTTAAGTTTTTACATTTTTAAATAGATTAGACCATAAATGTTGACGATTACTGTCTACGACCATACCAGGTTGAATGCACCCGATCTCGTCCGATCTCGGAAGTTAACCAACGTCGGGATTGGTTAGTACTTGGATGGGTGACCGCCTAGGAATACCAATTGTCGTAGGCAAAATAAGATTTATTTAAGTTTTTACATTTTTAAATAGATTAGACCAAAAAATGTTGACCAATACTGGCTACGACCATACCTAGGAATACCAATTGTCGTAGGCACAATATGATTTATTTAAGTTTTTACATTTTTAAATTGATTAGACCATAAATGTTGACCAATACTGTCTACGACTATACCAGGTTGAATGCACCCGATCTCCTCCGATCTCGGAAGTTAAGCAACGTCGGGATTGGTTAGTACTTGGATGGGTGACCGCCTAGGAATACCAATTATCGTAGGCAAAATATGATTTATTTAAATTTTTATTTTTAAAATAGAATAGACATAAAATGTTGAGAAATCCTGCTTACGACCATACCAGGTTGAATGCACCCGATCTCGTCCGATCTCGGAAGTTAAGCAACGTCGGGATTGGTTAGTACTTGGATGGGTGACCGCCTAGGAATACCAATTGTCGTAGGCAAAATATGATTTATTTAAGTTTTTACATTTTTAAATAGATTAGACCAAAAAATGTTGACCAATACTGGCTACGACCATACCTAGGAATACCAATTGTCGTAGGCACAATATGATTTATTTAAGTTTTTACATTTTTAAATTGATTAGACCATAAATGTTGACCAATACTTTCTACGACCATACCAGGTTGAATGCACCCGATCTCCTCCGATCTCGGAAGTTAAGCAACGTCGGGATTGGTTAGTACTTGGATGGGTGATCGCCTAGGAATACCAATTATCGTAGGCAAAATATGATTTATTTAAGTTTTTATTTTTAAAATAGAATAGACATAAAATGTTGAGAAATACTGCTTACGACCATACCAGGTTGAATGCACCCGATCTCGTCCGATCTCGGAAGTTAAGCAACGTCGGGATTGGTTAATACTTGGATGGGTGACCGCCTAGGAATACCAATTGTCGTAGGCAAAATATGATTTATTTAAGTTTTTACATTTTTAATTAGATTAGACCAAAAAATATTGACCAATACTGGCTACGACCATGCCAGGTTGAATGCACCCGATCTCGTCCGATCTCGGAAGTTAAGCAACGTCGGGATTGGTTAGTACTTGGATGGGTGACCGCCAAAAAAAAAAAAAAAAAAAAAAAATATGATTTATTTAAGTTTTTACATTTTTAAATAGATTAGACCAAAAAATGTTGACCAATACTGGTTACGACCATACCAGGTTGAATGCACCCGATCTCGTCCGATTTCGGAAGTTAAGCAACGTCGGGATTGGTTAGTACTTGGATGGGTGACCGCCTAGCAATACCAATTGTCATAGGCAAAATATGATTTTTAAAATATATTTAAATGTTAACATTTTTAAAGATTTTAGACCAAAAAATGTTGACCAATACTGTCTACGACCATACCCGGTTGAATGCACCCGATCTCGTCCGATCTCGGAAGTTAAGCAACGTCGTGATTGGTTAGTACTTGGATGGGTGACCGCCTAGGAATACCAATTGTCGTAGGCATAATATCATTTATTTAAGTTTTTATATTTTTAAATAGATTAGACCATAAATGTTGACCAATACTGTCTACGACCATACCAGGTTGAATGCACCCGATCTCGTCCGATCTCGGAAGTTAAGCAACGTCGGGATTGGTTAGTACTTGGATGGGTGACCGCCTAGGAATACCAATTGTCGTAGGCAAAATATGATTTATTTAAGTTTTTACATTTTTAAATAGATTAGACCAAAAAATGTTGACCAATACTGGCTACGAACATACCAGGTTGAATGCACCCGATCTCGTCCGATCTCGGAAGTTAAGCAACGTCGGGATTGGTTAGTACTTGGATGGGTGACCGCCTAGGAATACCAATTGTCGTAGGCAAAATATGATTAATTTAAGTTTTTACATTTTTAAATAGATTAGACCTAAAAATGTTGACCAATACTGGCTACTACCATACCAGGTTGAATGCACCCCATCTCGTCCGATCTCGGAAGTTAAGCAACCTCGGGATTGGTTAGTACTTGGATGGGTGATCGCCTAGGAATACCAATTGTCGTAGGCACAATATGATTTGTTTAAGTTTTTACATTTTTAAATAGATTAGACCATAAATGTTGACCAATACTGTCTACGACCATACCAGGTTGAATGCACCCGATCTCGTCCGATCTCGGAAGTTAAGCAACGTCGGGATTGGTTAGTACTTGGATGGGTGACCGCCTAGGAATACCAATTGTCGTAGGCAAAATATGAGTTATTTAAGTTTTTACTTTTTTAAATAGATTAGACGTAAAATGTTGAGAAATACTGCTTACGACCTACCAGGTTGAATGCACCCGATCTCGTCCGATCTCGGAAGTTAAGCAACGTCGGGATTGGTTAGTACTTGTATGGGTGACCGCATAGGAATTCCAATTGTCATAGGCAAAATATGATTTACTTAAGTTTTTACATTTTTAAATAGATTAGACCATAAATGTTGACCAATACTGTCTACGACCATACCAGGTTGAATGCACCCGATCTCGTGCGATCTCGGAAGTTAAGCAACGTCGGGATTGGTTAGTACTTGGATGGGTGACCGCATAGGAATTCCAATTGTCATAGGCAAAATATGATTTTTAAAATATATTTAAATGTTAACATTTTTAAATAGTTTAGACCAAAAAAAGTTGACCAATACTGTCTACGACCATACCAGGTTGAATGCACCCGATCTCGTCCGATCTCGGAAGTTAAGCAACGTCGGGATTGGTTAGTACTTGGATGGGTGACCGCCTAGGAATACCAATTGTCGTAGGCATAATATCATTTATTTAAGTTTTTACATTTTTAAATAGATTAGACCATAAATGTTGACGAATACTGTCTACGACCATACCAGGTTGAATGCACCCGATCTCGTCCGATCTCAGAAGTTAAGCAACGTCGGGATTGGTTAGTACTTGGATGGGTGACCGCCTAGGAATACCAATTGTCGTAGGCAAAATATGATTTATTTAAGTTTTTACATTTTTAAATAGATTAGACCAAAAAATGTTGACCAATACTGGCTACGAACATACCAGATTGAATGCACCCGATCTCGTCCGATCTCGGAAGTTAAGCAACGTCGGGATTGGTTAGTACTTGGATGGGTGACCGCCTAGGAATACCAATTGTCGTAGGCATAATATCATTTATTTAAGTTTTTATATTTTTAAATAAATTAGACCATAAATGTTGACCAATACTGTCTACGACCATACCAGGTTGAATGCACCCGATCTCGTCCGATCTCGGAAGTTAAGCAACGTCGGGATTGGTTAGTACTTGGATGGGTGACCGCCTAGGAATACCAATTGTCGTAGGCAAAATATGATTTATTTAAGTTTTTACATTTTTAAATAGATTAGACCAAAAAATGTTGACCAATACTGGCTACGACCATACCAGGTTGAATGCACCCGATCTCGTCCGATCTCGGAAGTTAAGCAACGTCGGGATTGATTAGTACTTGGATTTGTGACCGCCTAGCAATACCAATTGTCGTAGGCAAAATATGATTTATTTAAGTTTTTACATTTTTAAATAGATTAGACCAAAAAATGTTGACCAATACTGTCTACGACCATACCAGGTTGAATGCACCCGATCTCGTCCGATCTCGGACGTTAAGCAACGTCGGGATTAGTTAGTACTTGGATGGGTGACCGCCTAGGAATACCAATTGTCGTAGACACAATATGATTTATTTATGTTTTTACATTTTTAAATAGATTAGACCATAAATGCTGACCAATACTGTCTACGACCATACCAGGTTGAATGCACCCGATCTCGTGCGATCTCGTGCGATCTCGGAAGTTAAGCAACGTCGGGATTGGTTAGTACTTGGATGGGTGACCGCTTAGGAATACCAATTGTCGTAGGCAAAATATGATTTATTTAAGTTTTTATTTTTAAAATAGAATAGACATAAAATGTTGAGGAATACTGCTTACGACCATACCAGGTTGAATGCACCCGATCTCGTCCGATCTCGGAAGTTAAGCAACGTCGGGATTGGTTAGTACTTGGATGGGTGACCGCCTAGGAATACCAATTGTCGTAGGCAAAATATGATTTATTTAAGTTTTTACATTTTTAAATAGATTAGACCAAAAAATGTTGACCAATACTGGCTACGACCATACCAGGTTGAATGCACCCGATCTTGTCCGATCTCGGAAGTTAAGCAACGTCGGGATTGGTTAGTACTTGGATGGGTGACCGCCTAGCAATACCAATTGTCATAGGCAAAATATGATTTTTAAAATATATTTAAATGTTAACATTTTTAAAGATTTTAGACCAAAAAATGTTGACCAATACTGTCTACGACCATACCAGGTTGAATGCACCCGATCTCGTCCGATCTCGGAAGTTAAGCAACGTCGGGATTGGTTAGTACTTGGATGGGTGACCGCCTAGGAATACCAATTGTCGTAGACACAATATGATTTATTTATGTTTTTACATTTTTAAATAGTTTAGACCAAAAAACGACTGACCAATACTGGCTACGACCATACCAGGTTGAATGCACCCGATCTCGTCCGATCTCGGAAGTTAAGCAACGTCGGGATTGGTTAGTACTTGGATGGGTGACCGCCTAGGAATACCAATTGTCGTAGGCAAAATATGATTTATTTAAGTTTTTACATTTTTAAATAGATTAGACCAAAAAATGTTGACCAATACTGGCTACGAGCAAACCAGGTTGAATGCACCCGATCTCGTCCGATCTCGGAAGTTAAGCAACGTCGGGATTGATTAGTACTTGGATGGGTGACCGCCTAGGAATACCAATTGTCGTAGGCAAAATATGATTTATTTAAGTTTTTACATTTTTAAATAGATTAGACCAAAAAATGTTGACAATACTGGCTACGACCATACCAGGTTGAATGCACCCGATCTCGTCCGATCTCGGAAGTTAAGCAACGTCGGGATTGGTTAGTACTTGGATGGGTGACCGCCTAGGAATACCAATTGTCGTAGGCACAATATGATTTATTTAAGTTTTTACATTTTTAAATAGATTAGACCATAAATGTTGACCAATACTGTCTACGACCATACCAGGTTGAATGCACCCGATCTCGTGCGATCTCGTGCGATCTCGGAAGTTAAGCAACGTCGGGATTGGTTAGTACTTGGATAGGTGACCGCCTAGGAATACCAATTGTCGTAGGCAAAATATGATTTATTTAAGTTTTTACTTTTTTAAATAGATTAGACGTAAAATGTTGAGAAATACTGCTTACGACCATACCAGGTTGAATGCACCCGATCTCGTCCGATCTCGGAAGTTAAGCAACGTCGGGATTGGTTAGTACTTGGATGGGTGACCGCATAGGAATTCCAATTGTCAAAGGCAAAATATGATTTTTAAAATATATTTAAATGTTAACATTTTTAAAGATTTTAGACCAAAAAATGTTGACCAATACTGTCTACGACCATACCAGGTTGAATGCACCCGATCTCGTCCGATCTCGGAAGTTAAGCAACGTCGGGATTGATTAGTACTTGGATGGGTGACCGCCTAGGAATACCAATTGTCGTAGGCAAAATATGATTTATTTAAGTTTTTACATTTTTAAATAGATTAGACCAAAAAATGTTGACAATACTGGCTACGACCATACCAGGTTGAATGCACCCGATCTCGTCCGATCTCGGAAGTTAAGCAACGTCGGGATTGGTTAGTACTTGGATGGGTGACCGCCTAGGAATACCAATTGTCGTAGGCAAAATATGATTTATTTAAGTTTTTACATTTTTAAATAGATTAGACCAAAAATGTTGACCAATACTGGCTACGAACATACCAGATTGAATGCACCCGATCTCGTCCGATCTCGGAAGTTAAGCAACGTCGGGATTGGTTAGTACTTGGATGGGTGACCGCCTAGGAATGCCAATTGTCGTAGGCAAAATATGATTTATTTAAGTTTTTACATTTTTAAATAGATTAGACCAAAAAATGTTGACCAATACTGGCTACGACCATACCAGGTTGAATTCACCCGATTTCGTCCGATCTCGGAAGTTAAGCAACGTCGGGATTGGTTAGTACTTGGATGGGTGACCGCCTAGGAATACCAATTGTCGTAGCACAATATGATTTATTTAAGTTTTTACATTTTTAAATAGATTAGACCATAAATGTTGACCAATACTGTCTACGACCATACCAGGTTGAATGCACCCGATCTCGTCCGATCTCGGAAGTTAAGCAACGTCGGGATTGGTTAGTACTTGGATGGGTGACCGCCTAGGAATACCAATTGTCGTAGGCAAAATATGATTTATTTAAGTTTTTACTTTTTTAAATAGATTAGACGTAAAATGTTGAGAAATACTGTCTACGACCATACCAGGTTCAATGCACCCGATCTTGTCCGATCTCGGAAGTTAAGCAACGTCGGGATTGGTTAGTACTTGGATGGGTGACCGCATAGGAATTCCAATTGTCATAGGCAAAATATGATTGATAAAATATATTTAAATGTTAACATTTTTGAAGATTTGACCAAAAAATGTTGACCAATGCTGTCTACGACCATACCAGGTTGAATGCACCCGATCTCGGAAGTTAAGCAACGTCGGGATTGGTTAGTACTTGGATGTGTGACCGCATAGGAATTCCAATTGTCATAGGCAAAATATGATTTATAAAATATATTTAAATGTTAACATTTTTGAAGATTTTAGACCAAAAAATGTTGACCAATACTGTCTACGACCATACCAGGTTGAGTGCACCCGATCTCGTCCGATCTCGGAAGTTAAGCAACGTCGGGATTGGTTAGTACTTGGATGGGTGACCGCCTAGGCATACCAATTGTCGTAGGCAAAATATGATTTATTTAAGTTTTTACATTTTTAAATAGATTAGACCAAAAAATGTTGATCAATACTGGCTACGACCATACCAGGTTGAATGCACCCGATCTCGTCCGATCTCGGAAGTTAAGCAACGTCGGGATTGGTTAGTACTTGGATGGGTGACCGCCTAGGCATACCAATTGTCGTAGGCAAAATATGATTTATTTAAGTTTTTACATTTTTAAATAGATTAGACCAAAAAATGTTGATCAATACTGGCTACGACCATACCAGGTTGAATGCACCCGATCTCGTCCGATCTCGGAAGTTAAGCAACGTCGGGATTGGTTAGTACTTGGATGGGTGACCGCCTAGGAATAACAAATGTCGTAGGCACAATATGATTTATTTAAGTTTTTACATTTTTAAATAGATTAGACCATAAATGTTGACCAATACTGTCTACGACCATACCAGGTTGAATGCACCCGATCTCGTCCGATCTCGGAAGTTAAGCAACGTCGGGATTGGTTAGTACTTGGATGGGTGACCGCCTAGGAATACCAATTGTCGTAGGCAAAATATGATTTATTTAAGTTTTTACTTTTTTAAATAGATTAG
Source organism: Ascidiella aspersa (assembly GCF_963924565.1). NCBI lineage: Eukaryota > Metazoa > Chordata > Ascidiacea > Phlebobranchia > Ascidiidae > Ascidiella > Ascidiella aspersa. Next base: position 23,585,199 of record NC_139450.1, on the reverse strand, counting down.
ACGTAAAATGTTGAGAAATACTGCTTACGACCATACCAGGTTGAATGCACCCGATCTCGTCCGATCTCGGAAGTTAAGCAACGTCGGGATTGGTTAGTACTTGGATGGGTGACCGCATAGGAATTCCAATTGTCATAGGCAAAATATGATTTATAAAATATATTTAAATGTTAACATTTTTGAAGATTTTAGACCAAAAAATGTTGACCAATACTGTCTACGACCATACCAGGTTGAATGCACCCGATCTCGTCCGATCTCGGAAGTTAAGCAACGTCGGGATTGGTTAGTACTTGGATGGGTGACCGCCTAGCAATACCAATTGTCATAGGCAAAATATGATTTTTAAAATATATTTAAATGTTAACATTTTTAAAGATTTTTGACCAAAAAATGTTGACGAATACTGTCTACGACCAAACCAGGTTGAATGCACCCGATCTCGTCCGATCTCGGAAGTTAAGCAACATCGGGATTGGTTGCTACTTGGATGGGTGACCGCCTAGGAATACCAATTGTCATAGGCAAAATATTATTTTTAAAATATATTTAAATGTTAGCATTTTAAAGATTTTAGACCAAAAAATGTTTACCAACACTGTCTACGACCATACCAGGTTCAATGCACCCGATCTCGTCCGATCTCGGAAGTTAAGCAACGTTGGGATTGGTTAGTACTTGGATGGGTGACCGCCTAGGAATACCAATTGTCGTAGGCACAATATGATTTTTTTAAGTTTTTATTTTTAAATAGATTAGACCATAAATGTTGACCAATACTGTACACGACCATACCAGGTTGAATGCACATGATCTCGTCCGATCTCGGAAGTTAAGCAACGTCGGGATTGGTTAGTACTTGGATGGGTGACCGCCTTGGAATACCAATTGTCGTAGGCCCAATATGATTTATTTAAGTTTTTACATTTTTAAATAGATTAGACCATAAATGTTGACGATTACTGTCTACGACCATACCAGGTTGAATGCACCCGATCTCGTCCGATCTCGGAAGTTAAGCAACGTCGGGATTGGTTAGTACTTGGATGGGTGACCGCCTAGGAATACCAATTGTCGTAGGCAAAATAAGATTTATTTAAGTTTTTATATTTTTAAATAGATTAGACCAAAAAATGTTGACCAATACTGGCTACGACCATACCTAGGAATACCAATTGTCGTAGGCACAATATGATTTATTTAAGTTTTTACATTTTTAAATTGATTAGACCATAAATGTTGACCAATACTGTCTACGACTATGCCAGGTTGAATGCACCCGATCTCCTCCGATCTCGGAAGTTAAGCAACGTCGGGATTGGTTAGTACTTGGATGGGTGACCGCCTAGGAATACCAATTATCGTAGGCAAAATATGATTTATTTAAGTTTTTATTTTTAAAATAGAATAGACATAAAATGTTGAGAAATCCTGCTTACGACCATACCAGGTTGAATGCACCCGATCTCGTCCGATCTCGGAAGTTAAGCAACGTCGGGATTGGTTAGTACTTGGATGGGTGACCGCATAGGAATACCAATTGTCGTAGGCAAAATATGATTTATTTAAGTTTTTACATTTTTAAATAGATTAGACCAAAAAATGTTGACCAATACTGGCTACGACCATACCTAGGAATAACAATTGTCGTAGGCACAATATGATTTATTTAAGTTTTTACATTTTTAAATTGATTAGACCATAAATGTTGACCAATATTTTCTACGACCATACCAGGTTGAATGCACCCGATCTCCTCCGATCTCGGAAGTTAAGCAACGTCGGGATTGGTTAGTACTTGGATGGGTGATCGCCTAGGAATACCAATTATCGTAGGCAAAATATGATTTATTTAAGTTTTTATTTTTAAAATAGAATAGACATAAAATGTTGAGAAATACTGCTTACGAACATACCAGGTTGAATGCACCCGATCTCGTCCGATCTCGGAAGTTAAGCAACGTCGGGATTGGTTAGTACTTGGATGGGTGACCGCCTAGGAATACCAATTGTCGTAGGCAAAATATGATTTATTTAAGTTTTTACATTTTTAATTAGATTAGACCAAAAAATGTTGACCAATACTGGCTACAACCATGCCAGGTTGAATGCACCCGATCTCGTCCGATCTCGGAAGTTAAGCAACGTCGGGATTGGTTAGTACTTGGATGGGTGACCGCCAAAAAAAAAAAAAAAAAAAAATATGATTTATTTAAGTTTTTACATTTTTAAATAGATTAGACCAAAAAATGTTGACCAATACTGGTTACGACCATACCAGGTTGAATGCACCCGATCTCGTCCGATTTCGGGAGTTAAGCAACGTCGGGATTGGTTAGTACTTGGATGGGTGACCGCCTAGCAATACCAATTGTCATAGGCAAAATATGATTTTTAAAATATATTTAAATGTTAACATTTTTAAAGAGTTTAGACCAAAAAATGTTGACCAATACTGTCTACGACCATACCAGGTTGAATGCACCCGATCTCGTCCGATCTCGGAAGTTAAGCAAGGTCGTGATTGGTTAGTACTTGGATGGGTGACCGCCTAGGAATACCAATTGTCGTAGGCATAATATCATTTATTTAAGTTTTTATATTTTTAAATAGATTAGACCATAAATGTTGACCAATACTGTCTACGACCATACCAGGTTGAATGCACCCGATCTCGTCCGATCTCGGAAGTTAAGCAACGTCGGGATTGGTTAGTACTTGGATGGGTGACCGCCTAGGAATACCAATTGTCGTAGGCAAAATATGATTAATTTAAGTTTTTACATTTTTAAATAGATTAGACCTAAAAATGTTGACCAATACTGGCTACGACCATACCAGGTTGAATGCACCCCATCTCGTCCGATCTCGGAAGTTAAGCAACCTCGGGATTGGTTAGTACTTGGATGGGTGACCGCCTAGGAATACCAATTGTCGTAGGCACAATATGATTTGTTTAAGTTTTTACATTTTTAAATAGATTAGACCATAAATGTTGACCAATACTGTCTACGACCATACCAGGTTGAATGCACCCGATCTCGTCCGATCTCGGAAGTTAAGCAACGTCGGGATTGGTTAGTACTTGGATGGGTGACCGCCTAGGAATACCAATTGTCGTAGGCAAAATATGAGTTATTTAAGTTTTTACTTTTTTAAATAGATTAGACGTAAAATGTTGAGAAATACTGCTTACGACCTACCAGGTTGAATGCACCCGATCTCGTCCGATCTCGGAAGTTAAGCAACGTCGGGATTGGTTAGTACTTGTATGGGTGACCGCATAGGAATTCCAATTGTCGTAGGCAAAATATGATTTACTTAAGTTTTTACATTTTTAAATAGATTAGACCATAAATGTTGACCAATACTGTCTACGACTATACCAGGTTGAATGCACCCGATCTCGTGCGATCTCGGAAGTTAAGCAACGTCGGGATTGGTTAGTACTTGGATGGGTGACCGCATAGGAATTCCAATTGTCATAGGCAAAATATGATTTTTAAAATATATTTAAATGTTAACATTTTTAAAGATTTTAGACCAAAAAAAGTTGACCAATACTGTCTACGACCATACCAGGTTGAATGCACCCGATCTCGTCCGATCTCGGAAGTTAAGCAACGTCGGTATTGGTTAGTACTTGGATGGGTGACCGCCTAGGAATACCAATTGTCGTAGGCATAATATCATTTATTTAAGTTTTTACATTTTTAAATAGATTAGACCATAAATGTTGACGAATACTGTCTACGACCATACCAGGTTGAATGCACCCGATCTCGTCCGATCTCGGAAGTTAAGCAACGTCGGGATTGGTTAGTACTTGGATGGGTGACCGCCTAGGAATACCAATTGTCGTAGGCAAAATATGATTTATTTAAGTTTTTACATTTTTAAATAGATTAGACCAAAAAATGTTGACCAATACTGGCTACGAACATACCAGATTGAATGCACCCGATCTCGTCCGATCTCGGAAGTTAAGCAACGTCGGGATTGGTTAGTACTTGGATGGGTGACCGCCTAGGAATACCAATTGTCGTAGGCATAATATCATTTATTTAAGTTTTTATATTTTTAAATAGATTAGACCATAAATGTTGACCAATACTGTCCACGACCATACCAGGTTGAATGCACCCGATCTCGTCCGATCTCGGAAGTTAAGCAACGTCGGGATTGGTTAGTACTTGGATGGGTGACCGCCTAGGAATACCAATTGTCGTAGGCAAAATATGATTTATTTAAGTTTTTACATTTTCAAATAGATTAGACCAAAAAATGTTGACCAATACTGGCTACGAACATACCAGGTTGAATGCACCCGATCTTGTCCGATCTCGGAAGTTAAGCAACGTCGGGATTGGTTAGTACTTGGATGGGTGACCGCCTAGGAATACCAATTGTCGTAGGCAAAATATGATTAATTTAAGTTTTTACATTTTTAAATAGATTAGACCTAAAAATGTTGACCAATACTGGCTACGACCATACCAGGTTGAATGCACCCGATCTCGTCCGATCTCGGAAGTTAAGCAACCTCGGGATTGGTTAGTACTTGGATGGGTGACCGCCTAGGAATACCAATTGTCGTAGGCACAATATGATTTGTTTAAGTTTTTACATTTTTAAATAGATTAGACCATAAATGTTGACCAATACTGTCTACGACCATACCAGGTTGAATGCACCCGATCTCGTCCGATCTCGGAAGTTAAGCAACGTCGGGATTGGTTAGTACTTGGATGGGTGACCGCCTAGGAATACCAATTGTCGTAGACAAAATATGAGTTATTTAAGTTTTTACTTTTTTAAATAGATTAGACGTAAAATGTTGAGAAATACTGCTTACGACCTACCAGGTTGAATGCACCCGATCTCGTCCGATCTCGGAATTTAAGCAACGTCGGGATTGGTTAGTACTTGTATGGGTGACCGCATAGGAATTCCAATTGTCATAGGCAAAATATGATTTACTTAAGTTTTTACATTTTTAAATAGATTAGACCATAAATGTTGACCAATACTGTCTACGACCATACCAGGTTGAATGCACCCGATCTCGTCCGATCTCGGAAGTTAAGCAACGTCGGGATTGGTTAGTACTTGGATGGGTGACCGCCTAGGAATACCAATTGTCGTAGGCATAATATCATTTATTTAAGTTTTTACATTTTTAAATAGATTAGACCATAAATGTTGACGAATACTGTCTACGACCATACCTAGGAATAACAATTGTCGTAGGCACAATATGATTTATTTAAGTTTTTACATTTTTAAATTGATTAGACCATAAATGTTGACCAATACTTTCTACGACCATACCAGGTTGAATGCACCCGATCTCCTCCGATCTCGGAAGTTAAGCAACGTCGGGATTGGTTAGTACTTGGATGGGTGATCGCCTAGGAATACCAATTATCGTAGGCAAAATATGATTTATTTAAGTTGTTATTTTTAAAATAGAATAGACATAAAATGTTGAGAAATACTGCTTACGAACATACCAGGTTGAATGCACCCGATCTCGTCCGATCTCGGAAGTTAAGCAACGTCGGGATTGGTTAGTACTTGGATGGGTGACCGCCTAGGAATACCAATTGTCGTAGGCAAAATATGATTTATTTAAGTTTTTACATTTTTAATTAGATTAGACCAAAAAATGTTGACCAATACTGGCTACGACCATGCCAGGTTGAATGCACCCGATCTCGTCCGATCTCGGAAGTTAAGCAACGTCGGGATTGGTTAGTACTTGGATGGGTGACCGCCAAAAAAAAAAAAAAAAAAAAATATGATTTATTTAAGTTTTTACATTTTTAAATAGATTAGACCAAAAAATGTTGACCAATACTGGTTACGACCATACCAGGTTGAATGCACCCGATCTCGTCCGATTTCGGGAGTTAAGCAACGTCGGGATTGGTTAGTACTTGGATGGGTGACCGCCTAGCAATACCAATTGTCATAGGCAAAATATGATTTTTAAAATATATTTAAATGTTAACATTTTTAAAGAGTTTAGACCAAAAAATGTTGACCAATACTGTCTACGACCATACCAGGTTGAATGCACCCGATCTCGTCCGATCTCGGAAGTTAAGCAACGTCGTGATTGGTTAGTACTTGGATGGGTGACCGCCTAGGAATACCAATTGTCGTAGGCATAATATCATTTATTTAAGTTTTTATATTTTTAAATAGATTAGACCATAAATGTTGACCAATACTGTCTACGACCATACCAGGTTGAATGCACCCGATCTCGTCCGATCTCGGAAGTTAAGCAACGTCGGGATTGGTTAGTACTTGGATGGGTGACCGCCTAGGAATACCAATTGTCGTAGGCAAAATATGATTAATTTAAGTTTTTACATTTTTAAATAGATTAGACCTAAAAATGTTGACCAATACTGGCTACGACCATACCAGGTTGAATGCACCCCATCTCGTCCGATCTCGGAAGTTAAGCAACCTCGGGATTGGTTAGTACTTGGGTGGGTGACCGCCTAGGAATACCAATTGTCGTAGGCACAATATGATTTGTTTAAGTTTTTACATTTTTAAATAGATTAGACCATAAATGTTGACCAATACTGTCTACGACCATACCAGGTTGAATGCACCCGATCTCGTCCGATCTCGGAAGTTAAGCAACGTCGGGATTGGTTAGTACTTGGATGGGTGACTGCCTAGGAATACCAATTGTCGTAGGCAAAATATGAGTTATTTAAGTTTTTACTTTTTTAAATAGATTAGACGTAAAATGTTGAGAAATACTGCTTACGACCTACCAGGTTGAATGCACCCGATCTCGTCCGATCTCGGAAGTTAAGCAACGTCGGGATTGGTTAGTACTTGTATGGGTGACCGCATAGGAATTCCAATTGTCATAGGCAAAATATGATTTACTTAAGTTTTTACATTTTTAAATAGATTAGACCATAAATGTTGACCAATACTGTCTACGACCATACCAGGTTGAATGCACCCGATCTCGTGCGATCTCGGAAGTTAAGCAACGTCGGGATTGGTTAGTACTTGGGTGGGTGACCGCATAGGAATTCCAATTGTCATAGGCAAAATATGATTTTTAAAATATATTTAAATGTTAACATTTTTAAAGATTTTAGACCAAAAAAAGTTGACCAATACTGTCTACGACCATACCAGGTTGAATGCACCCGATCTCGTCCGATCTCGGAAGTTAAGCAACGTCGGGATTGGTTAGTACTTGGATGGGTGACCGCCTAGGAATACCAATTGTCGTAGGCATAATATCATTTATTTAAGTTTTTACATTTTTAAATAGATTAGACCATAAATGTTGACGAATACTGTCTACGACCATACCAGGTTGAATGCACCCGATCTCGTCCGATCTCGGAAGTTAAGCAACGTCGGGATTGGTTAGTACTTGGATGGGTGACCGCCTAGGAATACCAATTGTCGTAGGCAAAATATGATTTATTTAAGTTTTTACATTTTTAAATAGATTAGACCAAAAAATGTTGACCAATACTGGCTACGAACATACCAGATTGAATGCACCCGATCTCGTCCGATCTCGGAAGTTAAGCAACGTCGGGATTGGTTAGTACTTGGATGGGTGACCGCCTAGGAATACCAATTGTCGTAGGCATAATATCATTTATTTAAGTTTTTATATTTTTAAATAGATTAGACCATAAATGTTGACCAATACTGTCTACGACCATACCAGGTTGAATGCACCCGATCTCGTCCGATCTCGGAAGTTAAGCAACGTCGGGATTGGTTAGTACTTGGATGGGTGACCGCCTAGGAATACCAATTGTCGTAGGCAAAATATGATTTATTTAAGTTTTTACATTTTTAAATAGATTAGACCAAAAAATGTTGACCAATACTGGCTACGAACATACCAGGTTGAATGCACCCGATCTCGTCCGATCTCGGAAGTTAAGCAACGTCGGGATTGGTTAGTACTTGGATGGGTGACCGCCTAGGAATACCAATTGTCGTAGGCAAAATATGATTAATTTAAGTTTTTACATTTTTAAATAGATTAGACCTAAAAATGTTGACCAATACTGGCTACGACCATACCAGGTTGAATGCACCCCATCTCGTCCGATCTCGGAAGTTAAGCAACCTCGGGATTGGTTAGTACTTGGATGGGTGACCGCCTAGGAATACCAATTGTCGTAGGCACAATATGATTTGTTTAAGTTTTTACATTTTTAAATAGATTAGACCATAAATGTTGACCAATACTGTCTACGACCATACCAGGTTGAATGCACCCGATCTCGTCCGATCTCGGAAGTTAAGCAACGTCGGGATTGGTTAGTACTTGGATGGGTGACCGCCTAGGAATACCAATTGTCGTAGACAAAATATGAGTTATTTAAGTTTTTACTTTTTTAAATAGATTAGACGTAAAATGTTGAGAAATACTGCTTACGACCTACCAGGTTGAATGCACCCGATCTCGTCCGATCTCGGAATTTAAGCAACGTCGGGATTGGTTAGTACTTGTATGGGTGACCGCATAGGAATTCCAATTGTCATAGGCAAAATATGATTTACTTAAGTTTTTACATTTTTAAATAGATTAGACCATAAATGTTGACCAATATTGTCTACGACCATAACAGGTTGAATGCACCCGATCTCGTGCGATCTCGGAAGTTAAGCAACGTCGGGATTGGTTAGTACTTGGATGGGTGACCGCATAGGAATTCCAATTGTCATAGGCAAAATATGATTTTTAAAATATATTTAAATGTTAACATTTTTAAAGATTTTAGACCAAAAAAAGTTGACCAATACTGTCTACGACCATACCAGGTTGAATGCACCCGATCTCGTCCGATCTCGGAAGTTAAGCAACGTCGGGATTGGTTAGTACTTGGATGGGTGACCGCCTAGGAATACCAATTGTCGTAGGCATAATATCATTTATTTAAGTTTTTACATTTTTAAATAGATTAGACCATAAATGTTGACGAATACTGTCTACGACCATACCAGGTTGAATGCACCCGATCTCGTCCGATCTCGGAAGTTAAGCAACGTCGGGATTGGTTAGTACTTGGATGGGTGACCGCCTAGGAATACCAATTGTCGTAGGCAAAATATGATTTATTTAAGTTTTTACATTTTTAAATAGATTAGACCAAAAAATGTTGACCAATACTGGCTACGAACATACCAGATTGAATGCACCCGATCTCGTCCGATCTCGGAAGTTTAGCAACTTCGGGATTGGTTAGTACTTGGATGGGTGACCGCCTAGGAATACCAATTGTCGTAGGCAAAATATGATTTATTTAAGTTTTTACATTTTTAAATAGATTAGACCAAAAAATGTTGACCAATACTGGCTACGACCATACCAGGTTGAATGCACCCGATCTCGTCCGATTTCGGAAGTTAAGCAACGTCGGGATTGGTTAGTACTTGGATGGGTGACCGCCTAGGAATAACAATTGTCGTAGGCAAAATATGATTTATTTAAGTTTTTACATTTTTAAATAGATTAGACCTAAAAATGTTGACCAATACTGGCTAGGACCATACCAGGTTGAATGCACCCCATCTCGTCCGATCTCGGAAGTTAAGCAACCTCGGGATTGGTTAGTACTTGGATGGGTGACCGCCTAGGAATACCAATTGTCGTAGGCACAATATGATTTGTTTAAGTTTTTACATTTTTAAATAGATTAGACCATAAATGTTGACCAATACTGTCTACGACCATACCAGGTTGAATGCACCCGATCTCGTCCGATCTCGGAAGTTAAGCAACGTCGGGATTGGTTAGTACTTGGATGGGTGACCGCCGAGGAATACCAATTGTCGTAGGCAAAATATGAGTTATTTAAGTTTTTACTTTTTTAAATAGATTAGACGTAAAATGTTGAGAAATAATGCTTACGACCTACCAGGTTGAATGCACCCGATCTCGTCCGATCTCGGAAGTTAAGCAACGTCGGGATTGGTTAGTACTTGTATGGGTGACCGCATAGGAATTCCAATTGTCATAGGCAAAATATGATTTTTAAAATATATTTAAATGTTAACATTTTTAAAGATTTTAGACCAAAAAAAGTTGACCAATACTGTCTACGACCATACCAGGTTGAATGCACCCGATCTCGTGCGATCTCGGAAGTTAAGCAACGTCGGGATTGGTTAGTACTTGGATGGGTGACCGCATAGGAATTCCAATTGTCATAGGCAAAATATGATTTTTAAAATATATTTAAATGTTAACATTTTTAAAGATTTTAGACCAAAAAAAGTTGACCAATACTGTCTACGACCATATCAGGTTGAATGCACCCGATCTCGTCCGATCTCGGAAGTTAAGCAACGTCGGGATTGGTTAGTACTTGGATGGGTGACCGCCTAGGAATACCAATTGTCGTAGGCATAATATCATTTATTTAAGTTTTTACATTTTTAAATAGATTAGACCATAAATGTTGACGAATACTGTCTACGACCATACCAGGTTGAATGCACCCGATCTCGTCCGATCTCGGAAGTTAAGCAACGTCGGGATTGGTTAGTACTTGGATGGGTGACCGCCTAGGAATACCAATTGTCGTAGGCAAAATATGATTTATTTAAGTTTTTACATTTTTAAATAGATTAGACCAAAAAATGTTGACCAATACTGGCTACGAACATACCAGATTGAATGCACCCGATCTCGTCCGATCTCGGAAGTTAAGCAACGTCGGGATTGGTTAGTACTTGGATGGGTGACCGCCTAGGAATACCAATTGTCGTAGGCATAATATCATTTATTTAAGTTTTTATATTTTTAAATAGATTAGACCATAAATGTTGACCAATACTGTCTACGACCATACCAGGTTGAATGCACCCGATCTCGTCCGATCTCGGAAGTTAAGCAACGTCGGGATTGGTTAGTACTTGGATGGGTGACCGCCTAGGAATACCAATTGTCGTAGGCAAAATATGATTTATTTAAGTTTTTACATTTTTAAATAGATTAGACCTAAAAATGTTGACCAATACTGGCTACGAACATACCAGGTTGAATGCACCCGATCTCGTCCGATCTCGGAAGTTAAGCAACGTCGGGATTGGTTAGTACTTGGATGGGTGACCGCCTAGGAATACCAATTGTCGTAGGCAAAATATGATTAATTTAAGTTTTTACATTTTTAAATAGATTAGACCTAAAAATGTTGACCAATACTGGCTACGACCATACCAGGTTGAATGCACCCCATCTCGTCCGATCTCGGAAGTTAAGCAACCTCGGGATTGGTTAGTACTTGGATGGGTGACCGCCTAGGAATACCAATTGTCGTAGGCACAATATGATTTGTTTAAGTTTTTACATTTTTAAATAGATTAGACCATAAATGTTGACCAATACTGTCTACGACCATACCAGGTTGAATGCACCCGATCTCGTCCGATCTCGGAAGTTAAGCAACGTCGGGATTGGTTAGTACTTGGATGGGTGACCGCCTAGGAATACCAATTGTCGTAGACAAAATATGAGTTATTTAAGTTTTTACTTTTTTAAATAGATTAGACGTAAAATGTTGAGAAATACTGCTTACGACCTACCAGGTTGAATGCACCCGATCTCGTCCGATCTCGGAATTTAAGCAACGTCGGGATTGGTTAGTACTTGTATGGGTGACCGCGTAGGAATTCCAATTGTCATAGGCAAAATATGATTTACTTAAGTTTTTACATTTTTAAATAGATTAGACCATAAATGTTGACCAATACTGTCTACGACCATACCAGGTTGAATGCACCCGATCTCGTGCGATCTCGGAAGTTAAGCAACGTCGGGATTGGTTAGTACTTGGATGGGTGACCGCATAGGAATTCCAATTGTCATAGGCAAAATATGATTTTTAAAATATATTTAAATGTTAACATTTTTAAAGATTTTAGACCAAAAAAAGTTGACCAATACTGTCTACGAAAATACCAGGTTGAATGCACCCGATCTCGTCCGATCTCGGAAGTTAAGCAACGTCGGGATTGGTTAGTACTTGGATGGGTGACCGCCTAGGAATACCAATTGTCGTAGGCATAATATCATTTATTTAAGTTTTTACATTTTTAAATAGATTAGACCATAAATGTTGACGAATACTGTCTACGACCATACCAGGTTGAATGCACCCGATCTCGTCCGATCTCGGAAGTTAAGCAACGTCGGGATTGGTTAGTACTTGGATGGGTGACCGCCTAGGAATACCAATTGTCGTAGGCAAAATATGATTTATTTAAGTTTTTACATTTTTAAATAGATTAGACCAAAAAATGTTGACCAATACTGGCTACGAACATACCAGATTGAATGCACCCGATCTCGTCCGATCTCGGAAGTTAAGCAACGTCGGGATTGGTTAGTACTTGGATGGGTGACCGCCTAGGAATACCAATTGTCGTAGGCAAAATATGATTTATTTAAGTTTTTACATTTTTAAATAGATTAGACCAAAAAATGTTGACCAATACTGGCTACGAACATACCAGGTTGAATGCACCCGATCTCGTCCGATTTCGGAAGTTAAGCAACGTCGGGATTGGTTAGTACTTGGATGGGTGACCGCCTAGGAATACCAATTGTCGTAGGCAAAATATGATTTATTTAAGTTTTTACATTTTTAAATAGATTAGACCTAAAAATGTTGACCAATACTGGCTACGACCATACCAGGTTGAATGCACCCCATCTCGTCCGATCTCGGAAGTTAAGCAACCTCGGGATTGGTTAGTACTTGGATGGGTGACCGCCTAGGAATACCAATTGTCGTAGGCACAATATGATTTGTTTAAGTTTTTACATTTTTAAATAGATTAGACCATAAATGTTGACCAATACTGTCTACGACCATACCAGGTTGAATGCACCCGATCTCGTCCGATCTCGGAAGTTAAGCAACGTCGGGATTGGTTAGTACTTGGATGGGTGACCGCCTAGGAATACCAATTGTCGTAGGCAAAATATGAGTTATTTAAGTTTTTACTTTTTTAAATAGATTAGACGTAAAATGTTGAGAAATACTGTTTACGACCTACCAGGTTGAATGCACCCGATCTCGTCCGATCTCGGAAGTTAAGCAACGTCGGGATTGGTTAGTACTTGTATGGGTGACCGCATAGGAATTCCAATTGTCATAGGCAAAATATGATTTACTTAAGTTTTTACATTTTTAAATAGATTAGACCATAAATGTTGACCAATACTGTCTACGACCATACCAGGTTGAATGCACCCGATCTCGTGCGATCTCGGAAGTTAACCAACGTCGGGATTGGTTAGTACTTGGATGGGTGACCGCATAGGAATTCCAATTGTCATACGCAAAATATGATTTTTAAAATATATTTAAATGTTAACATTTTTAAAGATTTTAGACCAAAAAAAGTTGACCAATACTGTCTACGACCATACCAGATTGAATGCACCCGATCTCGTCCGATCTCGGAAGTTAAGCAACGTCGGGATTGGTTAGTACTTGGATGGGTGACCGCCTAGGAATACCAATTGTCGTAGGCATAATATCATTTATTTAAGTTTTTACATTTTTAAATAGATTAGACCATAAATGTTGACGAATACTGTCTACGACCATACCAGGTTGAATGCACCCGATCTCGTCCGATCTCGGAAGTTAAGCAACGTCGGGATTGGTTAGTACTTGGATGGGTGACCGCCTAGGGATACCAATTGTCGTAGGCAAAATATGATTTATTTAAGTTTTTACATTTTTAAATAGATTAGACCAAAAAATGTTGACCAATACTGGCTACGAACATACCAAATTGAATGCACCCGATCTCGTCCGATCTCGGAAGTTAAGCAACGTCGGGATTGGTTAGTACTTGGATGGGTGACCGCCTAGGAATACCAATTGTCGTAGGCAAAATATGATTTATTTAAGTTTTTACATTTTTAAATAGATTAGACCAAAAAATGTTGACCACTACTGGCTACGACCATACCAGGTTGAATGCACCCGATCTCGTCCGATCTCGGAAGTTAAGCAACGTCGGGATTGGTTAGTACTTGGATGGATGACCGCCTAGGAATACCAATTGTCGTAGGCACAATATGATTTATTTAAGTTTTTACATTTTTAAATAGATTAGACCATAAATGTTGACCAATACTGTCTACGACCATACCAGGTTGAATGCACCCGATCTCGTCCGATCTCGGAAGTTAAGCAACGTCGGGATTGGTTAGTACTTGGATGGGTGACCGCCTAGGAATACCAATTGTTGTAGGCAAAATATGATTTATTTAAGTTTTTACTTTTTTAAATAGATTAGACGTAAAATGTTGAGAAATGCTGTCTTCGACCATACCAGGTTCAATGCACCCGATCTCGTCCGATCTCGGAAGTTAAGCAACGTCGGGATTGGTTAGTACTTGGATGGGTGACCGCATAGGAATTCCAATTGTCATAGGCAAAATATGATTTATAAAATATATTTAAATGTTAACATTTTTGAAGATTTTAGACCAAAAAATGTTGACCAATACTGTCTACGACCATACCAGGTTGAATGCACCCGATCTCGTCCGATCTCGGAAGTTAAGCAACGTCGGGATTGGTTAGTACTTGGATGGGTGACCGCCTAGGCATACCAATTGTCGTAGGCAAAATATGATTTATTTAAGTTTTTACATTTTTAAATAGATTAGACCAAAAAATGTTGATCAATACTGGCTACGACCATACCAGGTTGAATGCACCCGATCTCGTCCGATCTCGGAAGTTAAGCAACGTCGGGATTGGTTAGTACTTGGATGGGTGACCGCCTAGGAATACCAATTGTCGTAGGCACAATATGATTTATTTAAGTTTTTACATTTTTAAATAGATTAGACCATAAATGTTGACCAATACTGTCTACGACCATACCAGGTTGAATGCACCCGATCTCGTCCGATCTCGGAAGTTAAGCAACGTCGGGATTGGTTAGTACTTGGATGGGTGACCGCCTAGGAATACCAATTGTCGTAGGCAAAATATGAGTTATTTAAGTTTTTACTTTTTAAAATAGATTAGACGTAAAATGTTGTGAAATACTGCTTACGACCTACCAGGTTGAATGCACCCGATCTCGTCCGATCTCGGAAGTTAAGCAACGTCGGGATTGGTTAGTACTTGTATGGGTGACCGCATAGGAATTCCAATTGTCATAGGCAAAATATGATTTTTAAAATATATTTAAATGTTAACATTTTTAAAGATTTTAGACCAAAAAAAGTTGACCAATACTGTCTACGACCATACCAGGTTGAATGCACCCGATCTCGTGCGATCTCGGAAGTTAAGCAACGTCGGGATTGGTTAGTACTTGGATGGGTGACCGCATAGGAATTCCAATTGTCATAGCAAAATATGATTTTTAAAATATATTTAAATGTTAACATTTTTAAAGATTTTAGACCAAAAAAAGTTGACCAATACTGTCTACGACCATACCAGGTTGAATGCACCCGATCTCGTCCGATCTCGGAAGTTAAGCAACGTCGGGATTGGTTAGTACTTGGATGGGTGACCGCCTAGGAATACCAATTGTCGTAGGCATAATATCATTTATTTAAGTTTTTACATTTTTAAATAGATTAGACCATAAATGTTGACGAATACTGTCTACGACCATACCAGGTTGAATGCACCCGATCTCGTCCGATCTCGGAAGTTAAGCAACGTCGGGATTGGTTAGTACTTGGATGGCTGACCGCCTAGGAATACCAATTGTCGTAGGCAAAATATGATTTATTTAAGTTTTTACATTTTTAAATAGATTAGACCAAAAAATGTTGACCAATACTGGCTACGAACATACCAGATTGAATGCACCCGATCTCGTCCGATCTCGGAAGTTAAGCAACGTCGGGATTGGTTAGTACTTGGATGGGTGACCGCCTAGGAATACCAATTGTCGTAGGCATAATATCATTTATTTAAGTTTTTATATTTTTAAATAGATTAGACCATAAATGTTGACCAATACTGTCTACGACCATACCAGGTTGAATGCACCCGATCTCGTCCGATCTCGGAAGTTAAGCAACGTCGGGATTGGTTAGTACTTGGATGGGTGACCGCCTAGGAATACCAATTGTCGTAGGCAAAATATGATTTATTTAAGTTTTTACATTTTTAAATAGATTAGACCAAAAAATGTTGACCAATACTGGCTACGAACATACCAGGTTGAATGCACCCGATCTCGTCCGATCTCGGAAGTTAAGCAACGTCGGGATTGGTTAGTACTTGGATGGGTGACCGCCTAGGAATACCAATTGTCGTAGGCAAAATATGATTAATTTAAGTTTTTACATTTTTAAATAGATTAGACCTAAAAATGTTGACCAATACTGGCTACGACCATACCAGGTTGAATGCACCCCATCTCGTCCGATCTCGGAAGTTAAGCAACCTCGGGATTGGTTAGTACTTGGATGGGTGACCGCCTAGGAATACCAATTGTCGTAGGCACAATATGATTTGTTTAAGTTTTTACATTTTTAAATAGATTAGACCATAAATGTTGACCAATACTGTCTACGACCATACCAGGTTGAATGCACCCGATCTCGTCCGATCTCGGAATTTAAGCAACGTCGGGATTGGTTAGTACTTGTATGGGTGACCGCGTAGGAATTCCAATTGTCATAGGCAAAATATGATTTACTTAAGTTTTTACATTTTTAAATAGATTAGACCATAAATGTTGACCAATACTGTCTACGACCATACCAGGTTGAATGCACCCGATCTCGTGCGATCTCGGAAGTTAAGCAACGTCGGGATTGGTTAGTACTTGGATGGGTGACCGCATAGGAATTCCAATTGTCATAGGCAAAATATGATTTTTAAAATATATTTAAATGTTAACATTTTTAAAGATTTTAGACCAAAAAAAGTTGACCAATACTGTCTACGACCATACCAGGTTGAATGCACCCGATCTCGTCCGATCTCGGAATTTAAGCAACGTCGGGATTGGTTAGTACTTGTATGGGTGACCGCGTAGGAATTCCAATTGTCATAGGCAAAATATGATTTACTTAAGTTTTTACATTTTTAAATAGATTAGACCATAAATGTTGACCAATACTGTCTACGACCATACCAGGTTGAATGCACCCGATCTCGTGCGATCTCGGAAGTTAAGCAACGTCGGGATTGGTTAGTACTTGGATGGGTGACCGCATAGGAATTCCAATTGTCATAGGCAAAATATGATTTTTAAAATATATTTAAATGTTAACATTTTTAAAGATTTTAGACCAAAAAAAGTTGACCAATACTGTCTACGACCATACCAGGTTGAATGCACCCGATCTCGTCCGATCTCGGAAGTTAAGCAACGTCGGGATTGGTTAGTACTTGGATGGGTGACCGCCTAGGAATACCAATTGTCGTAGGCATAATATCATTTATTTAAGTTTTTACATTTTTAAATAGATTAGACCATAAATGTTGACGAATACTGTCTACGACCATACCAGGTTGAATGCACCCGATCTCGTCCGATCTCGGAAGTTAAGCAACGTCGGGATTGGTTAGTACTTGGATGGGTGACCGCCTAGGAATACCAATTGTCGTAGGCAAAATATGATTTATTTAAGTTTTTACATTTTTAAATAGATTAGACCAAAAAATGTTGACCAATACTGGCTACGAACATACCAGATTGAATGCACCCGATCTCGTCCGATCTCGGAAGTTAAGCAACGTCGGGATTGGTTAGTACTTGGATGGGTGACCGCCTAGGAATACCAATTGTCGTAGGCAAAATATGATTTATTTAAGTTTTTACATTTTTAAATAGATTAGACCAAAAAATGTTGACCAATACTGGCTACGAACATACCAGGTTGAATGCACCCGATCTCGTCCGATTTCGGAAGTTAAGCAACGTCGGGATTGGTTAGTACTTGGATGGGTGACCGCCTAGGAATACCAATTGTCGTAGGCAAAATATGATTTATTTAAGTTTTTACATTTTTAAATAGATTAGACCTAAAAATGTTGACCAATACTGGCTACGACCATACCAGGTTGAATGCACCCCATCTCGTCCGATCTCGGAAGTTAAGCAACCTCGGGATTGGTTAGTACTTGGATGGGTGACCGCCTAGGAATACCAATTGTCGTAGGCACAATATGATTTGTTTAAGTTTTTACATTTTTAAATAGATTAGACCATAAATGTTGACCAATACTGTCTACGACCATACCAGGTTGAATGCACCCGATCTCGTCCGATCTCGGAAGTTAAGCAACGTCGGGATTGGTTAGTACTTGGATGGGTGACCGCCTAGGAATACCAATTGTCGTAGGCAAAATATGAGTTATTTAAGTTTTTACTTTTTTAAATAGATTAGACGTAAAATGTTGAGAAATACTGTTTACGACCTACCAGGTTGAATGCACCCGATCTCGTCCGATCTCGGAAGTTAAGCAACGTCGGGATTGGTTAGTACTTGTATGGGTGACCGCATAGGAATTCCAATTGTCATAGGCAAAATATGATTTACTTAAGTTTTTACATTTTTAAATAGATTAGACCATAAATGTTGACCAATACTGTCTACGACCATACCAGGTTGAATGCACCCGATCTCGTGCGATCTCGGAAGTTAAGCAACGTCGGGATTGGTTAGTACTTGGATGGGTGACCGCATAGGAATTCCAATTGTCATAGGCAAAATATGATTTTTAAAATATATTTAAATGTTAACATTTTTAAAGATTTTAGACCAAAAAAAGTTGACCAATACTGTCTACGACCATACCAGATTGAATTCACCCGATCTCGTCCGATCTCGGAAGTTAAGCAACGTCGGGATTGGTTAGTACTTGGATGGGTGACCGCCTAGGAATACCAATTGTCGTAGGCATAATATCATTTATTTAAGTTTTTACATTTTTAAATAGATTAGACCATAAATGTTGACGAATACTGTCTACGACCATACCAGGTTGAATGCACCCGATCTCGTCCGATCTCGGAAGTTAAGCAACGTCGGGATTGGTTAGTACTTGGATGGGTGACCGCCTAGGGATACCAATTGTCGTAGGCAAAATATGATTTATTTAAGTTTTTACATTTTTAAATAGATTAGACCAAAAAATGTTGACCAATACTGGCTACGAACATACCAAATTGAATGCACCCGATCTCGTCCGATCTCGGAAGTTAAGCAACGTCGGGATTGGTTAGTACTTGGATGGGTGACCGCCTAGGAATACCAATTGTCGTAGGCAAAATATGATTTATTTAAGTTTTTACATTTTTAAATAGATTAGACCAAAAAATGTTGACCACTACTGGCTACGACCATACCAGGTTGAATGCACCCGATCTCGTCCGATCTCGGAAGTTAAGCAACGTCGGGATTGGTTAGTACTTGGATGGATGACCGCCTAGGAATACCAATTGTCGTAGGCACAATATGATTTATTTAAGTTTTTACATTTTTAAATAGATTAGACCATAAATGTTGACCAATACTGTCTACGACCATACCAGGTTGAATGCACCCGATCTCGTCCGATCTCGGAAGTTAAGCAACGTCGGGATTGGTTAGTACTTGGATGGGTGACCGCCTAGGAATACCAATTGTTGTAGGCAAAATATGATTTATTTAAGTTTTTACTTTTTTAAATAGATTAGACGTAAAATGTTGAGAAATGCTGTCTTCGACCATACCAGGTTCAATGCACCCGATCTCGTCCGATCTCGGAAGTTAAGCAACGTCGGGATTGGTTAGTACTTGGATGGGTGACCGCATAGGAATTCCAATTGTCATAGGCAAAATATGATTTATAAAATATATTTAAATGTTAACATTTTTGAAGATTTTAGACCAAAAAATGTTGACCAATACTGTCTACGACCATACCAGGTTGAATGCACCCGATCTCGTCCGATCTCGGAAGTTAAGCAACGTCGGGATTGGTTAGTACTTGGATGGGTGACCGCCTAGGCATACCAATTGTCGTAGGCAAAATATGATTTATTTAAGTTTTTACATTTTTAAATAGATTAGACCAAAAAATGTTGATCAATACTGGCTACGACCATACCAGGTTGAATGCACCCGATCTCGTCCGATCTCGGAAGTTAAGCAACGTCGGGATTGGTTAGTACTTGGATGGGTGACCGCCTAGGAATACCAATTGTCGTAGGCACAATATGATTTATTTAAGTTTTTACATTTTTAAATAGATTAGACCATAAATGTTGACCAATACTGTCTACGACCATACCAGGTTGAATGCACCCGATCTCGTCCGATCTCGGAAGTTAAGCAAGGTCGGGATTGGTTAGTACTTGGATGGGTGACCGCCTAGGAATACCAATTGTCGTAGGCAAAATATGAGTTATTTAAGTTTTTACTTTTTTAAATAGATTAGACGTAAAATGTTGAGAAATACTGCTTACGACCTACCAGGTTGAATGCACCCGATCTCGTCCGATCTCGGAAGTTAAGCAACGTCGGGATTGGTTAGTACTTGTATGGGTGACCGCATAGGAATTCCAATTGTCATAGGCAAAATATGATTTTTAAAATATATTTAAATGTTAACATTTTTAAAGATTTTAGACCAAAAAAAGTTGACCAATACTGTCTACGACCATACCAGGTTGAATGCACCCGATCTCGTGCGATCTCGGAAGTTAAGCAACGTCGGGATTGGTTAGTACTTGGATGGGTGACCGCATAGGAATTCCAATTGTCATAGGCAAAATATGATTTTTAAAATATATTTAAATGTTAACATTTTTAAAGATTTTAGACCAAAAAAAGTTGACCAATACTGTCTACGACCATACCAGGTTGAATGCACCCGATCTCGTCCGATCTCGGAAGTTAAGCAACGTCGGGATTGGTTAGTACTTGGATGGGTGACCGCCTAGGAATACCAATTGTCGTAGGCATAATATCATTTATTTAAGTTTTTACATTTTTAAATAGATTAGACCATAAATGTTGACGAATACTGTCTACGACCATACCAGGTTGAATGCACCCGATCTCGTCCGATCTCGGAAGTTAAGCAACGTCGGGATTGGTTAGTACTTGGATGGGTGACCGCCTAGGAATACCAATTGTCGTAGGCAAAATATGATTTATTTAAGTTTTTACATTTTTAAATAGATTAGACCAAAAAATGTTGACCAATACTGGCTACGAACATACCAGATTGAATGCACCCGATCTCGTCCGATCTCGGAAGTTAAGCAACGTCGGGATTGGTTAGTACTTGGATGGGTGACCGCCTAGGAATACCAATTGTCGTAGGCATAATATCATTTATTTAAGTTTTTATATTTTTAAATAGATTAGACCATAAATGTTGACCAATACTGTCTACGACCATACCAGGTTGAATGCACCCGATCTCGTCCGATCTCGGAAGTTAAGCAACGTCGGGATTGGTTAGTACTTGGATGGGTGACCGCCTAGGAATACCAATTGTCGTAGGCAAAATATGATTTATTTAAGTTTTTACATTTTTAAATAGATTAGACCAAAAAATGTTGACCAATACTGGCTACGAACATACCAGGTTGAATGCACCCGATCTCGTCCGATCTCGGAAGTTAAGCAACGTCGGGATTGGTTAGTACTTGGATGGGTGACCGCCTAGGAATACCAATTGTCGTAGGCAAAATATGATTAATTTAAGTTTTTACATTTTTAAATAGATTAGACCTAAAAATGTTGACCAATACTGGCTACGACCATACCAGGTTGAATGCACCCCATCTCGTCCGATCTCGGAAGTTAAGCAACCTCGGGATTGGTTAGTACTTGGATGGGTGACCGCCTAGGAATACCAATTGTCGTAGGCACAATATGATTTGTTTAAGTTTTTACATTTTTAAATAGATTAGACCATAAATGTTGACCAATACTGTCTACGACCATACCAGGTTGAATGCACCCGATCTCGTCCGATCTCGGAAGTTAAGCAACGTCGGGATTGGTTAGTACTTGGATGGGTGACCGCCTAGGAATACCAATTGTCGTAGACAAAATATGAGTTATTTAAGTTTTTACTTTTTTAAATAGATTAGACGTAAAATGTTGAGAAATACTGCTTACGACCATACCAGGTTGAATGCACCCGATCTCGTCCGATCTCGGAATTTAAGCAACGTCGGGATTGGTTAGTACTTGTATGGGTGACCGCGTAGGAATTCCAATTGTCATAGGCAAAATATGATTTACTTAAGTTTTTACATTTTTAAATAGATTAGACCATAAATGTTGACCAATACTGTCTACGACCATACCAGGTTGAATGCACCCGATCTCGTGCGATCTCGGAAGTTAAGCAACGTCGGGATTGGTTAGTACTTGGATGGGTGACCGCATAGGAATTCCAATTGTCATAGGCAAAATATGATTTTTAAAATATATTTAAATGTTAACATTTTTAAAGATTTTAGACCAAAAAAAGTTGACCAATACTGTCTACGACCATACCAGGTTGAATGCACCCGATCTCGTCCGATCTCGGAAGTTAAGCAACGTCGGGATTGGTTAGTACTTGGATGGGTGACCGCCTAGGAATACCAATTGTCGTAGGCATAATATCATTTATTTAAGTTTTTACATTTTTAAATAGATTAGACCATAAATGTTGACGAATACTGTCTACGACCATACCAGGTTGAATGCACCCGATCTCGTCCGATCTCGGAAGTTAAGCAACGTCGGGATTGGTTAGTACTTGGATGGGTGACCGCCTAGGAATACCAATTGTCGTAGGCAAAATATGATTTATTTAAGTTTTTACATTTTTAAATAGATTAGACCAAAAAATGTTGACCAATACTGGCTACGAACATACCAGATTGAATGCACCCGATCTCGTCCGATCTCGGAAGTTAAGCAACGTCGGGATTGGTTAGTACTTGGATGGGTGACCGCCTAGGAATACCAATTGTCGTAGGCAAAATATGATTTATTTAAGTTTTTACATTTTTAAATAGATTAGACCAAAAAATGTTGACCAATACTGGCTACGAACATACCAGGTTGAATGCACCCGATCTCGTCCGATTTCGGAAGTTAAGCAACGTCGGGATTGGTTAGTACTTGGATGGGTGACCGCCTAGGAATACCAATTGTCGTAGGCAAAATATGATTTATTTAAGTTTTTACATTTTTAAATAGATTAGACCTAAAAATGTTGACCAATACTGGCTACGACCATACCAGGTTGAATGCACCCCATCTCGTCCGATCTCGGAAGTTAAGCAACCTCGGGATTGGTTAGTACTTGGATGGGTGACCGCCTAGGAATACCAATTGTCGTAGGCACAATATGATTTGTTTAAGTTTTTACATTTTTAAATAGATTAGACCATAAATGTTGACCAATACTGTCTACGACCATACCAGGTTGAATGCACCCGATCTCGTCCGATCTCGGAAGTTAAGCAACGTCGGGATTGGTTAGTACTTGGATGGATGACCGCCTAGGAATACCAATTGTCGTAGGCACAATATGATTTATTTAAGTTTTTACATTTTTAAATAGATTAGACCATAAATGTTGACCAATACTGTCTACGACCATACCAGGTTGAATGCACCCGATCTCGTCCGATCTCGGAAGTTAAGCAACGTCGGGATTGGTTAGTACTTGGATGGGTGACCGCCTAGGAATACCAATTGTCGTAGGCAAAATATGATTTATTTAAGTTTTTACTTTTTTAAATAGATTAGACGTAAAATGTTGAGAAATACTGCTTGCGACCATACCAGGTTGAATGCACCCGATCTCGTCCGATCTCGGAAGTTAAGCAACATCGGGATTGGTTGCTACTTGGATGGGTGACCGCCTAGGAATACCAATTGTCATAGGCAAAATATGATTTTTGAAATATATTTAAATGCTAACATTTTTAAAGATTTTAGACCAAAAAATGTGTACCAATACTGTCTACGACCATACCAGGTTGAATGCACCCGATCTCGTCCGATCTCGGAAGTTAAGCAACATCGGGATTGGTTGCTACTTGGATGGGTGACCGCCTAGGAATACCAATTGTCGTAGGCACAATATGATTTATTTAATTTTACATTTTTAAATAGATTAGACCATAAATGTTGACCAATACTGTCCACGACCATACCAGGTTGAATGCACACGATCTCGTCCGATCTCGGAAGTTGAGCAACGTCGGGATTGGTTAGTACTTGGATGGGTGACCGCCTAGGAATACCAATTGTCGTAGGCCCAATATGATTTATTTAAGTTTTTACATTTTCAAATAGATTAGACCATAAATGTTGACGATTAATGTCTACGACCATACCAGGTTGAATGCACCCGATCTCGTCCGATCTCGGAAGTTAAGCAACGTCGGGATTGGTTAGTACTTGGATGGGTGACCGCCTAGGAATACCAATTGTCGTAGGCAAAATAAGATTTATTTAAGTTTTTACATTTTTAAATAGATTAGACAAAAAAAATGTTGACCAATACTGGCTACGACCATACCTAGGAATACCAATTGTCGTAGGCACAATATGATTTATTTAAGTTTTTACATTTTTAAATTGATTAGACCATAAATGTTGACCAATACTGTCTACGACCATACCAGGTTGAATGCACCGATCTCCTCCGATCTCGGAAGTTAAGCAACGTCGGGATTGGTTAGCACTTGGATGGGTGACCGCCTAGGAATTCCAATTATCGTAGGCAAAATATGATTTATTTAAGTTTTTATTTTTAAAATAGAATAGACATAAAATGTTGAGAAATACTGCTTACGACCATACCAGGTTTAATGCACCCGATCTCGTCCGATCTCGGAAGTTAAGCAACGTCGGGATTGGTTAGTACTTGGATGGGTGACCGCCTAGGAATACCAATTGTCGTAGGCAAAATATGATTTATTTAAGTTTTTATTTTTAAACTAGAATAGACATAAAATGTTGAGAAATACTGCTTACGACCATACCAGGTTGAATGCACCCGATCTCGTCCGATCTCGGAAGTTAAGCAACGTCGGGATTGGTTAGTACTTGGATGGGTGACCGCCTAGGAATAACAATTGTCGTAGGCAAAATATGATTTATTTAAGTTTTTACATTTTTAAATAGATTAGACCAAAAAATGTTGACCAATACTGGCTACGACCTTACCAGGTTGAATGCACCCGATCTCGTCCGATCTCGGAAGTTAAGCAACGTCGGGATTAGTTAGTACTTGGATGGGTGACCGCCTAGCAATACCAATTGTCATAGGCAAAATATGATTTTTAAAATATATTTAAATGTTAACATTTTTAAAGATTTTAGACCAAAAAATGTTGACCAATACTGTCTACGACCATACCAGGTTGAATGCACCCGATCTCGTCCGATCTCGGAAGTTAAGCAACGTCGGGATTGGTTAGTACTTGGATGGGTGACCGCCTAGGAATACCAATTGTCGTAGGCATAATATCATTTATTTAAGTTTTTACATTTTTAAATAGATTAGACCAAAAAATGTTGATCAATACTGGCTACGACCATACCAGGTTGAATGCACCCGATCTCGTCCGATCTCGGAAGTTAAGCAACGTCGGGATTGGTTAGTACTTGGATGGGTGACCGCCTAGGAATACCAATTGTCGTAGGCAAAATATGATTTATTTAAGTTTTTACATGTTTAAATAGATTAGACCAAAAAATGTTGACCAATACTGGCTACGAACATACCAGGTTGAATGCACCCGATCTCGTCCGATCTCGGAAGTTAAGCAACGTCGGGATTGGTTAGTACTTGGATGGGTGACCGCCTAGGAATACCAATTGTCGTAGGCAAAATATAATTTATTTAAGTTTTTACATTTTTAAATAGATTAGACCAAAAAATGTTGACCAATACTGGCTACGAACATACCAGGTTGAATGCACCCGATCTCGTCCGATCTCGGAAGTTAAGCAAAGTCGGGATTGGTTAGTACTTGGATGGGTGACCGCCTAGGAATACCAATTGTCGTAGGCAAAATATGATTTATTTAAGTTTTTACATTTTTAAATAGATTAGACCTAAAAATGTTGACCAATACTGGCTACGACCATACCAGGTTGAATGCACCCCATCTCATGCGATCTCGGAAGTTAAGCAACGTCGGGATTGGTTAGTACTTGGATGGGTGACCGCCTAGGAATACCAATTGTCGTAGGCACAATATGATTTGTTTAAGTTTTTACATTTTTAAATAGATTAGACCATAAATGTTGACCAATACTGTCTACGACCATACCAGGTTGAATGCACCCGATCTCGTCCGATCTCGGAAGTTAAGCAACGTCGGGATTGGTTAGTACTTGGATGGGTGACCGCCTAGGAATAACAATTGTCGTAGGCAAAATATGATTTATTTAAGTTTTTACATTTTTAAATAGATTAGACCAAAAAATGTTGACCAATACTGGCTACGACCATACCAGGTTGAATGCACCCGATCTCGTCCGATCTCGGAAGTTAAGCAACGTCGGGATTAGTTAGTACTTGGATGGGTGACCGCCTAGCAATACCAATTGTCATAGGCAAAATATGATTTTTAAAATATATTTAAATGTTAACATTTTTAATCATTTTTTCATTTTTCGATCTCGTCCGATCTCGGAAGTTAACAACGTCGGGATTGGTTAGTACTTGGATGGGTGACCGCCTAGGAATACCAATTGTCGTGTCAAAATATGATTTATTTAAGTTTCTACATTTTTAAATAGATTAGACCAAAAAATGTTGACCAATACTGCGTACGACCATACCAGGTTAATGTACCCAATCTCGTCCGATCTCGTAAGTTAAGCAACGTCGGGATTGGTCAGTACTTGGATGGGTGACCGCCTAGGAATACCAATTGTCGTGTCAAAATATGATTTATTTAAGTTTCTACATTTTTAAATAGATTAGACCAAAAAATGTTGACCAATACTGCGTACGACCATAACAGGTTGAATGCACCCGATCTCGTCCGGGCTCGTAAGTTAAGCAACGTCGGGATTGGTCAGTACTTGGATTGGTGACCGCCTAGGAATACAAATTGTCGTAGGCAACAAATGATTTATTTAAGTTTCTAGATTTTAAAATAGATTAGACCAAAAAATGTTGAGCAATACTGCCTACGACCCTACCAGGTTGAATGCACCCGATCTCGTCCGATCTCGTAAGTTAAGCAACGTCAGGATTGGTTAGTACTTGGATGGGAGACCGCCTAGTAATACCAATTGTCGTAGGCAAAATATGATTTATTCCAGTTTTTACATTTATAAATAGATAAGACCAAAAAATGTTGACCAATGATGCCTACGACCATAACAGGTTGAATGCACCCGATCTCGTCCGGGCTCGTAAGTTAAGCAACGTCGGGATTGGTTAGCACTTGGATGGGTGACCGCCTAGGAATTCCAATTATCGTAGGCAAAATATGATTTATTTAAGTTTTTATTTTTAAAATAGAATAGACATAAAATGTTGAGAAATACTGCTTACGACCATACCAGGTTTAATGCACCCGATCTCGTCCGATCTCGGAAGTTAAGCAACGTCGGGATTGGTTAGTACTTGGATGGGTGACCGCCTAGGAATACCAATTGTCGTAGGCAAAATATGATTTATTTAAGTTTTTATTTTTAAACTAGAATAGACATAAAATGTTGAGAAATACTGCTTACGACCATACCAGGTTGAATGCACCCGATCTCGTCCGATCTCGGAAGTTAAGCAACGTCGGGATTGGTTAGTACTTGGATGGGTGACCGCCTAGGAATAACAATTGTCGTAGGCAAAATATGATTTATTTAAGTTTTTACATTTTTAAATAGATTAGACCAAAAAATGTTGACCAATACTGGCTACGACCATACCAGGTTGAATGCACCCGATCTCGTCCGATCTCGGAAGTTAAGCAACGTCGGGATTAGTTAGTACTTGGATGGGTGACCGCCTAGCAATACCAATTGTCATAGGCAAAATATGATTTTTAAAATATATTTAAATGTTAACATTTTTAAAGATTTTAGACCAAAAAATGTTGACCAATACTGTCTACGACCATACCAGGTTGAATGCACCCGATCTCGTCCGATCTCGGAAGTTAAGCAACGTCGGGATTGGTTAGTACTTGGATGGGTGACCGCCTAGGAATACCAATTGTCGTAGGCATAATATCATTTATTTAAGTTTTTACATTTTTAAATAGATTAGACCAAAAAATGTTGTTCAATACTGGCTACGACCATACCAGGTTGAATGCACCCGATCTCGTCCGATCTCGGAAGTTAAGCAACGTCGGGATTGGTTAGTACTTGGATGGGTGACCGCCTAGGAATACCAATTGTCGTAGGCAAAATATGATTTATTTAAGTTTTTACATGTTTAAATAGATTAGACCAAAAAATGTTGACCAATACTGGCTACGAACATACCAGGTTGAATGCACCCGATCTCGTCCGATCTCGGAAGTTAAGCAACGTCGGGATTGGTTAGTACTTGGATGGGTGACCGCCTAGGAATACCAATTGTCGTAGGCAAAATATAATTTATTTAAGTTTTTACATTTTTAAATAGATTAGACCAAAAAATGTTGACCAATACTGGCTACGAACATACCAGGTTGAATGCACCCGATCTCGTCCGATCTCGGAAGTTAAGCAAAGTCGGGATTGGTTAGTACTTGGATGGGTGACCGCCTAGGAATACCAATTGTCGTAGGCAAAATATGATTTATTTAAGTTTTTACATTTTTAAATAGATTAGACCTAAAAATGTTGACCAATACTGGCTACGACCATACCAGGTTGAATGCACCCCATCTCATGCGATCTCGGAAGTTAAGCAACGTCGGGATTGGTTAGTACTTGGATGGGTGACCGCCTAGGAATACCAATTGTCGTAGGCACAATATGATTTGTTTAAGTTTTTACATTTTTAAATAGATTAGACCATAAATGTTGACCAATACTGTCTACGACCATACCAGGTTGAATGCACCCGATCTCGTCCGATCTCGGAAGTTAAGCAACGTCGGGATTGGTTAGTACTTGGATGGGTGACCGCCTAGGAATACCAATTGTCGTAGGCAAAATAAGATTTATTTAAGTTTTTACATTTTTAAATAGATTAGACCAAAAAATGTTGACCAATACTGGCTACGACCATACCTAGGAATACCAATTGTCGTAGGCACAATATGATTTATTTAAGTTTTTACATTTTTAAATTGATTAGACCATAAATGTTGACCAATACTGTCTACGACCATACCAGGTTGAATGCACCGATCTCCTCCGATCTCGGAAGTTAAGCAACGTCGGGATTGGTTAGCACTTGGATGGGTGACCGCCTAGGAATTCCAATTATCGTAGGCAAAATATGATTTATTTAAGTTTTTATTTTTAAAATAGAATAGACATAAAATGTTGAGAAATACTGCTTACGACCATACCAGGTTTAATGCACCCGATCTCGTCCGATCTCGGAAGTTAAGCAACGTCGGGATTGGTTAGTACTTGGATGGGTGACCGCCTAGGAATACCAATTGTCGTAGGCAAAATATGATTTATTTAAGTTTTTATTTTTAAACTAGAATAGACATAAAATGTTGAGAAATACTGCTTACGACCATACCAGGTTGAATGCACCCGATCTCGTCCGATCTCGGAAGTTAAGCAACGTCGGGATTGGTTAGTACTTGGATGGGTGACCGCCTAGGAATAACAATTGTCGTAGGCAAAATATGATTTATTTAAGTTTTTACATTTTTAAATAGATTAGACCAACAAATGTTGACCAAAACTGGCTACGACCATACCAGGTTGAATGCACCCGATCTCGTCCGATCTCGGAAGTTAAGCAACGTCGGGATTAGTTAGTACTTGGATGGGTGACCGCCTAGCAATACCAATTGTCATAGGCAAAATATGTTTTTTAAAATATATTTAAATGTTAACATTTTTAAAGATTTTAGACCAAAAAATGTTGACCAATACTGTCTACGACCATACCAGGTTGAATGCACCCGATCTCGTCCGATCTCGGAAGTTAAGCAACGTCGGGATTGGTTAGTACTTGGATGGGTGACCGCCTAGGAATACCAATTGTCGTAGGCATAATATCATTTATTTAAGTTTTTACATTTTTAAATAGATTAGACCAAAAAATGTTGATCAATACTGGCTACGACCATACCAGGTTGAATGCACCCGATCTCGTCCGATCTCGGAAGTTAAGCAACGTCGGGATTGGTTAGTACTTGGATGGGTGACCGCCTAGGAATACCAATTGTCGTAGGCAAAATATGATTTATTTAAGTTTTTACATGTTTAAATAGATTAGACCAAAAAATGTTGACCAATACTGGCTACGAACATACCAGGTTGAATGCACCCGATCTCGTCCGATCTCGGAAGTTAAGCAACGTCGGGATTGGTTAGTACTTGGATGGGTGACCGCCTAGGAATACCAATTGTCGTAGGCAAAATATAATTTATTTAAGTTTTTACATTTTTAAATAGATTAGACCAAAAAATGTTGACCAATACTGGCTACGAACATACCAGGTTGAATGCACCCGATCTCGTCCGATCTCGGAAGTTAAGCAAAGTCGGGATTGGTTAGTACTTGGATGGGTGACCGCCTAGGAATACCAATTGTCGTAGGCAAAATATGATTTATTTAAGTTTTTACATTTTTAAATAGATTAGACCTAAAAATGTTGACCAATACTGGCTACGACCATACCAGGTTGAATGCACCCCATCTCATGCGATTTCGGAAGTTAAGCAACGTCGGGATTGGTTAGTACTTGGATGGGTGACCGCCTAGGAATACCAATTGTCGTAGGCACAATATGATTTGTTTAAGTTTTTACATTTTTAAATAGATTAGACCATAAATGTTGACCAATACTGTCTACGACCATACCAGGTTGAATGCACCCGATCTCGTCCGATCTCGGAAGTTAAGCAACGTCGGGATTAGTTAGTACTTGGATGGGTGACCGCCTAGCAATACCAATTGTCATAGGCAAAATATGATTTTTAAAATATATTTAAATGTTAACATTTTTAATCATTTTTTCATTTTTCGATCTCGTCCGATCTCGGAAGTTAACAACGTCGGGATTGGTTAGTACTTGGATGGGTGACCGCCTAGGAATACCAATTGTCGTGTCAAAATATGATTTATTTAAGTTTCTACATTTTTAAATAGATTACACCAAAAAATGTTGACCAATACTGCGTACGACCATACCAGGTTAATGTACCCAATCTCGTCCGATCTCGTAAGTTAAGCAACGTCGGGATTGGTCAGTACTTGGATGGGTGACCGCCTAGGAATACCAATTGTCGTGTCAAAATATGATTTATTTAAGTTTCTACATTTTTAAATAGATTAGACCAAAAAATGTTGACCAATACTGCGTACGACCATAACAGGTTGAATGCACCCGATCTCGTCCGGGCTCGTAAGTTAAGCAACGTCGGGATTGGTCAGTACTTGGATTGGTGACCGCCTAGGAATACAAATTGTCGTAGGCAACATATGATTTATTTAAGTTTCTAGATTTTAAAATAGATTAGACCAAAAAATGTTGAGCAATACTGCCTACGACCCTACCAGGTTGAATGCACCCGATCTCGTCCGATCTCGTAAGTTAAGCAACGTCAGGATTGGTTAGTACTTGGATGGGAGACCGCCTAGTAATACCAATTGTCGTAGGCAAAATATGATTTATTCCAGTTTTTACATTTATAAATAGATAAGACCAAAAAATGTTGACCAATGATGCCTACGACCATAACAGGTTGAATGCACCCGATCTCGTCCGGGCTCGTAAGTTAAGCAACGTCGGGATTGGTTAGCACTTGGATGGGTGACCGCCTAGGAATTCCAATTATCGTAGGCAAAATATGATTTATTTAAGTTTTTATTTTTAAAATAGAATAGACATAAAATGTTGAGAAATACTGCTTACGACCATACCAGGTTTAATGCACCCGATCTCGTCCGATCTCGGAAGTTAAGCAACGTCGGGATTGGTTAGTACTTGGATGGGTGACCGCCTAGGAATACCAATTGTCGTAGGCAAAATATGATTTATTTAAGTTTTTATTTTTAAACTAGAATAGACATAAAATGTTGAGAAATACTGCTTACGACCATACCAGGTTGAATGCACCCGATCTCGTCCGATCTCGGAAGTTAAGCAACGTCGGGATTGGTTAGTACTTGGATGGGTGACCGCCTAGGAATAACAATTGTCGTAGGCAAAATATGATTTATTTAAGTTTTTACATTTTTAAATAGATTAGACCAAAAAATGTTGACCAATACTGGCTACGACCATACCAGGTTGAATGCACCCGATCTCGTCCGATCTCGGAAGTTAAGCAACGTCGGGATTAGTTAGTACTTGGATGGGTGACCGCCTAGCAATACCAATTGTCATAGGCAAAATATGATTTTTAAAATATATTTAAATGTTAACATTTTTAAAGATTTTAGACCAAAAAATGTTGACCAATACTGTCTACGACCATACCAGGTTGAATGCACCCGATCTCGTCCGATCTCGGAAGTTAAGCAACGTCGGGATTGGTTAGTACTTGGATGGGTGACCGCCTAGGAATACCAATTGTCGTAGGCATAATATCATTTATTTAAGTTTT
The DNA here is from genome assembly GCF_963924565.1 of Ascidiella aspersa. Taxonomy (NCBI): domain Eukaryota; kingdom Metazoa; phylum Chordata; class Ascidiacea; order Phlebobranchia; family Ascidiidae; genus Ascidiella; species Ascidiella aspersa. Next base: position 23,552,459 of record NC_139450.1, on the reverse strand, counting down.
TACATTTTTAAATAGATTAGACCAAAAAATGTTGATCAATACTGGCTACGACCATACCAGGTTGAATGCACCCGATCTCGTCCGATCTCGGAAGTTAAGCAACGTCGGGATTGGTTAGTACTTGGATGGGTGACCGCCTAGGAATACCAATTGTCGTAGGCAAAATATGATTTATTTAAGTTTTTACATGTTTAAATAGATTAGACCAAAAAATGTTGACCAATACTGGCTACGAACATACCAGGTTGAATGCACCCGATCTCGTCCGATCTCGGAAGTTAAGCAACGTCGGGATTGGTTAGTACTTGGATGGGTGACCGCCTAGGAATACCAATTGTCGTAGGCAAAATATAATTTATTTAAGTTTTTACATTTTTAAATAGATTAGACCAAAAAATGTTGACCAATACTGGCTACGAACATACCAGGTTGAATGCACCCGATCTCGTCCAATCTCGGAAGTTAAGCAAAGTCGGGATTGGTTAGTACTTGGATGGGTGACCGCCTAGGAATACCAATTGTCGTAGGCAAAATATGATTTATTTAAGTTTTTACATTTTTAAATAGATTAGACCTAAAAATGTTGACCAATACTGGCTACGACCATACCAGGTTGAATGCACCCCATCTCATGCGATCTCGGAAGTTAAGCAACGTCGGGATTGGTTAGTACTTGGATGGGTGACCGCCTAGGAATACCAATTGTCGTAGGCACAATATGATTTGTTTAAGTTTTTACATTTTTAAATAGATTAGACCATAAATGTTGACCAATACTGTCTACGACCATACCAGGTTGAATGCACCCGATCTCGTCCGATCTCGGAAGTTAAGCAACGTCGGGATTGGTTAGTACTTGGATGGGTGACCGCCTAGGAATAACAATTGTCGTAGGCAAAATATGATTTATTTAAGTTTTTACATTTTTAAATAGATTAGACCAAAAAATGTTGACCAATACTGGCTACGACCATACCAGGTTGAATGCACCCGATCTCGTCCGATCTCGGAAGTTAAGCAACGTCGGGATTAGTTAGTACTTGGATGGGTGACCGCCTAGCAATACCAATTGTCATAGGCAAAATATGATTTTTAAAATATATTTAAATGTTAACATTTTTAATCATTTTTTCATTTTTCGATCTCGTCCGATCTCGGAAGTTAACAACGTCGGGATTGGTTAGTACTTGGATGGGTGACCGCCTAGGAATACCAATTGTCGTGTCAAAATATGATTTATTTAAGTTTCTACATTTTTAAATAGATTAGACCAAAAAATGTTGACCAATACTGCGTACGACCATACCAGGTTAATGTACCCAATCTCGTCCGATCTCGTAAGTTAAGCAACGTCGGGATTGGTCAGTACTTGGATGGGTGACCGCCTAGGAATACCAATTGTCGTGTCAAAATATGATTTATTTAAGTTTCTACATTTTTAAATAGATTAGACCAAAAAATGTTGACCAATACTGCGTACGACCATAACAGGTTGAATGCACCCGATCTCGTCCGGGCTCGTAAGTTAAGCAACGTCGGGATTGGTCAGTACTTGGATTGGTGACCGCCTAGGAATACAAATTGTCGTAGGCAACATATGATTTATTTAAGTTTCTAGATTTTAAAATAGATTAGACCAAAAAATGTTGAGCAATACTGCCTACGACCCTACCAGGTTGAATGCACCCGATCTCGTCCGATCTCGTAAGTTAAGCAACGTCAGGATTGGTTAGTACTTGGATGGGAGACCGCCTAGTAATACCAATTGTCGTAGGCAAAATATGATTTATTCCAGTTTTTACATTTATAAATAGATAAGACCAAAAAATGTTGACCAATGATGCCTACGACCATAACAGGTTGAATGCACCCGATCTCGTCCGGGCTCGTAAGTTAAGCAACGTCGGGATTGGTTAGTACTTGGATGGGTGACCGCCTAGGAATAGCAATTGTCGTAGGCAAAATATGATTTTTAAAATATAGACAAATGTTTACATTTTCAAAGAGTTTAGACCAAAACATGTTGACCAGTACTGCCTACGACCATACCAGGTTGAATGCTCCCGATCTCGTCCGATCTCGAAAGTTAAGCAACGTTGGGATTGGTTAGTATTTGGATGGGTGACCGCCTAGTAATAGCAATTGTCGTAGGCAACATATGATTTATTTAAGTTTTGAGATTTTCAAATAGATTAAACCAAAAAATGTTGACCAATACTGCCTACGACCATACCAAGTTAATGCTCCCGATCTCGTCCGTTCTCGGAAGTTAAGCAACGTCGGGATTGGTTAGTATTTGGATGGGTGACCGCCTAGTAATAGCAATTGTCGTAGGCAACATATGATTTATTTAAGTTTTGAGATTTTCAAATAGATTAGACCAAAAAATGTTGACCAATACTGCCTACGAACATACCATGTTTAATGCACCCCATCTCGTCCGTTCTCGGAAGTTAAGCAACGTCGGGATTGGTTAGTACTTGGATGGGTGACCGCCTAGGAATACCAATTGTCGTAGGCAAAATATGATTTATTTAAGTTTCTACATTTTTAAATAGATTAGACCAAAAAATGTTGACCAATACTGCGTACGACCATACCAGGTTAATGTACCCAATCTCGTCCGATCTTGTAAGTTAAGCAACGTCGGGATTGGTCAACACTTGGATGGGTGACCGCCTAGGAATACCAATTGTCGTGGTCAAAATATGATTTATTTAAGTTTCTACATTTTTAAATAGATTAGACCAAAAAATGTTGACCAATACTGCGTACGAACATACCATGTTTAATGCACCCAATCTCGTCCGATCTAGTAAGTTAAGCAACGTCGGGATTGGTCAGTACTTGGATAGGTGACCGCCTAGGAATACCAATTGTCGTGGTCAAAATATGATTTATTTAAGTTTCTACATTTTTAAATAGATTAGACCAAAAAATGTTGACCAATACTGCGGACGACCATAACAGGTTGAATGCACCCGATCTCGTCCGGGCTCGTAAGTTAAGCAACGTCGGGATTGGTCAGTACTTGGATTGGTGACCGCCTAGGAATACAAATTGTCGTAGGCAACATATGATTTATTTAAGTTTCTAGATTTTAAAATAGATTAGACCAAAAAATGTTGAGCAATACTGCCTACGACCCTACCAGGTTGAATGCACCCGATCTCGTCCGATCTCGTAAGTTAAGCAACATCGGGGTTGGTTAGTACATGGATGGGTGACCGCCTAGGAATACCAATTGTCCTAGGCAAAATATGATTTATTTAAGTTTCTACTTTTTTAATTAGATTAGACCAAAAAATGTTGACCAATACTGACTACGAACATATCATGTTTAATGCACCCGATCTCGTCCGATCTCGGAAGTTAAGCAACGTCGGGATTGGTTATTACTTGGATGGGAGACCGCCTAGGAATACCAATTGTCGTAGGCAAAATATGATTTATTCCAGTTTTTACATTTATAAATAGATAAGACCAAAAAATGTTGACCAATGATGCCTGCGACCATAACAGGTTGAATGCACCCGATCTCGTCCGATCTCGTAAGTTGAACAACTTCGGGATTGGTCTGTACTTGAATTGGTGACCGCCTAGGAATACAAATTATCGTAGGCAAAATATGATTTATATAAGTTTTTACATTTTTAAATAGATTAGACCAAAAAATGTTGACCAATAGTGCCTTCGACCATACCAGGTTCAATGCACCCGATTTCGTCCGATCTCGGAAGTTGAACGACGTCGGGATTGGTTAGTACTTGGATGGGTGACCGCCTAGGAATACAAATTATCGTAGGCAAAATATGATTTATTTAAGTTTCTACATTTTTAAATAGATTAGACCAAAAAATGTTGACCAATACTGCCTACGACCATACCAGGTTAATGTACCCAATCTCGTCCGATCTCGTAAGTTAAGCAACGTCGGGATTGGTCAGTACTTGGATGGGTGAACACCTAGGAATACCAATTGTCGTTGGCAAAATATGATTTATTTAAGTTTCTAATTTATAAATAGATTAGACCAAAAAATGTTGATCGACACAACCTACGACCATACCATGTTTAATGCACCCGATCTCGTCCGATCTCGTAAGTTAAGCAACCGCGGGATTGGTTAGTACTTGGATGGGTGACCGCCTAGGAATAACAATTGTCGTAGCAAATATAATTTTTATATTATATATAAATGTTTACATTTTCAAGGAGTTTAGACCAAAAAATGTTGAGCAATACTGCCTACGACCATACCAGGTTGAATGCACCCGATCTCATCCGATCTCGGAAGTTAAGCAACGTCGGTATTGGTTAGTACTTGGATGGGTGACCGCCTAGGAATAGCAATTGTCGTAGACAAAATATGATTTTTAAAATATAGACAAATGTTTACATTTTCAAAGAGTTTAGACCAAAACATGTTGACCAGTACTGCCTACGACCATACCAGGTTGAATGCTCCCGATCTCGTCCGATCTCGAAAGTTAAGCAACGTTGGGATTGGTTAGTATTTGGATGGGTGACCGCCTACTAATAGCAATTGTCGTAGGCAACATATGATTTATTTAAGTTTTGAGATTTTCAAATAGATTAAACCAAAAAATGTTGACCAATACTGCCTACGACCATACCAGGTTAATGCTCCCGATCTCGTCCGATCTCGGAAGTTAAACAACCTCGGGATTGTTTAGTACTTGGATGGGTGACCGCCTAGGAATACCAATTGTCGTAGGCAAAATATGATTTATTTAAGTTTCTAAATTTTTAAATAGATTAGACCAAAAAATGTTGACCACTACTGCCTACGAACATATCATGTTTTATGCACCCGATCTCGTCCGATCTCGGAAGTTAAGCAACGTCGGGATTGGTTAGTACCTGGATGGGTGACCGCCTAGGAATACCAATTGTCGTAGGCAAAATATGATTTTTAAAATATATACCAATGTTTACATTTTCCAAGAGTTTAGACCAAAACATTTTGACCAATACTGCCTACCACCATACCAGTTTGAATGCACCCGATCGCGTCCGATCTCGGAAGTTAAGCAACGTCGGGATTGGTTAGTACTTGGATGGGTGACCGCCTAGGAACACCAATTGTCGTAGGAAAAACATGATTTATTTAGGTTTTTACATTTTTAAATAGATAAGACCAAAAAATGTTGACCATTACTGCCCACGACCATACCAGGTTGAATGCACCCGATCTCGTCCGATCTCGTAAGTTATGCAATCTCGGGGTTGGTTAGTACTTGGATGGGTGACCGCCTAGGAATACCAATTGTCGTAGGCAAAATATGATTTATTTAAGTTTCTACATTTTTAAATAATTAGACCAAAAAATGTTGACCAGTACTGCCTACGAACATACCATGTTTAATGCACCCCATCTCGTCCGTTCTCGGAAGTAAAGCAACGTCGGGATTGGTTAGTACTTGGATGGGTGACCGCCTAGGAATACCAATTGTCGTAGGCAAAATATGATTTATTTAAGTTTCTACATTTTTAAATAGATTAGACCAAAAAATGTTGACCAATACTGCCTACGAACATATCATGTTTAATGCACCCGATCTCGTCCGATCTCGGAAGTTAAGCAACGTCGGGATTGGTTAGTACCTGGATGGGTGACCGCCTAGGAATACCAATTGTCGTAGGCAAAATATGATTTTTAAAATATATACCAATGTTTACATTTTCAAAGAGTTTAGACCAAAACATGTTGACCAATACTGCCTACCACCATACCAATTTGAATCCACCCGATCTCGTCCGATCTCGGAAGTTAAGCAACGTCGGGATTGGTTAGTACTTGGATGGGTAACCGCCTAGGAATACCAATTGTCGTAGGAAAAACATGATTTATTTAGGTTTTTACATTTTTAAATAGATAAGACCAAAAAATGTTGACCAATACTGCCCACGACCATACCAGGTTCAATGCACCCGATTTCGTCCGATCTCGTAAGTTATGCAACCTCGGGGTTGGTTAGTACTTGGATGGGTGACCGCCTAGGAATACCAATTGTGGTAGGCAAAATATGATTTATTTAAGTTTCTACATTTTTAAATAGATTAGACCAAAAAATGTTGACCAATACTGCGTACGACCATACCAGGTTAATGTACCCGATCTCGTCCGATCTCGTAAGTTAAGCAACGTCGGGATTGGTCAGTACTTGGATGGGTGACCGCCTAGGAATACCAATTGTCGTGGTCAAAATATGATTTATTTAAGTTTTTACATGTTTAAATAGCTAAGACCAAAAAATGTTGACCAATAGTGCCTACGACCATACCATGTTTAATGCACCCGATCTCGTCCGATCTCGGAAGTTAAGCAACGTCGGGATTGGTTAGTACTTGGATGGGAGACCGCCTAGGAATACCAATTGTCGTAGGCAAAATATGATTTATTTAAGTTTCTACATTTTTAAATAGATTAGACCAAAAAATATTGACCAATACTGGCTACGACCATACCAGGTTAATGTACCCAATCTCGTCCGATCTCGTAAGTTAAGCAACGTCGGGATTGGTCAGTACTTGGATGGGTGACCGCCTAGGAATACCAATTGTCGTAGGCAAAATATGATTTTTTAAATATAGACAAATGTTTACATTTTCAAAGAGTTTAGACCAAAACATGTTGAGCAGTACTGCCTGCGACCATACCAGGTTGAATGCACCCGATCTCGTCCGATCTCGGAAGTTAAGCGACGTCGGGATTGGTTAGTACTTGGATGGGTGACCGCCTAGGAATACCAATTGTCGTAGGCAAAATATGATTTATTCCAGTTTTTACATTTTTAAATAGATTAGACCAAAAAATGTTGACCAATACTGGCTACGACCATGCCAGGTTGAATGCACCCGATCTCGTCCGATCTCGTAAGTTAAGCAACGTCGGGATTGGTTAGTACTTGGCTGGGTGACCGCCTAGGAATAACAATTGTCGTAGGCAAATATAATTTTTATATTATATATAAATGTTTGCATTTTCAAGGAGTTTAGACCAAAAAATGTTGAGCAATACTGACTACGACCATACCAGGTTGAATGCACCCGATCTCGTCCGATCTCGGAAGTTAAGCAACGTCGGGATTGGTTAGTACTTGGATGGGTGACCGCCTAGAAATACCAATTGTCGTAGGCAAAATATATTTTTTTAAATATAGACAAATGTTTACATTTTCAAAGAGTTTACACCAAAACATGTTGAGCAGTGCTGCCTGCGACCATACCAGGTTGAATGCACCCGATCTCGTCCGATCTCGGAAGTTAAGCGACGTCGAGATTGGTTAGTACTTGGATGTGTGACCGCCTAGGAATACCATTTGTCGTAGGAAAAACATGATTTATTTAAGTTTTTACATTTTTAAATAGATAAGACCAAAAAATGTTGACCAATACTGCATACGACCATACCAGGTTAATGCACCCGATCTCGTCCGATCTCGTAAGTTAAGCAACCGCGGGATTGGTTAGTACTTGGATGGGTGACCGCCTAGGAATAACAATTGTCGTAGCAAATATAATTTTTATATTATATATAAATGTTTACATTTTCAAGGAGTTTAGACCAAAAAATGTTGAGCAATACTGCCTACAACCATACCAGGTTGAATGCACCCGATCTCATCCGATCTCGGAAGTTAAGCAACGTCGGGATTGGTTAGTACTTGGATGGGTGACCGCCTAGGAATAGCAATTGTCGTAGGCAAAATGTGATTTTCAAAATATAGACAAATGTTTACATTTTCAAAGAGTTTAGACCAAAACATGTTGTCCAGTACTGCCTACGACCATACCAGGTTGAATGCTCCCGATCTCGTCCGATCTCGAAAGTTAAGCAACGTTGGGATTGGTTAGTATTTGGATGGGTGACCGCCTAGTAATAGCAATTGTTGTAGCCAACATATGATTTATTTAAGTTTTGAGATTTTCAAATAGATTAAACCAAAAAATGTTGAGCAATACTGCCTACGACCATACCAGTTTAATGCTCCCGATCTCGTCCGATCTCGGAAGTTAAACAACCTCGGGATTGTTTAGTACTTGGATGGGTGACCGCCTAGGAATACCAATTGTCGTAGGCAAAATATGATTTATTTAAGTTACTAAATTTTTAAATAGATTAGACCAAAAAATGTTGACCAATACTGACTACGAACATATCATGTTTAATGCACCCGATCTCGTCCGATCTCGGAAGTTAAGCAACGTCGGGATTGGTTAGTTCCTGGATGGGTGACCGCCTAGGAATACCAATTGTCGTAGGCAAAATATGATTTTTAAAATATATACCAATGTTTACATTTTCAAAGAGTTTAGACCAAAACATGTTGAGCAGTACTGCCTGCGACCATACCAGGTTGAATGCACCCGATCTCGTCCGATCTCGGAAGTTAAGCGACGTCGGGATTGGTTAGTACTTGGATGGGTGACCGCCTAGGAATACCAATTGTCGTAGGCAAAATATGATTTATTCCAGTTTTTACATTTTTAAATAGATTAGACCAAAAAATGTTGACCAATACTGGCTACGACCATGCCAGGTTGAATGCACCCGATCTCGTCCGATCTCGTAAGTTAAGCAACGTCGGGATTGGTTAGTACTTGGCTGGGTGGTGACCGCCTAGGAATAACAATTGTCGTAGGCAAATATAATTTTTATATTATATATAAATGTTTACATTTTCAAGGAGTTTAGACCAAAAAATGTTGAGCAATACTGACTACGACCATACCAGGTTGAATGCACCCGATCTCGTCCGATCTCGGAAGTTAAGCAACGTCGGGATTGGTTAGTACTTGGATGGGTGACCGCCTAGGAATACCAATTGTCGTAGGCAAAATATGTTTTTTAAAATATAGACAAATGTTTACATTTTCAAAGAGTTTAGACCAAAACATGTTGAGCAGTGCTGCCTGCGACCATACCAGGTTGAATGCACCCGATCTCGTCCGATCTCGGAAGTTAAGCGACGTCGAGATTGGTTAGTACTTGGATGGGTGACCGCCTAGGAATACCATTTGTCGTAGGAAAAACATGATTTATTTAAGTTTTTACATTTTTAAATAGATAAGACCAAAAAATGTTGACCAATACTGCATACGACCATACCAGGTTAATGCACCCGATCTCGTCCGATCTCGTAAGTTAAGCAACCGCGGGATTGGTTAGTACTTGGATGGGTGACCGCCTAGGAATAACAATTGTCGTAGCAAATATAATTTTTATATTATATATAAATGTTTACATTTTCAAGGAGTTTAGACCAAAAAATTTTGACCAATACTGCCTACGACCATACCAGGTTGAATGCACCCGATCTCATCCGATCTCGGTAGTTAAGCAACGTCGGGATTGGTTAGTACTTGGATGGGTGACCGCCTAGGAATAGCAATTGTTGTAGGCAACATATGATTTATTTAAGTTTTGAGATTTTCAAATAGATTAAACCAAAAAATGTTGAGCAATACTGCCTACGACCATACCAGGTTAATGCTCCCGATCTCGTCCGATCTCGGAAGTTAAACAACCTCGGGATTGTTTAGTACTTGGATGGGTGACCGCCTAGGAATACCAATTGTCGTAGGCAAAATATGATTTATTTAAGTTTCTAAATTTTTAAATAGATTAGACCAAAAAATGTTGACCAATACTACCTACGAACATATCATGTTTAATGCACCCGATCTCGTCCGATCTCGGAAGTTAAGCAACGTCGGGATTGGTTAGTTCCTGGATGGGTGACCGCCTAGGAATACCAATTGTCGTAGGCAAAATATGATTTTTAAAATATATACCAATGTTTACATTTTCAAAGAGTTTAGACCAAAACATGTTGACCAATACTGCCTACCACCATACCAGTTTGAATGCACCCGATCTCGTCCCATCTCGGAAGTTAAGCAACGTCGGGATTGGTTAGTACTTGGATGGGTGACCGCCTAGGAACACCAATTGTCGTAGGAAAAACATGATTTATTTAGGTTTTTACATTTTTAAATAGATAAGACCAAAAAATGTTGACCAATACTGCCCACGACCATACCAGGTTGAATGCACCCGATCTCGTCCGATCTCGTAAGTTTTGCAATCTCGGGGTTGGTTACTACTTGGATGGGTGACCGCCTAGGAATACCAATTGTCGTAGGCAAAATATGATTTATTTAAGTTTCTACATTTTTAAATAGATTAGACCGAAAAATGTTGACCAATACTGCCTACGAACATACCATGTTTAATGCACCCCATCTCGTCCGTTCTCGGAAGTTAAGCAACGTCGGGATTGGTTAGTACTTGGATGGGTGACCGCCTAGGAATACCAATTGTCGTAGGCAAAATATGATTTATTTAAGTTTCTACATTTTTAAATAGATTAGACCAAAAAATGTTGACCAATACTGCGTACGACCATACCAGGTTAATGTACCCAATCTCGTCCGATCTCGTAAGTTAAGCAACGTCGGGATTGGTCAGTACTTGGATGGTTGACCGCCTAGGAATACCAATTGTCGTGGTCAAAATATGATTTATTTAAGTTTTTACTTTTTTAAATAGATTAGACCAAAAAATGTTGACGAATGCTGCCTACGACCATAACAGGTTGAATGCACCCGATCTCGTCCGGGCTCGTAAGTTAAGCAACGTCGGGATTGGTCAGTACTTGGATTGGTGACCGCCTAGGAATAGCAATTGTCGTAGGCAAAATATGATTTTTAAAATATAGACAAATGTTTACATTTTCAAAGAGTTTAGACCAAAACATGTTGACCAGAACTGCCTACGACCATACCAGGTTGAATGCTCCCGATTTCGTCCGATCTCGAAAGTTAAGCAACGTTGGGATTGGTTAGTATTTGGATGGGTGACCGCCTAGTAATAGCAATTGTCGTAGGCAACATATGATTTATTTAAGTTTTTAGATTTTCAAATAGATTAAACCAAAAAATTTTGAGCAATACTGTCTACGACCATACCAGGTTAATGCTCCCGATCTCGTCCGATCTCGGAAGTTAAACAACCTCGGGATTGTTTAGTACTTGGATGGGTGACCGCCTAGGAATACCAATTGTCGTAGGCAAAATATGATTTATTTAAGTTTCTAAATTTTTAAATAGATTAGACCAAAAAATGTTGACCAATACTGCCTACGAAAATATCATGTTTAATGCACCCGATCTCGTCCGATCTCGGAAGTTAAGCAACGTCGGGATTGGTTAGTACTTGGATGGGTGACCGCCTAGGAACACCAATTGTCGTAGGAAAAACATGATTTATTTAGGTTTTTACATTTTTAAATAGGTAAGACCAAAAAATGTTGACCAATACTGCCCACGACCATACCAGGTTGAATGCACCCGATCTCGTCCGATCTCGTAAGTTATGCAACCTCGGGGTTGGTTAGTACTTGGATGGGTGACCGCCTAGGAATACCAATTGTCGTAGGCAAAATATGATTTATTTAAGTTTCTACATTTTTAAATAGATTAGACCAAAAAATGTTGACCAATACTGCCTACGAACATACCATGTTTAATGCACCCCATCTCGTCCGTTCTCGGAAGTTAAGCAACGTCGGGATTGGTTAGGACTTGGATGGGTGACCGCCTAGGAATACCAATTGTCGTAGGCAAAATATGATTTATTTAAGTTTCTACATTTTTAAATAGATTAGACCAAAAAATGTTGACCAATACTGCCTACGAACATATCATGTTTAATGCACCCGATCTCGTCCGATCTCGGAAGTTAAGCAACGTCGGGATTGGTTAGTACCTGGATGGGTGACCGCCTAGGAATACCAATTGTCGTAGGCAAAATATGATTTTTAAAATATATACCAATGTTTACATTTTCAATGAGTTTAGACCAAAACATGTTGACCAATACTGCCTACCACCATACCAGTTTGAATGCACCCGATCTCGTCCGATCTCGGAAGTTAAGCAACGTTGGGATTGGTTAGTATTTGGATGGGTGACCGCCTAGTAATAGCAATTGTCGTAGGCAACATATGATTTATTTAAGTTTTTAGATTTTCAAATAGAATAAACCAAAAAATGTTGAGCAATACTGCCTACGACCATACCAGGTTAATGCTCCCGATCTCGTCCGATCTCGGAAGTTAAACAACCTCGGGATTGTTTAGTACTTGAATGGGTGACCGCCTAGGAATACCAATTGTCGTAGGCAAAATATGATTTATTTAAGTTTCTAAATTTTTAAATAGATTAGACCAAAAAATGTTGACCAATACTGCCTACGAACATATCATGTTTAATGCACCCGATCTCGTCCGATCTCGGAAGTTAAGCAACGTCGGGATTGGGTAGTACCTGGATGGGTGACCGCCTAGGAATACCAATTGTCGTAGGCAAAATATGATTTTTTAAATATATACCAATGTTTACATTTTCAAAGAGTTTAGACCAAAACATGTTGACCAATACTGCCTACCACCATACCAGTTTGAATGCACCCGATCTCGTCCGATCTCGGAAGTTAAGCAACGTCGGGATTGGTTAGTACTTGGATGGGTGACCGCCTAGGAACACCAATTGTCGTAGGAAAAACATGATTTATTTAGGTTTTTACATTTTTAATTAGATAAGACCAAAAAATGTTGACCAATACTGCCCACGACCATACCAGGTTGAATGCACCCGATCTCGTCCGATCTCGTAAGATATGCAACCTCGGGGTTGGTTAGTAGTTGGATGGGTGACCGCCTAGGAGTACCAATTGTCGTAGGCAAAATATGATTTATTTAAGTTTCTACATTTTTAAATAGATTAGACCAAAAAATGTTGACCAATACTGCCTACGAACATACCATGTTTAATGCACCCCATCTCGTCCGTTCTCGGAAGTTAAGCAACGTCGGGATTGGTTAGGACTTGGATGGGTGACCGCCTAGGAATACCAATTGTCGTAGGCAAAATATGATTTATTTAAGTTTCTACATTTTTAAATAGATTAGACCAAAAAATGTTGACCAATACTGCCTACGAACATATCATGTTTAATGCACCCGATCTCGTCCGATCTCGGAAGTTAAGCAACGTCGGGATTGGTTAGTACCTGGATGGGTGACCGCCTAGGAATAGCAATTCTCGTAGGCAAAATATGATTTTTAAAATATATACCAATGTTTACATTTTCAATGAGTTTAGACCAAAACATGTTGACCAATACTGCCTACCACCATACCAGTTTGAATGCACCCGATCTCGTCCGATCTCGGAAGTTAAGCAACGTTGGGATTGGTTAGTATTTGGATGGGTGACCGCCTAGTAATAGCAATTGTCGTAGGCAACATATGATTTATTTAAGTTTTTAGATTTTCAAATAGAATAAACCAAAAAATGTTGAGCAATACTGCCTACGACCATACCAGGTTAATGCTCCCGATCTCGTCCGATCTCGGAAGTTAAACAACCTCGGGATTGTTTAGTACTTGAATGGGTGACCGCCTAGGAATACCAATTGTCGTAGGCAAAATATGATTTATTTAAGTTTCTAAATTTTTAAATAGATTAGACCAAAAAATGTTGACCAATATTGCCTACGAACATATCATGTTTAATGCACCCGATCTCGTCCGATCTCGGAAGTTAAGCAACGTCGGGATTGGTCTGTACTTGAATTGGTGACCGCCTAGGAATACAAATTATCGTAGGCAAAATATGATTTATTTAAGTTTTTACATTTTTAAGTAGATTAGACCAAAAAATGTTGACCAATAGTGCCTTCGACCATACCAGGTTCAATGCACCCGATTTCGTCCGATCTCGGAAGTTAAGCGACGTCGGGATTGGTTAGTACTTGGATGGGTGACCGCCTAGGAATAGCAATTCTCGTAGGAAAAACATGATTTATTTAAGTTTTTACATGTTTAAATAGCTAAGACCAAAAAATGTTGACCAATAGTGCCTACGACCATACCATGTTTAATGCACCCGATCTCGTCCGATCTCGGAAGTTAAGCAACGTCGGGATTGGTTAGTACTTGGATGGGAGACCGCCTAGGAATACCAATTGTCGTAGGCAAAATATGATTTATTTAAGTTTCTACATTTTTAAATAGATTAGACCAAAAAATGTTGACCAATACTGGCTACGACCATACAAGGTTAATGTACCCAATCTCGTCCGATCTCGTAAGTTAAGCAACGTCGGGATTGGTCAGTACTTGGATGGGTGAACACCTAGGAATACCAATTGTCGTTGGCAAAATATGATTTATTTAAGTTTCTAATTTATAAATAGATTAGACCAAAAAATGTTGATCGACACAAGCTACGACCATACCATGTTTAATGCACCCGATCTCGTCCGATCTCGGAAGTTAAGCAACGTAGGGATTGGTTAGTACTTGGATGGGTGACCGCCTAGGAATAACAATTGTCGTAGGCAAATATCATTTTTATATTATATATAAATGTTTACATTTTCAAGGAGTTTAGACCAAAAAATGTTGAGCAATACTGCCTACGACCATACCAGGTTGAATGCACCCGATCTCGTCCTATCTCGGAAGTTAAGCCACCACGGGATTGGTTAGTACTTGGATGGGTGACCGCCTAGGAATACCAATTGTCGTAGGCAAAATATGATTATTTAAATATAGACAAATGTTTACATTTTCAAAGAGTTTAGACCAAAACATGTTGAGCAGTACTGCCTGCGACCATACCAGGTTGAATGCACCCGATCTCGACCGATCTCGGAAGTTAAGCGACGTCGGGATTGGTTAGTACTTGGATGGGTGACCGCCTAGGAATACCAATTGTCGTAGGCAAAATATGATTTATTCCAGTTTTTACATTTTTAAATAGATTAGACCAAAAAATGTTGACCAATACTGGCTACGACCATGCCAGGTTGAATGCACCCGATCTCGTCCGATCTCGTAAGTTAAGCAACGTCGGGATTGGTTAGTACTTGGCTGGGTGACCGCCTAGGAATAACAATTGTCGTTGGCAAATATAATTTTTATATTATATATAAATGTTTACATTTTCAAGGAGTTTAGACCAAAAAATGTTGAGCAATACTGACTGCGACCATACCAGGTTGAATGCACCCGATCTCGTCCGATCTCGGAAGTTAAGCGACGTCGAGATTGGTTAGTACTTGGATGTGTGACCGCCTAGGAATACCATTTGTCGTAGGAAAAACATGATTTATTTAAGTTTTTACATTTTTAAATAGATAAGACCAAAAAATGTTGACCAATACTGCATACGACCATACCAGGTTAATGCACCCGATCTCGTCCGATCTCGTAAGTTAAGCAACCGCGGGATTGGTTAGTACTTGGATGGGTGACCGCCTAGGAATAACAATTGTCGTAGCAAATATAATTTTAATATTATATATAAATGTTTACATTTTCAAGGAGTTTAGACCAAAAAATGTTGAGCAATACTGCCTACGACCATACCAGGTTGAATGCACCCGATCTCATCCGATCTCGGAAGTTAAGCAACGTCGGGATTGGTTAGTACTTGGATGGGTGACCGCCTAGGAATAGCAATTGTCGTAGGCAAAATGTGATTTTCAAAATATAGACAAATGTTTACATTTTCAAAGAGTTTAGACCAAAACATGTTGTCCAGTACTGCCTACGACCATACCAGGTTGAATGCTCCCGATCTCGTCCGATCTCGAAAGTTAAGCAACGTTGGGATTGGTTAGTATTTGGATGGGTGACCGCCTAGTAATAGCAATTGTTGTAGGCAACATATGATTTATTTAAGTTTTGAGATTTTCAAATAGATTAAACCAAAAAATGTTGAGCAATACTGCCTATGACCATACCAGTTTAATGCTCCCGATCTCGTCCGATCTCGGAAGTTAAACAACCTCGGGATTGTTTAGTACTTGGATGGGTGACCGCCTAGGAATACCAATTGTCGTAGGCAAAATATGATTTATTTAAGTTTCTAAATTTTTAAATAGATTAGACCAAAAAATGTTGACCAATACTGACTACGAACATATCATGTTTAATGCACCCGATCTCGTCCGATCTCGGAAGTTAAGCAACGTCGGGATTGGTTAGTTCCTGGATGGGTGACCGCCTAGGAATACCAATTGTCGTAGGCAAAATATGATTTTTAAAATATATACCAATGTTTACATTTTCAAAGAGTTTAGACCAAAACATGTTGAGCAGTACTGCCTGCGACCATACCAGGTTGAATGCACCCGATCTCGTCCGATCTCGGAAGTTAAGCGACGTCGGGATTGGTTAGTACTTGGATGGGTGACCGCCTAGGAATACCAATTGTCGTAGGCAAAATATGATTTATTCCAGTTTTTACATTTTTAAATAGATTAGACCAAAAAATGTTGACCAATACTGGCTACGACCATGCCAGGTTGAATGCACCCGATCTCGTCCGATCTCGTAAGTTAAGCAATGTCGGGATTGGTTAGTACTTGGCTGGGTGGTGACCGCATAGGAATAACAATTGTCGTAGGCAAATATAATTTTTATATTATATATAAATGTTTACATTTTCAAGGAGTTTAGACCAAAAAATGTTGAGCAATACTGACTACGACCATACCAGGTTGAATGCACCCGATCTCGTCCGATCTCGGAAGTTAAGCAACGTCGGGATTGGTTAGTACTTGGATGGGTGACCGCCTAGGAATACCAATTGTCGTAGGCAAAATATGTTTTTTAAAATATAGACAAATGTTTACATTTTCAAAGAGTTTAGACCAAAACATGTTGAGCAGTGCTGCCTGCGACCATACCAGGTTGAATGCACCCGATCTCGTCCGATCTCGGAAGTTAAGCGACGTCGAGATTGGTTAGTACTTGGATGGGTGACCGCCTAGGAATACCATTTGTCGTAGGAAAAACATGATTTATTTAAGTTTTTACATTTTTAAATAGATAAGACCAAAAAATGTTGACCAATACTGCATACGACCATACCAGGTTAATGCACCCGATCTCGTCCGATCTCGTAAGTTAAGCAACCGCGGGATTGGTTAGTACTTGGATGGGTGACCGCCTAGGAATAACAATTGTCGTAGCAAATATAATTTTTATATTATATATAAATGTTTACATTTTCAAGGAGTTTAGACCAAAAAATTTTGAGCAATACTGCCTACGACCATACCTGGTTGAATGCACCCGATCTCATCCGATCTCGGAAGTTAAGCAACGTCGGGATTGGTTAGTACTTGGATGGGTGACCGCCTAGGAATAGCAATTGTTGTAGGCAACATATGATTTATTTAAGTTTTGAGATTTTCAAATAGATTAAACCAAAAAATGTTGAGCAATACTGCCTACGACCATACCAGGTTAATGCTCCCGATCTCGTCCGATCTCGGAAGTAAAACAACCTCGGGATTGTTTAGTACTTGGATGGGTGACCGCCTAGGAATACCAATTGTCGTAGGCAAAATATGATTTATTTAAGTTTCTAAATTTTTAAATAGATTAGACCAAAAAATGTTGACCAATACTACCTACGAACATATCATGTTTAATGCACCCGATCTCGTCCGATCTCGGAAGTTAAGCAACGTCGGGATTGGTTAGTTCCTGGATGGGTGACCGCCTAGGAATACCAATTGTCGTAGGCAAAATATGATTTTTAAAATATATACCAATGTTTACATTTTCAAAGAGTTTAGACCAAAACATGTTGACCAATACTGCCTACCACCATACCAGTTTGAATGCACCCGATCTCGTCCGATCTCGGAAGTTAAGCAACGTCGGGATTGGTTAGTACTTGGATGGGTGACCGCCTAGGAACACCAATTGTCGTAGGAAAAACATGATTTATTTAGGTTTTTACATTTTTAAATAGATAAGACCAAAAAATGTTGACCAATACTGCCCACGACCATACCAGGTTGAATGCACCCGATCTCGTCCGATCTCGTAAGTTTTGCAATCTCGGGGTTGGTTAGTACTTGGATGGGTGACCGCCTAGGAATACCAATTGTCGTAGGCAAAATATGATTTATTTAAGTTTCTACATTTTTAAATAGATTAGACCGAAAAATGCTGACCAATACTGCCTACGAACATACCATGTTTAATGCACCCCATCTCGTCCGTTCTCGGAAGTTAAGCAACGTCGGGATTGGTTAGTACTTGGATGGGTGACCGCCTAGGAATACCAATTGTCGTAGGCAAAACATGATTTATTTAAGTTTCTACATTTTTAAATAGATTAGACCAAAAAATGTTGACCAATACTGCCTACGAACATATCATGTTTAATGTACCCGATCTCGTCCGATCTCGGAAGTTAAGCAACGTCGGGATTGGTTAGTACCTGGATGGGTGACCGCCTAGGAATACCAATTGTCGTAGGCAAAACATGATTTATTTAAGTTTCTACATTTTTAAATAGATTAGACCAAAAAATGTTGACCAATACTGCCTACCACCATACCAGTTTGAATGCACCAAATCTCGTCCGATCTCGGAAGTTAAGCAACGTCGGGATTGGTTAGTACTTGGATGGGTATCCGCCTAGGAACACCAATTGTCGTAGGAAAAACATGATTTATTTAGGTTTTTACATTTTTAAATAGATAAGACCAAAAAATGTTGACCAATACTGCCCACGACCATACCAGGTTGAATGCACCCGATCTCGTCCGATCTCGTAAGTTATGCAACCTCGACGTTGGTTAGTACTTGGATGGGTGACCGCCTAGGAATACCAATTGTCGTAGGCAAAATATGATTTATTTAAGTTTCTACATTTTTAAATAGATTAGACCAAAAAATGTTGACCAATACTGCCTACGAACATACCATGTTTAATGCACCCCATCTCGTCCGTTCTCGGAAGTTAAGCAACGTCGGGATTGGTTAGTACTTGGATGGGTGACCGGCTAGGAATACCAATTGGTGTAGGCAAAATATGATTTATATAAGTTTCTACATTTTTAAATAGATTAGACCAAAAAATGTTGACCAATACTGCGTACGACCATACCAGGTTAATGTACCCAATCTCGTCCGATCTCGTAAGTTAAGCAACGTCGGGATTGGTCAGTACTTGGATGGTTGACCGCCTAGGAATACCAATTGTCGTGGTCAAAATATGATTTATTTAAGTTTTTACATTTTTAAATAGATTAGACCAAAAAATGTTGACGAATGCTGCCTACGACCATAACAGGTTGAATGCACCCGATCTCGTCCGGGCTCGTAAGTTAAGCAACGTCGGGATTGGTCAGTACTTGGATTGGTGACCGCCTAGGAATAGCAATTGTCGTAGGCAAAATATGATTTTTAAAATATAGACAAATGTTTACATTTTCAAAGAGTTTAGACCAAAACATGTTGACCAGAACTGCCTACAACCATACCAGGTTGAATGCTCCCGATTTCGTCCGATCTCGAAAGTTAAGCAACGTTGGGATTGGTTAGTATTTGGATGGGTGACCGCCTAGTAATAGCAATTGTCGTAGGCAACATATGATTTATTTAAGTTTTTAGATTTTCAAATAGATTAAACCAAAAAATGTTGAGCAATACTGTCTACGACCATACCAAGTTAATGCTCCCGATCTCGTCCGATCTCGGAAGTTAAACAACCTCGGGATTGTTTAGTACTTGGATGGGTGACCGCCTAGGAATACCAATTGTCGTAGGCAAAATATGATTTATTTAAGTTTCTAAATTTTTAAATAGATTAGACCAAAAAATGTTGACCAATACTGCCTACGAAAATATCATGTTTAATGCACCCGATCTCGTCCGATCTCGGAAGTTAAGCAACGTCGGGATTGGTTAGTACTTGGATGGGTGACCGCCTAGGAACACCAATTGTCGTAGGAAAAACATGATTTATTTAGGTTTTTACATTTTTAAATAGGTAAGACCAAAAAATGTTGACCAATACTGCCCACGACCATACCAGGTTGAATGCACCCGATCTCGTCCGATCTCGTAAGTTATGCAACCTCGGGGTTGGTTAGTACTTGGATGGGTGACCGCCTAGGAATACCAATTGTCGTAGGCAAAATATGATTTATTTAAGTTTCTACATTTTTAAATAGATTAGACCAAAAAATGTTGACCAATACTGCCTACGAACATACCATGTTTAATGCACCCCATCTCGTCCGTTCTCGGAAGTTAAGCAACGTCGGGATTGGTTAGGACTTGGATGGGTGACCGCCTAGGAATACCAATTGTCGTAGGCAAAATATGATTTATTTAAGTTTCTACATTTTTAAATAGATTAGACCAAAAAATGTTGACCAATACTGCCTACGAACATATCATGTTTAATGCACCCGATCTCGTCCGATCTCGGAAGTTAAGCAACGTCGGGATTGGTTAGTACCTGGATGGGTGACCGCCTAGGAATACCAATTGTCGTAGGCAAAATATGATTTTTAAAATATATACCAATGTTTACATTTTCAATGAGTTTAGACCAAAACATGTTGACCAATACTGCCTACCACCATACCAGTTTGAATGCACCCGATCTCGTCCGATCTCGGAAGTTAAGCAACGTTGGGATTGGTTAGTATTTGGATGGGTGACCGCCTAGTAATAGCAATTGTCGTAGGCAACATATGATTTATTTAAGTTTTTAGATTTTCAAATAGAATAAACCGAAAAATGTTGAGCAATACTGCCTACGACCATACCAGGTTAATGCTCCCGATCTCGTCCGATCTCGGAAGTTAAACAACCTCGGGATTGTTTAGTACTTGAATGGGTGACCGCCTAGGAATACCAATTGTCGTAGGCAAAATATGATTTATTTAAGTTTCTAAATTTTTAAATAGATTAGACCAAAAAATGTTGACCAATACTGCCTACGAACATATCATGTTTAATGCACCCGATCTCGGAAGTTAAGCAACGTCGGGATTGGGTAGTACCTGGATGGGTGACCGCCTAGGAATACCAATTGTCGTAGGCAAAATATGATTTTTTAAATATATACCAATGTTTACATTTTCAAAGAGTTTAGACCAAAACATGTTGACCAATACTGCCTACCACCATACCAGTTTGAATGCACCCGATCTCGTCCGATCTCGGAAGTTAAGCAACGTCGGGATTGGTTAGTACTTGGATGGGTGACCGCCTAGGAACACCAATTGTCGTAGGAAAAACATGATTTATTTAGGTTTTTACATTTTTAATTAGATAAGACCAAAAAATGTTGACCAATACTGCCCACGACCATACCAGGTTGAATGCACCCGATCTCGTCCGATCTCGTAAGTTATGCAACCTCGGGGTTGGTTAGTACTTGGATGGGTGACCGCCTAGGAATACCAATTGTCGTAGGCAAAATATGATTTATTTAAGTTTCTACATTTTTAAATAGATTAGACCAAAAAATGTTGACCAATACTGCCTACGAACATACCATGTTTAATGCACCCCATCTCGTCCGTTCTCGGAAGTTAAGCAACGTCGGGATTGGTTAGGACTTGGATGGGTGACCGCCTAGGAATTCCAATTGTCGTAGGCAAAATATGATTTATTTAAGTTTCTACATTTTTAAATAGATTAGACCAAAAAATGTTGACCAATACTGCCTACGAACATATCATGTTTAATGCACCCGATCTCGTCCGATCTCGGAAGTTAAGCAACGTCGGGATTGGTTAGCACCTGGATGGGTGACCGCCTAGGAATACCAATTGTCGTAGGCAAAATATGATTTTTAAAATATATACCAATGTTTACATTTTCAATGAGTTTAGACCAAAACATGTTGACCAATACTGCCTACCACCATACCAGTTTGAATGCACCCGATCTCGGAAGTTAAGCAACGTTGGGATTGGTTAGTATTTGGATGGGTGACCGCCTAGTAATAGCAATTGTCGTAGGCAACATATGATTTATTTAAGTTTTTAGATTTTCAAATAGAATAAACCAAAAAATGTTGAGCAATACTGCCTACGACCATACCAGGTTAATGCTCCCGATCTCGTCCGATCTCGGAAGTTAAACAACCTCGGGATTGTTTAGTACTTGAATGGGTGACCGCCTAGGAATACCAATTGTCGTAGGCAAAATATGATTTATTTAAGTTTCTAAATTTTTAAATAGATTAGACCAAAAAATGTTGACCAATATTGCCTACGAACATATCATGTTTAATGCACCCGATCTCGTCCGATCTCGGAAGTTAAGCAACGTCGGGATTGGGTAGTACCTGGATGGGTGACCGCCTAGGAATACCAATTGTCGTAGGCAAAATATGATTTTTTAAATATATACCAATGTTTACATTTTCAAAGAGTTTAGACCAAAACATGTTGACCAATACTGCCTACCACCATACCAGTTTGAATGCACCCGATCTCGTCCGATCTCGGAAGTTAAGCAACGTCGGGATTGGTTAGTACTTGGATGGGTGACCGCCTAGGAACACCAATTGTCGTAGGAAAAACATGATTTATTTAGGTTTTTACATTTTTAATTAGATAAGACCAAAAAATGTTGACCAATACTGCCCACGACCATACCAGGTTGAATGCACCCGATCTCGTCCGATCTCGTAAGTTATGCAACCTCGGGGTTGGTTAGTACTTGGATGGGTGACCGCCTAGGAATACCAATTGTCGTAGGCAAAATATGATTTATTTAAGTTTCTACATTTTTAAATGGATTAGACCAAAAAATGTTGACCAATATTCCCTACGAACATACCATGTTTAATGCACCCCACCTCGTCCGTTCTCGGAAGTTAAGCAACCTCGGGATTGGTTAGTACTTGGATGGGTGACCGCCTAGGAATACCAATTGTCGTAGTCAAAATAAGATTTATTTAAGTTTCTACATTTTTAAATAGATTAGACCAAAAAATGTTGACCAATACTGCCTACGAACATATCATGTTTAATGCACCCGATCTCGTCCGATCTCGGAAATTAAGCAACGTCGGGATTGGTTAGTACCTGGATGGGTGAACGCCAAGGAATACCAATTGTCGTAGGCAAAATATGATTTTTAAAATATATACC
Organism: Ascidiella aspersa; assembly: GCF_963924565.1. NCBI lineage: Eukaryota > Metazoa > Chordata > Ascidiacea > Phlebobranchia > Ascidiidae > Ascidiella > Ascidiella aspersa. The sequence continues at coordinate 23,529,430 of NC_139450.1, read as the reverse complement.
AATGTTTACATTTTCAAAGAGTTTAGACCAAAACATGTTGACCAATACTGCCTACCACCATACCAGTTTGAATGCACCCGATCTCGTCCGATCTCGGAAGTTAAGCAACGTCGGGATTGGTTAGTACTTGGATGGGTAACCGCCTAGGAACACCAATTGTCGTAGGAAAAACATGATTTATTTAGGTTTTTACATTTTTAAATAGATAAGACCAAAAAATGTTGACCAATACTACCCACGACCATACCAGGTTGAATGCACCCGATCTCGTCCGATCTCGTAAGTTATGCAACCTCGGGGTTGGTTAGTACTTGGATGGGTGACCGCCTAGGAATACCAATTGTGGTAGGCAAAATATGATTTATTTAAGTTTCTACATTTTTAAATAGATTAGACCAAAAAATGTTGACCAATACTGCCTACGAACATACCATGTTTAATGCACCCCATCTCGTCCGTTCTCGGAAGTTAAGCAACGTCGGGATTGGTTAGTACTTGGATGGGTGACCGCCTAGGAATACCAATTGTCGTAGGCAAAATATGATTTATCTAAGTTTCTACATTTTTAAATAGATTAGACCAAAAAATGTTGACCAATACTGCGTACGACCATACCAGGTTAATGTACCCAATCTCGTCCGATCTCGTAAGTTAAGCAACGTCGGGATTGGTCAGGACTTGGATGGGTGACCACCTAGGAATACCAATTGTCGTGGTCAAAATATGATTTATTTAAATTTCTACATTTTTAAATAGATTAGACCAAAAAATGTTGACCAATACTGCGTACGACCATACCAGGTTAATGTACCCAATCTCGTCCGATCTCGTAAGTTAAGCAACGTCGGGATTGGTCAGTACTTGGATGGGTGACCGCCTAGGAATACCAATTGTCGTGGTCAAAATATGATTTATTTAAGTTTCTACATTTTTAAATAGATTAGACCAAAAAATGTTGACCAATACTGCGTACGACCATAACAGGTTGAATGCACCCGATCTCGTCCGGGCTCGTAAGTTAAGCAACGTCGGGATTGGTCAGTACTTGGATTGGTGACCGCCTAGGAATACAAATTGTCGTAGGCAACATATCATTTATTTAAGTTTCTAGATTTTAAAATAGATTAGACCAAAAAATGTTGACCAATACTGCGTACGACCATAACAGGTTGAATGCACCCGATCTCGTCCGGCCTCGTAAGTTAAGCAACGTCGGGATTGGTCAGTACTTGGATTGGTGACCGCCTAGGAATACAAATTGTCGTAGGCAACATATGATTTATTTAAGTTTCTAGATTTTAAAATAGATAAGACCAAAAAATGTTGACCAATCATGGCTACGACCATAACAGGTTCAATGCAACCGATCTCGTCCGGGCTCGTAAGTTAAGCAACGTCGGGATTGGTCAGTACTTGGATTGGTGACCGCCTAGGAATACAAATTGTCATAGGCAAAATATGATTTTTAAAATATGTTTACATTTTTAAATAGATTAGCTCAAAAAATGTTGACCAATAGTGCCTACGACCATACCAGGTTGAATGCACCCGATCTCGTCCGATCTCGTAAGTTAAGCAACCTCGGGGTTGGTTAGTACTTGGATGGGTGACCGCCTAGGAATACCAATTGTCGTAGGCAAAATATGATTTATTTAAGTTTCTACATTTTTAATTAGATTAGACCAAAAAATGTTGACCAATACTGACTACGAACATATCATGTTTAATGCACCCGATATCGTCCGATCTCGGAAGTTAAGCAATGTCGGGATTGGTTAGTACTTGGATGGGAGACCGCCTAGGAATACCAATTGTCGTAGGCAAAATATGATTTATTCCAGTTTTTACATTTATAAATAGATAAGACCAAAAAATGTTGACCAATGATGCCTACGACCATAACAGGTTGAATGCACCCGATCTCGTCCGATCTCGTAAGTTAAACAACGTCGGGATTGGTCTGTACTTGAATTGGTGACCGCCTAGGAATACAAATTATCGTAGGCAAAATATGATTTATTTAAGTTTTTACATTTTTAAATAGATTAGACCAAAAAATGTTGACCAATAGTGCCTTCGACCATACCAGGTTCAATGCACCCGATTTCGTCCGATCTCGGAAGTTAAGCGACGTCGGGATTGGTTAGTACTTGGATGGGTGACCGCCTAGGAATACCAATTCTCGTAGGAAAAACATGATTTATTTAAGTTTTTACATGTTCAAATAGCTAAGACCAAAAAACGTTGACCAATAGTGCCTACGACCATACCATGTTTAATGCACCCGATCTCGTCCGATCTCGGAAGTTAAGCAACGTCGGGATTGGTTAGTACTTGGATGGGTGACCGTCTAGGAATACCAATTGTCGTAGGCAAAATATGATTTATTTAAGTTTCTACATTTTTAAATAGATTAGACCAAAAAATGTTGACCAATACTGCGTACGACCATACCAGGTTAATGTACCCAATCTCGTCCGATCTCGTAAGTTAAGCAACGTCGGGATTGGTCAGTACTTGGATGGTTGACCGCCTAGGAATACCAATTGTCGTGGTCAAAATATGATTTATTTAAGTTTTTACATTTTTAAATAGATTAGACCAAAAAAGGTTGACCAATACTGCGTACGACCATACCAGGTTAATGTACCCAATCTCGTCCGATCTCGTAAGTTAAGCAACGTCGGGATTGGTCAGTACTTGGATGGTTGACCGCCTAGGAATACCAATTGTCGTGGTCAAAATATGATTTATTTAAGTTTTTACATTTTTAAATAAATTAGACCAAAAAATGTTGACGAATGCTGCCTACGACCATAACAGGTTGAATGCACCCGATCTCGTCCGGGCTCGTAAGTTAAGCAACGTCGGGATTGGTCAGTACTTGGATTGGTGACCGCCTAGGAATAGCAATTGTCGTAGGCAAAATATGATTTTTAAAATATAGACAAATGTTTACATTTTCAAAGAGTTTAGACCAAAACATGTTGACCAGAACTGCCTACGACCATACCAGGTTGAATGCTCCCGATTTCGTCCGATCTCGAAAGTTAAGCAACGTTGGGATTGGTTAGTATTTGGATGGGTGACCGCCTAGTAATAGCAATTGTCGTAGGCAACATATGATTTATTTAAGTTTTTAGATTTTCAAATAGATTAAACCAAAAAATGTTGAGCAATACTGTCTACGACCATACCAGGTTAATGCTCCCGATCTCGTCCGATCTCGGAAGTTAAACAACCTCGGGATTGTTTAGTACTTGGATGGGTGACCGCCTAGGAATACCAATTGTCGTAGGCAAAATATGATTTATTTATGTTTCTAAATTTTTAAATAGATTAGACCAAAAAATGTTGACCAATACTGCCTACGAAAATATCATGTTTAATGCACCCGATCTCGTCCGATCTCGGAAGTTAAGCAACGTCGGGATTGGTTAGTACTTGGATGGGTGACCGCCTAGGAACACCAATTGTCGTAGGAAAAACATGATTTATTTAGGTTTTTACATTTTTAAATAGGTAAGACCAAAAAATGTTGACCAATACTGCCCACGACCATACCAGGTTGAATGCACCCGATCTCGTCCGATCACGTAAGTTATGCAACCTCGGGGTTGGTTAGTACTTGGATGGGTGACCGCCTAGGAATACCAATTGTCGTAGGCAAAATATGATTTATTTAAGTTTCTACATTTTTAAATAGATTAGACCAAAAAATGTTGACCAATACTGCCTACGAACATACCATGTTTAATGCACCCCATCTCGTCCGTTCTCGGAAGTTAAGCAACGTCGGGATTGGTTAGGACTTGGATGGGTGACCGCCTAGGAATACCAATTGTCGTAGGCAAAATATGATTTATTTAAGTTTCTACATTTTTAAATAGATTAGACCAAAAAATGTTGACCAATACTGCCTACGAACATATCATGTTTAATGCACCCGATCTCGTCCGATCTCGGAAGTTAAGCAACGTCGGGATTGGTTAGTACCTGGATGGGTGACCGCCTAGGAATACCAATTGTCGTAGGCAAAATATGATTTTTAAAATATATACCAATGTTTACATTTTCAATGAGTTTAGACCAAAACATGTTGACCAATACTGCCTACCACCATACCAGTTTGAATGCACCCGATCTCGTCCGATCTCGGAAGTTAAGCAACGTTGGGATTGGTTAGTATTTGGATGGGTGACCGCCTAGTAATAGCAATTGTCGTAGGCAACATATGATTTATTTAAGTTTTTAGATTTTCTTATAGAATAAACCAAAAAATGTTGAGCAATACTGCCTACGACCATACCAGGTTAGTGCTCCCGATCTCGTCCGATCTCGGAAGTTAAACAACCTCGGGATTGTTTAGTACTTGAATGGGTGACCGCCTAGGAATACCAATTGTCGTAGGCAAAATATGATTTATTTAAGTTTCTAAATTTTTAAATAGATTAGACCAAAAAATGTTGACCAATACTGCCTACGAACATATCATGTTTAATGCACCCGATCTCGTCCGATCTCGGAAGTTAAGCAACGTCGGGATTGGGTAGTACCTGGATGGGTGACCGCCTAGGAATACCAATTGTCGTAGGCAAAATATGATTTTTTAAATATATACCAATGTTTACATTTTCAAAGAGTTTAGACCAAAACATGTTGACCAATACTGCCTACCACCATACCAGTTTGAATGCACCCGATCTCGTCCGATCTCGGAAGTTAAGCAACGTCGGGATTGGTTAGTACTTGGATGGGTGACCGCCTAGGAACACCAATTGTCGTAGGAAAAACATGATTTATTTAGGTTTTTACATTTTTAATTAGATAAGACCAAAAAATGTTGACCAATACTGCCCACGACCATACCAGGTTGAATGCACCCGATCTCGTCCGATCTCGTAAGTTATGCAACCTTGGGGTTGGTTAGTACTTGGATGGGTGACCGCCTAGGAATACCAATTGTCGTAGGCAAAATATGATTTATTTAAGTTTCTACATTTTTAAATAGATTAGACCAAAAAATGTTGACCAATACTGCCTACGAACATACCATGTTTAATGCACCCCATCTCGTCCGTTCTCGGAAGTTAAGCAACGTCGGGATTGGTTAGGACTTGGATGGGTGACCGCCTAGGAATACCAATTGTCGTAGGCAAAATATGATTTATTTAAGTTTCTACATTTTTAAATAGATTAGACCAAAAAATGTTGACCAATACTGCCTACGAACATATCATGTTTAATGCACCCGATCTCGTCCGATCTCGGAAGTTAAGCAACGTCGGGATTGGTTAGTACCTGGATGGGTGACCGCCTAGGAATACCAATTGTCGTAGGCAAAATATGATTTTTAAAATATATACCAATGTTTACATTTTCAATGAGTTTAGACCAAAACATGTTGACCAATACTGCCTACCACCATACCAGTTTGAATGCACCCGATCTCGTCCGATCTCGGAAGTTAAGCAACGTTGGGATTGGTTAGTATTTGGATGGGTGACCGCCTAGTAATAGCAATTGTCGTAGGCAACATATGATTTATTTAAGTTTTTAGATTTTCAAATAGAATAAACCAAAAAATGTTGAGCAATACTGCCTACGACCATACCAGGTTAATGCTCCCGATCTCGTCCGATCTCGGAAGTTAAACAACCTCGGGATTGTTTAGTACTTGAATGGGTGACCGCCTAGGAATACCAATTGTCGTAGGCAAAATATGATTTATTTAAGTTTCTAAATTTTTAAATAGATTAGACCAAAAAATGTTGACCAATATTGCCTTCGAACATATCATGTTTAATGCACCCGATCTCGTCCGATCTCGGAAGTTAAGCAACGTCGGGATTGGGTAGTACCTGGATGGGTGACCGCCTAGGAATACCAATTGTCGTAGGCAAAATATGATTTTTTAAAGATATACCAATGTTTACATTTTCAAAGAGTTTAGACCAAAACATGTTGACCAATACTGCCTACCACCATACCAGTTTGAATGCACCCGATCTCGTCCGATCTCGGAAGTTAAGCAACGTCGGGATTGGTTAGTACTTGGATGGGTGACCGCCTAGGAACACCAATTGTCGTAGGAAAAACATGATTTATTTAGGTTTTTACATTTTTAATTAGATAAGACCAAAAAATGTTGACCAATACTGCCCACGACCATACCAGGTTGAATGCACCCGATCTCGTCCGATCTCGTAAGTTATGCAACCTCGGGGTTGGTTAGTACTTGGATGGGTGACCGCCTAGGAATACCAATTGTCGTAGGCAAAATATGATTTATTTAAGTTTCTACATTTTTAAATGGATTAGACCAAAAAATGTTGACCAATATTCCCTACGAACATACCATGTTTAATGCACCCCACCTCGTCCGTTCTCGGAAGTTAAGCAACCTCGGGATTGGTTAGTACTTGGATGGGTGACCGCCTAGGAATACCAATTGTCGTAGTCAAAATAAGATTTATTTAAGTTTCTACATTTTTAAATAGATTAGACCAAAAAATGTTGACCAATACTGCCTACGAACATATCATGTTTAATGCACCCGATCTCGTCCGATCTCGGAAGTTAAGCAACGTCGGGATTGGTTAGTACCTGGATGGGTGACCGCCAAGGAATACCAATTGTCGTAGGCAAAATATGATTTTTAAAATATATACCAATGTTTACATTTTCAAAGAGTTTAGACCAAAACATGTTGACCAATACTGCCTACCACCATACCAGTTTGAATGCACCCGATCTCGTCCGATCTCGGAAGTTAAGCAACGTCGGGATTGGTTAGTACTTGGATGGGTAACCGCCTAGGAACACCAATTGTCGTAGGAAAAACATGATTTATTTAGGTTTTTACATTTTTAAATAGATAAGACCAAAAAATGTTGACCAATACTACCCACGACCATACCAGGTTGAATGCACCCGATCTCGTCCGATCTCGTAAGTTATGCAACCTCGGGATTGGTTAGTACTTGGATGGGTGACCGCCTAGGAATACCAATTGTCGTAGGCAAAATATGATTTATCTAAGTTTCTACATTTTTAAATAGATTAGACCAAAAAATGTTGACCAATACTGCGTACGACCATACCAGGTTAATGTACCCAATCTCGTCCGATCTCGTAAGTTAAGCAACGTCGGGATTGGTCAGGACTTGGATGGGTGACCACCTAGGAATACCAATTGTCGTGGTCAAAATATGATTTATTTAAATTTCTACATTTTTAAATAGATTAGACCAAAAAATGTTGACCAATACTGCGTACGACCATACCAGGTTAATGTACCCAATCTCGTCCGATCTCGTAAGTTAAGCAACGTCGGGATTGGTCAGTACTTGGATGGGTGACCGCCTAGGAATACCAATTGTCGTGGTCAAAATATGATTTATTTAAGTTTCTACATTTTTAAATAGATTAGACCAAAAAATGTTGACCAATACTGCGTACGACCATAACAGGTTGAATGCACCCGATCTCGTCCGGGCTCGTAAGTTAAGCAACGTCGGGATTGGTCAGTACTTGGATTGGTGACCGCCTAGGAATACAAATTGTCGTAGGCAACATATGATTTATTTAAGTTTCTAGATTTTAAAATAGATTAGACCAAAAAATGTTGACCGATACTGCGTACGACCATAACAGGTTGAATGCACCCGATCTCGTCCGGGCTCGTAAGTTAAGCAACGTCGGGATTGGTCAGTACTTGGATTGGTGACCGCCTAGGAATACAAATTGTCGTAGGCAACATATGATTTATTTAAGTTTCTAGATTTTAAAATAGATAAGACCAAAAAATGTTGACCAATCATGGCTACGACCATAACAGGTTCAATGCAACCGATCTCGTCCGGGCTCGTAAGTTAAGCAACGTCGGGATTGGTCAGTACTTGGATTGGTGACCGCCTAGGAATACAAATTGTCATAGGCAAAATATGATTTTTAAAATATGTTTACATTTTTAAATAGATTAGCTCAAAAATGTTGACCAATAGTGCCTACGACCATACCAGGTTGAATGCACCCGATCTCGTCCGATCTCGTAAGTTAAGCAACCTCGGGGTTGGTTAGTACTTGGATGGGTGACCGCCTAGGAATACCAATTGTCGTAGGCAAAATATGATTTATTTAAGTTTCTACATTTTTAATTAGATTAGACCAAAAAATGTTGACCAATACTGACTACGAACATATCATGTTTAATGCACCCGATATCGTCCGATCTCGGAAGTTAAGCAATGTCGGGATTGGTTAGTACTTGGATGGGAGACCGCCTAGGAATACCAATTGTCGTAGGCAAAATATGATTTATTCCAGTTTTTACATTTATAAATAGATAAGACCAAAAAATGTTGACCAATGATGCCTACGACCATAACAGGTTGAATGCACCCGATCTCGTCCGATCTCGTAAGTTAAACAACGTCGGGATTGGTCTGTACTTGAATTGGTGACCGCCTAGGAATACAAATTATCGTAGGCAAAATATGATTTATTTAAGTTTTTACATTTTTAAATAGATTAGACCAAAAAATGTTGACCAATAGTGCCTTCGACCATACCAGGTTCAATGCACCCGATTTCGTCCGATCTCGGAAGTCAAGCGACGTCGGGATTGGTTAGTACTTGGATGGGTGACCGCCTAGGAATACCAATTCTCGTAGGAAAAACATGATTTATTTAAGTTTTTACATGTTTAAATAGCTAAGACCAAAAAACGTTGACCAATAGTGCCTACGACCATACCATGTTTAATGCACCCGATCTCGTCCGATCTCGGAAGTTAAGCAACGTCGGGATTGGTTAGTACTTGGATGGGTGACCGCCTAGGAATACCAATTGTCGTAGGCAAAACATGATTTATTTAAGTTTCTACATTTTTAAATAGATTAGACCAAAAAATGTTGACCAATACTGCCTACGAACATACCATGTTTAATGCACCCCATCTCGTCCGTTCTCGGAAGTTAAGCAACGTCGGGATTGGTCAGTACTTGGATGGTTGACCGCCTAGGAATACCAATTGTCGTGGTCAAAATATGATTTATTTAAGTTTTTACATTTTTAAATAGATTAGACCAAAAAATGTTGACGAATGCTGCCTACGACCATAACAGGTTGAATGCATCCGATCTCGTCCGGGCTCGTAAGTTAAGCAACGTCGGGATTGGTCAGTACTTGGATTGGTGACCGCCTAGGAATAGCAATTGTCGTAGGCAAAATATGATTTATTTAAGTTTCTAGATTTTCAAGGAGTTTAGACCAAAAAATGTTGAGCAATACTGCCTACGACCATACCAGGTTGAATGCACCCGATCTCGTCCGATCTCGGGAGTTAAGCAACGTCGGGATTGGTTAGTACTTGGATGGGTGACCGCCTAGGAATAGCAATTGTCGTAGGCAAAATATGATTTTTAAAATATAGACAAATGTTTACATTTTCAAAGAGTTTAGACCAAAACATGTTGACCAGTACTGCCTACGACCATACCAGGTTGAATGCTCCCGATTTCGTCCGATCTCGAAAGTTAAGCAACGTTGGGATTGGTTAGTATTTGGATGGGTGACCGCCTAGTAATAGCAATTGTCGTAGGCAACATATGATTTATTTAAGTTTTTAGATTTTCAAATAGATTAAACCAAAAAATGTTGAGCAATACTGTCTACGACCATACCAGGTTAATGCTCCCGATCTCGTCCGATCTCGGAAGTTAAACAACCTCGGGATTGTTTAGTACTTGGATGGGTGACCGCCTAGGAATACCAATTGTCGTAGGCAAAATATGATTTATTTAAGTTTCTAAATTTTTAAATAGATTAGACCAAAAAATGTTGACCAATATTGCCTACGAACATATCATGTTTAATGCACCCGATCTCGTCCGATCTCAGAAGTTAAGCAACGTCGGGATTGGGTAGTACCTGGATGGGTGACCGCCTAGGAATACCAATTGTCGTAGGCAAAATATGATTTTTTAAATATATACCAATGTTTACATTTTCAAAGAGTTTAGACCAAAACATGTTGACCAATACTGCCTACCACCATACCAGTTTGAATGCACCCGATCTCGTCCGATCTCGGAAGTTAAGCAACGTCGGGATTGGTTAGTACTTGGATGGGTGACCGCCTAGGAACACCAATTGTCGTAGGAAAAACATGATTTATTTAGGTTTTTACATTTTTAATTAGATAAGACCAAAAAATGTTGACCAATACTGCCCACGACCATACCAGGTTGAATGCACCCGATCTCGTCCGATCTCGTAAGTTATGCAACCTCGGGGTTGGTTAGTACTTGGATGGGTGACCGCCTAGGAATACCAATTGTCGTAGGCAAAATATGATTTATTTAAGTTTCTACATTTTTAAATGGATTAGACCAAATATGTTGACCAATATTCCCTACGAACATACCATGTTTAATGCACCCCACCTCGTCCGTTCTCGGAAGTTAAGCAACCTCGGGATTGGTTAGTACTTGGATGGGTGACCGCCTAGGAATACCAATTGTCGTAGTCAAAATAAGATTTATTTAAGTTTCTACATTTTTAAATAGATTAGACCAAAAAATGTTGACCAATACTGCCTACGAACATATCATGTTTAATGCACCCGATCTCGTCCGATCTCGGAAGTTAAGCAACGTAGGGATTGGTTAGTACCTGGATGGGTGACCGCCAAGGAATACCAATTGTCGTAGGCAAAATATGATTTTTAAAATATATACCAATGTTTACATTTTCAAAGAGTTTAGACCAAAACATGTTGACCAATACTGCCTACCACCATACCAGTTTGAATGCACCCGATCTCGTCCGATCTCGGAAGTTAAGCAACGTCGGGATTGGTTAGTACTTGGATGGGTAACCGCCTAGGAACACCAATTGTCGTAGGAAAAACATGATTTATTTAGGTTTTTACATTTTTAAATAGATAAGACCAAAAAATGTTGACCAATACTACCCACGACCATACCAGGTTGAATGCACCCGATCTCGTCCGATCTCGTAAGTTATGCAACCTCGGGATTGGTTAGTACTTGGATGGGTGACCGCCTAGGAATACCAATTGTCGTAGGCAAAATATGATTTATCTAAGTTTCTACATTTTTAAATAGATTAGACCAAAAAATGTTGACCAATACTGCGTACGACCATACCAGGTTAATGTACCCAATCTCGTCCGATCTCGTAAGTTAAGCAACGTCGGGATTGGTCAGGACTTGGATGGGTGACCACCTAGGAATACCAATTGTCGTGGTCAAAATATGATTTATTTAAATTTCTACATTTTTAAATAGATTAGACCAAAAAATGTTGACCAATACTGCGTACGACCATACCAGGTTAATGTACCCAATCTCGTCCGATCTCGTAAGTTAAGCAACGTCGGGATTGGTCAGTACTTGGATGGGTGACCGCCTAGGAATACCAATTGTCGTGGTCAAAATATGATTTATTTAAGTTTCTACATTTTTAAATAGATTAGACCAAAAAATGTTGACCAATACTGCGTACGACCATAACAGGTTGAATGCACCCGATCTCGTCCGGGCTCGTAAGTTAAGCAACGTCGGGATTGGTCAGTACTTGGATTGGTGACCGCCTAGGAATACAAATTGTCGTAGGCAACATATGATTTGTTTAAGTTTCTAGATTTTAAAATAGATTAGACCAAAAAATGTTGACCAATACTGCGTACGACCATAACAGGTTGAATGCACCCGATCTCGTCCGGGCTCATAAATTAAGCAACGTCGGGATTGGTCAGTACTTGGATTGGTGACCGCCTAGGAATACAAATTGTCGTAGGCAACATATGATTTATTTAAGTTTCTAGATTTTAAAATAGATAAGACCAAAAAATGTTGACCAATCATGGCTACGACCATAACAGGTTCAATGCAACCGATCTCGTCCGGGCTCGTAAGTTAAGCAACGTCGGGATTGGTCAGTACTTGGATTGGTGACCGCCTAGGAATACAAATTGTCATAGGCAAAATATGATTTTTAAAATATGTTTACATTTTTAAATAGATTAGCTCAAAAAATGTTGACCAATAGTGCCTACGACCATACCAGGTTGAATGCACCCGATCTCGTCCGATCTCGTAAGTTAAGCAACCTCGGGGTTGGTTAGTACTTGGATGGGTGACCGCCTAGGAATACCAATTGTCGTAGGCAAAATATGATTTATTTAAGTTTCTACATTTTTAATTAGATTAGACCAAAAAATGTTGACCAATACTGACTACGAACATATCATGTTTAATGCACCCGATATCGTCCGATCTCGGAAGTTAAGCAATGTCGGGATTGGTTAGTACTTGGATGGGAGACCGCCTAGGAATACCAATTGTCGTAGGCAAAATATGATTTATTCCAGTTTTTACATTTATAAATAGATAAGACCAAAAAATGTTGACCAATGATGCCTACGACCATAACAGGTTGAATGCACCCGATCTCGTCCGATCTCGTAAGTTAAACAACGTCGGGATTGGTCTGTACTTGAATTGGTGACCGCCTAGGAATACAAATTATCGTAGGCAAAATATGATTTATTTAAGTTTTTACATTTTTAAATAGATTAGACCAAAAAATGTTGACCAATAGTGCCTTCGACCATACCAGGTTCAATGCACCCGATTTCGTCCGATCTCGGAAGTTAAGCGACGTCGGGATTGGTTAGTACTTGGATGGGTGACCGCCTAGGAATACCAATTCTCGTAGGAAAAACATGATTTATTTAAGTTTTTACATGTTTAAATAGCTAAGACCAAAAAACGTTGACCAATAGTGCCTACGACCATACCATGTTTAATGCACCCGATCTCGTCCGATCTCGGAAGTTAAGCAACGTCGGGATTGGTTAGTACTTGGATGGGTGACCGCCTAGGAATACCAATTGTCGTAGGCAAAACATGATTTATTTAAGTTTCTACATTTTTAAATAGATTAGACCAAAAAATGTTGACCAATACTGCCTACGAACATACCATGTTTAATGCACCCCATCTCGTCCGTTCTCGGAAGTTAAGCAACGTCGGGATTGGTCAGTACTTGGATGGTTGACCGCCTAGGAATACCAATTGTCGTGGTCAAAATATGATTTATTTAAGTTTTTACATTTTTAAATAGATTAGACCAAAAAATGTTGACGAATGCTGCCTACGACCATAACAGGTTGAATGCATCCGATCTCGTCCGGGCTCGTAAGTTAAGCAACGTCGGGATTGGTCAGTACTTGGATTGGTGACCGCCTAGGAATAGCAATTGTCGTAGGCAAAATATGATTTATTTAAGTTTCTAGATTTTCAAGGAGTTTAGACCAAAAAATGTTGAGCAATACTGCCTACGACCATACCAGGTTGAATGCACCCGATCTCGTCCGATCTCGGGAGTTAAGCAACGTCGGGATTGGTTAGTACTTGGATGGGTGACCGCCTAGGAATAGCAATTGTCGTAGGCAAAATATGATTTTTAAAATATAGACAAATGTTTACATTTTCAAAGAGTTTAGACCAAAACATGTTGACCAGTACTGCCTACGACCATACCAGGTTGAATGCTCCCGATTTCGTCCGATCTCGAACGTTAAGCAACGTTGGGATTGGTTAGTATTTGGCTGGGTGACCGCCTAGTAATAGCAATTGTCGTAGGCAACATATGATTTATTTAAGTTTTTAGATTTTCAAATAGATTAAACCAAAAAATGTTGAGCAATACTGTCTACGACCATACCAGGTTAATGCTCCCGATCTCGTCCGATCTCGGAAGTTAAACAACCTCGGGATTGTTTAGTACTTGGATGGGTGACCGCCTAGGAATACCAATTGTCGTAGGAAAAACATGATTTATTTAGGTTTTTACATTTTTAAATAGATAAGACCAAAAAATGTTGACCAATACTGCCCACGACCATACCAGGTTGAATGCACCCGATCTCGTCCGATCTCGTAAGTTATGCAACCTCGGGGTTGGTTAGTACTTGGATGGGTGACCGCCTAGGAATACCAATTGTCGTAGGCAAAATATGATTTATTTAAGTTTCTACATTTTTAAATAGATTAGACCAAAAAATGTTGACCAATACTGCCTACGAACATACCATGTTTAATGCACCCCATCTCGTCCGTTCTCGGAAGTTAAGCAACGTCGGGATTGGTTAGGACTTGGATGGGTGACCGCCTAGGAATACCAATTGTCGTAGGCAAAATATGATTTATTTAAGTTTCTACATTTTTAAATAGATTAGACCAAAAAATGTTGACCAATACTGCCTACGAACATATCATGTTTAATGCACCCGATCTCGTCCGATCTCGGAAGTTAAGCAACGTCGGGATTGGTTAGTACCTGGATGGGTGACCGCCTTGGAATACCAATTGTCGTAGGCAAAATATGATTTTTAAAATATATACCAATGTTTACATTTTCAATGAGTTTAGACCAAAACATGTTGACCAATACTGCATACCACCATACCAGTTTGAATGCACCCGATCTCGTCCGATCTCGGAAGTTAAGCAACGTCGGGATTGGTTAGTACTTGGATGGGTAACCGCCTAGGAACACCAATTGTCGTAGGAAAAACATGATTTATTTAGGTTTTTACATTTTTAAATAGATAAGACCAAAAAATGTTGACCAATACTGCCCACGACCATACCAGGTTGAATGCACCCGATCTCGTCCGATCTCGTAAGTTATGCAACCTCGGGGTTGGTTAGTACTTGGATGGGTGACCGCCTAGGAATACCAATTGTCGTAGGCAAAATATGATTTATTTAATTTTCTACATTTTTAAATAGATTAGACCAAAAAATGTTGACCAATACTGCGTACGACCATACCAGGTTAATGTACCCAATCTCGTCCGATCTCGTAAGTTAAGCAACGTCGGGATTGGTCAGTACTTGGATGGGTAACCGCCTAGGAATACCAATTGTCGTAGGCAAAATATGATTTATTTAAGTTTTTACATTTTTAAATAGATTAGACCAAAAAATGTTGACGAATGCTGCCTACGACCATAACAGGTTGAATGCACCCGATCTCGTCCGGGCTCGTAAGTTAAGCAACGTCGGGATTGGTCAGTACTTGGATTGGTGACCGCCTAGGAATACAAATTGTCGTAGGCAACATATGATTTATTTAAGTTTCTAGATTTTAAAATAGATTAGACCAAAAAATGTTGAGCAATACTGCCTACGACCCTACCAGGTTGAATGCACCCGATCTCGTCCGATCTCGTAAGTTAAGCAACGTCAGGATTGGTTAGTACTTGGATGGGTGACCGCCTAGGAATAGCAACGTCGGGATTGGTTAGTAGTTGGATGGGTGACCGCCTAGGAATAGCAATTGTCGTAGGCAAAATATGATTTTTAAAATATAGACAAATGTTTACATTTTCAAAGAGTTTAGACCAAAACATGTTGACCAGTACTGCCTACGACCATTCCAGGTTGAATGCTCCCGATCTCGTCCGATCTCGAAAGTTAAGCAACGTTGGGATTGGTTAGTATTTGGATGGGTGACCGCCTAGTAATAGCAATTGTCGTAGGCAACATATGATTTATTTAAGTTTTTTGATTTTCAAATAGATTAAACCAAAAATGTTGAGCAATACTGCCTACGACCATACCAGGTTAATGCTCCCGATCTCGTCCGATCTCGGAAGTTAAACAACCTCGGGATTGTTTAGTACTTGAATGGGCGACCGCCTAGGAATACCAATTGTCGTAGGCAAAATATGATTTATTTAAGTTTCTAAATTTTTAAATAGATTAGACCAAAAAATGTTGACCAATACTGCCTACGAACATATCATGTTTAATGCACCCGATCTCGTCCGATCTCGGAAGTTAAGCATCGTCGGGAATGGGTAGTACCTGGATGGGTGACCGCCTAGGAATACCAATTGTCGTAGGCAAAATATGATTTTTAAAATATATACCAATGTTTACATTTTCAAAGAGTTTAGACCAAAACATGTTGACCAATACTGCCTACCACCATACCAGTTTGAATGCACCCGATCTCGTCCGATCTCGGAAGTTAAGCAACGTCGGGATTGGTTAGTACTTGGATGGGTGACCGCCTAGGAACACCAATTGTCGTAGGAAAAACATGATTTATTTAGGTTTTTACATTTTTAAATAGATAAGACCAAAAAATGTTGACCAATACTGCCCACGACCATACCAGGTTGAATGCACCCGATCTCGTCCGATCTCGTAAGTTATGCAACCTCGGGGTTGGTTAGTACTTGGATGGGTGACCGCCTAGGAATACCAATTGTCGTAGGCAAAATATGATTTATTTAGGTTTTTACATTTTTAAATAGATAAGACCAAAAAATGTTGACCAATACTGCCCACGACCATACCAGGTTGAATGCACCTGATCTCGTCCGATCTCGTAAGTTATGCAACCTCGGGGTTGGTTAGTACTTGGATGGGTGACCGCCTAGGAATACCAATTGTCGTAGGCAAAATATGATTTATTTAACTTTCTACATTTTTAAATGGATTAGACCAAAAAATGTTGACCAATATTGCCTACGACAATACCATGTTTAATGCACCCCACCTCGTCCGTTCTCGGAAGTTAAGCAACGTCGGGATTGGTTAGTACTTGGATTGGTGACCGCCTAGGAATACAAATTGTCGTAGGCAACATATGATTTATTTAAGTTTCTAGATTTTAAAATAGATTAGACCAAAAAATGTTGACCAATACTGCCCACGACCATACCAGGTTGAATGCACCTGATCTCGTCCGATCTCGTAAGTTATGCAACCTCGGGGTTGGTTAGTACTTGGATGGGTGACCGCCTAGGAATAGCAATTGTCGTAGGCAAAATATGATTTATTTAAGTTTCTAGATTTTCAAGGAGTTTAGACCAAAAAATGTTGAGCAATACTGCCTACGACCATACCAGGTTAATGCTCCCGATCTCGTCCGATCTCGGAAGTTAAGCAACGTCGGGATTGGTTAGTACCTGGATGGGTGACCGCCTAGGAATACCAATTGTCGTAGGCAAAATATGATTTTTAAAATATATACCAATGTTTACATTTTCAAAGAGTTTAGACCAAAACATGTTGACCAATACTGCCTACCACCATACCAGTTTGAATGCACCCGATCTCGTCCGATCTCGGAAGTTAAGCAACGTCGGGATTGGTAAGTACTTGGATGGGTAACCGCCTAGGAACACCAATTGTCGTAGGAAAAACATGATTTATTTAGGTTTTTACATTTTTAAATAGATAAGACCAAAAAATGTTGACCAATACTGCCCACGACCATACCAGGTTGAATGCACCCGATCTCGTCCGATCTCGTAAGTTATGCAACCTCGGGGTTGGTTAGTACTTGGATGGGTGACCGCCTAGGAATACCAATTGTGGTAGGCAAAATATGATTTATTTAAGTTTCTACATTTTTAAATAGATTAGACCAAAAAATGTTGACCAATACTGCCTACGAACATACCATGTTTAATGCACCCCATCTCGTCCGTTCTCGGAAGTTAAGAAACGTCGGGATTGGTTAGTACTTGGATGGGTGACCGCCTAGGAATACCAATTCTCGTAGGCACAATATGATTTATTTAAGTTTCTACATTTTTAAATAGATTAGACCAAAAAATGTTGACCAATACTGCGTACGACCATACCAGGTTAATGTACCCAATCTCGTCCGATCTCGTAATTTAAGCAACGTCGGGATTGGTCAGTACTTGGATGGGTGACCGCCTAGGAATACCAATTGTCGTGGTCAAAATATGATTTATTTAAATTTCTACATTTTTAAATAGATTAGACCAAAAAATGTTGACCAATACTGTCTACGACCATACCAGGTTAATATACCCAATCTCGTCCGATCTCGTAAGTTAAGCAACGTCGGGATTGGTCAGTACTTGGATGGGTGACCGCCTAGGAATACCAATTGTCGTGGTCAAAATATGATTTATTTAAGTTTCTACATTTTTAAATAGATTAGACCAAAAAATGTTGACCAATTCTGCGTACGACCATAACAGGTTGAATGCACCCGATCTCGTCCGGGCTCGTAAGTTAAGCAACGTCGGGATTGGTCAGTACTTGGATTGGTGACCGCCTAGGAATACAAATTGTCGTAGGCAACATATGATTTATTTAAGTTTCTAGATTTTAAAATAGATTAGACCAAAAAATGTTGAGCAATACTGCCTACGACCCTACCAGGTTGAATGCACCCGATCTCGTCCGATCTCGTAAGTTAAGCAACGTCAGGATTGGTTAGTACTTGGATGGGAGACCGCCTAGGAATACCAATTGTCGTAGGCAAAATATGATTCATTCCAGTTTTTACATTTATAAATAGATAAGACCAAAAAAAGTTGACCAATGATGCCTACGACCATAACAGGTTGAATGCACCCGATCTCGTCCGGGCTCGTAAGTAAAGCAACGTCGGGATTGGTCAGTACTTGGATTGGTGACCGCCTAGGAATACAAATTGTCATAGGCAAAATATGATTTTTAAAATATGTTAACATTTTTAAATAGATTAGCTCAAAAAATGTTGACCAATTGTGCCTACGACCATACCAGGTTGAATGCACCCGATCTCGTCCGATCTCGTAAGTTAAGCAACCTCGGGGTTGGTTAGTACTTGGATGGGTGACCGCCTAGGAATACCAATTGTCGTAGGCAAAATATGATTTATTTAAGTTTCTACATTTTTAATTAGATTAGACCAAAAAATGTTGACCAATGATGCCTACGACCATAACAGGTTGAATGCACCCGATCTCGTCCGATCTCGTAAGTTGAACAACGTCGGGATTGGTCTGTACTTGAATTGGTGACCGCCTAGGAATACAAATTATCGTAGGCAAAATATGATTTATTTAAGTTTTTACATTTTTAAATAGATTAGACCATAAATGTTGACCAACACTGTCTACGACCATACCAGGTTGAATGCACCCGATCTCGTCCGATCTCGGAAGTTAAGCATGGTCGGGATTGGTTAGTACTTGGATGGGTGACCGCCTAGGAATACCAATTGTCGTAGGCAAAATATGATTTATTTAAGTTTTTACTTTTTTAAATAGATTAGACGTAAAATGTTGAGAAATACTGCTTACGACCATACCAGGTTGAATGCACCCGATCTCGTCCGATCTCGGAAGTTAAGCAACGTCGGGATTGGTTAGTACTTGGATGGGTGACCGCCTAGGAATACCAATTGTCGTAGGCAAAATATGATTTTTAAAATATATACCAATGTTTACATTTTCAAAGAGTTTAGACCAAAACATGTTGACCAATACTGCCTACCACCATACCAGTTTGAATGCACCCGATCTCGTCCGATCTCGGAAGTTAAGCAACGTCGGGATTGGTTAGTACTTGGATGGGTAACCGCCTAGGAACACCAATTGTCGTAGGAAAAACATGATTTATTTAGGTTTTTACATTTTTAAATAGATAAGACCAAAAAATGTTGACCAATACTGCCCACGACCATACCAGGTTGAATGCACCCGATCTCGTCCGATCTCGTAAGTTATGCAACCTCGGGGTTGGTTAGTACTTGGATGGGTGACCGCCTAGGAATACCAATTGTGGTAGGCAAAATATGATTTATTTAAGTTTCTACATTTTTAAATAGATTAGACCAAAAAATGTTGACCAATACTGCGAACGACCATACCAGGTTAATGTATCCAATCTCGTCCGATCTCGTAAGTTAAGCAACGTCGGGATTGGTCAGGACTTGGATGGGTGACCACCTAGGAATACCAATTGTCGTGGTCAAAATATGATTTATTTAAATTTCTACATTTTTAAATAGATTAGACCAAAAAATGTTGACCAATACTGCGTACGACCATACCAGGTTAATGTACCCAATCTCGTCCGATCTCGTAAGTTAAGCAACGTCGGGATTGGTCAGTACTTTGATGGGTGACCGCCTAGGAATACCAATTGTCGTGGTCAAAATATGATTTATTTAAGTTTCTACATTTTTAAATAGATTAGACCAAAAAATGTTGACCAATACTGCGTACGACCATAACAGGTTGAATGCACCCGATCTCGTCCGGGCTCGTAAGTTAAGCAACGTCGGGATTGGTCAGTACTTGGATTGGTGACCGCCTAGGAATACAAATTGTCGTAGGCAACATATGATTTATTTAAGTTTCTAGATTTTAAAATAGATTAGACCAAAAAATGTTGACCAATACTGCGTACGACCATAACAGGTTGAATGCACCCGATCTCGTCCGGGCTCGTAAGTTAAGCAACGTCGGGATTGGTCAGTACTTGGATTGGTGACCGCCTAGGAATACAAATTGTCGTAGGCAACATATGATTTATTTAAGTTTCTAGATTTTAAAATAGATAAGACCAAAAAATGTTGACCAATCATGGCTACGACCATAACAGGTTCAATGCAACCGATCTCGTCCGGGCTCGTAAGTTAAGCAACGTCGGGATTGGTCAGTACTTGGATTGGTGACCGCCTAGGAATACAAATTGTCATAGGCAAAATATGATTTTTAAAATATGTTTACATTTTTAAATAGATTAGCTCAAAAAATGTTGACCAATAGTGCCTACGACCATACCAGGTTGAATGCACCCGATCTCGTCCGATCTCGTAAGTTAAGCAACCTCGGGGTTGGTTAGTACTTGGATGGGTGACCGCCTAGGAATACCAATTGTCGTAGGCAAAATATGATTTATTTAAGTTTCTACATTTTTAATTAGATTAGACCAAAAAATGTTGACCAATACTGACTACGAACATATCATGTTTAATGCACCCGATATCGTCCGATCTCGGAAGTTAAGCAATGTCGGTATTGGTTAGTACTTGGATGGGAGACCGCCTAGGAATACCAATTGTCGTAGGCAAAATATGATTTATTCCAGTTTTTACATTTATAAATAGATAAGACCAAAAAATGTTGACCAATGATGCCTACGACCATAACAGGTTGAATGCACCCGATCTCGTCCGATCTCGTAAGTTAAACAACGTCGGGATTGGTCTGTACTTGAATTGGTGACCGCCTAGGAATACAAATTATCGTAGGCAAAATATGATTTATTTAAGTTTTTACATTTTTAAATAGATTAGACCAAAAAATGTTGACCAATAGTGCCTTCGACCATACCAGGTTCAATGCACCCGATTTCGTCCGATCTCGGAAGTTAAGCGACGTCGGGATTGGTTAGTACTTGGATGGGTGACCGCCTAGGAATACCAATTCTCGTAGGAAAAACATGATTTATTTAAGTTTTTACATGTTTAAATAGCTAAGACCAAAAAATGTTGACCAATAGTGCCTACGACCATACCATGTTTAATGCACCCGATCTCGTCCGATCTCGGAAGTTAAGCAACGTCGGGATTGGTTAGTACTTGGATGGGTGACCGCCTAGGAATACCAATTGTCGTAGGCAAAACATGATTTATTTAAGTTTCTACATTTTTAAATAGATTAGACCAAAAAATGTTGACCAATACTGCCTACGAACATACCATGTTTAATGCACCCCATCTCGTCCGTTCTCGGAAGTTAAGCAACGTCGGGATTGGTCAGTACTTGGATGGTTGACCGCCTAGGAATACCAATTGTCGTGGTCAAAATATGATTTATTTAAGTTTTTACATTTTTAAATAGATTAGACCAAAAAATGTTGACGAATGCTGCCTACGACCATAACAGGTTGAATGCATCCGATCTCGTCCGGGCTCGTAAGTTAAGCAACGTCGGGATTGGTCAGTACTTGGATTGGTGACCGCCTAGGAATAGCAATTGTCGTAGGCAAAATATGATTTATTTAAGTTTCTAGATTTTCAAGGAGTTTAGACCAAAAAATGTTGAGCAATACTGCCTACGACCATACCAGGTTGAATGCACCCGATCTCGTCCGATCTCGGGAGTTAAGCAACGTCGGGATTGGTTAGTACTTGGATGGGTGACCGCCTAGGAATAGCAATTGTCGTAGGCAAAATATGATTTTTAAAATATAGACAAATGTTTACATTTTCAAAGAGTTTAGACCAAAACATGTTGACCAGTACTGCCTACGACCATACCAGGTTGAATGCTCCCGATTTCGTCCGATCTCGGAAGTTAAACAACCTCGGGATTGTTTAGTACTTGGATGGGTGACCGCCTAGGAATACCAATTGTCGTAGGCAAAATATGATTTATTTAAGTTTCTAAATTTTTAAATAGATTAGACCAAAAAATGTTGACCAATACTGCCTACGAACATATCATGTTTAATGCACCCGATCTCGTCCGATCTCGGAAGTTAAGCAACGTCGGGATTGGTTAGTACTTGGATGGGTGACCGCCTAGGAACACCAATTGTCGTAGGAAAAACATGATTTATTTAGGTTTTTACATTTTTAAATAGATAAGACCAAAAAATGTTGACCAATACTGCCCACGACCATACCAGGTTGAATGCACCCGATCTCGTCCGATCTCGTAAGTTATGCAACCTCGGGGTTGGTTAGTACTTGGATGGGTGACCGCCTAGGAATACCAATTGTCGTAGGCAAAATATGATTTATTTAAGTTTCTACATTTTTAAATAGATTAGACCAAAAAATGTTGACCAATACTGCCTACGAACATACCATGTTTAATGCACCCCATCTCGTCCGTTCTCGGAAGTTAAGCAACGTCGGGATTGGTTAGGACTTGGATGGGTGACCGCCTAGGAATACCAATTGTCGTAGGCAAAATATGATTTATTTAAGTTTCTACATTTTTAAATAGATTAGACCAAAAAATGTTGACCAATACTGCCTACGAACATATCATGTTTAATGCACCCGATCTCGTCCGATCTCGGAAGTTAAGCAACGTCGGGATTGGTTAGTACCTGGATGGGTGACCGCCTAGGAATACCAATTGTCGTAGGCAAAATATGATTTTTAAAATATATACCAATGTTTACATTTTCAATGAGTTTAGACCAAAACATGTTGACCAATACTGCATACCACCATACCAGTTTGAATGCACCCGATCTCGTCCGATCTCGGAAGTTAAGCAACGTCGGGATTGGTTAGTACTTGGATGGGTAACCGCCTAGGAACACCAATTGTCGTAGGAAAAACATGATTTATTTAGGTTTTTACATTTTTAAATAGATAAGACCAAAAAATGTTGACCAATACTGCCCACGACCATACCAGGTTGAATGCACCCGATCTCGTCCGATCTCGTAAGTTATGCAACCTCGGGGTTGGTTAGTACTTGGATGGGTGACCGCCTAGGAATACCAATTGTCGTAGGCAAAATATGATTTATTTAATTTTCTACATTTTTAAATAGATTAGACCAAAAAATGTTGACCAATACTGCGTACGACCATACCAGGTTAATGTACCCAATCTCGTCCGATCTCGTAAGTTAAGCAACGTCGGGATTGGTCAGTACTTGGATGGGTAACCGCCTAGGAATACCAATTGTCGTAGGCAAAATATGATTTATTTAAGTTTTTACATTTTTAAATAGATTAGACCAAAAAATGTTGACGAATGCTGCCTACGACCATAACAGGTTGAATGCACCCGATCTCGTCCGGGCTCGTAAGTTAAGCTACGTCGGGATTGGTCAGTACTTGGATTGGTGACCGCCTAGGAATACAAATTGTCGTAGGCAACATATGATTTATTTAAGTTTCTAGATTTTAAAATAGATTAGACCAAAAAATGTTGAGCAATACTGCCTACGACCCTACCAGGTTGAATGCACCCGATCTCATCCGATCTCGTAAGTTAAGCAACGTCAGGATTGGTTAGTACTTGGATGGGTGACCGCCTAGGAATAGCAACGTCGGGATTGGTTAGTAGTTGGATGGGTGACCGCCTAGGAATAGCAATTGTCGTAGGCAAAATATGATTTTTAAAATATAGACAAATGTTTACATTTTCAAAGAGTTTAGACCAAAACATGTTGACCAGTACTGCCTACGACCATTCCAGGTTGAATGCTCCCGATCTCGTCCGATCTCGAAAGTTAAGCAACGTTGGGATTGGTTAGTATTTGGATGGGTGACCGCCTAGTAATAGCAATTGTCGTAGGCAACATATGATTTATTTAAGTTTTTTGATTTTCAAATAGATTAAACCAAAAATGTTGAGCAATACTGCCTACGACCATACCAGGTTAATGCTCCCGATCTCGTCCGATCTCGGAAGTTAAACAACCTCGGGATTGTTTAGTACTTGAATGGGCGACCGCCTAGGAATACCAATTGTCGTAGGCAAAATATGATTTATTTAAGTTTCTAAATTTTTAAATAGATTAGACCAAAAAATGTTGACCAATACTGCCTACGAACATATCATGTTTAATGCACCCGATCTCGTCCGATCTCGGAAGTTAAGCATCGTCGGGAATGGGTAGTACCTGGTTGGGTGACCGCCTAGGAATACCAATTGTCGTAGGCAAAATATGATTTTTAAAATATATACCAATGTTTACATTTTCAAAGAGTTTAGACCAAAACATGTTGACCAATACTGCCTACCACCATACCAGTTTGAATGCACCCGATCTCGTCCGATCTCGGAAGTTAAGCAACGTCGGGATTGGTTAGTACTTGGATGGGTGACCGCCTAGGAACACCAATTGTCGTAGGAAAAACATGATTTATTTAGGTTTTTACATTTTTAAATAGATAAGACCAAAAAATGTTGACCAATACTGCCCACGACCATACCAGGTTGAATGCACCCGATCTCGTCCGATCTCGTAAGTTATGCAACCTCGGGGTTGGTTAGTACTTGGATGGGTGACCGCCTAGGAATACCAATTGTCGTAGGCAAAATATGATTTATTTAGGTTTTTACATTTTTAAATAGATAAGACCAAAAAATGTTGACCAATACTGCCCACGACCATACCAGGTTGAATGCACCTGATCTCGTCCGATCTCGTAAGTTATGCAACCTCGGGGTTGGTTAGTACTTGGATGGGTGACCGCCTAGGAATACCAATTGTCGTAGGCAAAATATGATTTATTTAACTTTCTACATTTTTAAATGGATTAGACCAAAAAATGTTGACCAATATTGCCTACGACAATACCATGTTTAATGCACCCCACCTCGTCCGTTCTCGGAAGTTAAGCAACGTCGGGATTGGTTAGTACTTGGATTGGTAACCGCCTAGGAATACAAATTGTCGTAGGCAACATATGATTTATTTAAGTTTCTAGATTTTAAAATAGATTAGACCAAAAAATGTTGAGCAATATTGCCTACGACCATACCAGGTTGAATGCACCCGATCTCGTCCGTTCTCGGAAGTTAAGCAACGTCGGGATTGGTTAGTACTTGGATTGGTGACCGCCTAGGAATAGCAATTGTCGCAGGCAAAATATGATTTATTTAAGTTTCTAGATTTTCAAGGAGTTTAGACCAAAAAATGTTGAGCAATACTGCCTACGACCATACCAGGTTAATGCTCCCGATCTCGTCCGATCTCGGAAGTTAAGCAACGTCGGGATTGGTTAGTACCTGGATGGGTGACCGCCTAGGAATACCAATTGTCGTAGGCAAAATATGATTTTTAAAATATATACCAATGTTTACATTTTCAAAGAGTTTAGACCAAAACATGTTGACCAATACTGCCTACCACCATACCAGTTTGAATGCACCCGATCTCGTCCGATCTCGGAAGTTAAGCAACGTCGGGATTGGTAAGTACTTGGATGGGTAACCGCCTAGGAACACCAATTGTCGTAGGAAAAACATGATTTATTTAGGTTTTTACATTTTTAAATAGATAAGACCAAAAAATGTTGACCAATACTGCCCACGACCATACCAGGTTGAATGCACCCGATCTCGTCCGATCTCGTAAGTTATGCAACCTCGGGGTTGGTTAGTACTTGGATGGGTGACCGCCTAGGAATACCAATTGTGGTAGGCAAAATATGATTTATTTAAGTTTCTACATTTTTAAATAGATTAGACCAAAAAATGTTGACCAATACTGCCTACGAACATACCATGTTTAATGCACCCCATCTCGTCCGTTCTCGGAAGTTAAGAAACGTCGGGATTGGTTAGTACTTGGATGGGTGACCGCCTAGGAATACAAATTGTCGTAGGCAACATATGATTTATTTAAGTTTCTAGATTTTAAAATAGATAAGACCAAAAAATGTTGACCAATCATGGCTACGACCATAACAGGTTCAATGCAACCGATCTCGTCCGGGCTCGTAAGTTAAGCAACGTCGGGATTGGTCAGTACTTGGATTGGTGACCGCCTAGGAATACAAATTGTCATAGGCAAAATATGATTTTTAAAATATGTTTACATTTTTAAATAGATTAGCTCAAAAAATGTTGACCAATAGTGCCTACGACCATACCAGGTTGAATGCACCCGATCTCGTCCGATCTCGTAAGTTAAGCAACCTCGGGGTTGGTTAGTACTTGGATGGGTGACCGCCTAGGAATACCAATTGTCGTAGGCAAAATATGATTTATTTAAGTTTCTACATTTTTAATTAGATTAGACCAAAAAATGTTGACCAATACTGACTACGAACATATCATGTTTAATGCACCCGATATCGTCCGATCTCGGAAGTTAAGCAATGTCGGTATTGGTTAGTACTTGGATGGGAGACCGCCTAGGAATACCAATTGTCGTAGGCAAAATATGATTTATTCCAGTTTTTACATTTATAAATAGATAAGACCAAAAAATGTTGACCAATGATGCCTACGACCATAACAGGTTGAATGCACCCGATCTCGTCCGATCTCGTAAGTTAAACAACGTCGGGATTGGTCTGTACTTGAATTGGTGACCGCCTAGGAATACAAATTATCGTAGGCAAAATATGATTTATTTAAGTTTTTACATTTTTAAATAGATTAGACCAAAAAATGTTGACCAATAGTGCCTTCGACCATACCAGGTTCAATGCACCCGATTTCGTCCGATCTCGGAAGTTAAGCGACGTCGGGATTGGTTAGTACTTGGATGGGTGACCGCCTAGGAATACCAATTCTCGTAGGAAAAACATGATTTATTTAAGTTTTTACATGTTTAAATAGCTAAGACCAAAAAATGTTGACCAATAGTGCCTACGACCATACCATGTTTAATGCACCCGATCTCGTCCGATCTCGGAAGTTAAGCAACGTCGGGATTGGTTAGTACTTGGATGGGTGACCGCCTAGGAATACCAATTGTCGTAGGCAAAACATGATTTATTTAAGTTTCTACATTTTTAAATAGATTAGACCAAAAAATGTTGACCAATACTGCCTACGAACATACCATGTTTAATGCACCCCATCTCGTCCGTTCTCGGAAGTTAAGCAACGTCGGGATTGGTCAGTACTTGGATGGTTGACCGCCTAGGAATACCAATTGTCGTGGTCAAAATATGATTTATTTAAGTTTTTACATTTTTAAATAGATTAGACCAAAAAATGTTGACGAATGCTGCCTACGACCATAACAGGTTGAATGCATCCGATCTCGTCCGGGCTCGTAAGTTAAGCAACGTCGGGATTGGTCAGTACTTGGATTGGTGACCGCCTAGGAATAGCAATTGTCGTAGGCAAAATATGATTTATTTAAGTTTCTAGATTTTCAAGGAGTTTAGACCAAAAAATGTTGAGCAATACTGCCTACGACCATACCAGGTTGAATGCACCCGATCTCGTCCGATCTCGGGAGTTAAGCAACGTCGGGATTGGTTAGTACTTGGATGGGTGACCGCCTAGGAATAGCAATTGTCGTAGGCAAAATATGATTTTTAAAATATAGACAAATGTTTACATTTTCAAAGAGTTTAGACCAAAACATGTTGACCAGTACTGCCTACGACCATACCAGGTTGAATGCTCCCGATTTCGTCCGATCTCGGAAGTTAAACAACCTCGGGATTGTTTAGTACTTGGATGGGTGACCGCCTAGGAATACCAATTGTCGTAGGCAAAATATGATTTATTTAAGTTTCTAAATTTTTAAATAGATTAGACCAAAAAATGTTGACCAATACTGCCTACGAACATATCATGTTTAATGCACCCGATCTCGTCCGATCTCGGAAGTTAAGCAACGTCGGGATTGGTTAGTACTTGGATGGGTGACCGCCTAGGAACACCAATTGTCGTAGGAAAAACATGATTTATTTAGGTTTTTACATTTTTAAATAGATAAGACCAAAAAATGTTGACCAATACTGCCCACGACCATACCAGGTTGAATGCACCCGATCTCGTCCGATCTCGTAAGTTATGCAACCTCGGGGTTGGTTAGTACTTGGATGGGTGACCGCCTAGGAATACCAATTGTCGTAGGCAAAATATGATTTATTTAAGTTTCTACATTTTTAAATAGATTAGACCAAAAAATGTTGACCAATACTGCCTACGAACATACCATGTTTAATGCACCCCATCTCGTCCGTTCTCGGAAGTTAAGCAACGTCGGGATTGGTTAGGACTTGGATGGGTGACCGCCTAGGAATACCAATTGTCGTAGGCAAAATATGATTTATTTAAGTTTCTACATTTTTAAATAGATTAGACCAAAAAATGTTGACCAATACTGCCTACGAACATATCATGTTTAATGCACCCGATCTCGTCCGATCTCGGAAGTTAAGCAACGTCGGGATTGGTTAGTACCTGGATGGGTGACCGCCTAGGAATACCAATTGTCGTAGGCAAAATATGATTTTTAAAATATATACCAATGTTTACATTTTCAATGAGTTTAGACCAAAACATGTTGACCAATACTGCATACCACCATACCAGTTTGAATGCACCCGATCTCGTCCGATCTCGGAAGTTAAGCAACGTCGGGATTGGTTAGTACTTGGATGGGTAACCGCCTAGGAACACCAATTGTCGTAGGAAAAACATGATTTATTTAGGTTTTTACATTTTTAAATAGATAAGACCAAAAAATGTTGACCAA
The DNA here is from genome assembly GCF_963924565.1 of Ascidiella aspersa. Classification (NCBI taxonomy): domain Eukaryota; kingdom Metazoa; phylum Chordata; class Ascidiacea; order Phlebobranchia; family Ascidiidae; genus Ascidiella; species Ascidiella aspersa. The sequence goes on along the minus strand of NC_139450.1, from coordinate 23,500,410 downwards.
TACTGCCCACGACCATACCAGGTTGAATGCACCCGATCTCGTCCGATCTCGTAAGTTATGCAACCTCGGGGTTGGTTAGTACTTGGATGGGTGACCGCCTAGGAATACCAATTGTCGTAGGCAAAATATGATTTATTTAATTTTCTACATTTTTAAATAGATTAGACCAAAAAATGTTGACCAATACTGCGTACGACCACACCAGGTTAATGTACCCAATCTCGTCCGATCTCGTAAGTTAAGCAACGTCGGGATTGGTCAGTACTTGGATGGGTAACCGCCTAGGAATACCAATTGTGGTAGGCAAAATATGATTTATTTAAGTTTTTACATTTTTAAATAGATTAGACCAAAAAATGTTGACGAATGCTGCCTACGACCATAACAGGTTGAATGCACCCGATCTCGTCCGGGCTCGTAAGTTAAGCTACGTCGGGATTGGTCAGTACTTGGATTGGTGACCGCCTAGGAATACAAATTGTCGTAGGCAACATATGATTTATTTAAGTTTCTAGATTTTAAAATAGATTAGACCAAAAAATGTTGAGCAATACTGCCTACGACCCTACCAGGTTGAATGCACCCGATCTCATCCGATCTCGTAAGTTAAGCAACGTCAGGATTGGTTAGTACTTGGATGGGTGACCGCCTAGGAATAGCAACGTCGGGATTGGTTAGTAGTTGGATGGGTGACCGCCTAGGAATAGCAATTGTCGTAGGCAAAATATGATTTTTAAAATATAGACAAATGTTTACATTTTCAAAGAGTTTAGACCAAAACATGTTGACCAGTACTGCCTACGACCATTCCAGGTTGAATGCTCCCGATCTCGTCCGATCTCGAAAGTTAAGCAACGTTGGGATTGGTTAGTATTTGGATGGGTGACCGCCTAGTAATAGCAATTGTCGTAGGCAACATATGATTTATTTAAGTTTTTTGATTTTCAAATAGATTAAACCAAAAATGTTGAGCAATACTGCCTACGACCATACCAGGTTAATGCTCCCGATCTCGTCCGATCTCGGAAGTTAAACAACCTCGGGATTGTTTAGTACTTGAATGGGCGACCGCCTAGGAATACCAATTGTCGTAGGCAAAATATGATTTATTTAAGTTTCTAAATTTTTAAATAGATTAGACCAAAAAATGTTGACCAATACTGCCTACGAACATATCATGTTTAATGCACCCGATCTCGTCCGATCTCGGAAGTTAAGCATCGTCGGGAATGGGTAGTACCTGGTTGGGTGACCGCCTAGGAATACCAATTGTCGTAGGCAAAATATGATTTTTAAAATATATACCAATGTTTACATTTTCAAAGAGTTTAGACCAAAACATGTTGACCAATACTGCCTACCACCATACCAGTTTGAATGCACCCGATCTCGTCCGATCTCGGAAGTTAAGCAACGTCGGGATTGGTTAGTACTTGGATGGGTGACCGCCTAGGAACACCAATTGTCGTAGGAAAAACATGATTTATTTAGGTTTTTACATTTTTAAATAGATAAGACCAAAAAATGTTGACCAATACTGCCCACGACCATACCAGGTTGAATGCACCCGATCTCGTCCGATCTCGTAAGTTATGCAACCTCGGGGTTGGTTAGTACTTGGATGGGTGACCGCCTAGGAATACCAATTGTCGTAGGCAAAATATGATTTATTTAGGTTTTTACATTTTTAAATAGATAAGACCAAAAAATGTTGACCAATACTGCCCACGACCATACCAGGTTGAATGCACCTGATCTCGTCCGATCTCGTAAGTTATGCAACCTCGGGGTTGGTTAGTACTTGGATGGGTGACCGCCTAGGAATACCAATTGTCGTAGGCAAAATATGATTTATTTAACTTTCTACATTTTTAAATGGATTAGACCAAAAAATGTTGACCAATATTGCCTACGACAATACCATGTTTAATGCACCCCACCTCGTCCGTTCTCGGAAGTTAAGCAACGTCGGGATTGGTTAGTACTTGGATTGGTAACCGCCTAGGAATACAAATTGTCGTAGGCAACATATGATTTATTTAAGTTTCTAGATTTTAAAATAGATTAGACCAAAAAATGTTGAGCAATATTGCCTACGACCATACCAGGTTGAATGCACCCGATCTCGTCCGTTCTCGGAAGTTAAGCAACGTCGGGATTGGTTAGTACTTGGATTGGTGACCGCCTAGGAATAGCAATTGTCGTAGGCAAAATATGATTTATTTAAGTTTCTAGATTTTCAAGGAGTTTAGACCAAAAAATGTTGAGCAATACTGCCTACGACCATACCAGGTTAATGCTCCCGATCTCGTCCGATCTCGGAAGTTAAGCAACGTCGGGATTGGTTAGTACCTGGATGGGTGACCGCCTAGGAATACCAATTGTCGTAGGCAAAATATGATTTTTAAAATATATACCAATGTTTACATTTTCAAAGAGTTTAGACCAAAACATGTTGACCAATACTGCCTACCACCATACCAGTTTGAATGCACCCGATCTCGTCCGATCTCGGAAGTTAAGCAACGTCGGGATTGGTAAGTACTTGGATGGGTAACCGCCTAGGAACACCAATTGTCGTAGGAAAAACATGATTTATTTAGGTTTTTACATTTTTAAATAGATAAGACCAAAAAATGTTGACCAATACTGCCCACGACCATACCAGGTTGAATGCACCCGATCTCGTCCGATCTCGTAAGTTATGCAACCTCGGGGTTGGTTAGTACTTGGATGGGTGACCGCCTAGGAATACCAATTGTGGTAGGCAAAATATGATTTATTTAAGTTTCTACATTTTTAAATAGATTAGACCAAAAAATGTTGACCAATACTGCCTACGAACATACCATGTTTAATGCACCCCATCTCGTCCGTTCTCGGAAGTTAAGAAACGTCGGGATTGGTTAGTACTTGGATGGGTGACCGCCTAGGAATACCAATTCTCGTAGGCACAATATGATTTATTTAAGTTTCTACATTTTTAAATAGATTAGACCAAAAAATGTTGACCAATACTGCGTACGACCATACCAGGTTAATGTACCCAATCTCGTCCGATCTCGTAAGTTAAGCAACGTCGGGATTGGTCAGTACTTGGATGGGTGACCGCCTAAGAATACCAATTGTCGTGGTCAAAATATGATTTATTTAAATTTCTACATTTTTAAATAGATTAGACCAAAAAATGTTGACCAATACTGCGTACGACCATACCAGGTTAATGTACCCAATCTCGTCCGATCTCGTAAGTTAAGCAACGTCGGGATTGGTCAGTACTTGGATGGGTGACCGCCTAGGAATACCAATTGTCGTGGTCAAAATATGATTTATTTAAGTTTCTACATTTTTAAATAGATTAGACCAAAAAATGTTGACCAATTCTGCGTACGACCATAACAGGTTGAATGCACCCGATCTCGTCCGGGCTCGTAAGTTAAGCAACGTCGGGATTGGTCAGTACTTGGATTGGTGACCGCCTAGGAATACAAATTGTCGTAGGCAACATATGATTTATTTAAGTTTCTAGATTTTAAAATAGATTAGACCAAAAAATGTTGAGCAATACTGCCTACGACCCTACCAGGTTGAATGCACCCGATCTCGTCCGATCTCGTAAGTTAAGCAACGTCAGGATTGGTTAGTACTTGGATGGGAGACCGCCTAGGAATACCAATTGTCGTAGGCAAAATATGATTCATTCCAGTTTTTACATTTATAAATAGATAAGACCAAAAAAAGTTGACCAATGATGCCTACGACCATAACAGGTTGAATGCACCCGATCTCGTCCGGGCTCGTAAGTTAAGCAACGTCGGGATTGGTCAGTACTTGGATTGGTGACCGCCTAGGAATACAAATTGTCATAGGCAAAATATGATTTTTAAAATATGTTTACATTTTTAAATAGATTAGCTCAAAAAATGTTGACCAATAGTGCCTACGACCATACCAGGTTGAATGCACCCGATCTCGTCCGATCTCGTAAGTTAAGCAACCTCGGGGTTGGTTAGTACTTGGATGGGTGACCGCCTAGGAATACCAATTGTCGTAGGCAAAATATGATTTATTTAAGTTTCTACATTTTTAATTAGATTAGACCAAAAAATGTTGACCAATGATGCCTACGACCATAACAGGTTGAATGCACCCGATCTCGTCCGATCTCGTAAGTTGAACAACGTCGGGATTGGTCTGTACTTGAATTGGTGACCGCCTAGGAATACAAATTATCGTAGGCAAAATATGATTTATTTAAGTTTTTACATTTTTAAATAGATTAGACCATAAATGTTGACCAACACTGTCTACGACCATACCAGGTTGAATGCACCCGATCTCGTCCGATCTCGGAAGTTAAGCATGGTCGGGATTGGTTAGTACTTGGATGGGTGACCGCCTAGGAATACCAATTGTCGTAGGCAAAATATGATTTATTTAAGTTTTTACTTTTTTAAATAGATTAGACGTAAAATGTTGAGAAATACTGCTTACGACCATACCAGGTTGAATGCACCCGATCTCGTCCGATCTCGGAAGTTAAGCAACGTCGGGATTGGTTAGTACTTGGATGGGTGACCGCCTAGGAATACCAATTGTCGTAGGCAAAATATGATTTTTAAAATATATACCAATGTTTACATTTTCAAAGAGTTTAGACCAAAACATGTTGACCAATACTGCCTACCACCATACCAGTTTGAATGCACCCGATCTCGTCCGATCTCGGAAGTTAAGCAACGTCGGGATTGGTTAGTACTTGGATGGGTAACCGCCTAGGAACACCAATTGTCGTAGGAAAAACATGATTTATTTAGGTTTTTACATTTTTAAATAGATAAGACCAAAAAATGTTGACCAATACTGCCCACGACCATACCAGGTTGAATGCACCCGATCTCGTCCGATCTCGTAAGTTATGCAACCTCGGGGTTGGTTAGTACTTGGATGGGAGACCGCCTAGGAATACCAATTGTGGTAGGCAAAATATGATTTATTTAAGTTTCTACATTTTTAAATAGATTAGACCAAAAAATGTTGACCAATACTGCGAACGACCATACCAGGTTAATGTACCCAATCTCGTCCGATCTCGTAAGTTAAGCAACGTCGGGATTGGTCAGTACTTGGATGGGTGACCGCCTAGGAATACCAATTGTCGTGGTCAAAATATGATTTATTTAAGTTTCTACATTTTTAAATAGATTAGACCAAAAAATGTTGACCAATACTGCGTACGACCATACCAGGTTAATGTACCCAATCTCGTCCGATCTCGTAAGTTAAGCTACGTCGGGATTGGTCAGTACTTGGATGGGTGACCCCCTAGGAATACCAATTGTCGTGGTCAAAATATGATTTATTTAAGTTTCTACATTTTTAAATAGATTAGACCAAAAAATGTTGACCAATACTGCGTACGACCATAACAGGTTGAATGCACCCGATCTCGTCCGGGCTCGTAAGTTAAGCAACGTCGGGATTGGTCAGTACTTGGATTGGTGACCGCCTAGGAATACAAATTGTCGTAGGCAACATATGATTTATTTAAGTTTCTAGATTTTAAAATAGATTAGACCAAAAAATGTTGAGCAATACTGCCTACGACCCTACCAGGTTGAATGCACCCGATCTCATCCGATCTCGTAAGTTAAGCAACGTCAGGATTGGTTAGTACTTGGATGGGAGACCGCCTAGGAATACCAATTGTCGTAGGCAAAATATGATTTATTCCAGTTTTTACATTTATAAATAGATAAGACCAAAAAATGTTGACCAATGATGCCTACGACCATAACAGGTTGAATGCACCCGATCTCGTCCGGGCTCGTAAGTTAAGCAACGTCGGGATTGGTCAGTACTTGGATTGGTGACCGCCTAGGAATACAAATTGTCATAGGCAAAATATGATTTTTAAAATATGTTTACATTTTTAAATAGATTAGCTCAAAAAATGTTGACCAATAGTGCCTACGACCATACCAGGTTGAATGCACCCGATCTCGTCCGATCTCGTAAGTTAAGCAACCTCGGGGTTGGTTAGTACTTGGATGGGTGACCGCCTAGGAATACCAATTGTCGTAGGCAAAATATGATTTATTTAAGTTTCTACATTTTTAATTAGATTAGACCAAAAAATGTTGACCAATGATGCCTACGACCATAACAGGTTGAATGCACCCGATCTCGTCCGATCTCGTAAGTTGAACAACGTCGGGATTGGTCTGTACTTGAATTGGTGACCGCCTAGGAATACAAATTATCGTAGGCAAAATATGATTTATTTAAGTTTTTACATTTTTAAATAGATTAGACCATAAATGTTGACCAACACTGTCTACGACCATACCAGGTTGAATGCACCCGATCTCGTCCGATCTCGGAAGTTAAGCATGGTCGGGATTGGTTAGTACTTGGATGGGTGACCGCCTAGGAATACCAATTGTCGTAGGCAAAATATGATTTATTTAAGTTTTTACTTTTTTAAATAGATTAGACGTAAAATGTTGAGAAATACTGCTTACGACCATACCAGGTTGAATGCACCCGATCTCGTCCGATCTCGGAAGTTAAGCAACGTCGGGATTGGTTAGTACTTGGATGGGTGACCGCCTAGGAATACCAATTGTCGTAGGCAAAATATGATTTTTAAAATATATACCAATGTTTACATTTTCAAAGAGTTTAGACCAAAACATGTTGACCAATACTGCCTACCACCATACCAGTTTGAATGCACCCGATCTCGTCCGATCTCGGAAGTTAAGCAACGTCGGGATTGGTTAGTACTTGGATGGGTAACCGCCTAGGAACACCAATTGTCGTAGGAAAAACATGATTTATTTAGGTTTTTACATTTTTAAATAGATAAGACCAAAAAATGTTGACCAATACTGCCCACGACCATACCAGGTTGAATGCACCCGATCTCGTCCGATCTCGTAAGTTATGCAACCTCGGGGTTGGTTAGTACTTGGATGGGTGACCGCCTAGGAATACCAATTGTGGTAGGCAAAATATGATTTATTTAAGTTTCTACATTTTTAAATAGATTAGACCAAAAAATGTTGACCAATACTGCGAACGACCATACCAGGTTAATGTACCCAATCTCGTCCGATCTCGTAAGTTAAGCAACGTCGGGATTGGTCAGTACTTGGATGGGTGACCGCCTAGGAATACCAATTGTCGTGGTCAAAATATGATTTATTTAAGTTTCTACATTTTTAAATAGATTAGACCAAAAAATGTTGACCAATACTGCGTACGACCATACCAGGTTAATGTACCCAATCTCGTCCGATCTCGTAAGTTAAGCTACGTCGGGATTGGTCAGTACTTGGATGGGTGACCCCCTAGGAATACCAATTGTCGTGGTCAAAATATGATTTATTTAAGTTTCTACATTTTTAAATAGATTAGACCAAAAAATGTTGACCAATACTGCGTACGACCATAACAGGTTGAATGCACCCGATCTCGTCCGGGCTCGTAAGTTAAGCAACGTCGGGATTGGTCAGTACTTGGATTGGTGACCGCCTAGGAATACAAATTGTCGTAGGCAACATATGATTTATTTAAGTTTCTAGATTTTAAAATAGATTAGACCAAAAAATGTTGAGCAATACTGCCTACGACCCTACCAGGTTGAATGCACCCGATCTCATCCGATCTCGTAAGTTAAGCAACGTCAGGATTGGTTAGTACTTGGATGGGAGACCGCCTAGGAATACCAATTGTCGTAGGCAAAATATGATTTATTCCAGTTTTTACATTTATAAATAGATAAGACCAAAAAATGTTGACCAATGATGCCTACGACCATAACAGGTTGAATGCACCCGATCTCGTCCGGGCTCGTAAGTTAAGCAACGTCGGGATTGGTCAGTACTTGGATTGGTGACCGCCTAGGAATACAAATTGTCATAGGCAAAATATGATTTTTAAAATATGTTTACATTTTTAAATAGATTAGCTCAAAAAATGTTGACCAATAGTGCCTACGACCATAACAGGTTGAATGCACCCGATCTCGTCCGATCTCGTAAGTTGAACAACGTCGGGATTGGTCTGTACTTGAATTGGTGACCGCCTAGGAATACAAATTATCGTAGGCAAAATATGATTTATTTAAGTTTTTACATTTTTAAATAGATTAGACCAAAAAATGTTGACCAATAGTGCCTTCGACCATACCAGGTTCAATGCACCCGATTTCGTCCGATCTCGGAAGTTAAGCGACGTCGGGATTGGTTAGTACTTGGATGGGTGACCGCCTAGGAATACCAATTCTCGTAGGAAAAACATGATTTATTTAAGTTTTTACATGTTTAAATAGCTAAGACCAAAAAATGTTGACCAATAGTGCCTACGACCATACCATGTTTAATGCACCCGATCTCGTCCGATCTCGGAAGTTAAGCAACGTCGGGATTGGTTAGTACTTGGATGGGAGACCGCCTAGGAATACCAATGGTCGTAGGCAAAATATGATTTATTTAAGTTTCTACATTTTTAAATAGATTAGACCAAAAAATGTTGACCAATACTGCCTACGACCATACCAGGTTAATGTACCCAATCTCGTCCGATCTCGTAAGTTAAGCAACGTCGGGATTGGTCAGTACTTGGATGGGTGAACACCTAGGAATACCAATTGTCGTTGGCAAAATATGATTTATTTAAGTTTCTAATTTATAAATAGATTAGACCAAAAAATGTTGATCGACACAACCTACGACCATACCATGTTTAATGCACCCGATCTCGTCCGGTCTCGGAAGTTAAACAACGTAAGGATTGGTTAGTACTTGGATGGGTGACCGCCTAGGAATAACAATTGTCGTAGGCAAATATAATTTTTATATTATATATAAATGTTTACATTTTCAAGGAGTTTAGACCAAAAAATGTTGAGCAATACTGCCTACGACCATACCAGGTTGAATGAACCCGATCTCGTCCGATCTCGGAAGTTAAGCCACCACGGGATTGGTTAGTACTTGGATGGGTGACCGCCTAGGAATACCAATTGTCGTAGGCAAAATATGATTTTTTAAATATAGACCAATGTTTACATTTTCAAAGAGTTTAGACCAAAACATGTTGAGCAGTACTGCCTGCGACCATACCAGGTTGAATGCACCCGATCTCGTCCGACCTCGGAAGTTAAGCGACGTCGGGATTGGTAAGTACTTGGATGGGTGACCGCCTAGGAATACCAATTGTCGTAGGCAAAATATGATTTACTACAGTTTTTACATTTTTAAATAGATTAGACCAAAAAATGTTGACCAATACTGGCTACGACCATGCCAGGTTGAATGCACCCGATCTCGTCCGATCTCGGAAGTTATGCAACCTCGGGATTGTTTAGTACTTGGATTGGTGACCGCCTAGGAATACAAATTGTCGTAGGCAACATATGATTTATGGTGACCGCCTAGGAATACAAATTGTCGTAGGCAACATATGATTTATTTAAGTTTCTAGATTTTAAAATAGATTAGACCAAAAAATATTGAGCAATACTGCCTACGACCCTACCAGGTTGAATGCACCCGATCTCGTCCGATCTCGTAAGTTAAGCAACGTCAGGATTGGTTAGTACTTGGATGGGTGACCGCCTAGGAATAGCAATTGTCGTAGGCAAAATATGATTTATTTAAGTTTCTAGATTTTCAAGGAGTTTAGACCAAAAAATGTTGAGCAATACTGCCTACGACCATACCAGGTTGAATGCACCCGATCTCGTCCGATCTCGTAAGTTAAGCAACGTCAGGATTGGTTAGTACTTGGATGGGTGACCGCCTAGGAATAGCAATTGTCGTAGGCAAAATATGATTTATTTAAGTTTCTAGATTTTCAAGGAGTTTAGACCAAAAAATGTTGAGCAATACTGCCTACGACCATTCCAGGTTGAATGCTCCCGATCTCGTCCGATCTCGAAAGTTAAGCAACGTTGGGATTGGTTAGTATTTGGATGGGTGACCGCCTAGTAATAGCAATTGTCGTAGGCAACATATGATTTATTTAAGTTTTTAGATTTTCAAATAGATTAAACCAAAAAATGTTGAGCAATACTGCCTACGACCATACCAGGTTAATGCTCCCGATCTCGTCCGATCTCGGAAGTTAAACAACCTCGGGATTGTTTAGTACTTGAATGGGTGACCGCCTAGGAATACCAATTGTCGTAGGCAAAATATGATTTATTTAAGTTTCTAAATTTTTAAATAGATTAGACCAAAAAATGTTGACCAATACTGCCTACGAACATATCATGTTTAATGCACCCGATCTCGTCCGATCTCGGAAGTTAAGCAACGTCGGGATTGGGTAGTACCTGGATGGGTGACCGCCTAGGAATACCAATTGTCGTAGGCAAAATATGATTTTTAAAATATATACCAATGTTTACATTTTCAAAGAGTTTAGACCAAAACATGTTGACCAATACTGCCTACCACCATACCAGTTTGAATGCACCCGATCTCGTCCGATCTCGGAAGTTAAGCAACGTCGGGATTGGTTAGTACCTGGATGGGTGACCGCCTAGGAACACCAATTGTCGTAGGAAAAACATGATTTATTTAGGTTTTTACATGTTTAAATAGATAAGACCAAAAAATGTTGACCAATACTGCCCACGACCATACCAGGTTGAATGCACCCGATCTCGTCCGATCTCGTAAGTTATGCAACCTCGGGGTTGGTTAGTACTTGGATGGGTGACCGCCTAGGAATACCAATTGTCGTAGGCAACATATATTATTTATTTAAGTTTCTACATTTTTAAATGGATTAGACCAAAAAATGTTGACCAATATTCCCTACGAACATACCATGTTTAATGCACCCCACCTCGTCCGTTCTCGGAAGTTAAGCAACGTCGGGATTGGTTAGTACTTGGATGGGTGACCGCCTAGGAATACCAATTGTCGTAGTCAAAATAAGATTTATTTAGGTTTCTACATTTTTAAATAGATTAGACCAAAAAATGTTGACCAATACTGCCTACGAACATATCATGTTTAATGCACCTGATCTCGTCCGATCTCGGAAGTTAGGCATGGTCGGGATTGGTTAGTACTTGGATGGGTGACCGCCTAGGAATACCAATTGTCGTAGGCAAAATATGATTTATTTAAGTTTTTACTTTTTTAAATAGATTAGACGTAAAATGTTGAGAAATACTGCTTACGACCATACCAGGTTGAATGCACCCGATCTCGTCCGATCTCGGAAGTTAAGCAACGTCGGGATTGGTTAGTACTTGGATGGGTGACCGCCTAGGAATACCAATTGTCGTAGGCAAAATATGATTTTTAAAATATATACCAATGTTTACATTTTCAAAGAGTTTAGACCAAAACATGTTGACCAATACTGCCTACCACCATACCAGTTTGAATGCACCCGATCTCGTCCGATCTCGGAAGTTAAGCAACGTCGGGATTGGTTAGTACTTGGATGGGTAACCGCCTAGGAACACCAATTGTCGTAGGAAAAACATGATTTATTTAGGTTTTTACATTTTTAAATAGATAAGACCAAAAAATGTTGACCAATACTGCCCACGACCATACCAGGTTGAATGCACCCGATCTCGTCCGATCTCGTAAGTTATGCAACCTCGGGGTTGGTTAGTACTTGGATGGGTGACCGCCTAGGAATACCAATTGTGGTAGGCAAAATATGATTTATTTAAGTTTCTACATTTTTAAATAGATTAGACCAAAAAATGTTGACCAATACTGCGAACGACCATACCAGGTTAATGTACCCAATCTCGTCCGATCTCGTAAGTTAAGCAACGTCGGGATTGGTCAGTACTTGGATGGGTGACCGCCTAGGAATACCAATTGTCGTGGTCAAAATATGATTTATTTAAGTTTCTACATTTTTAAATAGATTAGACCAAAAAATGTTGACCAATACTGCGTACGACCATACCAGGTTAATGTACCCAATCTCGTCCGATCTCGTAAGTTAAGCTACGTCGGGATTGGTCAGTACTTGGATGGGTGACCCCCTAGGAATACCAATTGTCGTGGTCAAAATATGATTTATTTAAGTTTCTACATTTTTAAATAGATTAGACCAAAAAATGTTGACCAATACTGCGTACGACCATAACAGGTTGAATGCACCCGATCTCGTCCGGGCTCGTAAGTTAAGCAACGTCGGGATTGGTCAGTACTTGGATTGGTGACCGCCTAGGAATACAAATTGTCGTAGGCAACATATGATTTATTTAAGTTTCTAGATTTTAAAATAGATTAGACCAAAAAATGTTGAGCAATACTGCCTACGACCCTACCAGGTTGAATGCACCCGATCTCATCCGATCTCGTAAGTTAAGCAACGTCAGGATTGGTTAGTACTTGGATGGGAGACCGCCTAGGAATACCAATTGTCGTAGGCAAAATATGATTTATTCCAGTTTTTACATTTATAAATAGATAAGACCAAAAAATGTTGACCAATGATGCCTACGACCATAACAGGTTGAATGCACCCGATCTCGTCCGGGCTCGTAAGTTAAGCAACGTCGGGATTGGTCAGTACTTGGATTGGTGACCGCCTAGGAATACAAATTGTCATAGGCAAAATATGATTTTTAAAATATGTTTACATTTTTAAATAGATTAGCTCAAAAAATGTTGACCAATAGTGCCTACGACCATAACAGGTTGAATGCACCCGATCTCGTCCGATCTCGTAAGTTGAACAACGTCGGGATTGGTCTGTACTTGAATTGGTGACCGCCTAGGAATACAAATTATCGTAGGCAAAATATGATTTATTTAAGTTTTTACATTTTTAAATAGATTAGACCAAAAAATGTTGACCAATAGTGCCTTCGACCATACCAGGTTCAATGCACCCGATTTCGTCCGATCTCGGAAGTTAAGCGACGTCGGGATTGGTTAGTACTTGGATGGGTGACCGCCTAGGAATACCAATTCTCGTAGGAAAAACATGATTTATTTAAGTTTTTACATGTTTAAATAGCTAAGACCAAAAAATGTTGACCAATAGTGCCTACGACCATACCATGTTTAATGCACCCGATCTCGTCCGATCTCGGAAGTTAAGCAACGTCGGGATTGGTTAGTACTTGGATGGGAGACCGCCTAGGAATACCAATTGTCGTAGGCAAAATATGATTTATTTAAGTTTCTACATTTTTAAATAGATTAGACCAAAAAATGTTGACCAATACTGCCTACGACCATACCAGGTTAATGTACCCAATCTCGTCCGATCTCGTAAGTTAAGCAACGTCGGGAATGGTCAGTACTTGGATGGGTGAACACCTAGGAATACCAATTGTCGTTGGCAAAATATGATTTATTTAAGTTTCTAATTTATAAATAGATTAGACCAAAAAATGTTGATCGACACAACCTACGACCATACCATGTTTAATGCACCCGATCTCGTCCGGTCTCGGAAGTTAAACAACGTAAGGATTGGTTAGTACTTGGATGGGTGACCGCCTAGGAATAACAATTGTCGTAGGCAAATATAATTTTTATATTATATATAAATGTTTACATTTTCAAGGAGTTTAGACCAAAAAATGTTGAGCAATACTGCCTACGACCATACCAGGTTGAATGAACCCGATCTCGTCCGATCTCGGAAGTTAAGCCACCACGGGATTGGTTAGTACTTGGATGGGTGACCGCCTAGGAATACCAATTGTCGTAGGCAAAATATGATTTTTTAAATATAGACCAATGTTTACATTTTCAAAGAGTTTAGACCAAAACATGTTGAGCAGTACTGCCTGCGACCATACCAGGTTGAATGCACCCGATCTCGTCCGATCTCGGAAGTTAAGCGACGTCGGGATTGGTAAGTACTTGGATGGGTGACCGCCTAGGAATACCAATTGTCGTAGGCAAAATATGATTTACTACAGTTTTTACATTTTTAAATAGATTAGACCAAAAAATGTTGACCAATACTGGCTACGACCATGCCAGGTTGAATGCACCCGATCTCGTCCGATCTCGGAAGTTATGCAACCTCGGGATTGTTTAGTACTTGGATTGGTGACCGCCTAGGAATACAAATTGTCGTAGGCAACATATGATTTATGGTGACCGCCTAGGAATACAAATTGTCGTAGGCAACATATGATTTATTTAAGTTTCTATATTTTAAAATAGATTAGACCAAAAAATATTGAGCAATACTGCCTACGACCCTACCAGGTTGAATGCACCCGATCTCGTCCGATCTCGTAAGTTAAGCAACGTCAGGATTGGTTAGTACTTGGATGGGTGACCGCCTAGGAATAGCAATTGTCGTAGGCAAAATATGATTTATTTAAGTTTCTAGATTTTCAAGGAGTTTAGACCAAAAAATGTTGAGCAATACTGCCTACGACCATACCAGGTTGAATGCACCCGATCTCGTCCGATCTCGTAAGTTAAGCAACGTCAGGATTGGTTAGTACTTGGATGGGTGACCGCCTAGGAATAGCAATTGTCGTAGGCAAAATATGATTTATTTAAGTTTCGAGATTTTCAAGGAGTTTAGACCAAAAAATGTTGAGCAATACTGCCTACGACCATTCCAGGTTGAATGCTCCCGATCTCGTCCGATCTCGAAAGTTAAGCAACGTTGGGATTGGTTAGTATTTGGATGGGTGACCGCCTAGTAATAGCAATTGTCGTAGGCAACATATGATTTATTTAAGTTTTTAGATTTTCAAATAGATTAAACCAAAAAATGTTGAGCAATACTGCCTACGACCATACCAGGTTAATGCTCCCGATCTCGTCCGATCTCGGAAGTTACACAACCTCGGGATTGTTTAGTACTTGAATGGGTGACCGCCTAGGAATACCAATTGTCGTAGGCAAAATATGATTTATTTAAGTTTCTAAATTTTTAAATAGATTAGACCAAAAAATGTTGACCAATACTGCCTACGAACATATCATGTTTAATGCACCCGATCTCGTCCGATCTCGGAAGTTAAGCAACGTCGGGATTGGGTAGTACCTGGATGGGTGACCGCCTAGGAATACCAATTGTCGTAGGCAAAATATGATTTTTAAAATATATACCAATGTTTACATTTTCAAAGAGTTTAGACCAAAACATGTTGACCAATACTGCCTACCACCATACCAGTTTGAATGCACCCGATCTCGTCCGATCTCGGAAGTTAAGCAACGTCGGGATTGGTTAGTACCTGGATGGGTGACCGCCTAGGAACACCAATTGTCGTAGGAAAAACATGATTTATTTAGGTTTTTACATGTTTAAATAGATAAGACCAAAAAATGTTGACCAATACTGCCCACGACCATACCAGGTTGAATGCACCCGATCTCGTCCGATCTCGTAAGTTATGCAACCTCGGGGTTGGTTAGTACTTGGATGGGTGACCGCCTAGGAATACCAATTGTCGTAGGCAACATATATTATTTATTTAAGTTTCTACATTTTTAAATGGATTAGACCAAAAAATGTTGACCAATATTCCCTACGAACATACCATGTTTAATGCACCCCACCTCGTCCGTTCTCGGAAGTTAAGCAACGTCGGGATTGGTTAGTACTTGGATGGGTGACCGCCTAGGAATACCAATTGTCGTAGTCAAAATAAGATTTATTTAGGTTTCTACATTTTTAAATAGATTAGACCAAAAAATGTTGACCAATACTGCCTACGAACATATCATGTTTAATGCACCTGATCTCGTCCGATCTCGGAAGTTAGGCAACGTCGGGATTGGTTAGTACCTGGATGGGTGACCGCCTAGGAATACCAATTGTGGTAGGCAAAATATGATTTTTAAAATATATACCAATGTTTACATTTTCAAAGAGTTTAGACCAAAACATGTTGACCAATACTGCCTACCACCATACCAGTTTGAATGCACCCGATCTCGTCCGATCTCGGAAGTTAAGCAACGTCGGGATTGGTTAGTACTTGGATGGGTAACCGCCTAGGAACACCAATTGTCGTAGGAAAAACATGATTTATTTAGGTTTTTACATTTTTAAATAGATAAGACCAAAAAATGTTGACCAATACTGCCCACGACCATACCAGGTTGAATGCACCCGATCTCGTCCGATCTCGTAAGTTATGCAACCTCGGGGTTGGTTAGTACTTGGATGGGTGACCGCCTAGGAATACCAATTGTCGTAGGCAAAATATGATTTATTTAAGTTTCTACATTTTTAATTAGATTAGACCAAAAAATGTTGACCAATGATGCCTACGACCATAACAGGTTGAATGCACCCGATCTCGTCCGATCTCGTAAGTTGAACAACGTCGGGATTGGTCTGTACTTGAATTGGTGACCGCCTAGGAATACAAATTATCGTAGGCAAAATATGATTTATTTAAGTTTTTACATTTTTAAATAGATTAGACCATAAATGTTGACCAACACTGTCTACGACCATACCAGGTTGAATGCACCCGATCTCGTCCGATCTCGGAAGTTAAGCATGGTCGGGATTGGTTAGTACTTGGATGGGTGACCGCCTAGGAATACCAATTGTCGTAGGCAAAATATGATTTATTTAAGTTTTTACTTTTTTAAATAGATTAGACGTAAAATGTTGAGAAATACTGCTTACGACCATACCAGGTTGAATGCACCCGATCTCGTCCGATCTCGGAAGTTAAGCAACGTCGGGATTGGTTAGTACTTGGATGGGTGACCGCCTAGGAATACCAATTGTCGTAGGCAAAATATGATTTTTAAAATATATACCAATGTTTACATTTTCAAAGAGTTTAGACCAAAACATGTTGACCAATACTGCCTACCACCATACCAGTTTGAATGCACCCGATCTCGTCCGATCTCGGAAGTTAAGCAACGTCGGGATTGGTTAGTACTTGGATGGGTAACCGCCTAGGAACACCAATTGTCGTAGGAAAAACATGATTTATTTAGGTTTTTACATTTTTAAATAGATAAGACCAAAAAATGTTGACCAATACTGCCCACGACCATACCAGGTTGAATGCACCCGATCTCGTCCGATCTCGTAAGTTATGCAACCTCGGGGTTGGTTAGTACTTGGATGGGTGACCGCCTAGGAATACCAATTGTGGTAGGCAAAATATGATTTATTTAAGTTTCTACATTTTTAAATAGATTAGACCAAAAAATGTTGACCAATACTGCGAACGACCATACCAGGTTAATGTACCCAATCTCGTCCGATCTCGTAAGTTAAGCAACGTCGGGATTGGTCAGGACTTGGATGGGTGACCACCTAGGAATACCAATTGTCGTGGTCAAAATATGATTTATTTAAATTTCTACATTTTTAAATAGATTAGACCAAAAAATGTTGACCAATACTGCGTACGACCATACCAGGTTAATGTACCCAATCTCGTCCGATCTCGTAAGTTAAGCAACGTCGGGATTGGTCAGTACTTTGATGGGTGACCGCCTAGGAATACCAATTGTCGTGGTCAAAATATGATTTATTTAAGTTTCTACATTTTTAAATAGATTAGACCAAAAAATGTTGACCAATACTGCGTACGACCATAACAGGTTGAATGCACCCGATCTCGTCCGGGCTCGTAAGTTAAGCAACGTCGGGATTGGTCAGTACTTGGATTGGTGACCGCCTAGGAATACAAATTGTCGTAGGCAACATATGATTTATTTAAGTTTCTAGATTTTAAAATAGATTAGACCAAAAAATGTTGACCAATACTGCGTACGACCATAACAGGTTGAATGCACCCGATCTCGTCCGGGCTCGTAAGTTAAGCAACGTCGGGATTGGTCAGTACTTGGATTGGTGACCGCCTAGGAATACAAATTGTCGTAGGCAACATATGATTTATTTAAGTTTCTAGATTTTAAAATAGATAAGACCAAAAAATGTTGACCAATCATGGCTACGACCATAACAGGTTCAATGCAACCGATCTCGTCCGGGCTCGTAAGTTAAGCAACGTCGGGATTGGTCAGTACTTGGATTGGTGACCGCCTAGGAATACAAATTGTCATAGGCAAAATATGATTTTTAAAATATGTTTACATTTTTAAATAGATTAGCTCAAAAAATGTTGACCAATACTGCCTACGACCATACCAGGTTGAATGCACCCGATCTCGTCCGATCTCGTAAGTTAAGCAACCTCGGGGTTGGTTAGTACTTGGATGGGTGACCGCCTAGGAATACCAATTGTCGTAGGCAAAATATGATTTATTTAAGTTTCTACATTTTTAATTAGATTAGACCAAAAAATGTTGACCAATACTGACTACGAACATATCATGTTTAATGCACCCGATATCGTCCGATCTCGGAAGTTAAGCAATGTCGGGATTGGTTAGTACTTGGATGGGAGACCGCCTAGGAATACCAATTGTCGTAGGCAAAATATGATTTATTCCAGTTTTTACATTTATAAATAGATAAGACCAAAAAATGTTGACCAATGATGCCTACGACCATAACAGGTTGAATGCACCCGATCTCGTCCGATCTCGTAAGTTAAACAACGTCGGGATTGGTCTGTACTTGAATTGGTGACCGCCTAGGAATACAAATTATCGTAGGCAAAATATGATTTATTTAAGTTTTTACATTTTTAAATAGATTAGACCAAAAAATGTTGACCAATAGTGCCTTCGACCATACCAGGTTCAATGCACCCGATTTCGTCCGATCTCGGAAGTTAAGCGACGTCGGGATTGGTTAGTACTTGGATGGGTGACCGCCTAGGAATACCAATTCTCGTAGGAAAAACATGATTTATTTAAGTTTTTACATGTTTAAATAGCTAAGACCAAAAAACGTTGACCAATAGTGCCTACGACCATACCATGTTTAATGCACCCGATCTCGTCCGATCTCGGAAGTTAAGCAACGTCGGGATTGGTTAGTACTTGGATGGGTGACCGCCTAGGAATACCAATTGTCGTAGGCAAAACATGATTTATTTAAGTTTCTACATTTTTAAATAGATTAGACCAAAAAATGTTGACCAATACTGCCTACGAACATACCATGTTTAATGCACCCCATCTCGTCCGTTCTCGGAAGTTAAGCAACGTCGGGATTGGTCAGTACTTGGATGGTTGACCGCCTAGGAATACCAATTGTCGTGGTCAAAATATGATTTATTTAAGTTTTTACATTTTTAAATAGATTAGACCAAAAAATGTTGACGAATGCTGCCAACGACCATAACAGGTTGAATGCATCCGATCTCGTCCGGGCTCGTAAGTTAAGCAACGTCGGGATTGGTCAGTACTTGGATTGGTGACCGCCTAGGAATAGCAATTGTCGTAGGCAAAATATGATTTATTTAAGTTTCTAGATTTTCAAGGAGTTTAGACCAAAAAATGTTGAGCAATACTGCCTACGACCATACCAGGTTGAATGCACCCGATCTCGTCCGATCTCGGGAGTTAAGCAACGTCGGGATTGGTTAGTACTTGGATGGGTGACCGCCTAGGAATAGCAATTGTCGTAGGCAAAATATGATTTTTAAAATATAGACAAATGTTTACATTTTCAAAGAGTTTAGACCAAAACATGTTGACCAGTACTGCCTACGACCATACCAGGTTGAATGCTCCCGATTTCGTCCGATCTCGAAAGTTAAGCAACGTTGGGATTGGTTAGTATTTGGATGGGTGACCGCCTAGTAATAGCAATTGTCGTAGGCAACATATGATTTATTTAAGTTTTTAGATTTTCAAATAGATTAAACCAAAAAATGTTGAGCAATACTGTCTACGACCATACCAGGTTAATGCTCCCGATCTCGTCCGATCTCGGAAGTTAAACAACCTCGGGATTGTTTAGTACTTGGATGGGTGACCGCCTAGGAATACCAATTGTCGTAGGCAAAATATGATTTATTTAAGTTTCTAAATTTTTAAATAGATTAGACCAAAAAATGTTGACCAATACTGCCTACGAACATATCATGTTTAATGCACCCGATCTCGTCCGATCTCGGAAGTTAAGCAACGTCGGGATTGGTTAGTACTTGGATGGGTGACCGCCTAGGAACACCAATTGTCGTAGGAAAAACATGATTTATTTAGGTTTTTACATTTTTAAATAGATAAGACCAAAAAATGTTGACCAATACTGCCCACGACCATACCAGGTTCAATGCACCCGATCTCGTCCGATCTCGTAAGTTATGCAACCTCGGGGTTGGTTAGTACTTGGATGGGTGACCGCCTAGGAATACCAATTGTCGTAGGCAAAATATGATTTATTTAAGTTTCTACATTTTTAAATAGATTAGACCAAAAAATGTTGACCAATACTGCCTACGAACATACCATGTTTAATGCACCCCATCTCGTCCGTTCTCGGAAGTTAAGCAACGTCGGGATTGGTTAGGACTTGGATGGGTGACCGCCTAGGAATACCAATTGTCGTAGGCAAAATATGATTTATTTAAGTTTCTACATTTTTAAATAGATTAGACCAAAAAATGTTGACCAATACTGCCTACGAACATATCATGTTTAATGCACCCGATCTCGTCCGATCTCGGAAGTTAAGCAACGTCGGGATTGGTTAGTACCTGGATGGGTGACCGCCTAGGAATACCAATTGTCGTAGGCAAAATATGATTTTTAAAATATATACCAATGTTTACATTTTCAATGAGTTTAGACCAAAACATGTTGACCAATACTGCATACCACCATACCAGTTTGAATGCACCCGATCTCGTCCGATCTCGGAAGTTAAGCAACGTCGGGATTGGTTAGTACTTGGATGGGTAACCGCCTAGGAACACCAATTGTCGTAGGAAAAACATGATTTATTTAGGTTTTTAGATTTTTAAATAGATAAGACCAAAAAATGTTGACCAATACTGCCCACGACCATACCAGGTTGAATGCACCCGATCTCGTCCGATCTCGTAAGTTATGCAACCTCGGGGTTGGTTAGTACTTGGATGGGTGACCGCCTAGGAATACCAATTGTCGTAGGCAAAATATGATTTATTTAATTTTCTACATTTTTAAATAGATTAGACCAAAAAATGTTGACCAATACTGCGTACGACCATACCAGGTTAATGTACCCAATCTCGTCCGATCTCGTAAGTTAAGCAACGTCGGGATTGGTCAGTACTTGGATGGGTAACCGCCTAGGAATACCAATTGTCGTAGGCAAAATATGATTTATTTAAGTTTTTACATTTTTAAATAGATTAGACCAAAAAATGTTGACGAATGCTGCCTACGACCATAACAGGTTGAATGCACCCGATCTCGTCCGGGCTCGTAAGTTAAGCAACGTCGGGATTGGTCAGTACTTGGATTGGTGACCGCCTAGGAATACAAATTGTCGTAGGCAACATATGATTTATTTAAGTTTCTAGATTTTAAAATAGATTAGACCAAAAAATGTTGAGCAATACTGCCTACGACCCTACCAGGTTGAATGCACCCGATCTCATCCGATCTCGTAAGTTAAGCAACGTCAGGATTGGTTAGTACTTGGATGGGTGACCGCCTAGGAATAGCAACGTCGGGATTGGTTAGTAGTTGGATGGGTGACCGCCTAGGAATAGCAATTGTCGTAGGCAAAATATGATTTTTAAAATATAGACAAATGTTTACATTTTCAAAGAGTTTAGACCAAAACATGTTGACCAGTACTGCCTACGACCATTCCAGGTTGAATGCTCCCGATCTCGTCCGATCTCGAAAGTTAAGCAACGTTGGGATTGGTTAGTATTTGGATGGGTGACCGCCTAGTAATAGCAATTGTCGTAGGCAACATATGATTTATTTAAGTTTTTTGATTTTCAAATAGATTAAACCAAAAATGTTGAGCAATACTGCCTACGACCATACCAGGTTAATGCTCCCGATCTCGTCCGATCTCGGAAGTTAAACAACCTCGGGATTGTTTAGTACTTGAATGGGCGACCGCCTAGGAATACCAATTGTCGTAGGCAAAATATGATTTATTTAAGTTTCTAAATTTTTAAATAGATTAGACCAAAAAATGTTGACCAATACTGCCTACGAACATATCATGTTTAATGCACCCGATCTCGTCCGATCTCGGAAGTTAAGCATCGTCGGGAATGGGTAGTACCTGGATGGGTGACCGCCTAGGAATACCAATTGTCGTAGGCAAAATATGATTTTTAAAATATATACCAATGTTTACATTTTCAAAGAGTTTAGACCAAAACATGTTGACCAATACTGCCTACCACCATACCAGTTTGAATGCACCCGATCTCGTCCGATCTCGGAAGTTAAGCAACGTCGGGATTGGTTAGTACTTGGATGGGTGACCGCCTAGGAACACCAATTGTCGTAGGAAAAACATGATTTATTTAGGTTTTTATATTTTTAAATAGATAAGACCAAAAAATGTTGACCAATACTGCCCACGACCATACCAGGTTGAATGCACCCGATCTCGTCCGATCTCGTAAGTTATGCAACCTCGGGGTTGGTTAGTACTTGGATGGGTGACCGCCTAGGAATACCAATTGTCGTAGGCAAAATATGATTTATTTAGGTTTTTACATTTTTAAATAGATAAGACCAAAAAATGTTGACCAATACTGCCCACGACCATACCAGGTTGAATGCACCTGATCTCGTCCGATCTCGTAAGTTATGCAACCTCGGGGTTGGTTAGTACTTGGATGGGTGACCGCCTAGGAATACCAATTGTCGTAGGCAAAATATGATTTATTTAACTTTCTACATTTTTAAATGGATTAGACCAAAAAATGTTGACCAATATTGCCTACGACAATACCATGTTTAATGCACCCCACCTCGTCCGTTCTCGGAAGTTAAGCAACGTCGGGATTGGTTAGTACTTGGATTGGTGACCGCCTAGGAATACAAATTGTCGTAGGCAACATATGATTTATTTAAGTTTCTAGATTTTAAAATAGATTAGACCAAAAAATGTTGAGCAATATTGCCTACGACCATACCAGGTTGAATGCACCCGATCTCGTCCGTTCTCGGAAGTTAAGCAACGTCGGGATTGGTTAGTACTTGGATTGGTGACCGCCTAGGAATAGCAATTGTCGTAGGCAAAATATGATTTATTTAAGTTTCTAGATTTTCAAGGAGTTTAGACCAAAAAATGTTGAGCAATACTGCCTACGACCATACCAGGTTAATGCTCCCGATCTCGTCCGATCTCGGAAGTTAAGCAACGTCGGGATTGGTTAGTACCTGGATGGGTGACCGCCTAGGAATACCAATTGTCGTAGGCAAAATATGATTTTTAAAATATATACCAATGTTTACATTTTCAAAGAGTTTAGACCAAAACATGTTGACCAATACTGCCTACCACCATACCAGTTTGAATGCACCCGATCTCGTCCGATCTCGGAAGTTAAGCAACGTCGGGATTGGTAAGTACTTGGATGGGTAACCGCCTAGGAACACCAATTGTCGTAGGAAAAACATGATTTATTTAGGTTTTTACATTTTTAAATAGATAAGACCAAAAAATGTTGACCAATACTGCCCACGACCATACCAGGTTGAATGCACCCGATCTCGTCCGATCTCGTAAGTTATGCAACCTCGGGGTTGGTTAGTACTTGGATGGGTGACCGCCTAGGAATACCAATTGTGGTAGGCAAAATATGATTTATTTAAGTTTCTACATTTTTAAATAGATTAGACCAAAAAATGTTGACCAATACTGCCTACGAACATACCATGTTTAATGCACCCCATCTCGTCCGTTCTCGGAAGTTAAGAAACGTCGGGATTGGTTAGTACTTGGATGGGTGACCGCCTAGGAATACCAATTCTCGTAGGCACAATATGATTTATTTAAGTTTCTACATTTTTAAATAGATTAGACCAAAAAATGTTGACCAATACTGCGTACGACCATACCAGGTTAATGTACCCAATCTCGTCCGATCTCGTAAGTTAAGCAACGTCGGGATTGGTCAGTACTTGGATGGGTGACCGCCTAGGAATACCAATTGTCGTGGTCAAAATATGATTTATTTAAATTTCTACATTTTTAAATGGATTAGACCAAAAAATGTTGACCAATACTGCGTACGACCATGCCAGGTTAATGTACCCAATCTCGTCCGATCTCGTAAGTTAAGCAACGTCGGGATTGGTCAGTACTTGGATGGGTGACCGCCTAGGAATACCAATTGTCGTGGTCAAAATATGATTTATTTAAGTTTCTACATTTTTAAATAGATTAGACCAAAAAATGTTGACCAATTCTGCGTACGACCATAACAGGTTGAATGCACCCGATCTCGTCCGGGCTCGTAAGTTAAGCAACGTCGGGATTGGTCAGTACTTGGATTGGTGACCGCCTAGGAATACAAATTGTCGTAGGCAACATATGATTTATTTAAGTTTCTAGATTTTAAAATAGATTAGACCAAAAAATGTTGAGCAATACTGCCTACGACCCTACCAGGTTGAATGCACCCGATCTCGTCCGATCTCGTAAGTTAAGCAACGTCAGGATTGGTTAGTACTTGGATGGGAGACCGCCTAGGAATACCAATTGTCGTAGGCAAAATATGATTCATTCCAGTTTTTACATTTATAAATAGATAAGACCAAAAAAAGTTGACCAATGATGCCTACGACCATAACAGGTTGAATGCACCCGATCTCGTCCGGGCTCGTAAGTTAAGCAACGTCGGGATTGGTCAGTACTTGGATTGGTGACCGCCTAGGAATACAAATTGTCATAGGCAAAATATGATTTTTAAAATATGTTTACATTTTTAAATAGATTAGCTCAAAAAATGTTGACCAATAGTGCCTACGACCATACCAGGTTGAATGCACCCGATCTCGTCCGATCTCGTAAGTTAAGCAACCTCGGGGTTGGTTAGTACTTGGATGGGTGACCGCCTAGGAATACCAATTGTCGTAGGCAAAATATGATTTATTTAAGTTTCTACATTTTTAATTAGATTAGACCAAAAAATGTTGACCAATGATGCCTACGACCATAACAGGTTGAATGCACCCGATCTCGTCCGATCTCGTAAGTTGAACAACGTCGGGATTGGTCTGTACTTGAATTGGTGACCGCCTAGGAATACAAATTATCGTAGGCAAAATATGATTTATTTAAGTTTTTACATTTTTAAATAGATTAGACCATAAATGTTGACCAACACTGTCTACGACCATACCAGGTTGAATGCACCCGATCTCGTCCGATCTCGGAAGTTAAGCATGGTCGGGATTGGTTAGTACTTGGATGGGTGACCGCCTAGGAATACCAATTGTCGTAGGCAAAATATGATTTATTTAAGTTTTTACTTTTTTAAATAGATTAGACGTAAAATGTTGAGAAATACTGCTTACGACCATACCAGGTTGAATGCACCCGATCTCGTCCGATCTCGGAAGTTAAGCAACGTCGGGATTGGTTAGTACTTGGATGGGTGACCGCCTAGGAATACCAATTGTCGTAGGCAAAATATGATTTTTAAAATATATACCAATGTTTACATTTTCAAAGAGTTTTGACCAAAACATGTTGACCAATACTGCCTACCACCATACCAGTTTGAATGCACCCGATCTCGTCCGATCTCGGAAGTTAAGCAACGTCGGGATTGGTTAGTACTTGGATGGGTAACCGCCTAGGAACACCAATTGTCGTAGGAAAAACATGATTTATTTAGGTTTTTACATTTTTAAATAGATAAGACCAAAAAATGTTGACCAATACTGCCCACGACCATACCAGGTTGAATGCACCCGATCTCGTCCGATCTCGTAAGTTATGCAACCTCGGGGTTGGTTAGTACTTGGATGGGTGACCGCCTAGGAATACCAATTGTGGTAGGCAAAATATGATTTATTTTAGTTTCTACATTTTTAAATAGATTAGACCAAAAAATGTTGACCAATACTGCGAACGACCATACCAGGTTAATGTACCCAATCTCGTCCGATCTCGTAAGTTAAGCAACGTCGGGATTGGTCAGTACTTGGATGGGTGACCGCCTAGGAATACCAATTGTCGTGGTCAAAATATGATTTATTTAAGTTTCTACATTTTTAAATAGATTAGACCAAAAAATGTTGACCAATACTGCGTACGACCATACCAGGTTAATGTACCCAATCTCGTCCGATCTCGTAAGTTAAGCTACGTCGGGATTGGTCAGTACTTGGATGGGTGACCCCCTAGGAATACCAATTGTCGTGGTCAAAATATGATTTATTTAAGTTTCTACATTTTTAAATAGATTAGACCAAAAAATGTTGACCAATACTGCGTACGACCATAACAGGTTGAATGCACCCGATCTCGTCCGGGCTCGTAAGTTAAGCAACGTCGGGATTGGTCAGTACTTGGATTGGTGACCGCCTAGGAATACAAATTGTCGTAGGCAACATATGATTTATTTAAGTTTCTAGATTTTAAAATAGATTAGACCAAAAAATGTTGAGCAATACTGCCTACGACCCTACCAGTTTGAATGCACCCGATCTCATCCGATCTCGTAAGTTAAGCAACGTCAGGATTGGTTAGTACTTGGATGGGAGACCGCCTAGGAATACCAATTGTCGTAGGCAAAATATGATTTATTCCAGTTTTTACATTTATAAATAGATAAGACCAAAAAATGTTGACCAATGATGCCTACGACCATAACAGGTTGAATGCACCCGATCTCGTCCGGGCTCGTAAGTTAAGCAACGTCGGGATTGGTCAGTACTTGGATTGGTGACCGCCTAGGAATACAAATTGTCATAGGCAAAATATGATTTTTAAAATATGTTTACATTTTTAAATAGATTAGCTCAAAAAATGTTGACCAATAGTGCCTACGACCATAACAGGTTGAATGCACCCGATCTCGTCCGATCTCGTAAGTTGAACAACGTCGGGATTGGTCTGAACTTGAATTGGTGACCGCCTAGGAATACAAATTATCGTAGGCAAAATATGATTTATTTAAGTTTTTACATTTTTAAATAGATTAGACCAAAAAATGTTGACCAATAGTGCCTTCGACCATACCAGGTTCAATGCACCCGATTTCGTCCGATCTCGGAAGTTAAGCGACGTCGGGATTGGTTAGTACTTGGATGGGTGACCGCCTAGGAATACCAATTCTCGTAGGAAAAACATGATTTATTTAAGTTTTTACATGTTTAAATAGCTAAGACCAAAAAATGTTGACCAATACTGTCTACGACCATACCAGGTTGAATGCACCCGATCTCGTCCGGGCTCGTAAGTTAAGCAACGTCGGGATTGGTCAGTACTTGGATTGGTGACCGCCTAGGAATACAAATTGTCGTAGGCAACATATTATTTATTTAAGTTTCTAGATTTTAAAATAGATTAGACCAAAAAATGTTGAGCAATACTGCCTACGACCCTACCAGGTTGAATGCACCCGATCTCGTCCGATCTCGTAAGTTAAGCAACGTCAGGATTGGTTAGTACTTGGATGGGAGACCGCCTAGGAATACCAATTGTCGTAGGCAAAATATGATTCATTCCAGTTTTTACATTTATAAATAGATAAGACCAAAAAAAGTTGACCAATGATGCCTACGACCATAACAGGTTGAATGCACCCGATCTCGTCCGGGCTCGTAAGTTAAGCAACGTCGGGATTGGTCAGTACTTGGATTGGTGACCGCCTAGGAATACAAATTGTCATAGGCAAAATATGATTTTTAAAATATGTTTACATTTTTAAATAGATTAGCTCAAAAAATGTTGACCAATAGTGCCTACGACCATACCAGGTTGAATGCACCCGATCTCGTCCGATCTCGTAAGTTAAGCAACCTCGGGGTTGGTTAGTACTTGGATGGGTGACCGCCTAGGAATACCAATTGTCGTAGGCAAAATATGATTTATTTAAGTTTCTACATTTTTAATTAGATTAGACCAAAAAATGTTGACCAATGATGCCTACGACCATAACAGGTTGAATGCACCCGATCTCGTCCGATCTCGTAAGTTGAACAACGTCGGGATTGGTCTGTACTTGAATTGGTGACCGCCTAGGAATACAAAATATCGTAGGCAAAATATGATTTATTTAAGTTTTTACATTTTTAAATAGATTAGACCATAAATGTTGACCAACACTGTCTACGACCATACCAGGTTGAATGCACCCGATCTCGTCCGATCTCGGAAGTTAAGCATGGTCGGGATTGGTTAGTACTTGGATGGGTGACCGCCTAGGAATACCAATTGTCGTAGGCAAAATATGATTTATTTAAGTTTTTACTTTTTTAAATAGATTAGACGTAAAATGTTGAGAAATACTGCTTACGACCATATCAGGTTGAATGCACCCGATCTCGTCCGATCTCGGAAGTTAAGCAACGTCGGGATTGGTTAGTACTTGGATGGGTGACCGCCTAGGAATACCAATTGTCGTAGGCAAAATATGATTTTTAAAATATATACCAATGTTTACATTTTCAAAGAGTTTAGACCAAAACATGTTGACCAATACTGCCTACCACCATACCAGTTTGAATGCACCCGATCTCGTCCGATCTCGGAAGTTAAGCAACGTCGGGATTGGTTAGTACTTGGATGGGTAACCGCCTAGGAACACCAATTGTCGTAGGAAAAACATGATTTATTTAGGTTTTTACATTTTTAAATAGATAAGACCAAAAAATGTTGACCAATACTGCCCACGACCATACCAGGTTGAATGCACCCGATCTCGTCCGATCTCGTAAGTTATGCAACCTCGGGGTTGGTTAGTACTTGGATGGGTGACCGCCTAGGAATACCAATTGTGGTAGGCAAAATATGATTTATTTAAGTTTCTACATTTTTAAATAGATTAGACCAAAAAATGTTGACCAATACTGCGAACGACCATACCAGGTTAATGTACCCAATCTCGTCCGATCTCGTAAGTTAAGCAACGTCGGGATTGGTCAGTACTTGGATGGGTGACCGCCTAGGAATACCAATTGTCGTGGTCAAAATATGATTTATTTAAGTTTCTACATTTTTAAATAGATTAGACCAAAAAATGTTGACCAATACTGCGTACGACCATACCAGGTTAATGTACCCAATCTCGTCCGATCTCGTAAGTTAAGCTACGTCGGGATTGGTCAGTACTTGGATGGGTGACCCCCTAGGAATACCAATTGTCGTGGTCAAAATATGATTTATTTAAGTTTCTACATTTTTAAATAGATTAGACCAAAAAATGTTGACCAATAATGCGTACGACCATAACAGGTTGAATGCACCCGATCTCGTCCGGGCTCGTAAGTTAAGCAACGTCGGGATTGGTCAGTACTTGGATTGGTGACCGCCTAGGAATACAAATTGTCGTAGGCAACATATGATTTATTTAAGTTTCTAGATTTTAAAATAGATTAGACCAAAAAATGTTGAGCAATACTGCCTACGACCCTACCAGGTTGAATGCATCCGATCTCATCCGATCTCGTAAGTTAAGCAACGTCAGGATTGGTTAGTACTTGGATGGGAGACCGCCTAGGAATACCAATTGTCGTAGGCAAAATATGATTTATTCCAGTTTTTACATTTATAAATAGATAAGACCAAAAAATGTTGACCAATGATGCCTACGACCATAACAGGTTGAATGCACCCGATCTCGTCCGGGCTCGTAAGTTAAGCAACGTCGGGATTGGTCAGTACTTGGATTGGTGACCGCCTAGGAATACAAATTGTCATAGGCAAAATATGATTTTTAAAATATGTTTACATTTTTAAATAGATTAGCTCAAAAAATGTTGACCAATAGTGCCTACGACCATAACAGGTTGAATGCACCCGATCTCGTCCGATCTCGTAAGTTGAACAACGTCGGGATTGGTCTGTACTTGAATTGGTGACCGCCTAGGAATACAAATTATCGTAGGCAAAATATGATTTATTTAAGTTTTTACATTTTTAAATAGATTAGACCAAAAAATGTTGACCAATAGTGCCTTCGACCATACCAGGTTCAATGCACCCGATTTCGTCCGATCTCGGAAGTTAAGCGACGTCGGGATTGGTTAGTACTTGGATGGGTGACCGCCTAGGAATACCAATTCTCGTAGGAAAAACATGATTTATTTAAGTTTTTACATGTTTAAATAGCTAAGACCAAAAAATGTTGACCAATAGTGCCTACGACCATACCATGTTTAATGCACCCGATCTCGTCCGATCTCGGAAGTTAAGCAACGTCGGGATTGGTTAGTACTTGGATGGGAGACCGCCTAGGAATACCAATTGTCGTAGGCAAAATATGATTTATTTAAGTTTCATACATTTTTAAATAGATTAGACCAAAAAATGTTGACCAATACTGCCTACGACCATACCAGGTTAATGTACCCAATCTCGTCCGATCTCGTAAGTTAAGCAACGTCGGGATTGGTCAGTACTTGGATGGGTGAACACCTAGGAATACCAATTGTCGTTGGCAAAATATGATTTATTTAAGTTTCTAATTTATAAATAGATTAGACCAAAAAATGTTGATCGACACAACCTACGACCATACCATGTTTAATGCACCCGATCTCGTCCGGTCTCGGAAGTTAAACAACGTAAGGATTGGTTAGTACTTGGATGGGTGACCGCCTAGGAATAACAATTGTCGTAGGCAAATATAATTTTTATATTATATATAAATGTTTACATTTTCAAGGAGTTAGACCAAAAAATGTTGAGCAATACTGCCTACGACCATACCAGGTTGAATGAACCCGATCTCGTCCGATCTCGGAAGTTAAGCCACCACGGGATTGGTTAGTACTTGGATGGGTGACCGCCTAGGAATACCAATTGTCGTAGGCAAAATATGATTTTTTAAATATAGACCAATGTTTACATTTTCAAAGAGTTTAGACCAAAACATGTTGAGCAGTACTGCCTGCGACCATACCAGGTTGAATGCACCCGATCTCGTCCGATCTCGGAAGTTAAGCGACGTCGGGATTGGTAAGTACTTGGATGGGTGACCGCCTAGGAATACCAATTGTCGTAGGCAAAATATGATTTACTACAGTTTTTACATTTTTAAATAGATTAGACCAAAAAATGTTGACCAATACTGGCTACGACCATGCCAGGTTGAATGCACCCGATCTCGTCCGATCTCGGAAGTTATGCAACCTCGGGATTGTTTAGTACTTGGATTGGTGACCGCCTAGGAATACAAATTGTCGTAGGCAACATATGATTTATGGTGACCGCCTAGGAATACAAATTGTCGTAGGCAACATATGATTTATTTAAGTTTCTAGATTTTAAAATAGATTAGACCAAAAAATATTGAGCAATACTGCCTACGACCCTACCAGGTTGAATGCACCCGATCTCGTCCGATCTCGTAAGTTAAGCAACGTCAGGATTGGTTAGTACTTGGATGGGTGACCGCCTAGGAATAGCAATTGTCGTAGGCAAAATATGATTTATTTAAGTTTCTAGATTTTCAAGGAGTTTAGACCAAAAAATGTTGAGCAATACTGCCTACGACCATACCAGGTTGAATGCACCCGATCTCGTCCGATCTCGTAAGTTAAGCAACGTCAGGATTGGTTAGTACTTGGATGGGTGACCGCCTAGGAATAGCAATTGTCGTAGGCAAAATATGATTTATTTAAGTTTCTAGATTTTCAAGGAGTTTAGACCAAAAAATGTTGAGCAATACTGCCTACGACCATTCCAGGTTGAATGCTCCCGATCTCGTCCGATCTCGAAAGTTAAGCAACGTTGGGATTGGTTAGTATTTGGATGGGTGACCGCCTAGTAATAGCAATTGTCGTAGGCAACATATGATTTATTTAAGTTTTTAGATTTTCAAATAGATTAAACCAAAAAATGTTGAGCAATACTGCCTACGACCATACCAGGTTAATGCTCCCGATCTCGTCCGATCTCGGAAGTTAAACAACCTCGGGATTGTTTAGTACTTGAATGGGTGACCGCCTAGGAATACCAATTGTCGTAGGCAAAATATGATTTATTTAAGTTTCTAAATTTTTAAATAGATTAGACCAAAAAATGTTGACCAATACTGCCTACGAACATATCATGTTTAATGCACCCGATCTCGTCCGATCTCGGAAGTTAAGCAACGTCGGGATTGGGTAGTACCTGGATGGGTGACGCCTAGGAATACCAATTGTCGTAGGCAAAATATGATTTTTAAAATATATACCAATGTTTACATTTTCAAAGAGTTTAGACCAAAACATGTTGACCAATACTGCCTACCACCATACCAGTTTGAATGCACCCGATCTCGTCCGATCTCGGAAGTTAAGCAACGTCGGGATTGGTTAGTACCTGGATGGGTGACCGCCTAGGAACACCAATTGTCGTAGGAAAAACATGATTTATTTAGGTTTTTACATGTTTAAATAGATAAGACCAAAAAATGTTGACCAATACTGCCCACGACCATACCAGGTTGAATGCACCCGATCTCGTCCGATCTCGTAAGTTATGCAACCTCGGGGTTGGTTAGTACTTGGATGGGTGACCGCCTAGGAATACCAATTGTCGTAGGCAACATATATTATTTATTTAAGTTTCTACATTTTTAAATGGATTAGACCAAAAAATGTTGACCAATATTCCCTACGAACATACCATGTTTAATGCACCCCACCTCGTCCGTTCTCGGAAGTTAAGCAACGTCGGGATTGGTTAGTACTTGGATGGGTGACCGCCTAGGAATACCAATTGTCGTAGTCAAAATAAGATTTATTTAGGTTTCTACATTTTTAAATAGATTAGACCAAAAAATGTTGACCAATACTGCCTACGAACATATCATGTTTAATGCACCTGATCTCGTCCGATCTCGGAAGTTAGGCAACGTCGGGATTGGTTAGTACCTGGATGGGTGACCGCCTAGGAATACCAATTGTGGTAGGCAAAATATGATTTTTAAAATATATACCAATGTTTACATTTTCAAAGAGTTTAGACCAAAACATGTTGACCAATACTGCCTACCACCATACCAGTTTGAATGCACCCGATCTCGTCCGATCTCGGAAGTTAAGCAACGTCGGGATTGGTTAGTACTTGGATGGGTAACCGCCTAGGAACACCAATTGTCGTAGGAAAAACATGATTTATTTAGGTTTTTACATTTTTAAATAGATAAGACCAAAAAATGTTGACCAATACTGCCCACGACCATACCAGGTTGAATGCACCCGATCTCGTCCGATCTCGTAAGTTATGCAACCTCGGGGTTGGTTAGTACTTGGATGGGTGACCGCCTAGGAATACCAATTGTCGTAGGCAAAATATGATTTATTTAAGTTTCTACATTTTTAAATAGATTAGACCAAAAAATGTTGACCAATACTGCCTACGAACATACCATGTTTAATGCACCCCATCTCGTCCGTTCTCGGAAGTTAAGCAACGTCGGGATTGGTTAGGACTTGGATGGGTGACCGCCTAGGAATACCAATTGTCGTAGGCAAAATATGATTTATTTAAGTTTCTACATTTTTAAATAGATTAGACCAAAAAATGTTGACCAATACTGCCTACGAACATACCATGTTTAATGCACCCCATCTCGTCCGTTCTCGGAAGTTAAGCAACGTCGGGATTGGTTAGTACTTGGATGGGTGACCGCCTAGGAATACCAATTGTCGTGGTCAAAATATGATTTATTTAAATTTCTACATTTTTAAATAGATTAGACCAAAAAATGTTGACCAATACTGCGTACGACCATACCAGGTTAATGTACCCAATCTCGTCCGATCTCGTAAGTTAAGCAACGTCGGGATTGGTTAGTACTTGGATGGGTGACCGCCTAGCAATACCAATTGTCGTAGGCACAATATGATTTATTTAAGTTTCTACATTTTTAAATAGATTAGACCAAAAAATGTTGACAAATACTGCGTACGACCATAACAGGTTGAATGCACCCGATCTCGTCCGGGCTCGTAAGTTAAGCAACGTCGGGATTGGTCAGTACTTGGATTGGTGACCGCCTAGGAATACAAATTGTCGTAGGCAACATATGATTTATTTAAGTTTCTAGATTTTAAAATAGATTAGACCAAAAAATGTTGACAAATACTGCGTACGACCATAACAGGTTGAATGCACCCGATCTCGTCCGATCTCGTAAGTTAAGCAACGTCAGGATTGGTTAGTACTTGGATTGGAGACCGCCTAGGAATACCAATTGTCGTAGGCAAAATATGATTTATTCCAGTTTTTACATTTATAAATAGATAAGACCAAAAAATGTTGACCAATGATGGCTACGACCATAACAGGTTGAATGCACCCGATCTCGTCCGGGCTCGTAAGTTAAGCAACGTCGGGATTGGTCAGTACTTGGATTGGTGACCGCCTAGGAATACAAATTGTCATAGGCAAAATATGATTTTTAAAATATGTTTACATTTTTAAATAGATTAGCTCAAAAAATGTTGACCAATAGTGCCTACGACCATACCAGGTTGAATGCACCCGATCTCGTCCGATCTCGTAAGTTAAGCAACCTCGGGGTTGGTTAGTACTTGGATGGGTGACCGCCTAGGAATACCAATTGTCGTAGGCAAAATATGATTTATTTAAGTTTCTACATTTTTAAATAGATTAGACCAAAAAATGTTGACCAATACTGACTACGAACATATCATGTTTAATGCACCCGATCTCGTCCGATCTCGGAAGTTAAGCAACGTCGGGATTGGTTAGTACTTGGATGGGAGACCGCCTAGGAATACCAATTGTCGTAGGCAAAATATGATTTATTCCAGTTTTTACATTTATAAATAGATAAGACCAAAAAATTTTGACCAATGATGCCTACGACCATAACAGGTTGAATGCACCCGATCTCGTCCGATCTCGTAAGTTGAACAACGTCGGGATTGGTCTGTACTTGAATTGGTGACCGCCTAGGAATACAAATTATCGTAGGCAAAATATGATTTATTTAAGTTTTTACATTTTTAAATAGATTAGACCAAAAAATGTTGACCAATAGTGCCTTCGACCATACCAGGTTCAATGCACCCGATTTCGTCCGATCTCGGAAGTTAAGCTACGTCGGGATTGGTTAGTACTTGGATGGGTGACCGCCTAGGAATACCAATTCTCGTAGGAAAAACATGATTTATTTAAGTTTTTACATGTTTAAATAGCTAAGACCAAAAAATGTTGACCAATAGTGCCTACGACCATACCATGTTTAATGCACCCGATCTCGTCCGATCTCGGAAGTTAAGCAACGTCGGGATTGGTTAGTACTTGGATGGGTATCCGCCTAGGAACACCAATTGTCGTAGGAAAAACATGATTTATTTAGGTTTTTACATTTTTAAATAGATAAGACCAAAAAATGTTGACCAATACTGTCTACGACCATACCAGGTTAATGCTCCCGATCTCGTCCGATCTCGGAAGTTAAACAACCTCGGGATTGTTTAGTACTTGGATGGGTGACCGCCTAGGAATACCAATTGTCGTAGGCAAAATATGATTTATTTAATTTTCTAAATTTTTAAATAGATTAGACCAAAAAATGTTGACCAATACTGCCTACGAACATATCATGTTTAATGCACCCGATCTCGTCCGATCTCGGAAGTTAAGCAACGTCGGGATTGGTTAGTACTTGGATGGGTGACCGCCTAGGAACACCAATTGTCGTAGGAAAAACATGATTTATTTAGGTTTTTACATTTTTAAATAGATAAGACCAAAAAATGTTGACCAATACTGCCCACGACCATACCAGGTTGAATGCACCCGATCTCGTCCGATCTCGTAAGTTATGCAACCTCAGGGTTGATTAGTACTTGGATGGGTGACCGCCTAGGAATACCAATTGTCGTAGGCAAAATATGATTTATTTAAGTTTCTACATTTTTAAATAGATTAGACCAAAAAATGTTGACCAATACTGCCTACGAACATATCATGTTTAATGCACCCGATCTCGTCCGATCTCGGAAGTTAAGCAACGTCGGGATTGGTTAGTACCTGGATGGGTGACCGCCTAGGAATACCAATTGTCGTAGGCAAAATATGATTTTTAAAATATATACCAATGTTTACATTTTCAATGAGTTTAGACCAAAACATGTTGACCAATACTGCCTACCACCATACCAGTTTGAATGCAACCGATCTCGTCCGATGTCGTAAGTTATGCAACCTCGGGGTTGGTTAGTACTTGGATGGGTGACCGCCTAGGAATACCAATTGTCGTAGGCAAAATATGATTTATTTAAGTTTCTACATTTTTAAATGGATTAGACCAAAAAATGTTGACCAATATTGCCTACGACAATACCATGTTTAATGCACCCCACCTCGTCCGTTCTCGGAAGTTAAGCAACGTCGGGATTGGTTAGTACTTTGATTGGTGACCGCCTAGGAATACAAATTATCGTAGGCAAAATATGATTTATTTAAGTTTTTACATTTTTAAATAGATTAGACCAAAAAATGTTGACCAATAGTGCCTTCGACCATACCAGGTTCAATGCACCCGATTTCGTCCGATCTCGGAAGTTAAGCGACGTCGGGATTGGTTAGTACTTGGATGGGTGACCGCCTAGGAATACCAATTCTCGTAGGAAAAACATGATTTATTTAAGTTTTTACATGTTTAAATAGCTAAGACCAAAAAATGTTGACCAATAGTGCCTACGACCATACCATGTTTAATGCACCCGATCTCGTCCGATCTCGGAAGTTAAGCAACGTCGGGATTGGTTAGTACTTGGATGGGAGACCGCCTAGGAATACCAATTGTCGTAGGCAAAATATGATTTATTTAAGTTTCTACATTTTTAAATAGATTAGACCAAAAAATGTTGACCAATACTGCCTACGACCATACCAGGTTAATGTACCCAATCTCGTCCGATCTCGTAAATTAAGCAACGTCGGGATTGGTCAGTACTTGGATGGGTGAACACCTAGGAATACCAATTGTCGTTGGCAAAATATGATTTATTTAAGTTTCTAATTTATAAATAGATTAGACCAAAAAATGTTGAGCAATACTGCCTACGACCATACCAGGTTGAATGAACCCGATCTCGTCCGATCTCGGAAGTTAAGCCACCACGGGATTGGTTAGTACTTGGATGGGTGACCGCCTAGGAATACCAATTGTCGTAGGCAAAATATGATTTTTTAAATATAGACTAATGTTTACATTTTCAAAGAGTTTAGACCAAAACATGTTGAGCAGTACTGCCTGCGACCATACCAGGTTGAATGCACCCGATCTCGTCCGATCTCGGAAGTTAAGCGACGTCGGGATTGGTAAGTACTTGGATGGGTGACCGCCTAGGAATACCAATTGTCGTAGGCAAAATATGATTTACTACAGTTTTTACATTTTTAAATAGATTAGACCAAAAAATGTTGACCAATACTGGCTACGACCATGCCAGGTTGAATGCACCCGATCTCGTCCGATCTCGGAAGTTATGCAACCTCGGGATTGTTTAGTACTTGGATTGGTGACCGCCTAGGAATACAAATTGTCGTAGGCAACATATGATTTATGGTGACCGCCTAGGAATACAAATTGTCGTAGGCAACATATGATTTATTTAAGTTTCTAGATTTTAAAATAGATTAGACCAAAAAATATTGAGCAATACTGCCTACGACCCTACCAGGTTGAATGCACCCGATCTCGTCCGATCTCGTAAGTTAAGCAACGTCAGGATTGGTTAGTACTTGGATGGGTGACCGCCTAGGAATAGCAATTGTCGTAGGCAAAATATGATTTATTTAAGTTTCTAGATTTTCAAGGAGTTTAGACCAAAAAATGTTGAGCAATACTGCCTACGACCATACCAGGTTGAATGCACCCGATCTCGTCCGATCTCGTAAGTTAAGCAACGTCAGGATTGGTTAGTACTTGGATGGGTGACCGCCTAGGAATAGCAATTGTCGTAGGCAAAATATGATTTATTTAAGTTTCTAGATTTTCAAGGAGTTTAGACCAAAAAATGTTGAGCAATACTGCCTACGACCATTCCAGGTTGAATGCTCCCGATCTCGTCCGATCTCGAAAGTTAAGCAACGTTGGGATTGGTTAGTATTTGGATGGGTGACCGCCTAGTAATAGCAATTGTCGTAGGCAACATATGATTTATTTAAGTTTTTAGATTTTCAAATAGATTAAACCAAAAAATGTTGAGCAATACTGCCTACGACCATACCAGGTTAATGCTCCCGATCTCGTCCGATCTCGGAAGTTAAACAACCTCGGGATTGTTTAGTACTTGAATGGGTGACCGCCTAGGAATACCAATTGTCGTAGGCAAAATATGATTTATTTAAGTTTCTAAATTTTTAAATAGATTAGACCAAAAAATGTTGACCAATACTGCCTACGAACATATCATGTTTAATGCACCCGATCTCGTCCGATCTCGGAAGTTAAGCAACGTCGGGATTGGGTAGTACCTGGATGGGTGACCGCCTAGGAATACCAATTGTCGTAGGCAAAATATGATTTTTAAAATATATACCAATGTTTACATTTTCAAAGAGTTTAGACCAAAACATGTTGACCAATACTGCCTACCACCATACCAGTTTGAATGCACCCGATCTCGTCCGATCTCGGAAGTTAAGCAACGTCGGGATTGGTTAGTACCTGGATGGGTGACCGCCTAGGAACACCAATTGTCGTAGGAAAAACATGATTTATTTAGGTTTTTACATGTTTAAATAGATAAGACCAAAAAATGTTGACCAATACTGCCCACGACCATACCAGGTTGAATGCACCCGATCTCGTCCGATCTCGTAAGTTATGCAACCTCGGGGTTGGTTAGTACTTGGATGGGTGACCGCCTAGGAATACCAATTGTCGTAGGCAACATATATTATTTATTTAAGTTTCTACATTTTTAAATGGATTAGACCAAAAAATGTTGACCAATATTCCCTACGAACATACCATGTTTAATGCACCCCACCTCGTCCGTTCTCGGAAGTTAAGCAACGTCGGGATTGGTTAGTACTTGGATGGGTGACCGCCTAGGAATACCAATTGTCGTAGTCAAAATAAGATTTATTTAGGTTTCTACATTTTTAAATAGATTAGACCAAAAAATGTTGACCAATACTGCCTACGAACATATCATGTTTAATGCACCTGATCTCGTCCGATCTCGGAAGTTAAGCAACGTCGGGATTGGTTAGTACCTGGATGGGTGACCGCCTAGGAATACCAATTGTCGTAGGCAAAATATGATTTTTAAAATATATACCAATGTTTACATTTTCAAAGAGTTTAGACCAAAACATGTTGACCAATACTGCCTACCACCATACCAGTTTGAATGCACCCGATCTCGTCCGATCTCGGAAGTTAAGCAACGTCGGGATTGGTTAGTACTTGGATGGGTAACCGCCTAGGAACACCAATTGTCGTAGGAAAAACATGATTTATTTAGGTTTTTACATTTTTAAATAGATAAGACCAAAAAATGTTGACCAATACTGCCCACGACCATACCAGGTTGAATGCACCCCATCTCGTCCGTTCTCGGAAGTTAGCAACGTCGGGATTGGTTAGGACTTGGATGGGTGACCGCCTAGGAATACCAATTGTCGTAGGCAAAATATGATTTATTTAAGTTTCTACATTTTTAAATAGATTAGACCAAAAAATGTTGACCAATACTGCCTACGAACATACCATGTTTAATGCACCCCATCTCGTCCGTTCTCGGAAGTTAAGCAACGTCGGGATTGGTTAGGACTTGGATGGGTGACCGCCTAGGAATACCAATTGTCGTAGGCAAAATATGATTTATTTAAGTTTCTACATTTTTAAATAGATTAGACCAAAAAATGTTGACCAATACTGCCTACGAACATACCATGTTTAATGCACCCCATCTCGTCCGTTCTCGGAAGTTAAGCAACGTCGGGATTGGTTAGTACTTGGATGGGTGACCGCCTAGGAATACCAATTGTCGTGGTCAAAATATGATTTATTTAAATTTCTACATTTTTAAATAGATTAGACCAAAAAATGTTGACCAATACTGCGTACGACCATACCAGGTTAATGTACCCAATCTCGTCCGATCTCGTAAGTTAAGCAACGTCGGGATTGGTCAGTACTTGGATGGGTGACCGCCTAGCAATACCAATTGTCATAGGCACAATATGATTTATTTAAGTTTCTACATTTTTAAATAGATTAGACCAAAAAATGTTGACAAATACTGCGTACGACCATAACAGGTTGAATGCACCCGATCTCGTCCGGGCTCGTAAGTTAAGCAACGTCGGGATTGGTCAGTACTTGGATTGGTGACCGCCTAGGAATACAAATTGTCGTAGGCAACATATGATTTATTTAAGTTTCTAGATTTTAAAATAGATTAGACCAAAAAATGTTGACAAATACTGCGTACGACCATAACAGGTTGAATGCACCCGATCTCGTCCGATCTCGTAAGTTAAGCAACGTCAGGATTGGTTAGTACTTGGATTGGAGACCGCCTAGGAATACCAATTGTCGTAGGCAAAATATGATTTATTCCAGTTTTTACATTTATAAATAGATAAGACCAAAAAATGTTGACCAATGATGGCTACGACCATAACAGGTTGAATGCACCCGATCTCGTCCGGGCTCGTAAGTTAAGCAACGTCGGGATTGGTCAGTACTTGGATTGGTGACCGCCTAGGAATACAAATTGTCATAGGCAAAATATGATTTTTAAAATATGTTTACATTTTTAAATAGATTAGCTCAAAAAATGTTGACCAATAGTGCCTACGACCATACCAGGTTGAATGCACCCGATCTCGTCCGATCTCGTAAGTTAAGCAACCTCGAGGTTGGTTAGTACTTGGATGGGTGACCGCCTAGGAATACCAATTGTCGTAGGCAAAATATGATTTATTTAAGTTTCTACATTTTTAAATAGATTAGACCAAAAAATGTTGACCAATACTGACTACGAACATATCATGTTTAATGCACCCGATCTCGTCCGATCTCGGAAGTTAAGCAACGTCGGGATTGGTTAGTACTTGGATGGGAGACCGCCTAGGAATACCAATTGTCGTAGGCAAAATATGATTTATTCCAGTTTTTACATTTATAAATAGATAAGACCAAAAAATGTTGACCAATGATGCCTACGACCATAACAGGTTGAATGCACCCGATCTCGTCCGATCTCGTAAGTTGAACAACGTCGGGATTGGTCTGTACTTGAATTGGTGACCGCCTAGGAATACAAATTATCGTAGGCAAAATATGATTTATTTAAGTTTTTACATTTTTAATTAGATTAGACCAAAAAATGTTGACCAATAGTGCCTTCGACCATACCAGGTTCAATGCATCCGATTTCGTCCGATCTCGGAAGTTAAGCTACGTCGGGATTGGTTAGTACTTGGATGGGTGACCGCCTAGGAATACCAATTCTCGTAGGAAAAACATGATTTATTTAAGTTTTTACATGTTTAAATAGCTAAGACCAAAAAATGTTGACCAATAGTGCCTACGACCATACCATGTTTAAAGCACCCGATCTCGTCCGATCTCGGAAGTTAAGCAACGTCGGGATTGGTTAGTACTTGGATGGGTATCCGCCTAGGAACACCAATTGTCGTAGGACAAACATGATTTATTTAGGTTTCTACATTTTTAAATAGATAAGACCAAAAAATGTTGACCAATACTGTCTACGACCATACCAGGTTAATGCTCCCGATCTCGTCCGATCTCGGAAGTTAAACAACCTCGGGATTGTTTAGTACTTGGATGGGTGACCGCCTAGGAATACCAATTGTCGTAGGCAAAATATGATTTATTTAATTTTCTAAATTTTTAAATAGATTAGACCAAAAAATGTTGACCAATACTGCCTACGAACATATCATGTTTAATGCACCCGATCTCGTCCGATCTCGGAAGTTAAGCAACGTCGGGATTGGTTAGTACTTGGATGGCTGACCGCCTAGGAACACCAATTGTCGTAGGAAAAACATGATTTATTTAGGTTTTTACATTTTTAAATAGATAAGACCAAAAAATGTTGACCAATACTGCCCACGACCATACCAGGTTGAATGCACCCGATCTTGTCCGATCTCGTAAGTTATGCAACCTCAGGGTTGATTAGTACTTGGATGGGTGACCGCCTAGGAATACCAATTGTCGTAGGCAAAATATGATTTATTTAAGTTTCTACATTTTTAAATAGATTAGACCAAAAAATGTTGACCAATACTGCCTACGAACATACCATGTTTAATGCACCCCATCTCGTCCGTTCTCGGAAGTTAAGCAACGTCGGGATTGGTTAGGACTTGGATGGGTGACCGCCTAGGAATACCAATTGTCGTAGGCAAAATATGATTTATTTAAGTTTCTACATTTTTAAATAGATTAGACCAAAAAATGTTGACCAATGATGCCTACGACCATAACAGGTTGAATGCACCCGATCTCGTCCGATCTCGTAAGTTGAACAACGTCGGGATTGGTCTGTACTTGAATTGGTGACCGCCTAGGAATACAAATTATCGTAGGCAAAATATGATTTATTTAAGTTTTTACATTTTTAAATAGATTAGACCAAAAAATGTTGACCAATAGTGCCTTCGACCATACCAGGTTCAATGCATCCGATTTCGTCCGATCTCGGAAGTTAAGCTACGTCGGGATTGGTTAGTACTTGGATGGGTGACCGCCTAGGAATACCAATTCTCGTAGGAAAAACATGATTTATTTAAGTTTTTACATGTTTAAATAGCTAAGACCAAAAAATGTTGACCAATAGTGCCTACGACCATACCATGTTTAAAGCACCCGATCTCGTCCGATCTCGGAAGTTAAGCAACGTCGGGATTGGTTAGTACTTGGATGGGTATCCGCCTAGGAACACCAATTGTCGTAGGAAAAACATGATTTATTTAGGTTTCTACATTTTTAAATAGATAAGACCAAAAAATGTTGACCAATACTGTCTACGACCATACCAGGTTAATGCTCCCGATCTCGTCCGATCTCGGAAGTTAAACAACCTCGGGATTGTTTAGTACTTGGATGGGTGACCGCCTAGGAATACCAATTGTCGTAGGCAAAATATGATTTATTTAATTTTCTAAATTTTTAAATAGATTAGACCAAAAAATGTTGACCAATACTGCCTACGAACATATCATGTTTAATGCACCCGATCTCGTCCGATCTCGGAAGTTAAGCAACGTCGGGATTGGTTAGTACTTGGATGGCTGACCGCCTAGGAACACCAATTGTCGTAGGAAAAACATGATTTATTTAGGTTTTTACATTTTTAAATAGATAAGACCAAAAAATGTTGACCAATACTGCCCACGACCATACCAGGTTGAATGCACCCGATCTCGTCCGATCTCGTAAGTTATGCAACCTCAGGGTTGATTAGTACTTGGATGGGTGACCGCCTAGGAATACCAATTGTCGTAGGCAAAATATGATTTATTTAAGTTTCTACATTTTTAAATAGATTAGACCAAAAAATGTTGACCAATACTGCCTACGAACATACCATGTTTAATGCACCCCATCTCGTCCGTTCTCGGAAGTTAAGCAACGTCGGGATTGGTTAGGACTTGGATGGGTGACCGCCTAGGAATACCAATTGTCGTAGGCAAAATATGATTTATTTAAGTTTCTACATTTTTAAATAGATTAGACCAAAAAATGTTGACCAATACTGCCTACGAACATATCATGTTTAATGCACCCGATCTCGTCCGATCTCGGAAGTTAAGCAACG
This sequence comes from Ascidiella aspersa, assembly GCF_963924565.1. Taxonomy (NCBI): domain Eukaryota; kingdom Metazoa; phylum Chordata; class Ascidiacea; order Phlebobranchia; family Ascidiidae; genus Ascidiella; species Ascidiella aspersa. The sequence continues at coordinate 23,456,599 of NC_139450.1, read as the reverse complement.
TCGGGATTGGTTAGTACCTGGATGGGTGACCGCCTAGGAATACCAATTGTCGTAGGCAAAATATGATTTTTAAAATATATACCAATGTTTACATTTTCAATGAGTTTAGACCAAAACATGTTGACCAATACTGCCTACCACCATACCAGTTTGAATGCAACCGATCTCGTCCGATCTCGGAAGTTAAGCAACGTCGGGATTGGTTAGTACTTGGATGGGTAACCGCCTAGGAACACCAATTGTCGTAGGAAAAACATGATTTATTTAGGTTTTTACATTTTTAAATAGATAAGACCAAAAAATGTTGACCAATACTGCCCACGACCATACCAGGTTGAATGCACCCGATCTCGTCCGATCTCGTAAGTTATGCAACCTCGGGGTTGGTTAGTACTTGGATGGGTGACCGCCTAGGAATACCAATTGTCGTAGGCAAAATATGATTTATTTAAGTTTTTACATTTTTAAATAGATTAGACCAAAAAATGTTGACGAATGCTGCCTACGACCATAACAGGTTGAATGCACCCGATCTCGTCCGGGCTCGTAAGTTAAGCAACGTCGGGATTGGTCAGTACTTGGATTGGTGACCGCCTAGGAATACAAATTGTCGTAGGCAACATATGATTTATTTAAGTTTCTAGATTTTAAAATAGATTAGACCAAAAAATGTTGAGCAATACTGCCTACGACCCTACCAGGTTGAATGCACCCGATCTCGTCCGATCTCGTAAGTTAAGCAACGTCAGGATTGGTTAGTACTTGGATGGGTGACCGCCTAGGAATAGCAATTGTCGTAGGCAAAATATGATTTATTTAAGTTTCTAGATTTTCAAGGAGTTTAGACCAAAAAATGTTGAGCAATACTGCCTACGACCATACCAGGTTGAATGCACCCGATCTCGTCCGATCTCGGAAGTTAAGCAACGTCGGGATTGGTTAGTAGTTGGATGGGTGACCGCCTAGGAATAGCAATTGTCGTAGGCAAAATATGATTTTTAAAATATAGACAAATGTTTACATTTTCAAAGAGTTTAGACCAAAACATGTTGACCAGTACTGCCTACGACCATTCCAGGTTGAATGCTCCCGATCTCGTCCGATCTCGAAAGTTAAGCAACGTTGGGATTGGTTAGTATTTGGATGGGTGACCGCCTAGTTATAGCAATTGTCGTAGGCAACATATGATTTATTTAAGTTTTTAGATTTTCAAATAGATTAAACCAAAAAATGTTGCGCAATACTGCCTACGACCATACCAGGTTAATGCTCCCGATCTCGTCCGATCTCGGAAGTTAAACCACCTCGGGATTGTTTAGTACTTGAATGGGTGACCGCCTAGGAATACCAATTGTCGTAGGCAAAATATGATTTATTTAAGTTTCTAAATTTTTAAATAGATTAGACCAAAAAATGTTGACCAATACTGCCTACGAACATATCATGTTTAATGCACCCGATCTCGTCCGATCTCGGAAGTTAAGCAACGTCGGGATTGGGTAGTACCTGGATGGGTGACCACCTAGGAATACCAATTGTCGTAGGCAAAATATGATTTTTAAAATATATACCAATGTTTACATTTTCAAAGAGTTTAGACCAAAACATGTTGACCAATACTGCCTACCACCATACCAGTTTGAATGCACCCGATCTCGTCCGATCTCGCAAGTTAAGCAACGTCGGGATTGGTTAGTACTTGGATGGGTGACCGCCTAGGAACACCAATTGTCGTAGGAAAAACATGATTTATTTAGGTTTTTACATTTTTAAATAGATAAGACCAAAAAATGTTCACCAATACTGCCCACGACCATACCAGGTTGAATGCACCCGATCTCGTCCGATCTCGTAAGTTATGCAACCTCGGTGTTGGTTAGTACTTGGATGGGTGACCGCCTAGGAATACCAATTGTCGTAGGCAAAATATGATTTATTTAGTTTTTACATTTTTAAATAGATAAGACCAAAATATGTTGACCAATACTGCCTACCACCATACCAGGTTGAATGCACCCGATCTCGTCCGATCTCGTAAGTTATGCAACCTCGGGGTTGGTTAGTACTTGGATGGGTGACCGCCTAGGAATACCAATTGTCGTAGGCAAAATATGATTTATTTAAGTTTCTACATTTTTAAATGGATTAGACCAAAAAATATTGAGCAATACTGCCTACGACCCTACCAGGTTGAATGCACCCGATCTCGTCCGATCTCGTAAGTTAAGCAACGTCAGGATTGGTTAGTACTTGGATGGGTGACCGCCTAGGAATAGCAATTGTCGTAGGCAAAATATGATTTATTTAAGTTTCTAGATTTTCAAGGAGTTTAGACCAAAAAATGTTGAGCAATACTGCCTACGACCATACCAGGTTGAATGCACCCGATCTCGTCCGATCTCGGAAGTTAAGCAACGTCGGGATTGGTTAGTAGTTGGATGGGTGACCGCCTAGGAATAGCAATTGTCGTAGGCAAAATATGATTTTTAAAATATAGACAAATGTTTACATTTTCAAAGAGTTTAGACCAAAACATGTTGACCAGTACTGCCTACCACCATTCCAGGTTGAATGCTCCCGATCTCGTCCGATCTCGAAAGTTAAGCAACGTTGGGATTGGTTAGTATTTGGATGGGTGACCGCCTAGTAATAGCAATTGTCGTAGGCAACATATGATTTATTTAAGTTTTTAGATTTTCAAATAGATTAAACCAAAAAATGTTGAGCAATACTGCCTACGACCATACCAGGTTAATGCTCCCGATCTCGTCCGATCTCGGAAGTTAAACAACTTCGGGATTGTTTAGTACTTGAATGGGTGACCGCCTAGGAATACCAATTGTCGTAGGCAAAATATGATTTATTTAAGTTTCTAAATTTTTAAATAGATTAGACCAAAAAATGTTGACCAATACTGCCTACGAACATATCATGTTTAATGCACCCGATCTCGTCCGATCTCGGAAGTTAAGCAACGTCGGGATTGGGTAGTACCTGGATGGGTGACCGCCTAGGAATACCAATTGTCGTAGGCAAAATATGATTTTTAAAATATATACCAATGTTTACATTTTCAAAGAGTTTAGACCAAAACATGTTGACCAATACTGCCTACCACCATACCAGTTTGAATGCACCCGATCTCGTCCGATCTCGGAAGTTAAGCAACGTCGGGATTGGTTAGTACTTGGATGGGTGACCGCCTAGGAACACCAATTGTCGTAGGAAAAACATGATTTATTTAGGTTTTTACATGTTTAAATAGATAAGACCAAAAAATGTTGACCAATACTGCCCACGACCATACCAGGTTGAATGCACCCGATCTCGTCCGATCTCGTAAGTTATGCAACCTCGGGGTTGTTTAGTACTTGGATGGGTGACCGCCTAGGAATACCAATTGTCGTAGGCAACATATATTATTTATTTAAGTTTCTACATTTTTAAATGGATTAGACCAAAAAATGTTGACCAATATTCCCTACGAACATACCATGTTTAATGCACCCCACCTCGTCCGTTCTCGGAAGTTAAGCAACGTCGGGATTGGTTAGTACTTGGATGGGTGACCGCCTAGGAATACCAATTGTCGTAGTCAAAATAAGATTTATTTAGGTTTCTACATTTTTAAATAGATTAGACCAAAAAATGTTGACCAATACTGCCTACGAACATATCATGTTTAATGCACCTGATCTCGTCCGATCTCGGAAGTTAAGCAACGTCGGGATTGGTTAGTACTTGGATGGGTAACCGCCTAGGAACACCAATTGTCGTAGGAAAAACATGATTTATTTAGGTTTTTACATTTTTAAATAGATAAGACCAAAAAATGTTGAACAATACTGCCCACGACCATACCAGGTTGAATGCACCCGATCTCGTCCGATCTCGTAAGTTATGCAACCTCGGGGTTGGTTAGTACTTGGATGGGTGACCGCCTAGGAATACCAATTGTGGTAGGCAAAATATGATTTATTTAAGTTTCTACATTTTTAAATAGATTAGACCAAAAAATGTTGACCAATACTGCCTACGAACATACCATGTTTAATGCACCCCATCTCGTCCGTTCTCGGAAGTTAAGCAACGTCGGGATTGGTTAGTACTTGGATGGTTGACCGCCTAGGAATACCAATTGTCGTGGTCAAAATATGATTTATTTAAATTTCTACATTTTTAAATAGATTAGACCAAAAAATGTTGACCAATACTGCGTACGACCATACCAGGTTAATGTACCCAATCTCGTCCGATCTCGTAAGTTAAGCAACGTCGGGATTGGTCAGTACTTGGATGGGTGACCGCCTAGCAATACCAATTGTCGTAGGCACAATATGATTTATTTAAGTTTCTACATTTTTAAATAGATTAGACCAAAAAATGTTGACAAATACTGCGTACGACCATAACAGGTTGAATGCACCCGATCTCGTCCGGGCTCGTAAGTTAAGCAACGTCGGGATTGGTCAGTACTTGGATTGGTGACCGCCTAGGAATACAAATTGTCGTAGGCAACATATGATTTATTTAAGTTTCTAGATTTTAAAATAGATTAGACCAAAAAATGTTGACAAATACTGCGTACGACCATAACAGGTTGAATGCACCCGATCTCGTCCGATCTCGTAAGTTAAGCAACGTCAGGATTGGTTAGTACTTGGATTGGAGACCGCCTAGGAATACCAATTGTCGTAGGCAAAATATGATTTATTCCAGTTTTTACATTTATAAATAGATAAGACCAAAAAATGTTGACCAATGATGGCTACGACCATAACAGGTTGAATGCACCCGATCTCGTCCGGGCTCGTAAGTTAAGCAACGTCGGGATTGGTCAGTACTTGGATTGGTGACCGCCTAGGAATACAAATTGTCATAGGCAAAATATGATTTTTAAAATACGTTTACATTTTTAAATAGATTAGCTCAAAAAATGTTGACCAATAGTGCCTACGACCATACCAGGTTGAATGCACCCGATCTCGTCCGATCTCGTAAGTTAAGCAACCTCGGGGTTGGTTAGTACTTGGATGGGTGACCGCCTAGGAATACCAATTGTCGTAGGCAAAATATGATTTATTTAAGTTTCTACATTTTTAAATAGATTAGACCAAAAAATGTTGACCAATACTGACTACGAAAATATCATGTTTAATGCACCCGATCTCGTCCGATCTCGGAAGTTAAGCAACGTCGGGATTGGTTAGTACTTGGATGGGAGACCGCCTAGGAATACCAATTGTCGTAGGCAAAATATGATTTATTCCAGTTTTTACATTTATAAATAGATAAGACCAAAAAATGTTGACCAATGATGCCTACGACCATAACAGGTTGAATGCACCCGATCTCGTCCGATCTCGTAAGTTGAACAACGTCGGGATTGGTCTGTACTTGAATTGGTGACCGCCTAGGAATACAAATTATCGTAGGCAAAATATGATTTATTTAAGTTTTTACATTTTTAAATAGATTAGACCAAAAAATGTTGACCAATAGTGCCTTCGACCATACCAGGTTCAATGCACCCGATTTCGTCCGATCTCGGAAGTTAAGCGACGTCGGGATTGGTTAGTACTTGGATGGGTGACCGCCTAGGAATACCAATTCTCGTAGGAAAAACATGATTTATTTAAGTTTTTACATGTTTAAATAGCTAAGACCAAAAAATGTTGACCAATAGTGCCTACGACCATACCATGTTTAATGCACCCGATCTCGTCCGATCTCGGAAGTTAAGCAACGTCGGGATTGGTTAGTACTTGGATGGGTATCCGCCTAGGAACACCAATTGTCGTAGGAAAAACATGATTTATTTAGGTTTTTACATTTTTAAATAGATAAGACCAAAAAATGTTGACCAATACTGTCTACGACCATACCAGGTTAATGCTCCCGATCTCGTCCGATCTCGGAAGTTAAACAACCTCGGGATTGTTTAGTACTTGGATGGGTGACCGCCTAGGAATACCAATTGTCGTAGGCAAAATATGATTTATTTAATTTTCTAAATTTTTAAATAGATTTGACCAAAAAATGTTGACCAATACTGCCTACGAACATATCATGTTTAATGCACCCGATCTCGTCCGATCTCGGAAGTTAAGCAACGTCGGGATTGGTTAGTACTTGGATGGGTGACCGCCTAGGAACACCAATTGTCGTAGGAAAAACATGATTTATTTAGGTTTTTACATTTTTAAATAGATAAGACCAAAAATGTTGACCAATACTGCCCACGACCATACCAGGTTGAATGCACCCGATCTCGTCCGATCTCGTAAGTTATGCAACCTCGGGGTTGATTAGTACTTGGATGGGTGACCGCCTAGGAATACCAATTGTCGTAGGCAAAATATGATTTATTTAAGTTTCTACATTTTTAAATAGATTAGACCAAAAAATGTTGACCAATACTGCCTACGAACATACCATGTTTAATGCACCCCATCTCGTCCGTTCTCGGAAGTTAAGCAACGTCGGGATTGCTTAGGACTTGGATGGGTGACCGCCTAGGAACACCAATTGTCGTAGGAAAACATGATTTATTTAGGTTTTTACATTTTTAAATAGATAAGACCAAAAAATGTTCACCAATACTGCCCACGACCATACCAGGTTGAATGCACCCGATCTCGTCCGATCTCGTAAGTTATGCAACCTCGGTGTTGGTTAGTACTTGGATGGGTGACCGCCTAGGAATACCAATTGTCGTAGGCAAAATATGATTTATTTAGTTTTTACATTTTTAAATAGATAAGACCAAAAAATGTTGACCAATACTGCCTACCACCATACCAGGTTGAATGCACCCGATCTCGTCCGATCTCGTAAGTTATGCAACCTCGGGGTTGGTTAGTACTTGGATGGGTGACCGCCTAGGAATACCAATTGTCGTAGCCAAAATATGATTTATTTAAGTTTCTACATTTTTAAATGGATTAGACCAAAAAATGTTGACCAATATTGCCTACGACAATACCATGTTTAATGCACCCCACCTCGTCCGTTCTCGGAAGTTAAGCAACGTCGGGATTGGTTAGTACTTTGATTGGTGACCGCCTAGGAATACAAATTGTCGTAGGCAACATATGATTTATTTAAGTTTCTAGATTTTTAAATAGATTAGACCAAAAAATGTTGAGCAATACTGCCTACGACCCTACCAGGTTGAATGCACCCGATCTCGTCCGATCTCGTAAGTTAAGCAACGTCAGGATTGGTTAGTACTTGGATGGGTGACCGCCTAGGAATAGCAATTGTCGTAGGCAAAATATGATTTATTTAAGTTTCTACATTTTTAAATGGATTAGACCAAAAAATGTTGACCAATATTGCCTACGAACATACCATGTTTAATGCACCCCACCTCGTCCGTTCTTGGAAGTTAAGCAACGTCGGGATTGGTTAGTACTTGGATGGGTGACCGCCTAGGAATACCAATTGTCGTAGTCAAAATAAGATTTATTTAAGTTTCTACATTTTTAAATAGATTAGACCAAAAAATGTTGACCAATACTGCCTACGAACATATCATGTTTAATGCACCCGATCTCGTCCGATCTCGGAAGTTAAGCAACGTCGGGATTGGTTAGTACCTGGATGGGTGACCGCCTAGGAATACCAATTGTCGTAGGCAAAATATGATTTTTAAAATATATACCAATGTTTACATTTTCAAAGAGTTTAGACCAAAACATGTTGACCAATCCTGCCTACCACCATACCAGTTTGAATGCACCCGATCTCGTCCGATTTCGGAAGTTAAGCAACGTCGGGATTGGTTAGTACTTGGATGGGTGACCGCCTAGGAACACCAATTGTCGTAGGAAAAACATGATTTATTTAGGTTTTTACATTTTTAAATAGATAAGACCAAAAAATGTTGACCAATACTGCCCACGACCATACCAGGTTGAATGCACCCGATCTCGTCCGATCTCGTAAGTTATGCAACCTCGGGGTTGGTTAGTACTTGGATGGGTGACCGCCTAGGAATACCAATTGTCGTAGGCAAAATATGATTTATTTAAGTTTCTACATTTTTAAATGGATTAGACCGAAAAATGTTGACCAATATTGCCTACGAACATACCATGTTTAATGCACCCCACCTCGTCCGTTCTTGGAAGTTAAGCAACGTCGGGATTGGTTAGTACTTGGATGGGTGACCGCCTAGGAATACCAATTGTCGTAGTCAAAATAAGATTTATTTAAGTTTCTACATTTTTAAATAGATTAGACCAAAAAATGTTGACCAATACTGCCTACGAACATATCATGTTTAATGCACCCGATCTCGTCCGATCTCGGAAGTTAAGCAACGTCGGGATTGGTTAGTACCTGGATGGGTGACCGCCTAGGAATACCAATTGTCGTAGGCAAAATATGATTTTTAAAATATATACCAATGTTTACATTTTCAAAGAGTTTAGACCAAAACATGTTGACCAATCCTGCCTACCACCATACCAGTTTGAATGCACCCGATCTCGTCCGATTTCGGAAGTTAAGCAACGTCGGGATTGGTTAGTACTTGGATGGGTGACCGCCTAGGAACACCAATTGTCGTAGGAAAAACATGATTTATTTAGGTTTTTACATTTTTAAATAGATAAGACCAAAAAATGTTCACCAATACTGCCCACGACCATACCAGGTTGAATGCACCCGATCTCGTCCGATCTCGTAAGTTATGCAACCTCGGTGTTGGTTAGTACTTGGATGGGTGATCGCCTAGGAATACCAATTGTCGTAGGCAAAATATGATTTATTTAGTTTTTACATTTTTAAATAGATAAGACCAAAAAATGTTGACCAATACTGCCTACCACCATACCAGGTTGAATGCACCCGATCTCGTCCGATCTCGTAAGTTATGCAACCTCGGGGTTGGTTAGTACTTGGATGGGTGACCGCCTAGGAATACCAATTGTCGTAGCCAAAATATGATTTATTTAAGTTTCTACATTTTTAAATGGATTAGACCAAAAAATGTTGACCAATATTGCCTACGACAATACCATGTTTAATGCACCCCACCTCGTCCGTTCTCGGAAGTTAAGCAACGTCGGGATTGGTTAGTACTTTGATTGGTGACCGCCTAGGAATACAAATTGTCGTAGGCAACATATGATTTATTTAAGTTTCTAGATTTTAAAATAGATTAGACCAAAAAATGTTGAGCAATACTGCCTACGACCCTACCAGGTTGAATGCACCCGATCTCGTCCGATCTCGTAAGTTAAGCAACGTCAGGATTGGTTAGTACTTGGATGGGTGACCGCCTAGGAATAGCAATTGTCGTAGGCAAAATATGATTTATTTAAGTTTCTACATTTTTAAATGGATTAGACCAAAAAATGTTGACCAATATTGCCTACGAACATACCATGTTTAATGCACCCCACCTCGTCCGTTCTTGGAAGTTAAGCAACGTCGGGATTGGTTAGTACCTGGATGGGTGACCGCCTAGGAATACCAATTGTCGTAGGCAAAATATGATTTATTTAAGTTTCTACATTTTTAAATGGATTAGACCAAAAAATGTTGACCAATACTGCCTACGAACATATCATGTTTAATGCACCCGATCTCGTCCGATCTCGGAAGTTAAGCAACGTCGGGATTGGTTAGTACCTGGATGGGTGACCGCCTAGGAATACCAATTGTCGTAGGCAAAATATGATTTTTAAAATATATACCAATGTTTACATTTTCAAAGAGTTTAGACCAAAACATGTTGACCAATCCTGCCTACCACCATACCAGTTTGAATGCACCCGATCTCGTCCGATTTCGGAAGTTAAGCAACGTCGGGATTGGTTAGTACTTGGATGGGTGACCGCCTAGGAACACCAATTGTCGTAGGAAAAACATGATTTATTTAGGTTTTTACATTTTTAAATAGATAAGACCAAAAAATGTTGACCAATACTGCCCACGACCATACCAGGTTGAATGCACCCGATCTCGTCCGATCTCGTAAGTTATGCAACCTCGGGGTTGGTTAGTACTTGGATGGGTGACCGCCTAGGAATACCAATTGTCGTAGGCAAAATATGATTTATTTAAGTTTCTACATTTTTAAATGGATTAGACCAAAAAATGTTGACCAATATTGCCTACGAACATACCATGTTTAATGCACCCCACCTCGTCCGTTCTTGGAAGTTAAGCAACGTCGGGATTGGTTAGTACTTGGATGGGTGACCGCCTAGGAATACCAATTGTCGTAGTCAAAATAAGATTTATTTAAGTTTCTACATTTTTAAATAGATTAGACCAAAAAATGTTGACCAATACTGCCTACGAACATATCATGTTTAATGCACCCGATCTCGTCCGATCTCGGAAGTTAAGCAACGTCGGGATTGGTTAGTACCTGGATGGGTGACCGCCTAGGAATACCAATTGTCGTAGGCAAAATATGATTTTCAAAATATATACCAATGTTTACATTTTCAAAGAGTTTAGACCAAAACATGTTGACCAATACTGCCTACCACCATACCAGTTTGAATGCACCCGATCTCGTCCGATCTCGGAAGTTAAGCATACGTCGGGATTGGTTAGTACTTGGATGGGTAACCGCCTAGGAACACCAATTGTCGTAGGAAAAACATGATTTATTTAGGTTTTTACATTTTTAAATAGATAAGACCAAAAAATGTTGACCAATACTGCCCACGACCATACCAGGTTGAATGCACCCGATCTCGTCCGATCTCGTAAGTTATGCAACCTCGGGGTTGGTTAGTACTTGGATGGGTGACCGCCTAGGAATACCAATTGTGGCAGGCAAAATATGATTTATTTAAGTTTCTACATTTTTAAATAGATTAGACCAAAAAATGTTGACCAATACTGCCTACGAACATACCATGTTTAATGCACCCCATCTCGTCCGTTCTCGGAAGTTAAGCAACGTCGGGATTGGTTAGTACTTGGATGGGTGACCGCCTAGGAATACCAATTGTCGTAGGCAAAATATGATTTATTTAAGTTTCTACATTTTTAAATAGATTAGACCCAAAAATGTTGACCAATACTGCGTACGACCATACCAGGTTAATGTACCCAATCTCGTCCGATCTCGCAAGTTAAGCAACGTCGGGATTGGTCAGTACTTGGATGGGTGACCGCCTAGGAATACCAATTGTCGTTGTCAAAATATGATTTATTTAAGTTTCTACATTTTTAAATAGATTAGACCAAAAAATGTTGACCAATACTGCCTACGAACATATCATGTTTAATGCACCCGATCTCGTCCGATCTCGGAAGTTAAGCAACGTCGGGATTGGTTAGTACCTGGATGGGTGACCGCCTAGGAATACCAATTGTCGTAGGCAAAATATGATTTTTAAAATATATACCAATGTTTACATTTTCAAAGAGTTTAGACCAAAACATGTTGACCAATCCTGCCTACCACCATACCAGTTTGAATGCACCCGATCTCGTCCGATTTCGGAAGTTAAGCAACGTCGGGATTGGTTAGTACTTGGATGGGTGACCGCCTAGGAACACCAATTGTCGTAGGAAAAACATGATTTATTTAGGTTTTTACATTTTTCAATAGATAAGACCAAAAAATGTTGACCAATACTGCCCACGACCATACCAGGTTGAATGCACCCGATCTCGTCCGATCTCGTAAGTTATGCAACCTCGGGGTTGGTTAGTACTTGGATGGGTGACCGCCTAGGAATACCAATTGTCGTAGGCAAAATATGATTTATTTAAGTTTCTACATTTTTAAATGGATTAGACCAAAAAATGTTGACCAATATTGCCTACGAACATACCATGTTTAATGCACCCCACCTCGTCCGTTCTTGGAAGTTAAGCAACGTCGGGATTGGTTAGTACTTGGATGGGTGACCGCCTAGGAATACCAATTGTCGTAGTCAAAATAAGATTTATTTAAGTTTCTACATTTTTAAATAGATTAGACCAAAAAATGTTGACCAATACTGCCTACGAACATATCATGTTTAATGCACCCGATCTCGTCCGATCTCGGAAGTTAAGCAACGTCGGGATTGGTTAGTACCTGGATGGGTGACCGCCTAGGAATACCAATTGTCGTAGGCAAAATATGATTTTCAAAATATATACCAATGTTTACATTTTCAAAGAGTTTAGACCAAAACATGTTGACCAATACTGCCTACCACCATACCAGTTTGAATGCACCCGATCTCGTCCGATCTCGGAAGTTAAGCATACGTCGGGATTGGTTAGTACTTGGATGGGTAACCGCCTAGGAACACCAATTGTCGTAGGAAAAACATGATTTATTTAGGTTTTTACATTTTTAAATAGATAAGACCAAAAAATGTTGACCAATACTGCCCACGACCATACCAGGTTGAATGCACCCGATCTCGTCCGATCTCGTAAGTTATGCAACCTCGGGGTTGGTTAGTACTTGGATGGGTGACCGCCTAGGAATACCAATTGTGGTAGGCAAAATATGATTTATTTAAGTTTCTACATTTTTAAATAGATTAGACCAAAAAATGTTGACCAATACTGCCTACGAACATATCATGTTTAATGCACCCGATCTCGTCCGATCTCGGAAGTTAAGCAACGTCGGGATTGGTTAGTACCTGGATGGGTGACCGCCTAGGAATACCAATTGTCGTAGGCAAAATATGATTTTTAAAATATATACCAATGTTTACATTTTCAAAGAGTTTAGACCAAAACATGTTGACCAATCCTGCCTACCACCATACCAGTTTGAATGCACCCGATCTCGTCCGATTTCGGAAGTTAAGCAACGTCGGGATTGGTTAGTACTTGGATGGGTGACCGCCTAGGAACACCAATTGTCGTAGGAAAAACATGATTTATTTAGGTTTTTACATTTTTCAATAGATAAGACCAAAAAATGTTGACCAATACTGCCCACGACCATACCAGGTTGAATGCACCCGATCTCGTCCGATCTCGTAAGTTATGCAACCTCGGGGTTGGTTAGTACTTGGATGGGTGACCGCCTAGGAATACCAATTGTCGTAGGCAAAATATGATTTATTTAAGTTTCTACATTTTTAAATGGATTAGACCAAAAAATGTTGACCAATATTGCCTACGAACATACCATGTTTAATGCACCCCACCTCGTCCGTTCTTGGAAGTTAAGCAACGTCGGGATTGGTTAGTACTTGGATGGGTGACCGCCTAGGAATACCAATTGTCGTAGTCAAAATAAGATTTATTTAAGTTTCTACATTTTTAAATAGATTAGACCAAAAAATGTTGACCAATACTGCCTACGAACATATCATGTTTAATGCACCCGATCTCGTCCGATCTCGGAAGTTAAGCAACGTCGGGATTGGTTAGTACCTGGATGGGTGACCGCCTAGGAATACCAATTGTCGTAGGCAAAATATGATTTTCAAAATATATACCAATGTTTACATTTTCAAAGAGTTTAGACCAAAACATGTTGACCAATACTGCCTACCACCATACCAGTTTGAATGCACCCGATCTCGTCCGATCTCGGAAGTTAAGCATACGTCGGGATTGGTTAGTACTTGGATGGGTAACCGCCTAGGAACACCAATTGTCGTAGGAAAAACATGATTTATTTAGGTTTTTACATTTTTAAATAGATAAGACCAAAAAATGTTGACCAATACTGCCCACGACCATACCAGGTTGAATGCACCCGATCTCGTCCGATCTCGTAAGTTATGCAACCTCGGGGTTGGTTAGTACTTGGATGGGTGACCGCCTAGGAATACCAATTGTGGTAGGCAAAATATGATTTATTTAAGTTTCTACATTTTTAAATAGATTAGACCAAAAAATGTTGACCAATACTGCCTACGAACATACCATGTTTAATGCACCCCATCTCGTCCGTTCTCGGAAGTTAAGCAACGTCGGGATTGGTTAGTACTTGGATGGGTGACCGCCTAGGAATACCAATTGTCGTAGGCAAAATATGATTTATTTAAGTTTCTACATTTTTAAATAGATTAGACCCAAAAATGTTGACCAATACTGCGTACGACCATACCAGGTTAATGTACCCAATCTCGTCCGATCTCGCAAGTTAAGCAACGTCGGGATTGGTCAGTACTTGGATGGGTGACCGCCTAGGAATACCAATTGTCGTTGTCAAAATATGATTTATTTAAGTTTCTACATTTTTAAATAGATTAGACCAAAAAATGTTGACCAATAGTGCGTACGACCATACCAGGTTAATGTACCCAATCTCGTCCGATCTCGTAAGTTAAGCAACGTCGGGATTGGTCAGTACTTGGAAGAGTGACCGCCTAGGAATACCAATTGTCGTGGTCAAAATATGATTTATTTAAGTTTCTACATTTTTAAATAGATTAGACCAAAAAATGTTGACCAATACTGCGTACGACCATAACAGGTTGAATGCACCCGATCTCGTCCGGGCTCGTAAGTTAAGCAACGTCGGGATTGGTCAGTACTTGGATTGGTGACCGCTCAGGAATACAAATTGTCGTAGGCAACATATGATTTATTTAAGTTTCTAGATTTTAAAATAGATTAGACCAAAAATGTTCAGCAATACTGCCTACGACCCTACCAGGTTGAATGCACCCGATCTCGTCCGATCTCGTAAGTTAAGCAACGTCAGGATTGGTTAGTACTTGGATGGGAGACCGCCTAGGAATACCAATTGTCGTAGGCAAAATATGATTTGTTCCAGTTTTTACATTTATAAATAGATAAGACCAAAAAATGTTGACCAATGATGCCTACGACCATAACAGGTTGAATGCACCCGATCTCGTCCGGGCTCGTAAGTTAAGCAACGTCGGGATTGGTTAGTACTTGGATGGGTGACCGCCTAGGAATACCAATTGTCGTAGGCAAAATATGATTTATTTAAGTTTCTACATTTTTAATTAGATTAGACCAAAAAATGTTGACCAATACTGACTACGAATATATCATGTTTAATGCACCCGATCTCGTCCGATCTCGGAAGTTAAGCAACGTCGGGATTGGTTAGTACTTGGATGGGTGACCGCCTAGGAATACCAATTGTCGTAGGCAAAATATGATTTATTTAAGTTTCTACATTTTTAATTAGATTAGACCAAAAAATGTTGACCAATACTGACTACGAATATATCATGTTTAATGCACCCGCTCTCGTCCGATCTCGGAAGTTAAGCAACGTCGGGATTGGTTAGTACTTGGATGGGAAACCGCCTAGGAATACCAATTGTCGTAGGCAAAATATGATTTATTCCAGTTTTTACATTTACAAATAGATAAGACCAAAAAATGTTGACCAATGATGCCTACGACCATAACAGGTTGAATGCACCCGATCTCGTCCGATCTCGTAAGTTGAACAACCTCGGGATTGGTCTGTACTTGAATTGGTGACCGCCTAGGAATACAAATTATCGTAGGCAAAATATGATTTATTTAAGTTTTTACATTTTTAAATAGATTAGACCAAAAAATGTTGACCAATAGTGCCTTCGACCATACCAGGTTCAATGCACCCGATTTCGTCCGATCTCGGAACTTAAGCGACGTCGGGATTGGTTAGTACTTGGATGGGTGACCGCCTAGGAATGCCAATTCTTGTAGGAAAAACATGATTTATTTAAGTTTTTACATGTTTAAATAGCTAAGACCAAAAAATGTTGACCAATAGTGCCTACGACCATACCATGTTTAATGCACCCGATCTCGTCCGATCTCGGCAGTTAAGCAACGTCGGGATTGGTTAGTACTTGGATGGGAGACCGCCTAGGAATACCAATTGTCGTAGGCAAAATATGATTTATTTAAGTTTCTACATTTTTAAATAGATTAGACCAAAAAATGTTGACCAATACTGCCTACGACCATACCAGGTTAATGTACCCAATCTCGTCCGATCTCGTAAGTTAAGCAACGTCGGGATTGGTCAGTACTTGGATGGGTGAACACCTAGGAATACCAATTGTCGTTGGCAAAATATGATTTATTTAAGTTTCTAATTTATAAATAGATTAGACCAAAAAATGTTGATCGACACAACCTACGACCATACCATGTTTAATGCACCCGATCTCGTCCGGTCTCGGAAGTTAAGCAACGTAAGGATTGGTTAGTACTTGGATGGGTGACCGCCTAGGAATAACAATTGTCGTAGGCAAATATAATTTTTATATTATATATAAATGTTTACATTTTCAAGGAGTTTAGACCAAAAAATGTTGAGCAATACTGCCTACGACCATACCAGGTTGAATGAACCCGATCTCGTCCGATCTCGGAAGTTAAGCCACCACGGGATTGGTTAGTACTTGGATGGGTGACCGTCTAGGAATACCAATTGTCGTAGGCAAAATATGATTTTTTTAATATAGACAAATGTTTACATTTTCAAAGAGTTTAGACCAAAACATGTTGAGCAGTACTGCCTGCGACCATACCATGTTTAATGCACCCGATCTCGTCCGATCTCGGAAGTTAAGCAACGTCGGGATTGGTTAGTACTTGGATGGGAGACCGCCTAGGAATACCAATTGTCGTAGGCAAAATATGATTTATTTAAGTTTCTACATTTTTAAATAGATTAGACCAAAAAATGTTGACCAATACTGCCTACGACCATACCAGGTTAATGTACCCAATCTCGTCCGATCTCGTAAGTTAAGCAACGTCGGGATTGGTCAGTACTTGGATGGGTGAACACCTAGGAATACCAATTGTCGTTGGCAAAATATGATTTATTTAAGTTTCTAATTTATAAATAGATTAGACCAAAAAATGTTGATCGACACAACCTACGACCATACCATGTTTAATGCACCCGATCTCGTCCGGTCTCGGAATTAAGCAACGTAAGGATTGGTTAGTACTTGGATGGGTGACCGCCTAGGAATAACAATTGTCGTAGGCAAATATAATTTTTATATTATATATAAATGTTTACATTTTCAAGGAGTTTAGACCAAAAAATGTTGAGCAATACTGCCTACGACCATACCAGGTTGAATGAACCCGATCTCGTCCGATCTCGGAAGTTAAGCCACCACGGGATTGGTTAGTACTTGGATGGGTGACCGCCTAGGAATACCAATTTTCGTAGGCAAAATATGATTTTTTAAATATAGACAAATGTTTACATTTTCAAAGAGTTTAGACCAAAACATGTTGAGCAGTACTGCCTGCGACCATACCAGGTTGAATGCACCCGATCTCGTCCGATCTCGGAAGTTAAGCGACGTCGGGATTGGTTAGTGCTTGGATGGGTGACCGCCTAGGAATACCAATTGTCGTAAGCAAAATATGATTTACTTAAGTTTTTACATTTTTAAATAGATTAGACCAAAAAATGTTGACCAATACTGGCTACGACCATGCCAGGTTGAATGCACCCGATCTCGTCCGATCTCGTAAGTTAAGCAACGTCGGGATTGGTTAGTACTTGGCTGGGTGACCGCCTAGGAATAACAATTGTCGTAGGCAAATATAATTTTTATATTATATATAAATGTTTAAATTTTCAAGGAGTTTAGACCAAAAAATGTTGAGCAATACTGACTACGACCATACCAGGTTGAATGCACCCGATCTCGTCCGATCTCGGAAGTTAAGCAACGTCGGGATTGGTTAGTACTTGGATGGGTGACCGCCTAGGAATACCAATTGTCGTAGGCAAAATATGTTTTTTTAAATATAGACAAATGTTTACATTTTCAAAGAGTTTAGACCAAAACATGTTGAGCAGTGCTGCCTGCGACCATACCAGGTTGAATGCACCAGATCTCGTCCGATCTCGGAAGTTAAGCGACGTTGAGATTGGTTAGTACTTGGATGGGTGACCGCCTAGGAATACCATTTGTCGTAGGAAAAACATGATTTATTTAAGTTTTTACATTTTTAAATAGATTAGACCAAAAAATGTTGACCAATACTGCCTACGACCATACCAGGTTAATGCACCCGATCTCGTCCGATCTAGTAAGTTAAGCAACCACGGGATTGGTTAGTACTTGGATGGGTGACCGCCTAGGAATAACAATTGTCGTAGCAAATATAATTTTTATATTATATATAAATGTTTACATTTTCAAGGAGTTTAGACCAAAAAATGTTGAGCAATACTGCCTACGACCATACCAGGTTGAATGCACCCGATCTCATCCGATCTCGGAAGTTAAGCAACGTCGGGATTGGTTAGTACTTGGATGGTTGACCGCCTAGGAATAGCAATTGTCGTAGGCAAAATATGATTTTTAAAATATAGACAAATGTTTACATTTTTACAGAGTTTAGACCAAAACATGTTGACCAGTACTGCCTACGACCATACCAGGTTGAATGCTCCCGATCTCGTCCGATCTCGAAAGTTAAGCAACGTTGGGATTGGTTAGTATTTTGATGGGTGACCGCCTAGTAATAGCAATTGTCGTAGGCAACATATGATTTATTTAAGTTTTGAGATTTTCAAAAAGATTAAACCAAAAAATATTGAGTAATACTGCCTACGACCATACCAGGTTAATGCTCCCGATCTCGTCCGATCTCGGAAGTTAAACAACCTCGGGATTGTTTAGTACTTGGATGGGTGACCGCCTGGGAATACCAATTGTCGTAGGCAAAATATGATTTTTAAAATATATACCAATGTTTGCATTTTCAAAGAGTTTAGACCAAAACATGTTGACCAATACTGCCTACCACCATACCAGTTTGAATGCACCCGATCTCGTCCGATCTCGGAAGTTAAGCAACGTCGGGATTGGTTAGTACTTGGATGGGTGACCGCCTAGGAACACCAATTGTCGTATGAAAAACATGATTTATTTAGGTTTTTACATTTTTAAATAGATAAGACCAAAAAATGTTGACCAATACTGCCCACAACCTTACCAGGTTGAATGCACCCGATCTCGTCCGATCTCGTAAGTTATGCAACCTCGGGGTTGTTTAGTACTTGGATGGGTGACCGCCTAGGAATACCAATTGTCGTAGGCAAAATATGATTTATTTAAGTTTCTACATTTTTAAATAGATTAGAATAAAAAATGTTGACCAATACTGCCTACGAACATACCATGTTTAATGCACCCCATCTCTAGGCAAAATATGATTTTTAAAACATGTTTACATTTTTAAATAGATTAGCTCAAAAAATGTTGACCAATAGTGCCTACGACCATACCAGGTTGAATGCACCCGATCTCGTCCGATCTCGTAAGTTAAGCAACCTCGGGGTTGGTTAGTACTTGGATGGGTGACCGCCTAGGAATACCAATTGTCGTAGGCAAAATATTATTTATTTAAGTTTCTACATTTTTAATTAGATTAGACCAAAAAATGTTGACCAATACTGACTACGAACATATCATGTTTAATGCACCCGATCTCGTCCGATCTCGGAAGTTAAGCAACGTCGGGATTGGTTAGTACTTGGATGGGAGACCGCCTAGGAATACCAATTGTCGTAGGCAAAATATGATTTATTCCAGTTTTTACATTTATAAATAGATAAGACCAAAAAATGTTGACAAATGATGCCTACGACCATAACAGGTTGAATGCACCCGATCTCGTCCGATCTCGTAAGTTGAACAACGTCGGGATTGGTCTGTACTTGAATTGGTGACCGCCTAGGAATACAAATTATCGTAGGCAAAATATGATTTATTTAAGTTTTTACATTTTTAAATAGATTAGACCAAAAAATGTTGACCAATAGTGCCTTCGACCATACCAGGTTCAATGCACCCGATTTCGTCCGATCTCGGAAGTTAAGCGACGTCGGGATTGGTTAGTACTTGGATGGGTGACCGCCTAGGAATACCAATTCTCGTAGGAAAAACATGATTTATTTAAGTTTTTACATGTTTAAATAGCTAAGACCAAAAAATGTTGACCAATAGTGCCTACGACCATACCATGTTTAATGCACCCGATCTCGTCCGATCTCGGAAGTTAAGCAACGTCGGGATTGGTTAGTACTTGGATGGGAGACCGCCTAGGAATACCAATTGTCGTAGGCAAAATATGATTTATTTAAGTTTCTACATTTTTAAATAGATTAGACCAAAAAATGTTGACCAATACTGCCTACGACCATACCAGGTTAATGTACCCAATCTCGTCCGATCTCGTAAGTTAAGCAACGTCGGGATTTGTCAGTACTTGGATGGGTGAACACCTAGGAATACCAATTGTCGTTGGCAAAATATGATTTATTTAAGTTTCTAATTTATAAATAGATTAGACCAAAAAATGTTGATCGACACAACCTACGACCATACCATGTTTAATGCACCCGATCTCGTCCGATCTCGTAAGTTAAGCAACGTAAGGATTGGTTAGTACTTGGATGGGTGACCGCCTAGGAATAACAATTGTCGTAGGCAAATATAATTTTTATATTATATATAAATGTTTACATTTTCAAGGAGTTTAGACCAAAAAATGTTGAGCAATACTGCCTACGACCATACCAGGTTGAATGAACCCGATCTCGTCCGATCTCGGAAGTTAAGCCACCACGGGATTGGTTAGTACTTGGATGGGTGACCGCCTAGGAATACCAATTGTCGTAGGCAAAATATGATTTTTAAATATAGACAAATGTTTACATTTTCAAAGAGTTTAGACCAAAACATGTTGAGCAGTACTGCCTGCGACCATACCAGGTTGAATGCACCCGATCTCGTCCGATCTCGGAAGTTAAGCGACGTCGGGATTGGTTAGTACTTGGATGGGTGACCGCCTAGGAATACCAATTGTCGTAGGCAAAATGTGATTTACTACAGTTTTTACATTTTTAAATAGATTAGACCAAAAAATGTTGACCAATACTGGCTACGACCATGCCAGGTTGAATGCACCCGATCTCGTCCGATCTCGTAAGTTAAGCAACGTCGGGATTGGTTAGTACTTGGCTGGGTGACCGCCTAGGAATAACAATTGTCGTAGGCAAATATAATTTTTATATTATATATAAATGTTTACATTTTCAAGGAGTTTAGACCAAAAAATGTTGAGCAATACTGACTACGACCATACCAGGTTGAATGCACCCGATCTCGTCCGATCGCGGAAGTTAAGCAACGTCGGGATTGGTTAGTACTTGGATGGGTGACCGCCTAGGAATAGCAATTGTCGTAGGCAAAATATGATTTTTAAAATATAGACAAATGTTTACATTTTCAAAGAGTTTAGACCAAAACATGTTGACCAGTACTGCCTACGACCATACCAGGTTGAATGCTCCCGATCTCGTCCGATCTCGAAAGTTAAGCAACGTTGGGATTGGTTAGTATTTGGATGGGTTACCGCCTAGTGATAGCAATTGTCGTAGGCAACACATGATTTATTGAAGTTTTGAGATTTTCAAATAGATTAAACCAAAAAATGTTGAGCAGTACTGCCTACGACCCTACCAGGTTAATGCTCCCGATCTCGTCCGATCTCGGAAGTTAAACAACCTCGGGATTGTTTAGTACTTGGATGGGTGACCGCCTAGGAATACCAATTGTCGTAGGCAAAATATGATTTATTTAAGTTTCTAAATTTTTAAATAGATTAGACCAAAAAATGTTGACCAATACTGCCTACGAACATATAATGTTTAATGCACCCGATCTCGTCCGATCTCGGAAGTTAAGCAACGTCGGGATTGGTTAGTACTTGGATGGGTGACCACCTAGGAAAACCAATTGTCGTAGGAAAGACATGATTTATTTAGGTTTTTACATTTTTAAATAGATAAGACCAAAAAATGTTGACCAATACTGCCTACGACCATACCAGGTTAATGCACCCCATCTCGTCCGATCTCGTAAGTTAAGCAACCGCGGGATTGGTTAGTACTTGGATGGGTGACCGCCTAGGAATAACAATTGTCGTAGCAAATTTAATTTTTATATTATATATAAATGTTTACATTTTCAAGGAGTTTAGACCAAAAAATGTTGAGCAATACTGCCTACGACCATACCAGGTTGAATGCACCCGATATCGTCCGATCTCGTCCGATCTCGGAAGTTAAGCAACGTCGGGATTGGTTAGTACTTGGATGGGTGACCGCCTAGGAATTGCAATTGTCGTAGGCAAAATATGATTTTCAAAATATAGACAAATGTTTACATTTTCAAAGAGTTTAGACCAAAACATGTTGACCAGTACTGCCTACGACCATACCAGGTTGAATGCTCCCGATCTCGTCCGATCTCGAAAGTTAAGCAACGTTGGGATTGGTTAGTATTTGGATGGGTGACCGCCTAGTAATAGCAATTGTCGTAGGCAACATATGATTTATTTAAGTTATGAGATTTTCAAATAGATTAAACCAAAAAATGTTGAGCAATGCTGCCTACGACATACCAGGTTAATGCTCCCGATCTCGTCCGATCTCGGAAGTTAAGCAACGTCGGGATTGGTTAGTACTTGGATGGGTGACCGCCTAGGAACACCAATTGTCGTAGGAAAAACATGATTTATTTAGGTTTTTACATTTTTAAATAGATAAGACCAAAAAATGTTGACCAATACTGCCCACGACCATACCAGGTTGAATGCACCCGATCTCGTCCGATCTCGTAAGTTATGCAACCTCGGGGTTGGTTAGTACTTGGATGGGTGACCGCCTAGGAATACCAATTGTCGTAGGCAAAATATGACTTATTTAAGTTTCTACATTTTTAAACAGATTAGACCAAAAAATGTTGACCAATACTGCCTACGAACATACCATGTTTTATGCACCCCATCTCGTCCGTTCTCGGAAGTTAAGCAACGTCGGGATTGGTTAGTACTTGGATGGGTGACCGCCTAGGAATACCAATTGTCGTAGGCAAAATATGATTTATTTAAGTTTCTACATTTTTAAATAGATTAGACCAAAAAATGTTGACCAATACTGCCTACGAACATATCATGTTTAATGCACCCGATCTCGTCCGATCTCGGAAGTTAAGCAACGTCGGGATTGGTTAGTACCTGGATGGGTTACCGCCTAGGAATACCAATTGTCGTAGGCATAATATGATATTTAAAATATATACCAATGTTAACATTTTCAAAGAGTTTAGACCAAAAAATGTTGACCTATACTGCCTACGAACATACCATGTTTAATGCACACCATCTCATCCGTTCTCGGAAGTTAAGCAACGTCGGGATTGGTTAGTACTTGGATGGGTGACCGCCTAGGAATACCAATTGTCGTAGGCAAAATATGATTTATTTAAGGTTCTACATTTTTAAATAGATTAGACCAAAAAATGTTGACCAATACTGCGTACGACCATACCAGGTTGAATGCACCCGATCTCGTCCGGGCTCGTAAGTTAAGCAACGTCGGGATTGGTCAGTACTTGGATTGGTGACCGCCTAGGAATACAAATTGTCGTAGGCAACATATGATTTATTTAAGTTTCTAGATTTTAAAATAGATTAGACCAAAAAATGTTGAGCAATACTGCCTACGACCCTACCAGGTTGAATGCACCCGATCTCGTCCGATCTCGTAAGTTAAGCAACGTCAGGATTGGTTAGTACTTGGATGGGTGACCGCCTAGGAATACCAATTGTCATAAGCAAAATATGATTTTTAAAATATGTTTACATTTTTAAATAGATTAGACCAAAAAATATTGACCAATACTGCCTACGAACATATCATGTTTAATGCAACCGATCTCGTCCGTTCTCGGAAGTTAAGCAACGTCGGGATTGGTTAGTACTTGGATGGGTGACCGCCTAGGAATACCAATTGTCGTAGGCAAAATATGATTTATTTAAGTTTCTACATTTTAAAATAGATTAGACCAAAAAATGTTGACCAATACTGCGTTCGACCATACCAGGTTAATGTACTCAATCTCGTCCGATCTCGTAAGTTAAGCAACTTATGGATTGGTCAGTACTTGGATGGGTGACCGCCTAGGAATACAAATTGTCGGAGGCAACATATGATTTATTTAAGTTTCTAGATTTTTAAATAGATTAGACCAAAAAATGTTGGGCATTACTGCCTACGACCCTACCAGGTTGAATGCACCCGATCTCGTCCGATCTCGTAAGTTAAGCAACGTCAGGATTGGTTAGTACTTGGATGGGTGACCGCCTAGGAATACCAATTGTCATAGGCAAAATATGATTTTTAAAATATGTTTACATTTTTAAATAGAATAGACCAAAAAATGTTGACCTATACTGCCTACGAACATACCATGTTTAATGCACACCATCTCGTCCGTTCTCGGAAGTTAAGCAACGTCGGGATTGGTTAGTACTTGGATGGGTGACCGCCTAGGAATACCAATTGTCGTAGGCAAAATATGATTTATTTAAGGTTCTACATTTTTAAATAGATTAGACCTAAAAATGTTGACCAATACTGCGTACGACCATACCAGGTTAATTTACCCAATCTCGTCCGATCTCGGAAGTTAAGCAACGTCAGGATTGGTTAGTACTTGGATGGGTGACCGATTAGGAATACCAATTGTCGAAGGCAAAATATGATTTTAAAAATATATTTAAATGTTTACATTTTTAAATAGATTTGACCAAAAAATTTTGATCAATACTGCCTACGCCCATATCAGGTAAATGCACCCGATCTCGTCCGGGCTCGTAAGTTAAGCAACGTCGGGATTGCTTAGTAATTGGATGGGTGACCGCCTAGGAATACCAATTGTCGTAGGCAAAATATGATTTTTAAAATATATATAAATGTTTACATTTTCAAAGAGATTAGACCAAAAAATGTTGACCAATACTGCCAAAGACCGTGCCATGTTTAATGCCCCGATCTCGTCCGATCTCGGAAGTTAAGCAACGTCGGGATTGGTTAGTATTTGGATGGGTGACCGCCTAGTAATAGCAATTGTCGTAGGCAAAATATGATTTATTTAAGTTTTTAGATTTTCAAATAGATTAGACCAAAAAATGTTGAGCAATACTGCCTACGACCATACCAGGTTAATGCTCCCGATCTCGTCCCATCTCGGAAGTTAAGCAACTTCGGGATTGTTTAGTACTTGGATGGGTGACCGCCTAGGAATAGCAATTGTCGTAGGCAAAATATGATTTATTTAAGTTTATAACTTTTAAATAGATTAGACCAAAAAATGTTGACCAGTGATGCCTACGACAATACCATGTTTAATGCACCCGATCTCGTCCGATCTCATAAGTTAAGCAACGTCGGGATTGGTTAGTACTTGGATGGGTGACCGCCTAGGAATACCAATTGTCGTTGGCAAAATATGATTTATTTAAGTTTTTACATTTTTAAATAGATTAGACCAAAAAATGTTGACGAATACTGCCTACGACCATAACAGGTTGAATGCACCCGATCTCGTCCGGGCTCGTAAGTTAAGCAACCTCGGGATTGGTTAGTACTTGGATGGGTGACCTCGTTGGAATACCAATTTGTCGTAGGCAAAATATGATTTTTAAAATATATATAAATGTTTGCATTTTCAAAGAGTTTAGACAAAACAATATTGACCAATACTGCCTACGACCATACCTGGTTGAATGCACCCGATCTCGGAAGTAAAGCAACGTCGGGATTGGTAAGTACTTGGATGGGTGACCGCCTAGGAATACCAATTGTCGTAGGCAAAATATGATTTATTTAAGTTTTTACATTTTTAAATAGATAAGACCAAAAAATGTTGACCAATACTGACTACGACCATACCAGGTTAATGTACTCAATCTCGTCCGATCTCGTAAGTTAAACAACGTCGGGATTGGTCTGTACTTGAATTGGTGACCGCCTAGGAATACAAATTATCGTAGGCAAAATATGATTTATTTATGTTTTTACATTTTTAAATAGATAAGACCAAAAAATGTTGACCAATAATGCCTACGACCATACCAGGTTGAATGCACCCGATCTCGTCCGATCTCGTAAGTTAAGCAACGTCAGGATTGGTTAGTAGTTGGATGTGTGACCGCCTAGGAATACCAATTGTCGTAGGCAAAATATGATTTTTGAAATATATATAAATGTTTACATTTTCAAATAGATTAAACCAAAAAATGTTGAGCAATACTGCCTACGACCATACCATGTTTAATGCTACCGATCTCGTCCGATCTCGGAAGTTAAGCAACCTCGGGATTGTTTAGTACTTGGATGGGTGACCGCCTAGGAATAGCAATTGTCATAGGCAAAATATGATTTTTAAAACATGTTTACATTTTTAAAGAGTTAAGGACAAAAAATGTTGACCAATACTGCCTACGACCATACCATGTTTAATGCACCCGATCTCGTCAAATCTCGTAAGTTAAGCAAGGTCGAGATTGGTTAGTACTTGGATGGGTGTCCGCCTAGGAATACCAATTGTCGTAGGCAAAATATGATTTATTTAAGTTTCTAATTTTTAAATAGATTAGACCAAAATATGTTGACCAATGATGCCTACGACAATACCATGTTTAATGCACCCGATCTCGTCCGATCTCGGAAGTTAAGCAACGTCGGGATTGGTTAGTACTTGAATGGGTGACCTCGTTGGAATACCAATTTGTCGTAGGCAAAATATGATTTTTAAAATATATATAAATGTTTGCATTTTCAAAGAGTTTAGACCAAACAATGTTGACCAATACTGCCCACGACCATACCTGGTTGAATGCACCCGATCTCGGAAGTAAAGCAACGTCGGGATTGGTAAGTACTTGGATGGGTGACCGCCTAGGAATACCAATTGTCGTAGGCAAAATATGATTTATTTAAGTTTTTACATTTTTAAATAGATAAGACCAAAAAATGTTGACCAATACTGACTACGACCATACCATGTTTAATGCACCCGATCTCGTCCGATATCGGAAGTTAAGCAACGTCGGGATTGGTCAGTACTTGGATGGGTCACCGCCTAGGAATACCAATTGTCGTAGGCAAAAGATGATTTATTTAAGTTTATAATTTTTAAATAGATTAGACCAAAAAATGTTGACTAATGATGCCTACGACAATACCATGTTTAATGCACCCGATCTCGTCCGATATCGGAAGTTAAGCAACGTCGGGATTGGTCAGTACTTGGATGGGTGACCGCCTAGGAATACCAATTGTCGTAGGCAAAAGATGATTTATTTAAGTTTATAATTTTTAAATAGATTAGACCAAAAAATGTTGACTAATGATGCCTACGACAATACCATGTTTAATGCACCCGATCTCGTCCGATATCGGAAGTTAAGCAACGTCGGGATTGGTTAGTACTTGGATGGGTGACCGCATAGGAATACCAATTGTCGTGGTCAAAATATGATTTATTTAAGTTTTTACATTTTTAAATAGATTAGACCAAAAAATGTTAACGAATGCTGGCTACGACCATAACAGGTTGAATGCACCCGATCTCGTCCGGGCTCGTAAGTTAAGCAACGTCGGGATTGGTCAGTACTTGGATTGGTGACCGCCTAGGAATACAAATTGTCGTAGGCAACATATGATTTATTTAAGTTTCTAGATTTTAAAATAGATTAGACCAAAAAATGTTGAGCAATACTGCCTACGACCCTACCAGGTTGAATGCACCCGATCTCGTCCGATCTCGTAAGTTAAGCAACGTCAGGATTGGTTAGTACTTTGATGGGTGACCGCCTAGGAATACCAATTGTCATAGGCAAAATATGATTTTTAAAATATGTTTACATTTTTAAATAGATTAGACCAAAAAATGTTGACCAATACTGACTACGAACATACCATGTTTAATGCATCCGATCTCGTCCGTTCTCGGAAGTTAAGCAACGTCGGGATTGGTTAGTACTTGGATGGGTGACCGCCTAGTAATACCAATTGTCATAGGCAAAATATGATTTTTAAAATATGTTTACATTTTTAAATAGATTAGACCAAAAAATGTTGACCAATACTGCCTACGAACATACCATGTTTAATGCACCCGATCTCGTCCGTTCTCGGAAGTTAAGCAACGTCGGGATTGCTTAGTACTTGGATGGGTGACCGCCTAGGAATACCAATTGTCGTAGGCAAAATATGATTTTTGAAATATATATAAATGTTTACATTTTCAAAGAGATTAGACCAAAAAATGTTGACCAATGCTGCCGAAGACCTTACCATGTTTAATGCCCCCTATCTCGTCCGATCTCGAAAGTTAAGCAACGTCGGGATTGGTTAGTATTTGGATGGGTGACCGCCTAGTAATATCAATTGTCGTAGGCAACATATGATTTATTTAATTTTTTAGATTTTCAAATAGATTAAACCAAAAAATGTTGAGCAATACTGCCTGCGACCATACCATGTTTAATGCTACCGATCTCGTCCGATCTCGGAAGTTAAGCAACTTCGGGATTGTTTAGTACTTGGATGGGTGACCGCCTGGGAATAGCAATTGTCATAGGCAAAATATGATTTTTAAAACATGTTTACATTTTTAAAGAGTTAAGGACAAAAAATGTTGACCAATACTGCCTACGACCATACCATGTTTAATGCACCCGATCTCGTCAAATCTCGTAAGTTAAGCAACGTCGAGATTGGTTAGTACTTGGATGGGTGTCCGCCTAGGATTACCAATTGTCGTAGGCAAAATATGATTTATTTAAGTTTCTAATTTTTAAATAGATTAGACCAAAAAATGTTGACCAATGATGCCTACGACAATACCATGTTTAATGCACCCGATCTCGTCCGATCTCGGAAGTTAAGCAACGTCGGGATTGGTTAGTACTTGGATGGGTGACCTCGTTGGAATACCAATTTGTCGTAGGCAAAATATGATTTTTAAAATATATATAAATGTTTGCATTTTCAAAGAGTTTAGACCAAACAATTTTGACCAATACTGCCCACGACCATACCTGGTTGAATGCACCCGATCTCGGAAGTAAAGCAACGTCGGCATTGGTAAGTACTTGGATGGGTGACCGCCTAGGAATACCAATTGTCGTAGGCAAAATATGATTTATTTAAGTTTTTACATTTTTAAATAGATAAGACCAAAAAATGTTGACCAATACTGACTACGACCATACCAGGTTAATGTACCCAATCTCGTCCGATCTCGTAAGTTAAGCAACGTCGGGATTGTTCAGTACTTGGATGGGTGACCGCCTAGGAATACCAATTGTCGTAGGCAAAAGATGATTTATTTAAGTTTATAATTTTTAAATAGATTAGACCAAAAAATGTTGTCCAATGATGGCTACGACAATACCATGTTTAATGCACCCGATCTCGTCCGATATCGGAAGTTAAGCAACGTCGGGATTGGTTAGTACTTGGATGGGTGACCGCCTAGGAATACCAATTGTCGTGGTCAAAATATGATTTATTTAAGTTTTTACATTTTTAAATAGATTAGACCAAAAAATGTTGACGAATGCTGGCTACGACCATAACAGGTTGAATGCACCCGATCTCGTCCGGGCTCGCAAGTTAAGCAACGTCGGGATTGGTCAATACTTGGATTGGTGACCGCCTAGGAATACAAATTGTCGCAGGCAACATATGATTTATTTAAGTTTCTAGATTTTAAAATAGATTAGACCAAAAAATGTTGAGCAATACTGCCTACGACCCTACCAGGTTGAATGCACCCGATCTCGTCCGATCTCGTAAGTTAAGCAACGTCAGGATTGGTTAGTACTTGGATGGGTGACCGCCTAGGAATACCAATTGTCATAGGCAAAATATGATTTTTAAAATATGTTTACATTTTTAAATAGATTAGACATAAAAATGTTGACCAATACTGCCTACGAACATACCATGTTTAATGCACCCGATCTCGTCCGTTCTCGGAAGTTAAGCAACGTCGGGATTGGTTAGTACTTGGATGGGTGACCGCCTAGGAATACCAATTGTCGTAGGCAACATATGATTTAGTTAATTTTTTAAATTTTCAAATAGATTAAACCAAAAAATGTTGAGCAATACTGCCTACGACCATACCATGTTTAATGCTACCGATCTCGTCCGATCTCGGAAGTTAAGCAACCTCGGGATTGTTTAATACTTGGATTGGTGACCGCCTAGGAATAGCAATTGTCATAGGCAAAATATGATTTTTAAAACATGTTTACATTTTTAAAGAGTTAAGGACAAAAAATGTTGACCAATACTGCCTACGACCATACCATGTTTAATGCACCCGATCTCGTCAAATCTCGTAAGTTAAGCAACGTCGAGATTGGTTAGTACTTGGATGGGTGTCCGCCTAGGAATACCAATTGTCGTAGGCAAAATATGATTTATTTAAGTTTCTAATTTTTAAATAGATTAGACCAAAAAATGTTGACCAATGATGGCTACGACAATACCATGTTTAATGCACCCGATCTCGTCCGATCTCGGAAGTTAAGCAACGTCGGGATTGGTTAGTACTTGGATGGGTGATCTCGTTGGAATACCAATTTGTCGTAGGCAAAATATGATTTTTAAAATATATATAAATGTTTGCATTTTCAAAGAGTTTAGACCAAACAATGTTGACCAATACTGCCCACGACCATACCTGGTTGAATGCACCCGATCTCGGAAGTAAAGCAACGTCGGGATTGGTAAGTACTTGGATGGGTGACCGCCTAGGAATACGAATTGTCGTAGGCAAAATATGATTTATTTAAGTTTTTACATTTTTAAATAGATAAGACCAAAAAATGTTGACCAATACTGACTACGACCATACCAGGTTAATGTACCCAATCTCGTCCGATCTCGTAAGTTAAGCAACGTCGGGATTGGTCAGTACTTGGATGGGTGACCGCCTAGGAATACCAATTGTCGTAGGCAAAAGATGATTTATTTAAGTTTATAATTTTTAAATAGATTAGACCAAAATATGTTGACCAATGATGCCTACGACAATACCATGTTTAATGCACCCGATCTCGTCCGATATCGGAAGTTAAGCAACGTCGGGATTGGTTAGTACTTGGATGGGTGACCGCCTAGGAATACAAATTGTCGTAGGCAACATATGATTTATTTAAGTTTCTAGATTTTAAAATAGATTAGACCAAAAAATGTTGAGCAATACTGCCTACGACCCTACCAGGTTGAATGCACCCGATCTTGTCCGATCTCGTAAGTTAAGCAACGTCAGGATTGGTTAGTACTTGGATGGGTGACCGCCTAGGAATACCAATTGTCATAGGCAAAATATGATTTTTAAAATATGTTTACATTTTTAAATAGATTAAACCAAAAAATGTTGACCAATACTGCCTACGAACATACCATGTTTAATGCACCCAATCTCGTCCGTTCTCGGAAGTTAAGCAACGTCGGGATTGGTTAGTACTTGGATGGGTGACCGCCTAGGAATACCAATTGTCGTAGGCAAAATATGATTTATTTAAATTTCTACATTTTTAAATAGATTAGACCAAAAAATGTTGACCAATACTGCCCACGACCATACCAGGTTAATGTACCCAATCTCGTCCGATCTCGTAAGTTAAGCAACGTATCGATTGGTCAGTACTTGGATGTGTGACCGCCTAGGAATACAAATTGTCGTAGGCAACATATGATTTATTTAAGTTTCTAGATTTTAAAATAGATAAGACCAAATAATGTTGACCAATACTGACTACGACCATACCAGGTTAATGTACCCAATCTCGTCCGATCTCGAAAGTTAAGCAACGTCGGGATTGGTCAGTATTTGGATGGGTGACCGCCTAGGAATACCAATTGTCGTAGGCAAAAGATGATTTATTTAAGTTTATAATTTTTAAATAGATTAGACCAAAAAATGTTGTCCAATGATGCCTACGACAATACCATGTTTAATGCACCCGATCTCGTCCAATATCGGAAGTTAAGCAACGTCGGGATTGATTAGTACTTGGATGGGTGACCGCCTAGGAATACCAATTGTCGTGGTCAAAATATGATTTATTTAAGTTTTTACATTTTTAAATAGATTAGACCAAAAAATGTTGACGAATGCTGGCTACGACCATAACAGGTTGAATGCACCCGATCTCGTCCGGGCTCGCAAGTTAAGCAACGTCGGGATTGGTCAGTACTTGGATTGGTGACCGCCTAGGAATACAAATTGTCGCAGGCAACATATGATTTATTTAAGTTTCTAGATTTTAAAATAGATTAGACCAAAAAATGTTGTGCAATACTGCCTACGACACTACCAGGTTGAATGCACCCGATCTCGTCCGATCTCGTAAGTTAAGCAACGTATCGATTGGTCAGTACTTGGATGTGTGACCGCCTAGGAATACAAATTGTCGTAGGCAACATATGATTTATTTAATTTTCTAGATTTTAAAATAGATTAGACCAAAAAATGTTGAGCAATACTGCCTACGACCCTACCAGGTTGAATGCACCCGATCTCGTCCGATCTCGTAAGTTAAGCAACGTCAGGATTTGTTAGTACTTGGATGGGTGACCGCCTAGGAATACCAATTGTCATAGGCAAAATATGATTTTTAAAATATGTTTACATTTTTAAATAGATTAGACCAAAAAATGTTGACCAATACTGCCAACGAACATACCATGTTTAATGCACCCGATCTCGTCCGTTCTCGGAAGTTAAGCAACGTCGGGATTGGTTAGTACTTGGATGGGTGACCGCCTAGTAATACCAATTGTCATAGGCAAAATATGATTTTTAAAATATGTTTACATTTTTAAATAGATTAGACCAAAAAATGTTGACCAATACTCTCTACGAACATACCATGTTTAATGCACCCGATCTCGTCCGATCTCGTAAGTTAAGCAACGTCGGGATTGCTTAGTACTTGGATGGGTGACCGCCTAGGAATACCAATTGTCGTAGGCAAAATATGATTTTTGAAATATATATTAATGTTTACATTTTCAAAGAGATTAGACCAAAAAATGTTGACCAATACTGCCGAAGACCTTACCATGTTTAATGCCCCCTATCTCGTCCGATCTCGAAAGTTAAGCAACGTCGGGATTGGTTAGTATTTGGATGGGTGACCGCCTAGTAAAATCAATTGTCGTAGGCAACATATGATTTATTTAATTTTTTAGATTTTCAAATAGATTAAACCAAAAAATGTTGAGCAATACTGCCTGCGACCATACCATGTTTAATGCTACCGATCTCGTCCGATCTCGGAAGTTAAGCAACTTCGGGATTGTTTAGTACTTGGATGGGTGACCGCCTAGGAATAGCAATTGTCATAGGCAAAATATGATTTTTAAAACATGTTTACATTTTTAAAGAGTTAAGGACAAAAAATGTTCACCAATACTGGCTACGACCATACCATGTTTAATGCACCCGATCTCGTCAAATCTCGTAAGTTAAGCAACGTCGAGATTGGTTAGTACTTGGATGGGTGTCCGCCTAGGAATACCAATTGTCGTAGGCAAAATATGATTTATTTAAGTTTCTAATTTTCAAATAGATTAGACCAAAAAATGTTGACCAATGATGCCTACGACAATACCATGTTTAATGCACCCGATCTCGTCCGATCTCGGAAGTTAAGCAACGTCGGGATTGGTTAGTACTTGGATGGGTGACCTCGTTGGAATACCAATTTGTCGTAGGCAAAATATGATTTTTAAAATATATATAAATGTTTGCATTTTCAAAGAGTTTAGACCAAACAATGTTGACCAATACTGCCCACGACCATACCTGGTTGAATGCACCCGATCTCGGAAGTAAAGCAACCTCGGGATTGGTAAGTACTTGGATGGGTGACCGCCTAGGAATACCAATTGTCGTAGGCAAAATATGATTTATTTAAGTTTTTACATTTTTAAATAGATAAGACCAAAAAATGTTGACCAATACTGAATACGACCATACCAGGTTAATGTACCCAATCTCGTCCGATCTCGTAAGTTAAGCAACGTCGGGATTGGTCAGTACTTGGATGGGTGACCGCCTAGGAATACCAATTGTCGTAGGCAAAAGATGATTTATTTAAGTTTATAATTTTTAAATAGATTAGACCAAAAAATGTTGTCCAATGATGCCTACGACAATACCATGTTTAATGCACCCGATCTCGTCCAATATCGGAAGTTAAGCAACGTCGGGATTGATTAGTACTTGGATGGGTGACCGCCTAGGAATACCAATTGTCGTGGTCAAAATATGATTTATTTAAGTTTTTACATTTTTAAATAGATTAGACCAAAAAATGTTGACGAATGCTGGCTACGACCATAACAGGTTGAATGCACCCGATCTCGTCCGGGCTCGCAAGTTAAGCAACGTCGGGATTGGTCAGTACTTGGATTGGTGACCGCCTAGGAATACAAATTGTCGCAGGCAACATATGATTTATTTAAGTTTCTAGATTTTAAAATAGATTAGACCAAAAAATGTTGAGCAATACTGCCTACGACACTACCAGGTTGAATGCACCCGATCTCGTCCGATCTCGTAAGTTAAGCAACGTCAGGATTGGTTAGTACTTGGATGGGTGACCTCCTAGGAATACCAATTGTCATAGGCAAAATATGATTTTTAAAATATGTTTACATTTTTAAATAGATTATTCATAAAAATGTTGACCAATACTGCCTACGAACATACCATGTTTAATGCACCCGATCTCGTCCGTTCTCGGAAGTTAAGCAACGTCGGGATTGGTTCGTACTTGGATGGGTGACCGCCTAGGAATACCAATTGTCGTAGGCAACATATGATTTATTTAATTTTTTAGATTTTCAAATAGATTAAACCAAAAAATGTTGAGCAATACTGCCTACGACCATACCATGTTTAATGCTACCGATCTCGTCCGATCTCGGAAGTTAAGCAACCTCGGGATTGTTTAGTACTTGGATGGGTGACCGCCTAGGAATAGCAATTGTCATAGGCAAAATATGATTTTTAAAACATGTTTACATTTTTAAAGAGTTAAGGACAAAAAATGTTGACCAATACTGCCTACGACCATGCCATGTTTAATGCACCCGATCTCGTCAAATCTCGTAAGTTAAGCAACGTCGAGATTGGTTAGTACTTGGATGGGTGTCCGCCTAGGAATACAAATTGTCGTAGGCAAAATATGATTTATTTAAGTTTCTAATTTTTAAATAGATTAGACCAAAAAATGTTGACCAATGATGCCTACGACAATACCATGTTTAATGCACCCGATCTCGTCCGATCTCGGAAGTTAAGCAACGTCGGGATTGGTTAGTACTTGGATGGGTGATCTCGTTGGAATACCAATTTGTCGTAGGCAAAATATGATTTTTAAAATATATATAAATGTTTGCATTTTCAAAGAGTTTAGACCAAACAATGTTGACCAATACTGCCCACGACCATACCTGGTTGAATGCACCCGATCTCGGAAGAAAAGCAACGTCGGGATTGGTAAGTACTTGGATGGGTGACCGCCTAGGAATACGAATTGTCGTAGGCAAAATATGATTTATTTAAGTTTTTACATTTTTAAATAGATAAGACCAAAAAATGTTGACCAATACTGACTACGACCATACCAGGTTGAATGCACCCAATCTCGTCCGATCTCGTAAGTTAAGCAACGTCGGGATTGGTCAGTACTTGGATGGGTGACCGCCTAGGAATACCAATTGTCGTAGGCAAAAGATGATTTATTTAAGTTTATAATTTTTAAATAGATTAGACCAAAAAATGTTGACGAATGATGCCTACGACAATACCATGTTTAATGCACCCGATCTCGTCCGATATCGGAAGTTAAGCAACGTCGGGATTGGTTAGTACTTGGATGGGTGACCGCCTAGGAATACAAATTGTCGTAGGCAACATATGATTTATTTAAGTTTCTAGATTTTAAAATAGATTAGACCAAAAAATGTTGAGCAATACTGCCTACGACCCTACCAGGTTGAATGCACCCGATCTCGTCCGATCTCGTAAGTTAAGCAACGTCAGGATTGGTTAGTACTTGGATGGGTGACCGCCTAGGAATACCAATTGTCGTAGGCAAAATATGATTTATTTAAGTTTCTACATTTTTAAATAGATTAGACCAAAAAATGTTGACCAATGCTGCGTACGACCATACCAGGTTAATGTACCCAATCTCGTCCGATCTCGTAAGTTAAGCAACGTCGGGATTGGTTAGTTCTTGGTTGGGTGACCGCCTAGGAACACCAATTGTCGTAGGCAAAATATGATTTATTTAAGTTTTTACATTTTTAAATAGATAAGACCAAAAAATTTTGACCAATGATGCCTACGACCATAACAGGTTGAATGCACCCGATCTCGTCCGATCTCGTAAGTTAAACAACGTCGGGATTGGTCTGTACTTGAATTGGTGACCGCCTAGGAATACCAATTGTCATAGGCAAAATATGATTTTTAAAATATGTTTACATTTTTAAATGGATTAGACCAAAAAATTTTGACCAATACTGCCTACGAACATACCATGTTTAATGCACCCGATCTCGTCCGTTCTCGAAAGTTAAGCAACGTCGGGATTGGTTAGTACTTGAATTGGTGACCGCCTAGGAATACCAATTGTCGTAGGCAAAATATGATTTATTTAAGTTTCTACATTTTTAAATAGATTAGACCAAAAAATGTTGACCAATACTGCGTACGACCATACTAGGTTAATGTACCCAATCTCGTCCGATCTCGTAAGTTAAGCAACGTCAGGATTTGTTAGTACTTGGATGGGTGACCGCCTAGGAATACCAATTGTCATAGGCAAAATATGATTTTTAAAATATGTTTACATTTTTAAAGAGTTAAGGACAAAAAATGTTGACCAATACTGCCTACGACCATACCATGTTTAATGCACCCGATCTCGTCAAATCTCGTAAGTTAAGCAACGTCGAGATTGGTTAGTACTTGGATGGGTGACCGCCTAGGAATACCAATTGTCGTAGGCAACATATGATTTATTTAATTTTTTAGATTTTCAAATAGATTAAACCAAAAAATGTTGAGAAATACTGCCTACGACCATACCATGTTTAATGCTACCGATCTCGTCCGATCTCGGAAGTTAAGCAACCTCGGGATTGTTTAGTACTTGGATGGGTGACCGCCTAGGAATAGCAATTGTCATAGGCAAAATATGATTTTTAAAACATGTTTACATTTTTAAAGAGTTAAGGACAAAAAATGTTGACCAATACTGCCTACGACCATACCATGTTTAATGCACCCGATCTCGTCAAATCTCGTAAGTTAAGCAACGTCGAGATTGGTTAGTACTTGGATGGGTGTCCGCCTAGGAATACAAATTGTCGTAGGCAAAATATGATTTATTTAAGTTTCTAATTTTTAAATAGATTAGACCAAAAAATGTTGACCAATGATGCCTACGACAATACCATGTTTAATGCACCCGATCTCGTCCGATCTCGGAAGTTAAGCAACGTCGGGATTGGTTAGTACTTGGATGGGTGATCTCGTTGGAATACCAATTTGTCGTAGGCAAAATATGATTTTTAAAATATATATAAATGTTTGCATTTTCAAAGAGTTTAGACCAAACAATGTTGACCAATACTGCCCACGACCATACCTGGTTGAATGCACCCGGTCTCGGAAGAAAAGCAACGTCGGGATTGGTAAGTACTTGGATGGGTGACCGCCTAGGAATACGAATTGTCGTAGGCAAAATATGATTTATTTAAGTTTTTACATTTTTAAATAGATAAGACCAAAAAATGTTGACCAATACTGACTACGACCATACCAGGATAATGTACCCAATCTCGTCCGATCTCGTAAGTTAAGCAACGTCGGGATTGGTCAGTACTTGGATGGGTGACCGCCTAGGAATACCAACTGTCGTAGGCAAAAGATGATTTATTTAAGTTTATAATTTTTAAATAGATTAGACCAAAAAATGTTGACGAATGATGCCTACGACAATACCATGTTTAATGCACCCGATCTCGTCCGATATCGGAAGTTAAGCAACGTCGGGATTGGTTAGTACTTGGATGGGTGACCGCCTAGGAATACAAATTGTCGTAGGCAACATATGATTTATTTAAGTTTCTAGATTTTAAAATAGATTAGACCAAAAAATGTTGAGCAATACTGCCTACGACCCTACCAGGTTGAATGCACCCGATCTCGTCCGATCTCGTAAGTTAAGCAACGTCAGGATTGGTTAGTACTTGGATGGGTGACCGCCTAGGAATACCAATTGTCATAGGCAAAATATGATTTTTAAAATATGTTTACATTTTTAAAAAGATTAAACCAAAAAATGTTGACCAATACTGCCTACGAACATACCATGTTTAATGCACCCGATCTCGTCCGTTCTCGGAAGTTAAGCAACGTCGGGATTGGTTAGTACTTGGATGGGTGACCGCCTAGGAATACCAATTGTCGTAGGCAAAATATGATTTATTTAAGTTTCTACATTTTTAAATAGATTAGACCAAAAAATGTTGACGAATGCTGCGTACGACCATACCAGGTTAATGTACCCAATCTCGTCCGATCTCGTAAGTTAAGCAACGTCGGGATTGGTCAGTACTTGGATGGGTGACCGCCTAGGAATACAAATTGTCGTAGGCAACATATGATTTATTTAAGTTTCTAGATTTTAAAATAGATAAGACCAAAAAATTTTGACCAATGATGCCTACGACCATACCAGGTTGAATGCACCCGATCTCGTCCGATCTCGTAAGTTAAACAACGTCGGGATTGGTCTGTACTTGAATTGGTGACCGCCTAGGAATACCAATTGTCATAGGCAAAATATGATTTTTAAAATATGTTTACATTTTTAAATAGATTAGACCAAAAAATTTTGACCAATACTGGCTACGAACATACCATGTTTAATGCACCCGATCTCGTCCGTTCTCGAAAGTTAAGCAACGTCGGGATTGGTTAGTACTTGGTTGGGTGACCGCCTAGAAACACCAATTGTCGTAGGCAAAATATGATTTATTTAAGTTTCTACATTTTTAAATAGATTAGACCAAAAAATGTTGACCAATACTGCGTACGACCATACCAGGTTAATGTACCCAATCTCGTCCGATCTCGTAAGTTAAGCAACGTATCGATTGGTCAGTACTTGGATGGGTGACCGCCTAGGAATACCAATTGTCGTTGGCAAAATATGATTTATTTAAGTTTTTACATTTTTAAATAGATTAGACCAAAAAATGTTGACCAATACTGCGTACGACCATACCAGGTTAATGTACCCAATCTCGTCCGATCTCGTAAGTTAAGCAACGTATCGATTGGTCAGTACTTGAATGGGTGACCGCCTAGGAATACAAATTGTCGTAGGCAACATATGATTTATTTAAGTTTCTAGATTTTAAAATAGATTAGACCAAAAAATGTTGAGCAATACTGCCTACGACCATACCAGGTTGAATGCACCCGATCTCGTCCGATCTCGTAAGTTAAGCAACGTCAGGATTGGTTAGTACTTGGATGGGTGACCGCCTAGGAATACCAATTGTCATAGGCAAAATATGATTTTTAAAATATGTTTACATTTTTAAATAGATTAGACCAAAAAATGTTGAGCAATACTGCCTACGACCATACCAGGTTAATGCTCCCGATCTCGTCCCATCTCGGAAGTTAAGCAACTTCGGGATTGTTTAGTACTTGGATGGGTGACCGCCAAGGAATAGCAATTGTCGTAGGCAAAATATGATTTATTTAAGTTTATAAGATTTAAATAGATTAGACCAAAAAATGTTGACCAGTGATGCCTACGACAATACCATGTTTAATGCACCCGATCTCGTCCGATCTCGGAAGTTAAGCAACGTCGGGATTGGTTAGTACTTGGATGGGTGACTTCGTTGGAATACCAATTTGTCGTAGGCAAAATATGATTTTTAAAATATATATAAATGTTTGCATTTTCAAAGAGTTTAGACCATACAATGTTGACCAATACTGCCTACGACCATACCTGGTTGAATGCACCCGATCTCGGAAGTAAAGCAACGTCGGGATTGGTAAGTACTTGGATGGGTGACCGCCTAAGAATACCAATTGTCGTAGGCAAAATATGATTTATTTAAGTTTTTACATTTTTAAAAAGATAAGACCAAAAAATGTTGACCAATAATGCCTACGACAATACCATGTTTAATGACCCGATCTCGTCCGTTCTCGGAAGTTAAGCAACGTCAGGATTGGTTAGTACTTGGATGGGTGACCGCCTAGGAATACCAATTGTCGAAGTCAAAATATGATTTTAAAAATATATTTAATCGTTTACATTTTTGAAGAGTTCAGACCAAAAAATGTTGACCAATACTGCCTACGACCATACTAGGTTGAATGCACCCGAACTCGTCCGATCTCGGAAGTTAACCAATGTCGGGATTGGTTAGTACTTGGATGGGTGACCGCCTAGGAATTCCAACTGTCATAGGCAAAATATGATTTCTAAAATATATTTAATCGTTTACATTTTTAAAGAATTCATACCAATTAATGTTGACCAATACTGTCTACGACCATACCAGGTTGAATGCACCCGATCTCGTCCGATCTCGGAAGTTAAGCAACGTCGGGATTGGTTGGTACTTGGATGGGTGACCGCCTAGGAATACCAATTGTCGTAGGCAAAATATGATTTTTAAAATATATATAAATGTTTACATTTTCAAAGAAATTAGACCAAAAAATGTTGACCAATACTGCCAAAGACCGTGCCATGTTTAATGCCCCCGATCTCGTCCGATCTCGGAAAAAAATATATTTAAATGTTTACATTTTTAAAGAGTTCAGACCAAAAAATGTTGACCAATACTGCCTACGACCATACCAGGTTGAATGCACCCGAACTCGTCCGATCTCGGAAGTTAACCAATGTCGGGATTGGTTAGTACTTGGATGGGTGACCTCGTTGGAATACCAATTTGTCGTAGGCAAAATATGATTTTTAAAATATATATAAATGTTTGCATTTTCAAAGAGTTTAGACCAAACAATGTTGACCAATACTGCCTACGACCATACCTGGTTGAATGCACCCGATCTCGGAAGTAAAGCAACGTCGGGATTGGTAAGTACTTGGATGGGTGACCGCCTAGGAATACCAATTGTCGTAGGCAAAATATGATTTATTTAAGTTTTTACATTTTTAAAAAGATAAGACCAAAAAATGTTGACCAATACTGACTACGACCATACCAGGTTAATGTACTCAATCTCGTCCGATCTCGTAAGTTAAGCAACGTCGGGAATGGTCAGTACTTGGATGGGTGACCGCCTAGGAATGCCAATTGTCGTAGACAAAAGATGATTTATTTAAGTTTATAATTTTTAAATAGATTAGACCAAAAAATGTTGACCAATGATGCCTACGACAATACCATGTTTAATGCACCCGATCTCGTCCGATCTCGGAAGTTAAGCAACGTCGAGATTGGTTAGTACTTGGATGGGTGTCCGCCTAGGAATACCAATTGTCGTAGGCAAAATATGATTTATTTAAGTTTTTACATTTTTAAATAGATAAGACCAAAAAATGTTGACCAATACTGACTACGACCATACCAGGTTAATGTACTCAATCTCGTCCGATCTCGTAAGTTAAGCAACGTCCGGATTGGTCAGTACTTGGATGGGTGACCGCCTAGGAATGCCAATTGTCGTAGGCAAAAGATGATTTATTTAAGTTTATAATTTTTAAATAGATTAGACATAAAATGTTGAGAAAAACTGCTTACGACCATACCAGGTTGAATGCACCCTATCTCGTCCGATCTCGGATGTTAAGCAACGTCGGGATTGGTTAGTACTTGGATGGGTGACCGCCTAGGAATACAAATTATCGTAGGCAAAATATGATTTATTTAAGTTTTTACATTTTTAAATAGATAAGCCCAAAAAATGTTGACCAATAATGCCTACGACCATACCAGGTTGAATGCACCGATCTCGTCCGATCTCGCAAGTTAAGCAACGTCAGGATTGGTTAGTACTTGGATGGGTGACCGCCTAGGAATACCAATTGTCGAAGTCAAAATATGATTTTAAAAATATATTTAAATGTTTACATTTTTAAAGAATTCATACCAAAAAATGTTGACCAATACTGTCTACGACCATACCAGGTTGAATGCACCCGATCTCGTCCGATCTCGGAAGTTAAGCAACGTCGGGATTGGTTGGCACTTGGATGGGTGACCGCCTAGGAATACCAATTGTCGTAGGCAAAATATGATTTATTTAAGTTTTTACTTTTTTAATTAGATTAGACATAAAATGTTGAGAAAAACTGCTTACGACCATACCAGGTTGCATGCACCCGATCTCGTCCGATCTCGGATGTTAAGAAACGTCGGGATTGGTTAGTACTTGGATGGGTGACCGCCTAGGAATACCAATTGTCGTAGGCACAATATGATTTATTTAAGTTTTTACCTTTTTAAATAGATTATACCATAAATGTTGACCAATACTGTCTACGACCATACCATTTTGAATGCACCCGATCTCGTCCGATCTCGGAAGTTAAGCAACGTCGGCATTGGTTAGTATTTCGATGGGTGACCGCCTAGGAATACCAATTGTCGTAGGCACAATATGATTTATTTAAGTTTTTACATTTTTAAATAGATTAGACCATAAATGTTTACCAATACTGACTGCGACCATACCAGGTTGAATGCACCCGATCTCGTCCGATCTCAGAAGTTAAGCAACGTCGGGATTGGTTGGTACTTGGATGGGTGACCGCCTAGGAATACCAATTGTCGTAGGCAAAATATGATTTATTTAAGTTTTTACTTTTTTAATTAGATTAGACATAAAATGTTGAGAAAAACTGCTTACGACCATACCAGGTTGAATGCACCCGATCTCGTCCGATCTCGGATGTTAAGCAACGTCGGGATTGGTTAGTACTTGGATGGGTGACCGCCTAGGAATGCCAATTGTCGTAGGCAAAATATGATTTATTTAAGTTTTTACCTTTTTAAATAGATTATACCATAAATGTTGACCAATACTGTCTACGACCATACCATTTTGAATGCACCCGATCTCGTCCGATCTCGGAAGTTAAGCAACGTCGGCATTGGTTAGTATTTCGATGGGTGACCGCCTAGGAATACCAATTGTCGTAGGCACAATATGATTTATTTAAGTTTTTACATTTTTAAATAGATTAGACCATAAATGTTTACCAATACTGACTGCGACCATACCAGGTTGAATGCACCCGATCTCGTCCGATCTCGGAAGTTAAGCAACGTCGGGATTGGTTGGTACTTGGATGGGTGACCGCCTAGGAATACCAATTGTCGTAGGCAAAATATGATTTATTTAAGTTTTTACTTTTTTAATTAGATTAGACATAAAATGTTGAGAAAAACTGCTTACGACCATACCAGGTTGAATGCACCCGATCTCGTCCGATCTCGGAAGTTAACCAATGTCGGGATTGGTTAGTACTTGGATGGGTGACCGCCTAGGAATTCCAACTGTCATAGGCAAAATATGATTTTTAAAATATATTTAATCGTTTACATTTTTAAAGAATTCATACCAATTAATGTTGACCAATACTGTCTACGACCATACCAGGTTGAATGCACCCGATCTCGTCCGATCTCGGAAGTTAAGCAACGTCGGGATTGGTTGGTACTTGGATGGGTGACCGCCTAGGAATACCAATTGTCGTAGGCAAAATATGATTTTTAAAATATATATAAATGTTTACATTTTCAAAGAAATTAGACCAAAAAATGTTGACCAATACTGCCAAAGACCGTGCCATGTTTAATGCCCCCGATCTCGTCCGATCTCGGAAAAAAATATATTTAAATGTTTACATTTTTAAAGAGTTCAGACCAAAAAATGTTGACCAATACTGCCTACGACCATACCAGGTTGAATGCACCCGAACTCGTCCGATCTCGGAAGTTAACCAATGTCGGGATTGGTTAGTACTTGGATGGGTGACCTCGTTGGAATACCAATTTGTCGTAGGCAAAATATGATTTTTAAAATATATATAAATGTTTGCATTTTCAAAGAGTTTAGACCAAACAATGTTGACCAATACTGCCTACGACCATACCTGGTTGAATGCACCCGATCTCGGAAGTAAAGCAACGTCGGGATTGGTAAGTACTTGGATGGGTGACCGCCTAGGAATACCAATTGTCGTAGGCAAAATATGATTTATTTAAGTTTTTACATTTTTAAAAAGATAAGACCAAAAAATGTTGACCAATACTGACTACGACCATACCAGGTTAATGTACTCAATCTCGTCCGATCTCGTAAGTTAAGCAACGTCGGGAATGGTCAGTACTTGGATGGGTGACCGCCTAGGAATGCCAATTGTCGTAGACAAAAGATGATTTATTTAAGTTTATAATTTTTAAATAGATTAGACCAAAAAATGTTGACCAATGATGCCTACGACAATACCATGTTTAATGCACCCGATCTCGTCCGATC
The DNA here is from genome assembly GCF_963924565.1 of Ascidiella aspersa. Classification (NCBI taxonomy): domain Eukaryota; kingdom Metazoa; phylum Chordata; class Ascidiacea; order Phlebobranchia; family Ascidiidae; genus Ascidiella; species Ascidiella aspersa. The sequence goes on along the minus strand of NC_139450.1, from coordinate 23,412,182 downwards.
TCGGAAGTTAAGCAACGTCGAGATTGGTTAGTACTTGGATGGGTGTCCGCCTAGGAATACCAATTGTCGTAGGCAAAATATGATTTATTTAAGTTTTTACATTTTTAAATAGATAAGACCAAAAAATGTTGACCAATACTGACTACGACCATACCAGGTTAATGTACTCAATCTCGTCCGATCTCGTAAGTTAAGCAACGTCCGGATTGGTCAGTACTTGGATGGGTGACCGCCTAGGAATGCCAATTGTCGTAGGCAAAAGATGATTTATTTAAGTTTATAATTTTTAAATAGATTAGACATAAAATGTTGAGAAAAACTGCTTACGACCATACCAGGTTGAATGCACCCTATCTCGTCCGATCTCGGATGTTAAGCAACGTCGGGATTGGTTAGTACTTGGATGGGTGACCGCCTAGGAATACAAATTATCGTAGGCAAAATATGATTTATTTAAGTTTTTACATTTTTAAATAGATAAGCCCAAAAAATGTTGACCAATAATGCCTACGACCATACCAGGTTGAATGCACCGATCTCGTCCGATCTCGCAAGTTAAGCAACGTCAGGATTGGTTAGTACTTGGATGGGTGACCGCCTAGGAATACCAATTGTCGAAGTCAAAATATGATTTTAAAAATATATTTAAATGTTTACATTTTTAAAGAATTCATACCAAAAAATGTTGACCAATACTGTCTACGACCATACCAGGTTGAATGCACCCGATCTCGTCCGATCTCGGAAGTTAAGCAACGTCGGGATTGGTTGGCACTTGGATGGGTGACCGCCTAGGAATACCAATTGTCGTAGGCAAAATATGATTTATTTAAGTTTTTACTTTTTTAATTAGATTAGACATAAAATGTTGAGAAAAACTGCTTACGACCATACCAGGTTGCATGCACCCGATCTCGTCCGATCTCGGATGTTAAGAAACGTCGGGATTGGTTAGTACTTGGATGGGTGACCGCCTAGGAATACCAATTGTCGTAGGCACAATATGATTTATTTAAGTTTTTACCTTTTTAAATAGATTATACCATAAATGTTGACCAATACTGTCTACGACCATACCATTTTGAATGCACCCGATCTCGTCCGATCTCGGAAGTTAAGCAACGTCGGCATTGGTTAGTATTTCGATGGGTGACCGCCTAGGAATACCAATTGTCGTAGGCACAATATGATTTATTTAAGTTTTTACATTTTTAAATAGATTAGACCATAAATGTTTACCAATACTGACTGCGACCATACCAGGTTGAATGCACCCGATCTCGTCCGATCTCGGAAGTTAAGCAACGTCGGGATTGGTTGGTACTTGGATGGGTGACCGCCTAGGAATACCAATTGTCGTAGGCAAAATATGATTTATTTAAGTTTTTACTTTTTTAATTAGATTAGACATAAAATGTTGAGAAAAACTGCTTACGACCATACCAGGTTGAATGCACCCGATCTCGTCCGATCTCGGATGTTAAGCAACGTCGGGATTGGTTAGTACTTGGATGGGTGACCGCCTAGGAATGCCAATTGTCGTAGGCAAAAGATATTTATTTAAGTTTTTACATTTTTAAATAGATTATACCATAAATGTTGACCAATACTGTCTACGACCATACCATTTTGAATGCACCCGATCTCGTCCGATCTCGGAAGTTAAGCAACGTCGGCATTGGTTAGTACTTGGATGGGTGACCGCCTAGGAATGCCAATTGTCGTAGGCAAAAGATGATTTATTTAAGTTTATAATTTTTAAATAGATTAGACCAAAAAATGTTGACCAATGATGCCTACGACAATACCATGTTTAATGCACCCGATCTCGTCCGATCTCGTAAGTTAAACAACGTCGGGATTGGTCTGTACTTGAATTGGTGACCGCCTAGGAATACAAATGATCGTAGGCAAAATATGATTTATTTAAGTTTTTACATTTTTAAATAGATAAGACCAAAAAATGTTGACCAATAATGCCTACGACCATACCCGGTTGAATGCACCGATCTCGTCCGATCTCGCAAGTTAAGCAACGTCAGGATTGGTTAGTGCTTGGATGGGTGACCGCCTAGGAATACCAATTGTCGAAGTCAAAATATGATTTTAAAAATATATTTAAATGTTTACATTTTTAAAGAGTTCAGACCAAAAAATGTTGACCAATACTGCCTACGACCATACCAGGTTGAACGCACACGAACTCGTCCGATCTCGGAAGTTAAGCAATGTCGGGATTGGTTAGTACTTGGATGGGTGACCGCCTAGGAATTCCAACTGTCATAGGCAAAATATGATTTTTAAAATATATTTAATCGTTTACATTTTTAAAGAATTCATACCAAAAAATGTTGACCAATACTGTCTACGACCATACCAGGTTGAATCCACCCGATCTCGTCCGATCTCGGAAGTTAAGCAACGTCGGGATTGGTTGGCACTTGGATGAGTGAACGCCTAGGAATACCAATTGTCGTAGGCAAAATATGATTTATTTAAGTTTTTATTTTTTAATTAGATTAGACATAAAATGTTGAGAAAAACTGCTTACGACCATACCAGGTTGAATGCACCCGATCTCGTCCGATCTCGGATGTTAAGCAACGTCGGGATTGGTTAGTACTTGGATGGGTGACCGCCTAGGAATACCAATTGTCGTAGGCACAATATGTTTTATTTAAGTTTTTACATTTTTAAATAGATTAGACCAAAATATGTTGACCAATACTGGCTACGACCATACCATTTTGAATGCACCCGATCTCGCCCGATCTCGGAAGTTAAGCAACGTCGGCATTGGTTAGTACTTGGATGGGTGACCGCCTAGGAATACCAATTGTCGTAGGCACAATATGTTTTATTTAAGTTTTTACATTTTTAAATAGATTAGACCATAAATGTTGACCAATACTGACTACGACCATACCAGGTTGAATGCACCCGATCTCGTCCGATCTCGGAAGTTAAGCAACGTCGGGATTGGTTGGTACTTGGATGGGTGACCGCCTAGGAATACCAATTGTCGTAGGCAAAATATGATTTATTTAAGTTTTTATTTTTTAATTAGATTAGACATAAAATGTTGAGAAAAACTGCTTACGACCATACCAGGTTGAATGCACCCGATCTCGTCCGATCTCGGATGTTAAGCAGCGTCGGGATTGGTTAGTACTTGGATGGGTGACCGCCTAGGAATACCAATTGTCGTAGGCACAATATGATTTATTTAAGTTTTTACATTTTTAAATAGATTAGACCATAAATGTTGACCAATACTGACTACGACCATACCAGGTTGAATGCACCCGATCTCGTCCGATCTCGGAAGTTAAGCAACGTGGGGATTGGTTAGTACTTGGATGGGTGACCGCCTAGGAATACCAATTGTCGTAGGCACAATATGATTTATTTAAGTTTTTACATTTTTAAATAGATTAGACCATAAATGTTGACCAATACTGGCTACGACCATACCAGGTTGAATGCACCCGATCTCGTCCGATCTCGGAAGTTAAGCAACTTCGGGATTGGTTAGTACTTGGATGGATGACCGCCTAGGAATACCAATTGTCGTAGGCACAATATGATTTATTTAAGTTTTTACATTTTTAAATAGATTATACCATAAATGTTGACCAATACTTTCTACGACCATACCATTTTGAATGCACCCGATCTCGTCCGATCTCGGAAGTTAAGCAACGTCGGCATTGGTTAGTACTTGGATGGGTGACCGCCTAGGAATACCAATTGTCGTAGGCACAATATGTTTTATTTAAATTTTTACATTTTTAAATAGATTAGACCAAAATATGTTGACCAATACTGGCTACGACCATACCAGGTTGAATGCACCCGATCTCGACCGATCTCGGAAGTTAAGCAACTTCGGGATTGGTTAGTACTTGGATGGGTGACCGCCTAGGAATACCAATTGTCGTAGGCACAATATGATTTATTTAAGTTTTTACATTTTTAAATAGATTATACCATAAATGTTTACCAATACTGACTGCGACCATACCAGGTTGAATGCACCCGATCTCGTCCGATCTCGGAAGTTAAGCAACGTCGGGATTGGTTGGTACTTGGATGGGTGACCGCCTAGGAATACCAATTGTCGTAGGCAAAATATGATTTATTTAAGTTTTTACTTTTTTAATTAGATTAGACATAAAATGTTGAGAAAAACTGCTTACGACCATACCAGGTTGAATGCACCCGATCTCGTCCGATCTCGGATGTTAAGCAACGTCGGGATTGGTTAGTACTTGGATGGGTGACCGCCTAGGAATGCCAATTGTCGTAGGCAAAAGATGATTTATTTAAGTTTTTACATTTTTAAATAGATTATACCATAAATGTTGACCAATACTGTCTACGACCATACCATTTTGAATGCACCCGATCTCGTCCGATCTCGGAAGTTAAGCAACGTCGGCATTGGTTAGTACTTGGATGGGTGACCGCCTAGGAATGCCAATTGTCGTAGGCAAAAGATGATTTATTTAAGTTTATAATTTTTAAATAGATTAGACCAAAAAATGTTGACCAATGATGCCTACGACAATACCATGTTTAATGCACCCGATCTCGTCCGATCTCGTAAGTTAAACAACGTCGGGATTGGTCTGTACTTGAATTGGTGACCGCCTAGGAATACAAATGATCGTAGGCAAAATATGATTTATTTAAGTTTTTACATTTTTAAATAGATAAGACCAAAAAATGTTGACCAATAATGCCTACGACCATACCCGGTTGAATGCACCGATCTCGTCCGATCTCGCAAGTTAAGCAACGTCAGGATTGGTTAGTGCTTGGATGGGTGACCGCCTAGGAATACCAATTGTCGAAGTCAAAATATGATTTTAAAAATATATTTAAATGTTTACATTTTTAAAGAGTTCAGACCAAAAAATGTTGACCAATACTGCCTACGACCATACCAGGTTGAACGCACACGAACTCGTCCGATCTCGGAAGTTAAGCAATGTCGGGATTGGTTAGTACTTGGATGGGTGACCGCCTAGGAATTCCAACTGTCATAGGCAAAATATGATTTTTAAAATATATTTAATCGTTTACATTTTTAAAGAATTCATACCAAAAAATGTTGACCAATACTGTCTACGACCATACCAGGTTGAATCCACCCGATCTCGTCCGATCTCGGAAGTTAAGCAACGTCGGGATTGGTTGGCACTTGGATGAGTGAACGCCTAGGAATACCAATTGTCGTAGGCAAAATATGATTTATTTAAGTTTTTATTTTTTAATTAGATTAGACATAAAATGTTGAGAAAAACTGCTTACGACCATACCAGGTTGAATGCACCCGATCTCGTCCGATCTCGGATGTTAAGCAACGTCGGGATTGGTTAGTACTTGGATGGGTGACCGCCTAGGAATACCAATTGTCGTAGGCACAATATGTTTTATTTAAGTTTTTACATTTTTAAATAGATTAGACCAAAATATGTTGACCAATACTGGCTACGACCATACCATTTTGAATGCACCCGATCTCGCCCGATCTCGGAAGTTAAGCAACGTCGGCATTGGTTAGTACTTGGATGGGTGACCGCCTAGGAATACCAATTGTCGTAGGCACAATATGTTTTATTTAAGTTTTTACATTTTTAAATAGATTAGACCATAAATGTTGACCAATACTGACTACGACCATACCAGGTTGAATGCACCCGATCTCGTCCGATCTCGGAAGTTAAGCAACGTCGGGATTGGTTGGTACTTGGATGGGTGACCGCCTAGGAATACCAATTGTCGTAGGCAAAATATGATTTATTTAAGTTTTTATTTTTTAATTAGATTAGACATAAAATGTTGAGAAAAACTGCTTACGACCATACCAGGTTGAATGCACCCGATCTCGTCCGATCTCGGATGTTAAGCAGCGTCGGGATTGGTTAGTACTTGGATGGGTGACCGCCTAGGAATACCAATTGTCGTAGGCACAATATGATTTATTTAAGTTTTTACATTTTTAAATAGATTAGACCATAAATGTTGACCAATACTGACTACGACCATACCAGGTTGAATGCACCCGATCTCGTCCGATCTCGGAAGTTAAGCAACGTGGGGATTGGTTAGTACTTGGATGGGTGACCGCCTAGGAATACCAATTGTCGTAGGCACAATATGATTTATTTAAGTTTTTACATTTTTAAATAGATTAGACCATAAATGTTGACCAATACTGGCTACGACCATACCAGGTTGAATGCACCCGATCTCGTCCGATCTCGGAAGTTAAGCAACTTCGGGATTGGTTAGTACTTGGATGGATGACCGCCTAGGAATACCAATTGTCGTAGGCACAATATGATTTATTTAAGTTTTTACATTTTTAAATAGATTATACCATAAATGTTGACCAATACTTTCTACGACCATACCATTTTGAATGCACCCGATCTCGTCCGATCTCGGAAGTTAAGCAACGTCGGCATTGGTTAGTACTTGGATGGGTGACCGCCTAGGAATACCAATTGTCGTAGGCACAATATGTTTTATTTAAATTTTTACATTTTTAAATAGATTAGACCAAAATATGTTGACCAATACTGGCTACGACCATACCAGGTTGAATGCACCCGATCTCGACCGATCTCGGAAGTTAAGCAACTTCGGGATTGGTTAGTACTTGGATGGGTGACCGCCTAGGAATACCAATTGTCGTAGGCACAATATGATTTATTTAAGTTTTTACATTTTTAAATAGATTATACCATAAATGTTTACCAATACTGACTGCGACCATACCAGGTTGAATGCACCCGATCTCGTCCGATCTCGGAAGTTAAGCAACGTCGGGATTGGTTGGTACTTGGATGGGTGACCGCCTAGGAATACCAATTGTCGTAGGCAAAATATGATTTATTTAAGTTTTTACTTTTTTAATTAGATTAGACATAAAATGTTGAGAAAAACTGCTTACGACCATACCAGGTTGAATGCACCCGATCTCGTCCGATCTCGGATGTTAAGCAACGTCGGGATTGGTTAGTACTTGGATGGGTGACCGCCTAGGAATGCCAATTGTCGTAGGCAAAAGATGATTTATTTAAGTTTTTACATTTTTAAATAGATTATACCATAAATGTTGACCAATACTGTCTACGACCATACCATTTTGAATGCACCCGATCTCGTCCGATCTCGGAAGTTAAGCAACGTCGGCATTGGTTAGTACTTGGATGGGTGACCGCCTAGGAATGCCAATTGTCGTAGGCAAAAGATGATTTATTTAAGTTTATAATTTTTAAATAGATTAGACCAAAAAATGTTGACCAATGATGCCTACGACAATACCATGTTTAATGCACCCGATCTCGTCCGATCTCGTAAGTTAAACAACGTCGGGATTGGTCTGTACTTGAATTGGTGACCGCCTAGGAATACAAATGATCGTAGGCAAAATATGATTTATTTAAGTTTTTACATTTTTAAATAGATAAGACCAAAAAATGTTGACCAATAATGCCTACGACCATACCAGGTTGAATGCACCGATCTCGTCCGATCTCGCAAGTTAAGCAACGTCAGGATTGGTTAGTGCTTGGATGGGTGACCGCCTAGGAATACCAATTGTCGAAGTCAAAATATGATTTTAAAAATATATTTAAATGTTTACATTTTTAAAGAGTTCAGACCAAAAAATGTTGACCAATACTGCCTACGACCATACCAGGTTGAACGCACACGAACTCGTCCGATCTCGGAAGTTAAGCAATGTCGGGATTGGTTAGTACTTGGATGGGTGACCGCCTAGGAATTCCAACTGTCATAGGCAAAATATGATTTTTAAAATATATTTAATCGTTTACATTTTTAAAGAATTCATACCAAAAAATGTTGACCAATACTGTCTACGACCATACCAGGTTGAATGCACCCGATCTCGTCCGATCTCGGAAGTTAAGCAACGTCGGGATTGGTTGGCACTTGGATGAGTGAACGCCTAGGAATACCAATTGTCGTAGGCAAAATATGATTTATTTAAGTTTTTATTTTTTAATTAGATTAGACATAAAATGTTGAGAAAAACTGCTTACGACCATACCAGGTTGAATGCACCCGATCTCGTCCGATCTCGGATGTTAAGCAACGTCGGGATTGGTTAGTACTTGGATGGGTGACCGCCTAGGAATACCAATTGTCGTAGGCACAATATGTTTTATTTAAGTTTTTACATTTTTAAATAGATTAGACCAAAATATGTTGACCAATACTGGCTACGACCATACCATTTTGAATGCACCCGATCTCGCCCGATCTCGGAAGTTAAGCAACGTCGGCATTGGTTAGTACTTGGATGGGTGACCGCCTAGGAATACCAATTGTCGTAGGCACAATATGTTTTATTTAAGTTTTTACATTTTTAAATAGATTAGACCATAAATGTTGACCAATACTGACTACGACCATACCAGGTTGAATGCACCCGATCTCGTCCGATCTCGGAAGTTAAGCAACGTCGGGATTGGTTGGTACTTGGATGGGTGACCGCCTAGGAATACCAATTGTCGTAGGCAAAATATGATTTATTTAAGTTTTTATTTTTTAATTAGATTAGACATAAAATGTTGAGAAAAACTGCTTACGACCATACCAGGTTGAATGCACCCGATCTCGTCCGATCTCGGATGTTAAGCAGCGTCGGGATTGGTTAGTACTTGGATGGGTGACCGCCTAGGAATACCAATTGTCGTAGGCACAATATGATTTATTTAAGTTTTTACATTTTTAAATAGATTAGACCATAAATGTTGACCAATACTGACTACGACCATACCAGGTTGAATGCACCCGATCTCGTCCGATCTCGGAAGTTAAGCAACGTGGGGATTGGTTAGTACTTGGATGGGTGACCGCCTAGGAATACCAATTGTCGTAGACACAATATGATTTATTTAAGTTTTTACATTTTTAAATAGATTAGACCATAAATGTTGACCAATACTGGCTACGGCCATACCAGGTTGAATGCACCCGATCTCGTCCGATCTCGGAAGTTAAGCAACTTCGGGATTGGTTAGTACTTGGATGGATGACCGCCTAGGAATACCAATTGTCGTAGGCACAATATGATTTATTTAAGTTTTTACATTTTTAAATAGATTATACCATAAATGTTGACCAATACTTTCTACGACCATACCATTTTGAATGCACCCGATCTCGTCCGATCTCGGAAGTTAAGCAACGTCGGCATTGGTTAGTACTTGGATGGGTGACCGCCTAGGAATACCAATTGTCGTAGGCACAATATGTTTTATTTAAGTTTTTACATTTTTAAATAGATTAGACCATAAATGTTGACCAATACTGACTACGACCATACCAGGTTGAATGCACCCGATCTCGTCCGATCTCGGAAGTTAAGCAACGTCGGGATTGGTTGGTACTTGGATGGGTGACCGCCTAGGAATACCAATTGTCGTAGGCAAAATATGATTTATTTAAGTTTTTATTTTTTAATTAGATTAGACATAAAATGTTGAGAAAAACTGCTTACGACCATACCAGGTTGAATGCACCCGATCTCGTCCGATCTCGGATGTTAAGCAGCGTCGGAATTCGTTAGTACTTGGATGGGTGACCGCCTAGGAATACCAATTGTCGTAGGCACAATATGTTTTATTTAAATTTTTACATTTTTAAATAGATTAGACCAAAATATGTTGACCAATACTGGCTACGACCATACCAGGTTGAATGCACCCGATCTCGTCCGATCTCGGAAGTTAAGCAACTTCGGGATTGGTTAGTACTTGGATGGGTGACCGCCTAGGAATACCAATTGTCGTAGGCACAATATGATTTATTTAAGTTTTTACATTTTTAAATAGATTATACCATAAATGTTGACCAATACTTTCTACGACCATACCATTTTGAATGCACCCGATCTCGTCCGATCTCGGAAGTTAAGCAATGTCGGCATTGGTTAGTACTTGGATGGGTGACCGCCTAGGAATACCAATTGTCGTAGGCACAATATGTTTTATTTAAGTTTTTACATTTTTAAATAGATTAGACCATAAATGTTGACCAATACTGACTACGACCATACCAGGTTGAATGCACCCGATCTCGTCCGATCTCGGAAGTTAAGCAACGTCGGGATTGGTTGGTACTTGGATGGGTGACCGCCTAGGAATACCAATTGTCGTCGGCAAAATATGATTTATTTAAGTTTTTATTTTTTAATTAGATTAGACATAAAATGTTGAGAAAAACTGCTTACGACCATACCAGGTTGAATGCACCCGATCTCGTCCGATCTCGGATGTTAAGCAGCGTCGGGATTGGTTAGTACTTGGATGGGTGACCGCCTAGGAATACCAATTGTCGTAGGCACAATATGATTTATTTAAGTTTTTACATTTTTAAATAGATTAGACCATAAATGTTGACCAATACTGACTACGACCATACCAGGTTGAATGCACCCGATCTCGTCCGATCTCGGAAGTTAAGCAAAGTGGGGATTGGTTAGTACTTGGATGGGTGACCGCCTAGGAATACCAATTGTCGTAGGCACAAAATGATTTATTTAAGTTTTTACATTTTTAAATAGATTAGACCATAAATGTTGACCAATACTGACTACCACCATACCAGGTTGAATGCACCCGATCTCGTCCGATCTCGGAAGTTGAGCAACGTGGGGATTGGTTAGTACTTGGATGGGTGACCGCCTAGGAATACCAATTGTCGTAGGCACAATATGATTTATTTAAGTTTTTACATTTTTAAATAGATCAGACCATAAATGTTGACCAATACTGGCTACGACCATACCAGGTTGAATGCACCCGATCTCGTCCGATCTCGGAAGTTAAGCAACTTCGGGATTGGTTAGTACTTGGATGGATGACCGCCTAGGAATACCAATTGTCGTAGGCACAATATGATTTATTTAAGTTTTTACATTTTTAAATAGATTATACCATAAATGTTGACCAATACTTTCTACGACCATACCATTTTGAATGCACCCGATCTCGTCCGATCTCGGAAGTTAAACAACGTCGGCATTGGTTAGTACTTGGATGGGTGACCGCCTAGGAATACCAATTGTCGTAGGCACAATATGTTTTATTTAAGTTTTTACATTTTTAAATAGATTAGACCATAAATGTTGACCAATACTGACTACGACCATACCAGGTTGAATGCACCCGATCTCGTCCGATCTCGGAAGTTAAGCAACGTCGGGATTGGTTGGTACTTGGATGGGTGACCGCCTAGGAATACCAATTGTCGTAGGCAAAATATGATTTATTTAAGTTTTTACATTTTTAAATAGATTATACCATAAATGTTGACCAATACTTTCTACGACCATACCATTTTGAATGCACCCGATCTCGTCCGATCTCGGAAGTTAAGCAATGTCGGCATTGGTTAGTACTTGGATGGGTGACCGCCTAGGAATACCAATTGTCGTAGGCACAATATGTTTTATTTAAGTTTTTACATTTTTAAATAGATTAGACCATAAATGTTGACCAATACTGACTACGACCATACCAGGTTGAATGCACCCGATCTCGTCCGATCTCGGAAGTTAAGCAACGTCGGGATTGGTTGGTACTTGGATGGGTGACCGCCTAGGAATACCAATTGTCGTCGGCAAAATATGATTTATTTAAGTTTTTATTTTTTAATTAGATTAGACATAAAACGTTGAGAAAAACTGCTTACGACCATACCAGATTGAATGCACCCGATCTCGTCCGATCTCGGATGTTAAGCAGCGTCGGGATTTGTTAGTACTTGGATGGGTGACCGCCTAGGAATACCAATTGTCGTAGGCACAATATGATTTATTTAAGTTTTTACATTTTTAAATAGATTAGACCATAAATGTTGACCAATACTGACTACGACCATACCAGGTTGAATGCACCCGATCTCGTCCGATCTCGGAAGTTAAGCAACGTCGGGATTGGTTAGTACTTGGATGGGTGACCGCCTAGGAATACCAATTGTCGTAGGCAAAATATGATTTATTTAAGTTTTTACTTTTTTAATTAGATTAGACATAAAATGTTGAGAAAAACTGCTTACGACCATACCAGGTTGAATGCACCCGATCTCGTCCGATCTCGGATGTTAAGCAACGTCGGGATTGGTTAGTACTTGGATGGGTGACCGCCTAGGAATGCCAATTGTGGTAGGCACAATATGATTTAATTAAGTTTTTACATTTTTAAATAGATTAGACCATAAATGTTGACCAATACTGACTACGACCATACCAGGTTGAATGCACCCGATCTCGTCCGATCTCGGAAGTTAAGCAACGTCGGGATTGGTTAGTACTTGGATGGGTGACCGCCTAGGAATACCAATTGTCGTAGGCAAAATATGATTTATTTAAGTTTTTACTTTTTAAATTAGATTAGACATAAAATGTTGAGAAAAACTGCTTACGACCATACCAGGTTGAATGCACCCGATCTCGTCCGATCTCGGATGTTAAGCAACGTCGGGATTGGTTAGTACTTGGATGGGTGACCGCCTAGGAATACCAATTGTCGTAGGCACAATATGTTTTATTTAAGTTTTTACATTTTTAAATAGATTAGACCAAAATATGTTGACCAATACTGGCTACGACCATACCAGGTTGAATGCACCCGATCTCGTCCGATCTCGGAAGTTAAGCAACTTCGGGATTGGTTAGTACTTGGATGGGTGACCGCCTAGGAATACCAATTGTCGTAGGCACAATATGATTTATTTAAGTTTTTACATTTTTAAATAGATTATACCATAAATGTTGACCAATACTTTCTACGACCATACCATTTTGAATGCACCCGATCTCGTCCGATCTCAGAAGTTAAGCAACGTCGGCATTGGTTAGTACTTGGATGGGTGACCGCCTAGGAATACCAATTGTCGTAGGTACAATATGTTTTATTTAAGTTTTTACATTTTTAAATAGATTAGACCATAAATGTTGACCAATACTGACTACGACCATACCAGGTTGAATGCACCCGATCTCGTCCTTTCTCGGAAGTTAAGCAACGTCGGGATTGGTTGGTACTTGGATGGGTGACCGCCTAGGAATACCAATTGTCGTAGGCAAAATATGATTTATTTAAGTTTTTACTTTTTTAATTAGATTAGACATAAAATGTTGAGAAAAACTGCTTACGACCATACCAGGTTGAATGCACCCGATCTCGTCCGATCTCGGATGTTAAGCAACGTCGGGATTGGTTAGTACTTGGATGGGTGACCGCCTAGGAATGCCAATTGTGGTAGGCACAATATGATTTAATTAAGTTTTTACATTTTTAAATAGATTAGACCATAAATGTTGACCAATACTGACTACGACCATACCAGGTTGAATGCACCCGATCTCGTCCGATCTCGGAAGTTAAGCAACGTCGGGATTGGTTAGTACTTGGATGGGTGACCGCCTAGGAATACCAATTGTCGTAGGCAAAATATGATTTATTTAAGTTTTTACTTTTTTAATTAGATTAGACATAAAATGTTGAGAAAAACTGCTTACGACCATACCAGGTTGAATGCACCCGATCTCGTCCGATCTCGGATGTTAAGCAACGTCGGGATTGGTTAGTACTTGGATGGGTGACCGCCTAGGAATACCAATTGTCGTAGGCACAATATGTTTTATTTAAGTTTTTACATTTTTAAATAGATTAAACCAAAATATGTTGACCAATACTGGCTACGACCATACCAGGTTGAATGCACCCGATCTCGTCCGATCTCGGAAGTTAAGCAACTTCGGGATTGGTTAGTACTTGGATGGGTGACCGCCTAGGAATACCAATTGTCGTAGGCACAATATGATTTATTTAAGTTTTCACATTTTTAAATAGATTATACCATAAATGTTGACCAATACTTTCTACGACCGTACCATTTTGAATGCACCCGATCTCGTCCGATCTCGGAAGTTAAGCAACGTCGGCATTGGTTAGTACTTGGATGGGTGACCGCCTAGGAATACCAATTGTCGTAGGCACAATATGTTTTATTTAAGTTTTTACATTTTTAAATAGATTAGACCATAAATGTTGACCAATACTGACTACGACCATACCAGGTTGAATGCACCGATCTCGTCCGATCTCGGAAGTTAAGCAACGTCGGGATTGGTTGGTACTTGGATGGGTGACCGCCTAGGAATACCAATTGTCGTAGGCAAAATATGATTTATTTAAGTTTTTATTTTTTAATTAGATTAGACATAAAATGTTGAGAAAAACTGCTTACGACCATACCAGGTTGAATGCACCCGATCTCGTCCGATCTCGGATGTTAAGCAGCGTCGGGATTGGTTAGTACTTGGATGGGTGACCGCCTAGGAATACCAATTGTCGTAGGCACAATATGATTTATTTAAGTTTTTACATTTTTAAATAGATTAGACCATAAATGTTGACCAATACTGACTACGACCATACCAGGTTGAATGCACCCGATCTCGTCCGATCTCGGAAGTTAAGCAACGTGGGGATTGGTTAGTACTTGGATGGGTGACCGCCTAGGAATACCAATTGTCGTAGGCACAATATGATTTATTTAAGTTTTTACATTTTTAAATAGATTAGACCATAAATGTTGACCAATACTGGCTACGACCATACCAGGTTGAATGCACCCGATCTCGTCCGATCTCGGAAGTTAAGCAACTTCGGGATTGGTTAGTACTTGGATGGATGACCGCCTAGGAATACCAATTGTCGTAGGCACAATATGATTTATTTAAGTTTTTACATTTTTAAATAGATTAGACCATAAATGTTGACCAATACTTTCTACGACCATACCATTTTGAATGCACCCGATCTCGTCCGATCTCGGAAGTTAAGCAACGTCGGCATTGGTTAGTACTTGGATGGGTGACCGCCTAGGAATACCAATTGTCGTAGGCACAATATGTTTTATTTAAGTTTTTACATTTTTAAATAGATTAGACCATAAATGTTGACCAATACTGACTACGACCATACCAGGTTGAATGCACCCGATCTCGTCCGATCTCGGAAGTTAAGCAACGTCGGGATTGGTTGGTACTTGGATGGGTGACCGCCTAGGAATACCAATTGTCGTAGCCAAAATATGATTTATTTAAGTTTTTATTTTTTAATTAGATTAGACATAAAATGTTGAGAAAAACTGCTTACGACCATACCAGGTTGAATGCACCCGATCTCGTCCGATCTCGGATGTTAAGCAGCGTCGGGATTGGTTAGTACTTGGATGTGTGACCGCCTAGGAATACCAATTGTCGTAGGCACAATATGTTTTATTTAAGTTTTTACATTTTTAAATAGATTAGACCAAAATATGTTGACCAATACTGGCTACGACCATACCAGGTTGAATGCACCCGATCTCGTCCGATCTCGGAAGTTAAGCAACTTCGGGATTGGTTAGTACTTGGATGGGTGACCGCCTAGGAATACCAATTGTCGTAGGCACAATATGATTTATTTAAGTTTTCACATTTTTAAATAGATTATACCATAAATGTTGACCAATACTGACTACGACCATACCAGGTTGAATGCACCCGATCTCGTCCGATCTCGGAAGTTAAGCAACGTCGGGATTGGTTGGTACTTGGATGGGTGACCGCCTAGGAATACCAATTGTCGTAGGCACAATATGTTTTATTTAAGTTTTTACATTTTTAAATAGATTAGACCAAAATATGTTGACCAATACTGGCTACGACCATACCAGGTTGAATGCACCCGATCTCGTCCGATCTCGGAAGTTAAGCAACTTCGGGATTGGTTAGTACTTGGATGGGTGACCGCCTAGGAATACCAATTGTCGTAGGCACAATATGATTTATTTAAGTTTTCACATTTTTAAATAGATTATACCATAAATGTTGACCAATACTGACTACGACCATACCAGGTTGAATGCACCCGATCTCGTCCGATCTCGGAAGTTAAGCAACGTCGGGATTGGTTGGTACTTGGATGGGTGACCGCCTAGGAATACCAATTGTCGTAGGCAAAATATGATTTATTTAAGTTTTTATTTTTTAATTAGATTAGACATAAAATGTTGAGAAAAACTGCTTACGACCATACCAGGTTGAATGCACCCGATCTCGTCCGATCTCGGATGTTAAGCAGCGTCGGGATTGGTTAGTACTTGGATGGGTGACCGCCTAGGAATACCAATTGTCGTAGGCACAATATGATTTATTTAAGTTTTTACATTTTTAAATAGATTAGACCATAAATGTTGACCAATACTGACTACGACCATACCAGGTTGAATGCACCCGATCTCGTCCGATCTCGGAAGTTAAGCAACGTCGGGATTGGTTGGTACTTGGATGGGTGACCGCCTAGGAATACCAATTGTCGTAGGCAAAATATGATTTATTTAAGTTTTTATTTTTTAATTAGATTAGACATAAAATGTTGAGAAAAACTGCTTACGACCATACCAGGTTGAATGCACCCGATCTCGTCCGATCTCGGATGTTAAGCAGCGTCGGGATTGGTTAGTACTTGGATGGGTGACCGCCTAGGAATACCAATTGTCGTAGGCACAATATGATTTATTTAAGTTTTTACATTTTTAAATAGATTAGACCATAAATGTTGACCAATACTGACTACGACCATACCAGGTTGAATGCACCCGATCTCGTCCGATCTCGTCCGATCTCGTAAGTTAAGCAACGTGGGGATTGGTTAGTACTTGGATGGGTGACCGCCTAGGAATACCAATTGTCGTAGGCACAATATGATTTATTTAAGTTTTTACATTTTTAAATAGATTAGACCATAAATGTTGACCAATACTGGCTACGACCATACCAGGTTGAATGCACCCGATCTCGTCCGATCTCGGAAGTTAAGCAACTTCGGGATTGGTTAGTACTTGGATGGATGACCGCCTAGGAATACCAATTGTCGTAGGCACAATATGATTTATTTAAGTTTTTACATTTTTAAATAGATTATACCATAAATGTTGACCAATACTTTCTACGACCATACCATTTTGAATGCACCCGATCTCGTCCGATCTCGGAAGTTAAGCAACGTCGGCATTGGTTAGTACTTGGATGGGTGACCGCCTAGGAATACCAATTGTCGTAGGCACAATATGTTTTATTTAAGTTTTTACATTTTTAAATAGATTAGACCATAAATGTTGACCAATACTGACTACGACCATACCAGGTTGAATACACCCGATCTCGTCCGATCTCGGAAGTTAAGCAACGTCGGGATTGGTTGGTACTTGGATGGGTGACCGCCTAGGAATACCAATTGTCGTAGCCAAAATATGATTTATTTAAGTTTTTATTTTTTAATTAGATTAGACATAAAATGTTGAGAAAAACTGCTTACGACCATACCAGGTTGAATGCACCCGATCTCGTCCGATCTCGGATGTTAAGCAGCGTCGGGATTGGTTAGTACTTGGATGTGTGACCGCCTAGGAATACCAATTGTCGTAGGCACAATATGTTTTATTTCAATTTTTACATTTTTAAATAGATTAGACCAAAATATGTTGACCAATACTGGCTACGACCATACCAGGTTGAATGCACCCGATCTCGTCCGATCTCGGAAGTTAAGCAACTTCGGGATTGGTTAGTACTTGGATGGGTGACCGCCTAGGAATACCAATTGTCGTAGGCACAATATGATTTATTTAAGTTTTTACATTTTTAAATAGATTATACCATAAATGTTGACCAATACTTTCTACGACCATACCATTTTGAATGCACCCGATCTCGTCCGATCTCGGAAGTTAAGCAATGTCGGCATTTGTTAGTACTTGGATGGGTGACCGCCTAGGAATACCAATTGTCGTAGGCACAATATGTTATATTTAAGTTTTTACATTTTTAAATAGATTAGACCATAAATGTTGACCAATACTGACTACGACCATACCAGGTTGAATGCACCCGATCTCGTCCGATCTCGGAAGTTAAGCAACGTCGGGATTGGTTGGTACTTGGATGGGTGACCGCCTAGGAATACCAATTGTCGTAGGCAAAATATGATTTATTTAAGTTTTTATTTTTTAATTAGATTAGACATAAAATGTTGAGAAAAACTGCTTACGACCATACCAGGTTAAATGCACCCGATCTCGTCCGATCTCGGATGTTAAGCAGCGTCGGGATTGGTTAGTACTTGGATGGGTGACCGCCTAGGAATACCAATTGTCGTAGGCACAATATGATTTATTTAAGTTTTTACATTTTTAAATAGATTAGACCATAAATGTTGATCAATACTGACTACGACCATACCAGCTTGAATGCACCGATCTCGTCCGATCTCGGAAGTTAAGCAACGTGGGGATTGGTTAGTACTTGGATGGGTGACCGCCTAGGAATACCAATTGTCGTAGGCACAATATGATTTATTTAAGTTTTTACATTTTTAAATAGATTAGACCATAAATGTTGACCAATACTGACTACGACCATACCAGGTTGAATGCACCCGATCTCGTCCGATCTCGGAAGTTAAGCAACGTCGGGATTGGTTAGTACTTGGATGGGTGACCGCCTAGGAATACCAATTGTCGTAGGCAAAATATGATTTATTTAAGTTTTTACTTTTTTAATTAGATTAGACATAAAATGTTGAGAAAAACTGCTTACGACCATACCAGGTTGAATGCACCCGATCTCGTCCGATCTCGGATGTTAAGCAACGTCGGGATTGGTTAGTACTTGGATGGGTGACCGCCTAGGAATGCCAATTGTCGTAGGCAAAAGATGATTTATTTAAGTTTTTACATTTTTAAATAGATTATACCATAAATGTTGACCAATACTGTCTACGACCATACCATTTTGAATGCACCCGATCTCGTCCAATCTCGGAAGTTAAGCAACGTCGGCATTGGTTAGTACTTGGATGGGTGACCGCCTAGGAATGCCAATTGTCGTAGGCAAAAGATGATTTATTTAAGTTTATAATTTTTAAATAGATTAGACCAAAAAATGTTGACCAATGATGCCTACGACAATACCATGTTTAATGCACCCGATCTCGTCCGATCTCGTAAGTTAAACAACGTCGGGATTGGTCTGTACTTGAATTGGTGACCGCCTAGGAATACAAATTATCGTAGGCAAAATATGATTTATTTAAGTTTTTACATTTTTAAATAGATAAGACCAAAAAATGTTGACCAATAATGCCTACGACCATACCAGGTTGAATGCACCGATCTCGTCCGATCTCGCAAGTTAAACAACGTCAGGATTGGTTAGTGCTTGGATGGGTGACCGCCTAGGAATACCAATTGTCGAAGTCAAAATATGATTTTAAAAATATATTTAAATGTTTACATTTTTAAAGAGTTCAGACCAAAAAATGTTGACCAATACTGCCTACGACCATACCAGGTTGAACGCACACGAACTCGTCCGATCTCGGAAGTTAAGCAATATCGGGATTGGTTAGTACTTGGATGGTTGACCGCCTAGGAATTCCAACTGTCATAGGCAAAATGTGATTTTTAAAATATATTTAATCGTTTACATTTTTAAAGAATTCATACCAAAAAATGTTGACCAATACTGTCTACGACCATACCAGGTTGAATGCACCCGATCTCGTCCGATCTCGGAAGTTAAGCAACGTCGGGATTGGTTGGCACTTGGATGGGTGAACGCCTAGGAATACCAATTGTCGTAGGCAAAATATGATTTATTTAAGTTTTTACTTTTTTAATTAGATTAGACATAAAATGTTGAGAAAAACTGCTTACGACCATACCAGGTTGAATGCACCCGATCTCGTCCGATCTCGGATGTTAAGCAACGTCGGGATTGGTTAGTACTTGGATGGGTGACCGCCTAGGAATACCAATTGTCGTAGGCACAATATGATTTATTTAAGTTTTTACATTTTTAAATAGATTAGACCATAAATGTTGACCAATACTGACTACGACCATACCAGGTTGAATGCACCCGATCTCGTCCGATCTCGGAAGTTAAGCAACGTGGGGATTGGTTAGTACTTGGATGGGTGACCGCCTGGGAATACCAATTGTCGTAGGCACAATATGATTTATTTAAGTTTTTATATTTTTAAATAGATTAGACCATAAATGTTGACCAATACTGACTACGACCATACCAGGTTGAATGCACCCGATCTCGTCCGATCTCGGAAGTTAAGCAACGTCGGGTTTGGTCTGTACTTGAATTGGTGACCGCCTAGGAATAAAAATTATCGTAGGCAAAATATGATTTATTTAAGTTTTTACATTTTTAAATAGATTAGACCAAAAAATGTTGACCAATGATGCCTACGACAATACCAGGTTTAATGCACACGATCTCGTCCGATATCGGAAGTTAAGCAACGTCGGGATTGGTTAGTACTTGGATGGGTGACCGCCTAGGAATACCAATTGTCGTGGTCAAAATATGATTTATTTAAGTTTTTACATTTTTAAATAGATTAGACCAAAAAATGTTGACGAATGCTGCCTACGACCATAACAGGTTGAATGCACCCGATCTCGTCCGGGCTCGTAAGTTAAGCAACGTCGGGATTGGTCAGTACTTGGATTGGTGACCGCCTAGGAATACAAATTGTCGTAGGCAACATATGATTTATTTAAGTTTCTAGATTTTAAAATAGATTAGACCAAAAAATGTTGAGCAATACTGCCTACGACCCTACCAGGTTGAATGCACCCGATCTCGTCCGATCTCGTAAGTTAAGCAACGTCAGGATTGGTTAGTACTTGGATGGGTGACCGCCTAGGAATACCAATTGTCATAGGCAAAATATGATTTTTAAAATATGTTTACATTTTTAAATAGATTAGACCAAAAAATGTTGACCAATACTGCCTACGAACATACCATGTTTAATGCACCCGATCTCGTCCGTTCTCGGAAGTTAAGCCACGTCGGGATTGGTTAGTACTTGGATGGGTGACCGCCTAGGAATACCAATTGTCGTAGGCAAAATATGATTTATTTAAGTTTCTACATTTTTAAATAGATTAGTCCAAAAAATGTTGACCAACACTGCGTACGACCATACCAGGTTAATGTACCCAATCTCGTCCGATATCGTAAGTTAAGCAACGTATGGATTGGTCAGTACTTGGATGGGTGACCGCCTAGGAATACAAATTGTCGTAGGCAACATATGATTTATTAAAGTTTCTAGATTTTAAAATAGATTAGACCAAAAAATGTTGAGCAATACTGCCTACGACCCTACCAGGTTGAATGCACCCGATCTCGTCCGATCTCGTAAGTTAAGCAACGTCAGGATTGGTTAGTACTTGGATGGGTGACCGCCTAGGAATACCAATTGTCGTAGGCAAAATATGATTTTTAAAATATATATAAATGTTTACATTTTCAAAGAGATTAGACCAAAAAATGTTGACCAATACTGCCGAAGACCGTACCATGTTTAATGCCCCCTATCTCGTCCGATCTCGAAAGTTAAGCAACGTCGGGATTGGTTAGGATTTGGATGGGTGACCGCCTAGTAATATCAATTGTCGTAGGCAACATATGATTTATTTAAGTTTTTAGATTTTCAAATAGATTAAAACAAAAAATGTTGAGCAATACTGCCTACGACCATACCATGTTTAATGCTACCGATCTCGTCCGATCTCGGAAGTTAAGCAACCTCGGGATTGTTTAGTACTTGGATGGGTGACCGCCTAGGAATAGCAATTGTCATAGGCAAAATATGATTTTTAAAACATGTTTACATTTTTAAAGAGTTAAGGACAAAAAATGTTGACCAATACTGCCTACGATCATACCATGATTAATGCACCGATCTCGTCAAATCTCGTAAGTTTATCAACGTCGAGATTGGTTAGTACTTGGATGGGTGTCCGCCTAGGAATACCAATTGTCGTAGGCAAAATATGATTTATTTAAGTTTCTAATTTTTAAATAGATTAGACCAAAAAATGTTGACCAATGATGCCTACGACAATACCATGTTTAATGCACCCGATCTCGTCCGATCTCGGAAGTTAAGCAACGTCGGGATTGGTTAGTACTTGGATGGGTGACCTCGTTGGATTACCAATTTGTCGTAGGCAAAATATGATTTTTAATATATATATAAATGTTTGCATTTTCAAAGAGTTTAGACCAAACAATGTTGACCAATATTGCCTACGACCATACCTGGTTGAATGCACCCGATCTCGGAAGTTAAGCAACGTCGGGATTGGTAAGTTCTTGGATGGGTGACCGCCTAGGAATACAAATTGTCGTAGGCAACATATGATTTATTTAAGTTTCTAGATTTTAAAATAGATTAGACCAAAAAATGTTGAGCAATACTGCCTACGACCCTGCCAGGTTGAATGCACCCGATATCGTCCGATCTCGGAAGTTAAGCAACGTCAGGATTGGTTAGTACTTGGATGGGTGACCGCCTAGGAATACCAATTGTCATAGGCAAAATATGATTTTTAAAATATGCTTACATTTTTAAATATCTTAGACCAAAAAATGTTGACCAATACTGTCTACGAACATACCATGTTTAATGCACCCGATCTCGTCCGATCTCGGAAGTTAAGCAACGTCGGGATTGCTTAGTACTTGGATGGGTGACCGCCTAGGAATACCAATTGTCGTAGGCAAAATATGATTTTTAAAATATATATAAATGTTTAGATTTTCAAAGAGATTAGACCAAAAAATGTTGACCAATACTACCGAAGACCGTACCATGTTTAATGACCCGATCTCGTCCGATCTCGAAAGTTAAGCAACGTCGGGATTGGTTAGTATTTGGATGGGTGACCGCCTAGTAATATCAATTGTCGTAGGCAACATATGATTTATTTAAGTTTTTAGATTTTCAAATAGATTAAACCAAAAAATGTTGAGCAATACTGCCTACGACCATACCATGTTTAATGCTACCGATCTCGTCCGATCTCGTAAGTTAAGCAACGTCAGGATTGGTTAGTACTTGGATGGGTGACCGCCTAGGAATACCAATTGTTATAGGCAAAATATGATTTTTAAAATATGTTTACATTTTTAAATAGATTAGACCAAAAAATGTTGACCAATACTGCCTACGAACATACCATGTTTAATGCACCCGATCTCGTCCGTTCTCGGAAGTTAAGCAACGTCGGGATTGGTCAGTACTTGGATGGGTGACCGCCTAGGAATACCAATTGTCGTTGGCAAAATATGATTTATTTAAGTTTTTACATTTTTAAATAGATAAGACCAAAAAATGTTGACCAATGATGCCTACGACCATACCAGGTTGAATGAACCCGATCTCGTCCGATCTCGTAAGTTAAACAACGTCGGGATTGGTCTGTACTTGAATTGGTGACCGCCTAGGAATAAAAATTATCGTAGGCAAAATATGATTTATTTAAGTTTTTACATTTTTAAATAGATAAGACCAAAAAATGTTGACCAATAATGCCTACGACCATACAAGGTTGAATGCACCCGATCTCGTCCGATCTCGTAAGTTAAGCAACGTCAGGATTGGTTAGTACTTGGATGGGTGATCTCGTTGGAATACCAATTTGTCGTAGGCAAAATATGATTTTTAAAATATATATAAATGTTTCCATTTTCAAAGAGTTTAGACCAAACAATGTTGACCAATACTGCCCACGACCATACCTGGTTGAATTCACCCGATCTCGGAAGTAAAGCAACGTCGGGATTGGTAAGTACTTGGATGGGTGACCGCCTAGGAATACCAATTGACGTAGGCAAAATATGATTTATTTAAGTTTTTACATTTTTAAATAGATAAGACCAAAAAATGTTGACCAATATTGAATACGACCATACCAGGGTAATGTACCCAATCTCGTCCGATCTCGTAAGTTAAGCAACGTCGGGATTGGTCAGTACTTGGATGGGTGACCGCCTAGGAATGTCAATTGTCGTAGGCAAAAGATGATTTATTTAAGTTTATAATTTTTAAATAGATTAGACCAAAAAATGTTGACCAATGATGCCTACGACAATACCATGTTTAATGCACACGATCTCGTCCGATATCGGAAGTTAAGCAACGTCGGGATTGGTAAGTACTTGGATGGGTGACCGCCTAGGAATACCAATTGTCGTGGTCAAAATATGATTTATTTAAGTTTTTACATTTTTAAATAGATTAGACCAAAAAATGTTGACGAATGCTGCCTACGACCATAACAGGTTGAATGCACCCGATCTCGTCCGGGCTCGTAAGTTAAGCAACGTCGGGATTGGTCAGTACTTGGATTGGTGACCGCCTAGGAATACAAATTGTCGTAGGCAACATATGATTTATTTAAGTTTCTAGATTTTAAAATAGATTAGACCAAAAAATGTTGAGCAATACTGCCTACGACCCTACCAGGTTGAATGCACCCGATCTCGTCCGATCTCGTAAGTTAAGCAACGTCAGGATTGGTTAGTACTTGGATGGGTGACCGCCTAGGAATACCAATTGTCATAGGCAAAATATGATTTTTAAAATATGTTTACATTTTTAAATAGATTAGACCAAAAAATGTTGACCAATACTGCCTACGAACATACCATGTTTAATGCACCCGATCTCGTCCGTTCTCGGAAGTTAAGCCACGTCGGGATTGGTTAGTACTTGGATGGGTGACCGCCTAGGAATACCAATTGTCGTAGGCAAAATATGATTTATTTAAGTTTCTACATTTTTAAATAGATTAGTCCAAAAAATGTTGACCAACACTGCGTACGACCATACCAGGTTAATGTACCCAATCTCGTCCGATATCGTAAGTTAAGCAACGTATGGATTGGTCAGTACTTGGATGGGTGACCGCCTAGGAATGCAAATTGTCGTAGGCAACATATGATTTATTTAAGTTTCTAGATTTTAAAATAGATTAGACCAAAAAATGTTGAGCAATACTGCCTACGACCCTACCAGGTTGAATGCACCCGATCTCGTCCGATCTCGTAAGTTAAGCAACGTCAGGATTGGTTAGTACTTGGATGGGTGACCGCCTAGGAATACCAATTGTCGTAGGCAAAATATGATTTTTAAAATATATATAAATGTTTACATTTTCAAAGAGATTAGACCAAAAAATGTTGACCAATACTGCCGAAGACCGTACCATGTTTAATGCCCCCTATCTCGTCCGATCTCGAAAGTTAAGCAACGTCGGGATTGGTTAGTATTTGGATGGGTGACCGCCTAGTAATATCAATTGTCGTAGGCAACATATGATTTATTTAAGTTTTTAGATTTTCAAATAGATTAAAACAAAAAATGTTGAGCAATACTGCCTACGACCATACCATGTTTAATGCTACCGATCTCGTCCGATCTCGGAAGTTAAGCAACCTCGGGATTGTTTAGTACTTGGATGGGTGACCGCCTAGGAATAGCAATTGTCATAGGCAAAATATGATTTTTAAAACATGTTTACATTTTTAAAGAGTTAAGGACAAAAAATGTTGACCAATACTGCCTACGATCATACCATGTTTAATGCACCCGATCTCGTCAAATCTCGTAAGTTTATCAACGTCGAGATTGGTTAGTACTTGGATGGGTGTCCGCCTAGGAATACCAATTGTCGTAGGCAAAATATGATTTATTTAAGTTTCTAATTTTTAAATAGATTAGACCAAAAAATGTTGACCAATGATGCCTACGACAATACCATGTTTAATGCACCCGATCTTGTCCGATCTCGGAAGTTAAGCAACGTCGGGATTGGTTAGTACTTGGATGGGTGACCTCGTTGGATTACCAATTTGTCGTAGGCAAAATATGATTTTTAATATATATATAAATGTTTGCATTTTCAAAGAGTTTAGACCAAACAATGTTGACCAATATTGCCTACGACCATACCTGGTTGAATGCACCCGATCTCGGAAGTTAAGCAACGTCGGGATTGGTAAGTACTTGGATGGGTGACCGCCTAGGAATACCAATTGTCGTAGGCAAAATATGATTTATTTAAGTTTTTACATTTTTAAATAGATAAGACCAAAAAATGTTGACCAATACTGACTACGACCATACCAGGTTAATGTACCCAATCTCGTCCGATCTCGTAAGTTAAGCAACGTCGGGATTGGTCAGTACTTGGATGGGTGACCGCCAAGGAATGCCAATTGTCGTAGGCAAAAGATGATTTATTTAAGTTTATAATTTTTAAATAGATTAGACCAAAAAATGTTGACCAATGATGCCTACGACAATACCATGTTTAGTGCACCCGATCTCGTTCGATATCGGAAGTTAAGCAACGTCGGGATTGGTTAGTACTTGGATTGGTGACCTCCTAGGAATACCAATTGTCGTTGGCAAAATATGATTTATTTAAGTTTATACATTTTTAAATAGATTAGACCAAAAAATGTTGACGAATGCTGCCTACGACCATAACAGGTTGAATGCTCCCGATCTCATCCGGGCTCGTAAGTTAAGCAACGTCAGGATTGGTCAGTACTTGGATTGGTGACCGCCTAGGAATACAAATTGTCGTAGGCAACATATGATTTATTTAAGTTTCTAGATTTTAAAATAGATTAGACCAAAAAATGTTGAGCAATACTGCCTACGACCCTGCCAGGTTGAATGCACCCGATATCGTCCGATCTCGTAAGTTAAGCAACGTCAGGATTGGTTAGTACTTGGATGGGTGACCGCCTAGGAATACCAATTGTCATAGGCAAAATATGATTTTTAAAATATGTTTACATTTTTAAATATCTTAGACCAAAAAATGTTGACCAATACTGTCTACGAACATACCATGTTTAATGCACCCGATCTCGTCCGATCTCGGAAGTTAAGCAACGTCGGGATTGCTTAGTACTTGGATGGGTGACCGCCTAGGAATACCAATTGTCGTAGGCAAAATATGATTTTTAAAATATATATAAATGTTTAGATTTTCAAAGAGATTAGACCAAAAAATGTTGACCAATACTACCGAAGACCGTACCATGTTTAATGACCCGATCTCGTCCGATCTCGAAAGTTAAGCAACGTCGGGATTGGTTAGTATTTGGATGGGTGACCGCCTAGTAATATCAATTGTCGTAGGCAACATATGATTTATTTAAGTTTTTAGATTTTCAAATAGATTAAACCAAAAAATGTTGAGCAATACTGCCTACGACCATACCATGTTTAATGCTACCGATCTCGTCCGATCTCGTAAGTTAAGCAACGTCAGGATTGGTTAGTACTTGGATGGGTGACCGCCTAGGAATACCAATTGTCATAGGCAAAATATGATTTTTAAAATATGTTTACATTTTTAAATAGATTAGACCAAAAAATGTTGACCAATACTGCCTACGAACATACCATGTTTAATGCACCCGATCTCGTCCGTTCTCGGAAGTTAAGCAACGTCGGGATTGGTTAGTACTTGGATGGGTGACCGCCTAGGAATACCAATTGTCGTAGGCAAAATATGATTTATTTAAGTTTTTAGATTTTCAAATAGATTAGACCAAAAAATGTTGAGCAATACTGCCTACGACCATACCAGGTTAATGCTCCCTATCTCGTCCCATCTCGGAAGTTAAGCAACTTCGGGATTGTTTAGTACTTGGATGGGTGACCGCCTAGGAATAGCAATTGTCGTAGGCAAAATATGATTTATTTAAGTTTATAATTTTTAAATAGATTAGACCAAAAAATGTTGACCAATACTGCCTACGACCATACCAGGTTGAATGCACCCGATCTCTTCCGATCTCGTAAGTTAAACATCGTCGGGATTGGTTATTACTTGGATGGGTGACCGCCTAGGAATACCAATTGTCGTAGGCAAAATATGATTTATTTAAGTTTTTACGTTTTTAAATAGATTAGACCAAAAAATGTTGACCAATAGTGTCTTCGACCATACCAGGTTAATGCACCCGATCTCGTCCGATCTCGTAAGTTAAGCAAAGTCGGGATTGGTTAGTACGTGGATGGGTGACCGCCTACGAATACCAATTTTCGTAGGCAAAATATGATTTATTTAAGTTTTTAATTTTTAAATATATTAGACCAAAAAATGTTGACCAATACTGGCTACGACCATACCATGTTTAATTTGCCCGATCTCGTCCGATCTCGGAAGTTAAGCAACGTCGGGATTGGTTAGTACTTGTATGGGTGACCGCCTAGGAATACCAATTGTCGTAGGCAAAATATTATTTTTAAAATATCTATAAATTTTTACATTTTCAAAGAGTTTAGACCAAAAAATGTTGACCAATACTGCCTACGACCATATCAGGTTGAATGCACCCGATCTCGTCCGATCTCGGAAGTTAAGAAACCTCGGGATTGTTTAGTACTTGGATGGGTGACCGTCTAGGAATACCAATTGTCTTAGGCAAAATATGATTTTTAAAATATGTTTAAATTTTTATAGAGTTTAGACCAAAAAATTTTGACCAATACTGCCTACGACCATACCAGGTCGAATGCACCCGATCTCTTCCGATCTCGTAAGTTAAGCAACGTCGGGATTGGTTAGTACTTGGATGGGTGACCGTCTAGGAATACCAATTGTGGTAGGCAAAGTATGATTTTTAAAATATATATAAATGTTTGCATTTTCAAAGAGTTTAGACCAAAAAATTGTTGAGCAATACTGCCAAAGACCATGCCATGTTTAATGCACCCGATCTCGTCCGATCTCGGAAGTAAAGCAACGTCGGGATTGGTAAGTACTTGGATGGGTGACCGCCTAGGAATACCAATTGTCGTAGGCAAAATATGATTTATTTAAGTTTTTACATTTTTAAATAGATAAGACCAAAAAATGTTGACCAATACTGACTACGACCATACCAGGTTAATGTACCCAATCTCGTCCGATCTCGTAAGTTAAGCAACGTCGTGATTGGTCAGTACTTGGATGGGTGACCGCCTAGGAAGGCCAATTGTCGTAGGCAAAAGATGATTTATTTAAGTTTATAATTTTTAAATAGATTAGACCAAAAAATGTTGACCAATGATGCCTACGACAATACCATGTTTAATGCACCCGATCTCGTCCGATATCGGAAGTTAAGCAACGTCGGGATTGGTTAGTACTTGGATGGGTGACCGCCTAGGAATACCAATTGTCGTTGGCAAAATATGATTTATTTAAGTTTATACATTTTTAAATAGATTAGACCAAAAAATGTTGACGAATGCTGCCTACGACCATAACAGGTTGAATGCTCCCGATCTCGTCCGGGCTCGTAAGTTAAGCAACGTCGGGATTGGTCAGTACTTGGATTGGTGACCGCCTAGGAATACAAATTGTCGTAGGCAACATATGATTTATTTAAGTTTCTAGATTTTAAAATATATTAGACCAAAAAATGTTGAGCAATACTGCCTACGACCCTGCCAGGTTGAATGCACCCGATATCGTCCGATCTCGTAAGTTAAGCAACGTCAGGATTGGTTAGTACTTGGATGGGTGACCGCCTAGGAATACCAATTGTCATAGGCAAAATATGATTTTTAAAATATGTTTACATTTTTAAATATCTTAGACCAAAAAATGTTGACCAATACTGTCTACGAACATACCATGTATTAATGCACCCGATCTCGTCCGATCTCGGAAGTTAAGCAACGTCGGGATTGCTTAGTACTTGGATGGGTGACCGCCTAGGAATACCAATTGTCGT
The DNA here is from genome assembly GCF_963924565.1 of Ascidiella aspersa. Classification (NCBI taxonomy): domain Eukaryota; kingdom Metazoa; phylum Chordata; class Ascidiacea; order Phlebobranchia; family Ascidiidae; genus Ascidiella; species Ascidiella aspersa. Next base: position 23,382,457 of record NC_139450.1, on the reverse strand, counting down.
AGGCAAAATATGATTTTTAAAATATATATAAATGTTTAAATTTTCAAAGAGATTAGACCAAAAAATGTTGACCAATACTACCGAAGACCGTACCATGTTTAATGACCCGATCTCGTCCGATCTCGAAAGTTAAGCAACGTCGGGATTGGTTAGTATTTGGATGGGTGACCGCCTAGTAATATCAATTGTCGTAGGCAACATATGATTTATTTAAGTTTTTATATTTTCAAATAGATTAAACCAAAAATGTTGAGCAATACTGCCTACGACCATACCATGTTTAATGCTACCGATCTCGTCCGATCTCGTAAGTTAAGCAACGTCAGGATTGGTTAGTACTTGGATGGGTGACCGCCTAGGAATACCAATTGTCATAGGCAAAATATGATTTTTAAAATATGTTTACATTTTTAAATAGATTAGACCAAAAAATGTTGACCAATATTACCGAAGACCGTACCATGTTTAATGACCCGATCTCGTCCGTTCTCGGAAGTTAAGCAACGTCGGGATTGGTTAGTATTTGGATGGGTGACCGCCTAGTAATATCATTTGTCGTAGGCAACATATGATTTATTTAAGTTTTTAGATTTTCAAATAGATTAAACCAAAAAATGTTGAGCAATACTGCCTACGACCATACCATGTTTAATGCTACCGATCTCGTCCGATCTCGTAAGTTAAGCAACGTCGGGATTGTTTAGTACTTGGATGGGTGACCGCCTAGGAATAGCAATTGTCGTAGGCAAAATATGATTTATTTAAGTTTATAATTTTTAAATAGATTAGACCAAAAAATGTTGACCAATACTGCCTACGACCATACCAGGTTGAATGCACCTGATCTCTTCCGATCTCGTAAGTTAAACATCGTCGGGATTGGTTATTACTTGGATGGGTGACCGCCTAGGAATAACAATTGTCGTAGGCAAAATATGATTTATTTAAGTTTTTACGTTTTTAAATAGATTAGACCAAAAAATGTTGACCAATAGTGCCTTCGACCATACCAGGTTAATGCACCCGATCTCGTCCGATCTCGTAAGTTAAGCAACCTTGGGATTGGTCAGCACTTGGATGGGTGACCGCCTAGGAATACCAATTGTCGTAGGCAAAATATGATTTATTTAGGTTTCTAATTTTTAAATAGATTAGACCAAAAAATGTTGAACAATACTGCCTACGACCATTGCACGTTTAATGCACCCGATCTCGTCCGATCTCGTAAGTTAAGCAAAGTCGGGATTGGTTAGTACGTGGATGGGTGACCGCCTACGAATACCAATTTTCGTAGGCAAAATATGATTTATTTAAGTTTTTAATTTTTAAATAGATTAGACCAAAAAATGTTGACCAATACTGGCTACGACCATACCATGTTTAATGCACCCGATCTCGTCCGATCTCGGAAGTTAAGCAACGTCGGGATTGGTTAGTACTTGTATGGGTGACCGCCTAGGAATACCAATTGTCGTAGGCAAAATATGATTTTTAAAATATCTATAAATGTTTACATTTTCAAAGAGTTTAGACCAAAAAATGTTGACCAATACTGCCTACGACCATACCAGGTTGAATGCACCCGATCTCGTCCGATCTCGGAAGTTAAGAAACCTCGGGATTGTTTAGAACTTGGATGGGTGACCGGCTAGGAATAGCAATTGTCGTATGCAAAATATGATTTATTTATTTTTTACATTTTTAAATAGATTAGACCAAAAAATGTTGAGCAATACTGCCTACGACAATACCAGGTTAATGCACCCGATCTCGTCCGATCTCGGAAGTTAAACAACGTCGGGATTGGTTAGTACTTGGATGGGTGACCGTCTAGGAATACCAATTGTCTCAGGCAAAATATGATTTTTAAAATATGTTTAAATTTTTATAGAGTTTAGACCAAAAAATTTTGACCAATAGTGCCTACGACCATACCAGGTCGAATGCACCCGATCTCTTCCGATCTCGTAAGTTAAGCAACGTCGGGATTGGTTAGTACTTGGATGGGTGACCGTCTAGGAATACCAATTGTGGTAGGCAAAGTATGATTTTTAAAATATATATAAATGTTTGCATTTTCAAAGAGTTTAGACCAAAAAATTGTTGAGCAATACTGCCAAAGACCATACCATGTTTAATGCACCCGATCTCGTCCGATCTCGGAACTAAAGCAACGTCGCGATTGGTTAGTATTTGGATGGGTGACTGCCTAGGAATACCAATTGTTGTAGGCAAAAGATGATTTATTTAAGTTTTCACATTTTTAAATAGATTAGACCTAAAAATGTTGAGCAATACTGCCTACGACCATACCAGGTTAATGTACCCGATCTCGTCCGATCTCGTAAGTTAGGCAACCTCGGGATTGGTCAGTACTTGGATGGGTGACCGCCTAGGAATACCAATTGTCGTAGGCAAAATATGATTTATTTAGGTTTCTAATTTTTAAATAGATTAGACCAAAAAATGTTGAACAATACTGCCTACGACCATTCCACGTTTAATGCTCCCGATCTCGTCCGATCTCGTAAGTTAAGCAAAGTCGGGATTGGTTAGTACTTGGATGGGTGACCGCCTAGGAATACCAATTGTCGTAGGCAAAATATGATTTATTTAGGTTTCTAATTTTTAAATAGATTAGACCAAAAAATGTTGACCAATACTGGCTACGACCATACCATGTTTAATGCACCCGATCTCGTCCGATCTCGGAAGTTAAGCAACGTCGGGATTGGTTAGTACTTGTATGGGTGACCGCCTAGGAATACCAATTGTCGTAGGCAAAATTTTTTTAAAATATCTATAAATGTTTACATTTTCAAAGAGTTTAGACCAAAAAATGTTGACCAATACTGCCTACGACCATACCAGGTTGAATGCACCCGATCTCGTCCGATCTCGGAAGTTAAGAAACCTCGGGATTGTTTAGTACTTGGATGGGTGACCGCCTAGGAATAGCAATTGTCGTATGCAAAATATGATTTATTTATTTTTTACATTTTTAAATAAATTAGACCAAAAAATGTTGAGCAATACTGCCTACGACAATACCAGGTTAATGCACCCGATCTCGTCCGATCTCGGAAGTTAAACAACGTCGGGATTGGTTAGTACTTGGATGGGTGACCGTCTAGGAATACCAATTGTCTTAGGCAAAATATGATTTTTAAAATATGTTTAAATTTTTATAGAGTTTAGACCAAAAAATTTTGACCAATAGTGCCTACGACCATACCAGGTCGAATGCACCCGATCTCTTCCGATCTCGTAAGTTAAGCAACGTCGGGATTGGTTAGTACTTGGATGGGTGACCGTCTAGGAATACCAATTGTGGTAGGCAAAGTATGATTTTTAAAATATATATAAATGTTTGCATTTTCAAAGAGTTTAGACCAAAAAATTGTTGAGCAATACTGCCAAAGACCATACCATGTTTAATGCACCCGATCTCGTCCGATCTCGGAACTAAAGCAACGTCGCGATTGGTTAGTATTTGGATGGGTGACTGCCTAGGAATACCAATTGTTGTAGGCAAAAGATGATTTATTTAAGTTTTCACATTTTTAAATAGATTAGACCTAAAAATGTTGAGCAATACTGCCTACGACCATACCAGGTTAATGTAACCGATCTCGTCCGATCTCGTAAGTTAGGCAACCTCGGGATTGGTCAGTACTTGGATGGGTGACCGCCTAGGACTACCAATTGTCGTAGACAAAATATGATTTATTTAATTTTTTACATTTTTAAATAGATAAGACCAAAAAAAGTTGACTAAAAATGGCTACGACCATACCAGGTTGAATGCACCCGATCTCGTCCGATCTCGTAAGTTAAGCAACGTCAGGATTGGTTAGTACTTGGATGGGTGACCGCCTAGGAATACCAATTGTCGAAGGCAAAATATGATTTTAAAAATATATTCAAATGTTCACATTTTTAAATAGATTTGACCAAAAAATGTTGATCAATACTGCCTACGACCATATCAGGTAAATGCACCCGTTCTCGTCCGATCTTGGAAGTTAAACAACGCCGGGATTGCTTAGTACTTGGATGGGTGACCGCCTAGGAATACCAATTGTCGTAGGCAAATTATTATTTTTTAAATATATATAAATGTTTACATTTTCAAAGAGTTTAGACCAAAAAATGTTGACCAATGCTGCCTATGAGCATAACAGGTTGATTGCACCCGATCTCCTCCGATCTCGTAAGTTAAGCAACTTCGGGATTGGTCAGTACTTGAATTGGTGACCGTGTTGGAATACCAAATGTCGTAGGCAAAATCGGATTTATTTAAGTTTTAACATTTTTAAATAGATTAGGCCAAAAAATGTTGACCAATTCTGCATACGGCCATACCACGTTGAATTTACCCGATCTCGTCCGATCTCGGAAGTTAAGCAACCTCGGGATTGGTTGGTACTTGGATGGGACACCGCCTAGGAATACCAAATTTCGTAGGCACAATATGATTTTTAAAATATATTTAATCGTTTACATTTTTAAAGAATTCAGACCAAAAAATGTTGACCAATTCTGCATACGGCCATACCACGTTGAATTTACCCGATCTCCTCCGATCTCGTAAGTTAAGCAACTTCGGGATTGGTCAGTACTTGAATTGGTGACCGTCTAGGAATACCAAATGTCGAAGGCAAAATATGATTTATTTAAGTTTCTAATTTTTAAATAGATTAGACCAAAAAATGTTGACCGATACTAGTTACGACCATACCATGTTTAATGCACCCGATCTCGTCCGATCTCGGAAGTTAAGCAACGTCGGGATTGGTTAGTACTTGGATGGGTGACCGCCTAGGAATACCAAATGTCGTAGGCAAAATATGATTTATTTAAGTTTCTAATTTATAAATAGATTAGACCAAAAAATGTTGAGTAATACTGCCTACGACCATACCAAGTTAATGCACCCGATCTCGTCCGATCTCGTAATTTAAACAACCTTGGGATTGGTCAGTATATGGATGGGTGACCGCCTAGGAATACCAATTGTCGTTGGCAAAATATGATTTATTTAAGTTTTAACATTTTTAAATAGATTAGACCAAAAATGGTGACCAATATTGCCTACGACCATACCAGGTTACTCATATTTCAATCAAATTTCACTCACATTTTACTCATATTTTACTGTCATTTCATTCAAATTTCACTCATTTTACGCATTTCACATTAAACTAACATTACACATACATTTTACTCGTTTAATATTTCAAATATTTAACGAACATTTCACTCACATTTCACGCAGATTTCATTCATTTCACGTTCCACATATTTCACACTCATATCACTCACATTTCACTAATAGTCCACACATTTTACTCACATTTGATTCATTTTACTCATTTCACATTTTACTCAATCAACATTTCGCCCACACTTCACTCACATTTATCTCACATTTACCTCACATTTCACTTAAATTGCACTCACATTTCACTAATTTCACTCGTTTAACATGTCACTCACATTTCACCCATTTAACACATTTAACAATTCACTTCCATTTAACTCACATTTAACTCACATTTATCTCCCATTTGACTCAAATTTCACTTAAATTTCACTTACATTTCTATCACATTTTACTCATTTCACATTTCACATATTTCGCTCACATTTCGCTTACATTTCGCTCACATTTCACTAATATGGCACTCACATTTCAATCACATTCAACTCACATTTTATTCATGTCACATTTCACATATTTCACGAATATTTCACTCACAATTCACTCACATTTCACACACATTTCATTCACATTTCACTTAGATTTCACTCACATTTCGCTCATATTTCCCTCACATTTCACTTATATTTCACTCATATTTCACTGATTTTACATGTCGCTCACATTTCACTCACATCTCACACTTTTCACATTTCACCGTTTTACATTTCACTCACATTTCAGTCACATTTCACTCATTTCACTCACATTTCACCCACGCTTCATTCACATTTCACTCACATTTCAATAATTTCACATTTTACACATTTTTCTTATATTTCACTAATGTTTCCCTCACATTTCAATCAAATTTCACTCACCTTCTACTCACATTTCACTCAAATTTTATTGTAATTTCGCTTATATTTCACTAACATTTTACTCACGTTTCACTCGTTTACAAACATTTCACTCATTTTACATTTCATACATTTCGCTCACATTTCTCTTAGTAGTCACTAACATTTCAATCACACTTCGCTTTTTCATTTCACTAATATTTCACTTCTCTCTTTTCACTTATTTTACATGTCACTCACATCTCACTCATTGCAAATTTCACCCATTTTACATTTCAGTCACGTTTCATTCACATTTCACTCCTTTCACTCACATTTTACTCATTTGATATTTCACAAATTTCACTCCCATTTCACTCACATTACACTCATTTCATCCACATTTTACTGATTTAATATTTTACACCTTTCACTCACATTTGGCACACATTTTATTTATTTCATGTTTCACATATTTCACTCTTATATCACTCACATTTCATTAATATTCCACACATTTCACTCACATTTTACTCACATTTCATTCATTTTATTCATTTCACATTTTACTCATTTCACATTTTACTCATTTCACTCATTTTACTCATTTTACTCATTTTACTCATTTCACATTTTACTCATTTTACTCAATCAACAGTTGGCCCACACTTCACTCACATTTATCTCACATGTCCGTCATATTTCACTTAAATTGTACAAACATTTCACCAATTTCACTCGTTTTTCATGTGACTCACATTTCACTCACATTTCACCCAATTAACATATTTAAGAATTCATTTACATTTAATTCACATTTAACTCAAATTTATCTCACATTTAACTCACATTTATCTCACATTACTCTCACATTTCACTCAAATTTCACTTAAATTTCACTTACATTTCTATCATATTTTACTCATTTCACATTTCCCACATTTCGCTCACATTTCGCTCACATTTCACTAATATTGCACTCACAATTCAATCACATTTCACTCACATTTAATTCATGTCACATTTCTCACATTTCACGAATATTTCACTCACAATTCACTCACATTTCACACACATTTCATTCACAATTCACTTAGATTTCCCTCACATTTCTCTCATATTTCCCTCACATTTCACTTAAATTTCACTCACATTTCACTGATTTTTATGTCACTCTCATTTCACTCACATCTCACTCTTTTCACATTTCACCAATTTTACATTACACTTAAATTTCAGTCACATTTCACTGATTTCACTCGTTCAACATGTCGCTCACATTTCACTCACATGACACCCATTTAACACATTTAACAATTCACTTACATTTAACTCACATTTCACCCACACTTCATTCACACTTCACTCACATTTAACTCAAATTTCACATTTCACATATTTTACGAATGTTTACTCAAATTTCTTTCATATTCTCTCACATTACAATAACATTGCCCTCTCATTTATATCACATTTCTCTCACATTTGTTATACATTTCTCCCACATTTCACTCATTTCACATTTCACTGATTTCGCTCAAATTTTAATCATATTTCACCAACATTTTACTCACATTTCACTCACAATGCACTCATTTCACTTACATATTACTTATTCGATATTTCACACATTTCACTCACATTTCACCCACATTTTACTCATTTAATATTTTACACTTTTCACTCAAATTTTGCTCACATTTCAATTTTTTTGTGTTTCAAATATTTCACTCTCAAGTCACTCACATTTCACTAATATTTCGCACATTTTACTCACTTTTATATTTTACTCACATTTTACTCATATTTCAATCACAATTCACTCACATTTTACTCATATCTTACTGAGATTTCATTCAAATTTCACTCATTTTATGCATTTCACATTTAACTAACATTTCACATACATTTTACTCGTTTAGTATTTCAGATATTTAACGAAAATTTCACTCACATTTAACACTCATATCACTCACATTTCACTAATAGTCCACACATTTTACTCACTTTTATATTTTGCTCATTTTTCACTCTTATTTCAATTACATTTCACTCACATTTTACTCACATTTGATTCATTTTAATAGTATCACATTTTACTCAATCAACATTTCGCCCACACTTCACTCACATTTCACTTAAATTGCACTCACATTTCACTAATTTCACTCGTTCAACATGTCGCTCACATTTCACTCACATTTCACCCATTTAACACATTTAACAATTCACTTACATTTAACTCACATTTAACTCACATTTATCTCACATTTGACTCACATTAATCTCACACTTTCCTCACATTTCACTTAATTTGCACTCACATTTCACTAAATTCACTCGTTTTACATGTCACTCACATTTCACTCACATTTCACCCATTTAACTTATTTCACATTTCACAAATTTCACGAATATTTCACTCATAATTCACTCACATTTCACATACATTTCATTCACAATTGACTTGGATTTCTCTCACATTTCGCTCATATTTCCCTCACATTTCACTTATATTTCACTCACATTTCACTTATATTCCGCACATTTTACTCACTTTTATATTTTACTCACATTTCATTCAAATTTTACTCATTTTACACATTTCACATTTAACTAACATTTCACATACATTTTACTCGTTTAGTATTTCAGATATATATCGAACATTTCACTCACATTTCTCACAGATTTCATTTATTTAACGTTTCACATATTTCACGGTCATATCACGCACATTTCACTAATAGTCCACACATTTTACTCACTTTTATATTTTACTCATTTTTTACTCCTATTTCAATCACATTTCGCTCACATTTTACTCACATTTGATTGATTTCACTCATTTCACATTTTAATCATTTTACTCAATCAACATTTCGCCCACACTTCACTCGCATTTATCTCACATTTACCTCTATCATTTCACTTAAATTGCACTGAAATTTCACTAATTTCTCCCGTTTAACATGTCACTCACATTTCCCTCACATTTCACCCATTTAACACATTTAACAATTCAATTACATTTAACTCACATTTATCGCACATTTATCGCACATTTCACTCAAATTTCTCTTAAATTTCACTTATATATCCATCATATTTTACTCATTTCACATTTCACATTTTTCGCTCACATTTCGCTCACATTTCACTAATATTACACTAACATTTCAATCACATTTGATTCATGTCACATTTCACACATTTCACGAATATTTCACTCACAATTCACTCACATTTCACAAACATTTCATTCACATTTCACTTAGATTTCACTCATATTTCGCTCATATTTCCCTCACGTTTTATTTACATTTCGCTAACAATTCACTGATTTTACATGACACTCACATCTCACTCATTCCAAATTTCACCCATTTTACATTTCACTCACGTTTCATTCAAATTTTTCTCATTTCGCTAATATCTCACGCATTTCACATTTCACTCAATTCACATTTCGCTCACATTTCAGTAATATTCCGACAAATTTCAATTACATAACACTAAAATTTCTCTCAGATTTGTTTCACGTTTCTCCCACATTTCACTCATTCCGCATTTCACTGATTTCGCTCACATTTCAATCACTTTTCACGCACATTTTAGTCAGATTTCAATCAAATTTCACTCACTTTACACTCATTTCACTCACGTTTTTCTTATTTGATATTTCGCAATTTTCACTCCCATTTCACTCACATTACACTCATTTCACTCACATTTTACTGATTTAATATTTTACACCTTTCACTCACATTTGGCACACATTTTATTTATTTCATGTTTCACATATTCCACTCTTATATCACTCACATTTCACTAATATTCGACACATTTTGCTCACTTTTATATTTTACTCATTTTTCACTCGTATTTCAATCACATTTAACTCACATTTAACTCACATTTCCCTCACATTTCAATAAATTGCACGCACATTTCACTAATTTAGCTCGTTTTAAATGTCACTCACATTTCATTCAGATTTCATTTAAATTGCACTCACATTTCACTAATTTCACTCGTTTTACATGTCACTCACATTTAACTCACATTTCGCCCATTTAACTTATTTCACATTTCACTTCCATTTCACTTACTCACATTTGATTGATTTCACTCATTTCACATTTTACTCATTTTACTCAATCAACATTTCGCCCACACTTCACTCGCATTTATCTCACATTTACCTCTATCATTTCACTTAAATTGCACTGAAATTTCACTAATTTCATTCGTTTAACATGTCACTCACATTTCACCCATTTAACACATTTAACAATTCACTTACATTTAAATCACATTTAACTCACATTTATCTCACATTTGACTCAAATTTCACTAAAATTTCACTTACATTTCCATCATATTTTACTCATTTCACATTTCACATATTTCGCTCACTTTTCGCTCACATTTCACTAATATTGTACTCACATTTCACACTCATTTCATTCACATTTCACTTCGATTTCACTCACATGTCACTCACATTTCACTCACATCTCAAACATTTCACATTTCACCCATTTTAAATTTCCCTCAGGTTTCAGTCGCATTTCACTCATTTTACTCACATTTCACCCACATTTCATTCACATTTCACTCACATTTCACTCACATTTCAATCATTCCACATATCAATCTTTTCATATTTCACACTTTTTTCTTACATTTCACTAAAGTTTACCTCACATTTCAATCAATTTTACTCACCTTCTACTCGCATTTTATTGTAATTTCACTAAGATTTTACTCACGTTTCACTCGTTTACGCACATTTCACTCATTTTACATTTGACACATTTCGCTCACATTTCTCTTATTAGTCACTAATATTTCAATCACATTCCGATCAAGTTTCCATCACATTTCACTCACACTTCGCTTTTTTATTTGACTAATATTTCACTTCTCTCATTTCACTTTATTTACATGTCACTCACATCTCACTCATTTCAAATTTCTATCACATTTCACTCACCTTTCACTCACACTTCGCTTTTTTATTTCACTAATATTTCACTTCTCTCATTTCAGTTTATTTACAAGTCACTCACATCTCACTCATTCCAAATTTAACTCATTTTACATTTCACTCACGTTTCATTCACATTACACTCATTTCACTCACAATTTACTCATTTGATATTTCACAAATTTCAATAACATAACACTCATTTCACCACATTTTACTGATTTAATATTTTATTCCTTTCACTCACATTTAGCAAACATTTAATTTATTTCATGTTTCACATATTTCACTCTTATATCACTCACATTTCACTAATATTCCACACATTTTACTCACTTTTATATTTCACTCATTTTTCACTCTTATTTCAATCACATTTAACTCACATTTAACTCACATTTCCCTCACATTTCAATAAATTGCACGCACATTTCACTAATTTAGCTCGTTTTAAATGTCACTCACATTTCATTCAGATTTCATTTAAATTGCACTCACATTTCACTAATTTCACTCGTTTTACATGTCACTCACATTTAACTCACATTTCGCCCATTTAACTTATTTCACATTTCACTTCCATTTCACTCATTTTTTACTCATATTTCGCTCACATTTCACTCAAATTTCACTTAAATTTTACATACATTTCTATCATATTTTACTCAATTAACATTTCACACATTTTGCTCACATTTCGCTCACATTTCACTAATATTGCACTCAAATTTCTATCACATTTCAATCATTTCACATTTCAATCATTTCACATTTCAAACATTTTCCTTACATTTCACTAATGTTTCCCTCACAGTTGAATCAAATTTCACACACCTTCCACTCACATTTCATTCACATTTCACTGTTATTTCAGTCATATGTCTCTAACATTTTTCACATTTTGCTAACATTTCAGTAATATTTCTCTCAGATTTCAATCACATAACACTCACATTTTACTACATTTCCATCACATTTTACTCACTTTTCACTCACATTCAATTCAATTCACATTTCACATTTTACTAATATTTCCCTCACATTTCAATCAAATTTTACTCACATTTTACTAGAATTTCACTAACATTTTACTCACATTTCACTCGTTTACTCACATTACACTCATTTTACATTTCACACATTTCGCTCACTGTTCACTATTAGTCACTGACATTTCAATCCCATTTCACACACATTTCATAATTTTCACGTTTCACATATTTCACTCACATTTCAGTCATATTTCAATCATATTTCCGTCATATTTCCCTAACATTCCATTCAAATTTCACTCATTTCTCACATTTTTAATGTCATTAACATTTCACTCAAACTTTAATCATTTAACTTATATCACATTTCACTCACACTTCGCTTTTTTATTTCACTAATATTTCATTTCTCTCATTTCACTTATTTTGCATGTCACTCACATCTCACTCATTCCAAATTTCACTCAATTTACATTTCACTCACGTTTCATTCACATTACACTCATTTCACTCACATTTGACTCATTTGATATTTCACAAATTTCACTCACAGTTCACTCACATTACACTCATTTCACCCACATTTTACTCATTTAATATTTTACACCTGTCACTCACATTTAAATCACATTTTATTTATTTCATGTTTCACATATTTCTCTCTTATGTCACTCACATTTCAATAGTATTCTGCACATTTTACTCACTTTTATATTTTACTCATATTACACTCATATTTCAATCACATTTCACTCACATTATACTCATATTTTACTGACATTTCATTCAAATTTCACTCATTTTACTCATTTCACATTTAACTAACATTTCACATACATTTTTCTCGTTTAGTATTTCAGATATTTACCGAAATTTTTACTCACATTTCACACAGATTTTATTCATTTCACGTTTCACATATTTGACTCACATTTCACTCACATTTTACTCACATTTCACTCACATTTCACTCACATTACACTCATTTCACTCACGTTTTACTTATTTGATATTTCGCATATTTCACAAATTTCACTCACATTACACTCATTTCACCCACATTTTACTGATTTAATATTTTACACCTTTCAGTCACATTTAGCACACATTTCATTAATTTCATGTTTCACATATTTCACTCTTAAATCCCTCATATTTCACTAATATTGCACACACATTTCAATCACATTTCACTCACATTTGATTCATGTCACATTTCACACATTTCACGAATGTTTCACTCACATTTCACTCACATTTCACTCACATTTCACAAACATTTCACTCACATTTCACTTAGATTTCACTCACATTTCGCTCATATTTCCCTCACATTTCTCTTACATTTTACTCATATTTCACTCACATTTCTCCCACATTTCACTCAAATTTCACTTAGATTTTACTCAAATTTCGCTCAAATTTCCCTCATATTTTACTTACATTTCACTCACATTTCACTGATTTTACATGTCACTCACTTTTCACTAACATCTACCTCATTGCAAATTTGACCCATTTTACATTTCACTCCCGTTTCATTCATATTTTTCTCATTTCGCTAATATCTCACTCATTTCACATTTCACCCATTTCAGATTTTACTCACATTTCATTCATATTTCCTTAAAATTTCTCTAAAATTTCACACATTTTACCCATTTCACTCAATTCACATTTCGCTCACATTTCAGAAATATTCCGTCACATTTCAATTACATGACACTCACATTTCACTCACATTTAATCCATTTCGCATTTCACGTATTTCACGAATATTTTACTAAAATTTCTTTCAAATTTCTCTCACATTACAATACCATTTCTTTCTCATTTATATCATATTTCTCTCACATTTGTTTCACATTTCTCTCACATTTCACTCATTTCACATTTCAATGATTTCGCTCACATTTCATTCACATTTCACTCACATTTCATACACATTTCACTCACATTTCACTCACATTACACTCATATTTTACTGACATTTCATTCAAATTTCACTCATTTTACTCATTTCACATTTAACTAACATTTCACATACATTTTTCTCGTTTAGTATTTCAGATATTTACCGAACATTTCACTCACATTTCACACAGATTTTATTCATTTCACGTTTCACATATTTGACTCACATTTCACTCACATTTTACTCACATTTCATTCACATTTCACTCACATTACACTCATTTCACTCACGTTTTACTTATTTGATATTTCGCATATTTCACTCACATTTCACTCAAATTACACTCATTTCACCACATTTTACTCATTTAATATTTTACACCATTCACTCACATTTAGCACACATTTTATTTATTTCATGTTTCACATGTTTCACATATTTCACTCTCATATCACTCACATTTCAATAATATTCCCCACATTTTACTCACTTTTATATTTTACTCACATTTCACTGATATTTCAATCACATTTCACTCACATTATACTCATATTTTACTGACATTTCATTCAAATTTCACTCATTTTACGCATTTCAAATTTAACTAACATTTCACAGACATTTTACTCGTTTAGTATTTCAGATATTCAACGAAAATTTCACTCAAATTTCACACAGATTTCATTCATTGCACATTTCATATATTTCACACTCAAATCACTAACATTTCACTAATAGTCCACACATTTTGGTCACTTTTATACTTTACTCATTTTTCACTCTTATTTCAATCGCATTTCACTCACATTTTACTCACATTTGATTGATTTCACTCATTTCACATTTTATTCATTTTACTCAATCAACATTTCGCCCACACTTCACTCGCATTTATCTCACATTTACCTCTATCATTTCACTTAAATTGCACTGAAATTTCACTAATTTCACTCGTTTAACATGTCACTCACATTTCACTCACATTTCACCCATTTAACACATTTAACAATTCACTTACATTTAACTCACATTTAACTCACATTTATCTCACATTTTATTCACATTTCACTTAAATTGCACTCACATTTCACCCATTTAACTTATTTCATATTTCACTTACATTCTACTCATATTTCACTAACATTTCCTTCAAATTTTACTTAAATTTCACTTAAATTTCTGTCATATTTTACTAATTTTAAATATCACATATTTCGCTCACATTTCACTAATATTGCACTCACATTTCAATCACATTTCACTCACATTAGCTTCATGTAACATTCCACACATTTCACGAATATTTTACTCACAATTCACTCACATTTCACACACAATTCATTGACATTTCACTTAGATTTCACTCACATTTCACTCATATTTCAATCACATTTCACTCACATTATACTCATATTTTACTGACATTTCATTCAAATTTCACTCATTTTACTCATTTCACATTTAACTAATATTTCACATACATTTTTCTCGTTTAGTATTTCAGATATTTAACGAACATATCACTCACATTTCACACAGATTTCAATCATTTCACGTTTCTCATATTTCACTCTCACATCATTCACATTTCGCTAATATTCCACACATTTTACTCACTTTTGTATTTTACTCATGTTTCACTCTTATTTCAATCACATTTCACTCACATTTTACTCTCATTTCATTTATTTTACTCATTTAACATTTACTCATTTTACTTAATCAAAATTTCGCCCTCACTTCACTTACATTTATCTCACATTTCCCTCACATTTCACATAAATTACACTCACATTTCACTAATTTCACTCGATTTTTATGTCACTCACATTTCACTAACATTAGCTTCATGTAACATTCCACACATTTCACGAATATTTTACTCACAATTCACTCACATTTCACACACAATTCATTGACATTTCACTTAGATTTCACTCACATTTCACTCATATTTCAATCACATTTCACTCACATTATACTCATATTTTACTGACATTTTATTCAAATTTCACTCATTTTACTCATTTCACATTTAACTAATATTTCACATACATTTTTCTCGTTTAGTATTTCAGATATTTAACGAACATATCACTCACATTTCACACAGATTTCAATCATTTCACGTTTCTCATATTTCACTCTCACATCATTCACATTTCGCTAATATTCCACACATTTTACTCACTTTTGTATTTTACTCATGTTTCACTCTTATTTCAATCACATTTCACTCACATTTTACTCTCATTTCATTTATTTTACTCATTTAACATTTACTCATTTCACTTAATCAAAATTTCGCCCTCACTTCACTTACATTTATCTCACATTTCCCTCACATTTCACATAAATTACACTCACATTTCACTAATTTCACTCGATTTTCATGTCACTCACATTTCACTAACATTTCACCCATTTAACACATTTAACAATTCACTTACATCTAACTCACATTTAACTCACATTTATCTCACATTTAAGTCACATTCATCTCACATTTTACTCACATTTCACTTAAATTGCACTCACATTTCACCCATTTAACTTGTTTCATATTTCGCTTACATTACACTCATATTTCATTAAACATTTCACTCAAATTTTAGTTAAATTTCACTTAAATTTCTGTCATATTTCACTCATTTCACATTTCACATATTTCGCTCACATTTCACTAAAATTGCACTCACATTTCAATCACATTTCACTCACATTAGCTTCATGTAACATTCCGCACATTTCACGAATATTTTACTCACAATTCACTCACATTTCACACACAATTCATTCACATTTCACTTAGATTTCACTCACATTTCACTCATATTTCCCACACATTTCAATTACATTTCACTCACATTTCACTGATTTCACATGTCACTCACATTTTACTCACATCTCACTCTTTTCACATTTCACCCATTTTACATTTCACTCACGTTTCATTCACATTTCACTCACATTTTAATAATTTCAATCATTTCACATTTCACTCACATTTCAATCATTTCACATTTCACACATTTTTCTTACATTTCACTAATGTTTCCCTCACATTTCTGTCAAATTTCGCTCACCTACCACTCACATTTCACTCACATTTTACTGTAATTTCACTCATATTTCACTGAAATTTTGCTCACATTTCACACGTTTACTCACATTTCACTGATTTTACAGTTCACACATTTCGCTAACATTTTCTTATTAGTCACTAACATTTCAATCACTTTATTATTTCACTAATATTTTACTTCTTTCTTTTCACTTTATTTACATGTCACTCACATCTCCTTCATTCCAAATTTCACTCATTTTACATTTCACTCATGTTTCATTCACATTACACTCATTTCGCTCACAATTTACTCATTTGATATTTCACAAATTTCACTCACTTTTCATTCACATAACACTCATTTCACCCACATTTTACTGATTTAATATTTTATACCTTTCACTCACATTTAGCAAACATTTAATTTATTTCATGTTTCACATATTTCACTCTTATATCACTCACATTTCACTAATATTCCACACATTTTACTCACTTTCATATTTCACTCATTTTTCACTCTTATTTCAATCACATTTAACTCACATTTATCTCACATTTCCCTCACATTTCAATAAATTGCACGCACATTTCACTAATTTCACTCGTTTTAAATGTCACTCACATTTCCATCACATTTCATTTAAATTGCA
Organism: Ascidiella aspersa; assembly: GCF_963924565.1. NCBI lineage: Eukaryota > Metazoa > Chordata > Ascidiacea > Phlebobranchia > Ascidiidae > Ascidiella > Ascidiella aspersa. The sequence continues at coordinate 23,364,795 of NC_139450.1, read as the reverse complement.
CTCACATTTCACTAATTTCACTCGTTTTACATGTCACTCACAGTTAACTCACATTTCACTTCCATTTCACTCATTTTTCAATCACATTTCGCTTACATTTCACTCAAATTTCACTTAAATTTTACTTACATTTCTATCATATTTTACTCAATTAATATTTCACACATTTTGCTCACATTTCGCTCACATTTCACTAATATTACACTCAAATTTCTATCACAATTCAATCATTTCACATTTCAATGATTTCACATTTCACACATTTTCCTTACATTTCACTAATGTTTCCCTCACATTTGAATCAAATTTCACACACCTTCCACTCACATTTCATTCACATTTCACTGTTATTTCACTCATATGTCACTAACATTTTTCACATTTTGCTAACATCTCAGTAATATTTCCCTCAGATTTTAATCACATAACACTCACATTTTACTACATTTCCATCACATTTTACTCACTTTTCACTCACATTTAATTCAATTCACATTTCACACATTTTACTAATATTTCCCTCACATTTCAATCAAATTTTACTCACATTTAACTAGTATTTCACTAACATTTTTCTCATATTTCACTCGTTTACTCACATTACACTCATTTTACATTTCACACATTTCGCTCACTGTTCACTAATTAGTCACAGACATTTCAATCCCATTTCACACACATTTCATTATTTTCACGTTTCACATATTTCACTCACATTTCAGTCATATTTCAATCATATTTCCGTCATATTTCCCTAACATTCCATTCAAATTTCACTCATTTCACACATTTTTAATGTCATTAACATTTCACTCAAATTTTAGTCATTTAACTTATATCACATTTCACTCACACTTCGCTTTTTTATTTCACTAATATTTCATTTCTCTCATTTCACTTATTTTACATGTCACTCACATCTCACTCATTCCAAATTTCACTCAATTTACATTTCACTCACGTTTCATTCACATTACACTCATTTCACTCACATTTGACTCATTTAATATTTTACACCTGTCACTCACATTTAACACACATTTTATTTATTTCATGTTTCACATATTTCACTCTTATGTCACTCACATTTCAATAGTATTCTGCACATTTTACTCACTTTTATATTTTACTCACATTTCACTCATATTTCAATCACATTTCACTCACATTATACTCATATTTTACTGAAATTTCATTCAAATTTCACTCATTTTACTCATTTCAAATTTAACTAAAGTTTCACATACATTTTTCTCGTTTAGTATTTCAGATATTTACCGAACATTTCACTCACATTTCACACAGATTTTATTCATTTCACGTTTCACATATTTGACTCACATTTCACTCACATTTTACTCACATTTCACTCACATTTCAATCACATTACTCTTATTTCACTCATGTTTTACTTATATGATATTTCGCATATTTCACTCACATTTCACTCACATTACACTCATTTCAGCCACATTTTACTGATTTAATATTTTACACCTTTCACTCACATTTAGCAAACATTTAATTTATTTCAGGTTTCACATATTTCACTCTTATATCACTCACATTTCACTAATATTCCACATATTTTACTCACTTTTATATTTCACTCATTTTTCACTCTTATTTCAATCACATTTAACTCACATTTCCCTCACATTTCAATAAATTGCACGCACATTTCACTAATTTAGCTCGTTTTAAATGTCACTCACATTTCATTCACATTTCACTTAATTTGCACTCACATTTCACTAAATTCACTCGTTTTACATGTCACTCACATTTCACTCACATTTCACCCATTTAACTTATTTCACATTTCACAAATTTCACGAATATTTCACTCATAATTCACTCACATTTCACATACATTTCATTCACAATTGACTTGGATTTCTCTCACATTTCGCTCATATTTCCCTCACATTTCACTTATATTTCACTCACATTTCACTTATATTCCGCACATTTTACTCACTTTTATATTTTACTCACATTTCATTCAAATTTTACTCATTTTACACATTTCACATTTAACTAACATTTCACATACATTTTACTCGTTTAGTATTTCAGATATATATCGAACATTTCACTCACATTTCTCACAGATTTCATTTATTTAACGTTTCACATATTTCACGGTCATATCACGCACATTTCACTAATAGTCCACACATTTTACTCACTTTTATATTTTACTCATTTTTTACTCCTATTTCAATCACATTTCGCTCACATTTTACTCACATTTGATTGATTTCACTCATTTCACATTTTAATCATTTTACTCAATCAACATTTCGCCCACACTTCACTCGCATTTATCTCACATTTACCTCTATCATTTCACTTAAATTGCACTGAAATTTCACTAATTTCTCCCGTTTAACATGTCACTCACATTTCCCTCACATTTCACCCATTTAACACATTTAACAATTCAATTACATTTAACTCACATTTATCGCACATTTATCGCACATTTCACTCAAATTTCTCTTAAATTTCACTTATATATCCATCATATTTTACTCATTTCACATTTCACATTTTTCGCTCACATTTCGCTCACATTTCACTAATATTACACTAACATTTCAATCACATTTGATTCATGTCACATTTCACACATTTCACGAATATTTCACTCACAATTCACTCACATTTCACAAACATTTCATTCACATTTCACTTAGATTTCACTCATATTTCGCTCATATTTCCCTCACGTTTTATTTACATTTCGCTAACAATTCACTGATTTTACATGACACTCACATCTCACTCATTCCAAATTTCACCCATTTTACATTTCACTCACGTTTCATTCAAATTTTTCTCATTTCGCTAATATCTCACGCATTTCACATTTCACTCAATTCACATTTCGCTCACATTTCAGTAATATTCCGACAAATTTCAATTACATAACACTAAAATTTCTCTCAGATTTGTTTCACGTTTCTCCCACATTTCACTCATTCCGCATTTCACTGATTTCGCTCACATTTCAATCACTTTTCACGCACATTTTAGTCAGATTTCAATCAAATTTCACTCACTTTACACTCATTTCACTCACGTTTTTCTTATTTGATATTTCGCAATTTTCACTCCCATTTCACTCACATTACACTCATTTCACTCACATTTTACTGATTTAATATTTTACACCTTTCACTCACATTTGGCACACATTTTATTTATTTCATGTTTCACATATTCCACTCTTATATCACTCACATTTCACTAATATTCGACACATTTTGCTCACTTTTATATTTTACTCATTTTTCACTCGTATTTCAATCACATTTAACTCACATTTAACTCACATTTCCCTCACATTTCAATAAATTGCACGCACATTTCACTAATTTAGCTCGTTTTAAATGTCACTCACATTTCATTCAGATTTCATTTAAATTGCACTCACATTTCACTAATTTCACTCGTTTTACATGTCACTCACATTTAACTCACATTTCGCCCATTTAACTTATTTCACATTTCACTTCCATTTCACTTACTCACATTTGATTGATTTCACTCATTTCACATTTTACTCATTTTACTCAATCAACATTTCGCCCACACTTCACTCGCATTTATCTCACATTTACCTCTATCATTTCACTTAAATTGCACTGAAATTTCACTAATTTCATTCGTTTAACATGTCACTCACATTTCACCCATTTAACACATTTAACAATTCACTTACATTTAAATCACATTTAACTCACATTTATCTCACATTTGACTCAAATTTCACTAAAATTTCACTTACATTTCCATCATATTTTACTCATTTCACATTTCACATATTTCGCTCACTTTTCGCTCACATTTCACTAATATTGTACTCACATTTCACACTCATTTCATTCACATTTCACTTCGATTTCACTCACATGTCACTCACATTTCACTCACATCTCAAACATTTCACATTTCACCCATTTTAAATTTCCCTCAGGTTTCAGTCGCATTTCACTCATTTTACTCACATTTCACCCACATTTCATTCACATTTCACTCACATTTCACTCACATTTCAATCATTCCACATATCAATCTTTTCATATTTCACACTTTTTTCTTACATTTCACTAAAGTTTACCTCACATTTCAATCAATTTTACTCACCTTCTACTCGCATTTTATTGTAATTTCACTAAGATTTTACTCACGTTTCACTCGTTTACGCACATTTCACTCATTTTACATTTGACACATTTCGCTCACATTTCTCTTATTAGTCACTAATATTTCAATCACATTCCGATCAAGTTTCCATCACATTTCACTCACACTTCGCTTTTTTATTTGACTAATATTTCACTTCTCTCATTTCACTTTATTTACATGTCACTCACATCTCACTCATTTCAAATTTCTATCACATTTCACTCACCTTTCACTCACACTTCGCTTTTTTATTTCACTAATATTTCACTTCTCTCATTTCAGTTTATTTACAAGTCACTCACATCTCACTCATTCCAAATTTAACTCATTTTACATTTCACTCACGTTTCATTCACATTACACTCATTTCACTCACAATTTACTCATTTGATATTTCACAAATTTCAATAACATAACACTCATTTCACCACATTTTACTGATTTAATATTTTATTCCTTTCACTCACATTTAGCAAACATTTAATTTATTTCATGTTTCACATATTTCACTCTTATATCACTCACATTTCACTAATATTCCACACATTTTACTCACTTTTATATTTCACTCATTTTTCACTCTTATTTCAATCACATTTAACTCACATTTAACTCACATTTCCCTCACATTTCAATAAATTGCACGCACATTTCACTAATTTAGCTCGTTTTAAATGTCACTCACATTTCATTCAGATTTCATTTAAATTGCACTCACATTTCACTAATTTCACTCGTTTTACATGTCACTCACATTTAACTCACATTTCGCCCATTTAACTTATTTCACATTTCACTTCCATTTCACTCATTTTTTACTCATATTTCGCTCACATTTCACTCAAATTTCACTTAAATTTTACATACATTTCTATCATATTTTACTCAATTAACATTTCACACATTTTGCTCACATTTCGCTCACATTTCACTAATATTGCACTCAAATTTCTATCACATTTCAATCATTTCACATTTCAATCATTTCACATTTCAAACATTTTCCTTACATTTCACTAATGTTTCCCTCACAGTTGAATCAAATTTCACACACCTTCCACTCACATTTCATTCACATTTCACTGTTATTTCAGTCATATGTCTCTAACATTTTTCACATTTTGCTAACATTTCAGTAATATTTCTCTCAGATTTCAATCACATAACACTCACATTTTACTACATTTCCATCACATTTTACTCACTTTTCACTCACATTCAATTCAATTCACATTTCACATTTTACTAATATTTCCCTCACATTTCAATCAAATTTTACTCACATTTTACTAGAATTTCACTAACATTTTACTCACATTTCACTCGTTTACTCACATTACACTCATTTTACATTTCACACATTTCGCTCACTGTTCACTATTAGTCACTGACATTTCAATCCCATTTCACACACATTTCATAATTTTCACGTTTCACATATTTCACTCACATTTCAGTCATATTTCAATCATATTTCCGTCATATTTCCCTAACATTCCATTCAAATTTCACTCATTTCTCACATTTTTAATGTCATTAACATTTCACTCAAACTTTAATCATTTAACTTATATCACATTTCACTCACACTTCGCTTTTTTATTTCACTAATATTTCATTTCTCTCATTTCACTTATTTTGCATGTCACTCACATCTCACTCATTCCAAATTTCACTCAATTTACATTTCACTCACGTTTCATTCACATTACACTCATTTCACTCACATTTGACTCATTTGATATTTCACAAATTTCACTCACAGTTCACTCACATTACACTCATTTCACCCACATTTTACTCATTTAATATTTTACACCTGTCACTCACATTTAAATCACATTTTATTTATTTCATGTTTCACATATTTCTCTCTTATGTCACTCACATTTCAATAGTATTCTGCACATTTTACTCACTTTTATATTTTACTCATATTACACTCATATTTCAATCACATTTCACTCACATTATACTCATATTTTACTGACATTTCATTCAAATTTCACTCATTTTACTCATTTCACATTTAACTAACATTTCACATACATTTTTCTCGTTTAGTATTTCAGATATTTACCGAAATTTTTACTCACATTTCACACAGATTTTATTCATTTCACGTTTCACATATTTGACTCACATTTCACTCACATTTTACTCACATTTCACTCACATTTCACTCACATTACACTCATTTCACTCACGTTTTACTTATTTGATATTTCGCATATTTCACAAATTTCACTCACATTACACTCATTTCACCCACATTTTACTGATTTAATATTTTACACCTTTCAGTCACATTTAGCACACATTTCATTAATTTCATGTTTCACATATTTCACTCTTAAATCCCTCATATTTCACTAATATTGCACACACATTTCAATCACATTTCACTCACATTTGATTCATGTCACATTTCACACATTTCACGAATGTTTCACTCACATTTCACTCACATTTCACTCACATTTCACAAACATTTCACTCACATTTCACTTAGATTTCACTCACATTTCGCTCATATTTCCCTCACATTTCTCTTACATTTTACTCATATTTCACTCACATTTCTCCCACATTTCACTCAAATTTCACTTAGATTTTACTCAAATTTCGCTCAAATTTCCCTCATATTTTACTTACATTTCACTCACATTTCACTGATTTTACATGTCACTCACTTTTCACTAACATCTACCTCATTGCAAATTTGACCCATTTTACATTTCACTCCCGTTTCATTCATATTTTTCTCATTTCGCTAATATCTCACTCATTTCACATTTCACCCATTTCAGATTTTACTCACATTTCATTCATATTTCCTTAAAATTTCTCTAAAATTTCACACATTTTACCCATTTCACTCAATTCACATTTCGCTCACATTTCAGAAATATTCCGTCACATTTCAATTACATGACACTCACATTTCACTCACATTTAATCCATTTCGCATTTCACGTATTTCACGAATATTTTACTAAAATTTCTTTCAAATTTCTCTCACATTACAATACCATTTCTTTCTCATTTATATCATATTTCTCTCACATTTGTTTCACATTTCTCTCACATTTCACTCATTTCACATTTCAATGATTTCGCTCACATTTCATTCACATTTCACTCACATTTCATACACATTTCACTCACATTTCACTCACATTACACTCATATTTTACTGACATTTCATTCAAATTTCACTCATTTTACTCATTTCACATTTAACTAACATTTCACATACATTTTTCTCGTTTAGTATTTCAGATATTTACCGAACATTTCACTCACATTTCACACAGATTTTATTCATTTCACGTTTCACATATTTGACTCACATTTCACTCACATTTTACTCACATTTCATTCACATTTCACTCACATTACACTCATTTCACTCACGTTTTACTTATTTGATATTTCGCATATTTCACTCACATTTCACTCAAATTACACTCATTTCACCACATTTTACTCATTTAATATTTTACACCATTCACTCACATTTAGCACACATTTTATTTATTTCATGTTTCACATGTTTCACATATTTCACTCTCATATCACTCACATTTCAATAATATTCCCCACATTTTACTCACTTTTATATTTTACTCACATTTCACTGATATTTCAATCACATTTCACTCACATTATACTCATATTTTACTGACATTTCATTCAAATTTCACTCATTTTACGCATTTCAAATTTAACTAATATTTCACAGACATTTTACTCGTTTAGTATTTCAGATATTCAACGAAAATTTCACTCAAATTTCACACAGATTTCATTCATTGCACATTTCATATATTTCACACTCAAATCACTAACATTTCACTAATAGTCCACACATTTTGGTCACTTTTATACTTTACTCATTTTTCACTCTTATTTCAAACGCATTTCACTCACATTTTACTCACATTTGATTGATTTCACTCATTTCACATTTTATTCATTTTACTCAATCAACATTTCGCCCACACTTCACTCGCATTTATCTCACATTTACCTCTATCATTTCACTTAAATTGCACTGAAATTTCACTAATTTCACTCGTTTAACATGTCACTCACATTTCACTCACATTTCACCCATTTAACACATTTAACAATTCACTTACATTTAACTCACATTTAACTCACATTTATCTCACATTTTATTCACATTTCACTTAAATTGCACTCACATTTCACCCATTTAACTTATTTCATATTTCACTTACATTCTACTCATATTTCACTAACATTTCCTTCAAATTTTACTTAAATTTCACTTAAATTTCTGTCATATTTTACTAATTTTAAATATCACATATTTCGCTCACATTTCACTAATATTGCACTCACATTTCAATCACATTTCACTCACATTAGCTTCATGTAACATTCCACACATTTCACGAATATTTTACTCACAATTCACTCACATTTCACACACAATTCATTGACATTTCACTTAGATTTCACTCACATTTCACTCATATTTCAATCACATTTCACTCACATTATACTCATATTTTACTGACATTTCATTCAAATTTCACTCATTTTACTCATTTCACATTTAACTAATATTTCACATACATTTTTCTCGTTTAGTATTTCAGATATTTAACGAACATATCACTCACATTTCACACAGATTTCAATCATTTCACGTTTCTCATATTTCACTCTCACATCATTCACATTTCGCTAATATTCCACACATTTTACTCACTTTTGTATTTTACTCATGTTTCACTCTTATTTCAATCACATTTCACTCACATTTTACTCTCATTTCATTTATTTTACTCATTTAACATTTACTCATTTTACTTAATCAAAATTTCGCCCTCACTTCACTTACATTTATCTCACATTTCCCTCACATTTCACATAAATTACACTCACATTTCACTAATTTCACTCGATTTTTATGTCACTCACATTTCACTAACATTAGCTTCATGTAACATTCCACACATTTCACGAATATTTTACTCACAATTCACTCACATTTCACACACAATTCATTGACATTTCACTTAGATTTCACTCACATTTCACTCATATTTCAATCACATTTCACTCACATTATACTCATATTTTACTGACATTTTATTCAAATTTCACTCATTTTACTCATTTCACATTTAACTAATATTTCACATACATTTTTCTCGTTTAGTATTTCAGATATTTAACGAACATATCACTCACATTTCACACAGATTTCAATCATTTCACGTTTCTCATATTTCACTCTCACATCATTCACATTTCGCTAATATTCCACACATTTTACTCACTTTTGTATTTTACTCATGTTTCACTCTTATTTCAATCACATTTCACTCACATTTTACTCTCATTTCATTTATTTTACTCATTTAACATTTACTCATTTCACTTAATCAAAATTTCGCCCTCACTTCACTTACATTTATCTCACATTTCCCTCACATTTCACATAAATTACACTCACATTTCACTAATTTCACTCGATTTTCATGTCACTCACATTTCACTAACATTTCACCCATTTAACACATTTAACAATTCACTTACATCTAACTCACATTTAACTCACATTTATCTCACATTTAAGTCACATTCATCTCACATTTTACTCACATTTCACTTAAATTGCACTCACATTTCACCCATTTAACTTGTTTCATATTTCGCTTACATTACACTCATATTTCATTAAACATTTCACTCAAATTTTAGTTAAATTTCACTTAAATTTCTGTCATATTTCACTCATTTCACATTTCACATATTTCGCTCACATTTCACTAAAATTGCACTCACATTTCAATCACATTTCACTCACATTAGCTTCATGTAACATTCCGCACATTTCACGAATATTTTACTCACAATTCACTCACATTTCACACACAATTCATTCACATTTCACTTAGATTTCACTCACATTTCACTCATATTTCCCACACATTTCAATTACATTTCACTCACATTTCACTGATTTCACATGTCACTCACATTTTACTCACATCTCACTCTTTTCACATTTCACCCATTTTACATTTCACTCACGTTTCATTCACATTTCACTCACATTTTAATAATTTCAATCATTTCACATTTCACTCACATTTCAATCATTTCACATTTCACACATTTTTCTTACATTTCACTAATGTTTCCCTCACATTTCTGTCAAATTTCGCTCACCTACCACTCACATTTCACTCACATTTTACTGTAATTTCACTCATATTTCACTGAAATTTTGCTCACATTTCACACGTTTACTCACATTTCACTGATTTTACAGTTCACACATTTCGCTAACATTTTCTTATTAGTCACTAACATTTCAATCACTTTATTATTTCACTAATATTTTACTTCTTTCTTTTCACTTTATTTACATGTCACTCACATCTCCTTCATTCCAAATTTCACTCATTTTACATTTCACTCATGTTTCATTCACATTACACTCATTTCGCTCACAATTTACTCATTTGATATTTCACAAATTTCACTCACTTTTCATTCACATAACACTCATTTCACCCACATTTTACTGATTTAATATTTTATACCTTTCACTCACATTTAGCAAACATTTAATTTATTTCATGTTTCACATATTTCACTCTTATATCACTCACATTTCACTAATATTCCACACATTTTACTCACTTTCATATTTCACTCATTTTTCACTCTTATTTCAATCACATTTAACTCACATTTATCTCACATTTCCCTCACATTTCAATAAATTGCACGCACATTTCACTAATTTCACTCGTTTTAAATGTCACTCACATTTCCATCACATTTCATTTAAATTGCACTCACATTTCACTAATTTCACTCGTTTTACATGTCACTCACAGTTAACTCACATTTCACTTCCATTTCACTCATTTTTCAATCACATTTCGCTTACATTTCACTCAAATTTCACTTAAATTTTACTTACATTTCTATCATATTTTACTCAATTAATATTTCACACATTTTGCTCACATTTCGCTCACATTTCACTAATATTACACTCAAATTTCTATCACAATTCAATCATTTCACATTTCAATGATTTCACATTTCACACATTTTCCTTACATTTCACTAATGTTTCCCTCACATTTGAATCAAATTTCACACACCTTCCACTCACATTTCATTCACATTTCACTGTTATTTCACTCATATGTCACTAACATTTTTCACATTTTGCTAACATCTCAGTAATATTTCCCTCAGATTTTAATCACATAACACTCACATTTTACTACATTTCCATCACATTTTACTCACTTTTCACTCACATTTAATTCAATTCACATTTCACACATTTTACTAATATTTCCCTCACATTTCAATCAAATTTTACTCACATTTAACTAGTATTTCACTAACATTTTTCTCATATTTCACTCGTTTACTCACATTACACTCATTTTACATTTCACACATTTCGCTCACTGTTCACTAATTAGTCACAGACATTTCAATCCCATTTCACACACATTTCATTATTTTCACGTTTCACATATTTCACTCACATTTCAGTCATATTTCAATCATATTTCCGTCATATTTCCCTAACATTCCATTCAAATTTCACTCATTTCACACATTTTTAATGTCATTAACATTTCACTCAAATTTTAGTCATTTAACTTATATCACATTTCACTCACACTTCGCTTTTTTATTTCACTAATATTTCATTTCTCTCATTTCACTTATTTTACATGTCACTCACATCTCACTCATTCCAAATTTCACTCAATTTACATTTCACTCACGTTTCATTCACATTACACTCATTTCACTCACATTTGACTCATTTAATATTTTACACCTGTCACTCACATTTAACACACATTTTATTTATTTCATGTTTCACATATTTCACTCTTATGTCACTCACATTTCAATAGTATTCTGCACATTTTACTCACTTTTATATTTTACTCACATTTCACTCATATTTCAATCACATTTCACTCACATTATACTCATATTTTACTGAAATTTCATTCAAATTTCACTCATTTTACTCATTTCAAATTTAACTAAAGTTTCACATACATTTTTCTCGTTTAGTATTTCAGATATTTACCGAACATTTCACTCACATTTCACACAGATTTTATTCATTTCACGTTTCACATATTTGACTCACATTTCACTCACATTTTACTCACATTTCACTCACATTTCAATCACATTACTCTTATTTCACTCATGTTTTACTTATATGATATTTCGCATATTTCACTCACATTTCACTTACATTACACTCATTTCAGCCACATTTTACTGATTTAATATTTTACACCTTTCACTCACATTTAGCAAACATTTAATTTATTTCAGGTTTCACATATTTCACTCTTATATCACTCACATTTCACTAATATTCCACATATTTTACTCACTTTTATATTTCACTCATTTTTCACTCTTATTTCAATCACATTTAACTCACATTTCCCTCACATTTCAATAAATTGCACGCACATTTCACTAATTTAGCTCGTTTTAAATGTCACTCACATTTCATTCAGATTTCATTTAAATTGCACTCACATTTCACTAATTTCACTCGTTTTACATGTCACTCACATTTAACTCACATTTCGCCCATTTAACTTATTTCACATTTCACTTCCATTTCACTCATTTTTTACTCATATTTCGCTCACATTTCACTCAAATTTCACTTAAATTTTACATACATTTCTATCATATTTTACTCAATTAACATTTCACACATTTTGCTCACATTTCGCTCACATTTCACTAATATTGCACTCAAATTTCTATCACATTTCAATCATTTCACATTTCAATCATTTCACATTTCAAACATTTTCCTTACATTTCACTAATGTTTCCCTCACAGTTGAATCAAATTTCACACACCTTCCACTCACATTTCATTCACATTTCACTGTTATTTCAGTCATATGTCTCTAACATTTTTCACATTTTGCTAACATTTCAGTAATATTTCTCTCAGATTTCAATCACATAACACTCACATTTTACTACATTTCCATCACATTTTACTCACTTTTCACTCACATTCAATTCAATTCACATTTCACATTTTACTAATATTTCCCTCACATTTCAATCAAATTTTACTCACATTTTACTAGTATTTCACTAACATTTTACTCACATTTCACTCGTTTACTCACATTACACTCATTTTACATTTCACACATTTCGCTCACTGTTCACTATTAGTCACTGACATTTCAATCCCATTTCACACACATTTCATTATTTTCACGTTTCACATATTTCACTCACATTTCAGTCATATTTCAATCATATTTCCGTCATATTTCCCTAACATTCCATTCAAATTTCACTCATTTCTCACATTTTTAATGTCATTAACATTTCACTCAAACTTTAATCATTTAACTTATATCACATTTCACTCACACTGTGCTTTTTTATTTCACTAATATTTCATTTCTCTCATTTCACTTATTTTGCATGTCACTCACATCTCACTCATTCCAAATTTCACTCAATTTACATTTCACTCACGTTTCATTCACATTACACTCATTTCACTCACATTTGACTCATTTGATATTTCACAAATTTCACTCACAGTTCACTCACATTACACTCATTTCACCCACATTTTACTCATTTAATATTTTACACCTGTCACTCACATTTAAATCACATTTTATTTATTTCATGTTTCACATATTTCTCTCTTATGTCACTCACATTTCAATAGTATTCTGCACATTTTACTCACTTTTATATTTTACTCATATTACACTCATATTTCAATCACATTTCACTCACATTATACTCATATTTTACTGACATTTCATTCAAATTTCACTCATTTTACTCATTTCACATTTAACTAACATTTCACATACATTTTTCTCGTTTAGTATTTCAGATATTTACCGAAATTTTCACTCACATTTCACACAGATTTTATTCATTTCACGTTTCACATATTTGACTCACATTTCACTCACATTTTACTCACATTTCACTCACATTTCACTCACATTACACTCATTTCACTCACGTTTTACTTATTTGATATTTCGCATATTTCACAAATTTCACTCACATTACACTCATTTCACCCACATTTTACTGATTTAATATTTTACACCTTTCACTCACATTTAGCACACATTTCATTAATTTCATGTTTCACATATTTCACTCTTAAATCCCTCATATTTCACTAATATTGCACACACATTTCAATCACATTTCACTCACATTTGATTCATGTCACATTTCACACATTTCACGAATGTTTCACTCACATTTCACTCACATTTCACTCACATTTCACAAACATTTCACTCACATTTCACTTAGATTTCACTCACATTTCGCTCATATTTCCCTCACATTTCTCTTACATTTTACTCATATTTCACTCACATTTCTCCCACATTTCACTCAAATTTCACTTAGATTTTACTCAAATTTCGCTCAAATTTCCCTCATATTTTACTTACATTTCACTCACATTTCACTGATTTCACATGTCACTCACTTTTCACTAACATCTACCTCATTGCAAATTTGACCCATTTTACATTTCACTCCCGTTTCATTCATATTTTTCTCATTTCGCTAATATCTCACTCATTTCACATTTCACCCATTTCAGATTTTACTCACATTTCATTCATATTTCCTTAAAATTTCTCTAAAATTTCACACATTTTACCCATTTCACTCAATTCACATTTCGCTCACATTTCAGAAATATTCCGTCACATTTCAATTACATGACACTCACATTTCACTCACATTTAATCCATTTCGCATTTCACATATTTCACGAATATTTTACTAAAATTTCTTTCAAATTTCTCTCACATTACAATACCATTTCTTTCTCATTTATATCATATTTCTCTCACATTTGTTTCACATTTCTCTCACATTTCACTCATTTCACATTTCAATGATTTCGCTCACATTTCATTCACATTTCACTCACATTTCATACACATTTCACTCACATTTCACTCACATTATACTCATATTTTACTGACATTTCATTCAAATTTCACTCATTTTACTCATTTCACATTTAACTAACATTTCACATACATTTTTCTCGTTTAGTATTTCAGATATTTACCGAACATTTCACTCACATTTCACACAGATTTTATTCATTTCACGTTTCACATATTTGACTCACATTTCACTCACATTTTACTCACATTTCATTCACATTTCACTCACATTACACTCATTTCACTCACGTTTTACTTATTTGATATTTCGCATATTTCACTCACATTTCACTCAAATTACACTCATTTCACCACATTTTACTCATTTAATATTTTACACCATTCACTCACATTTAGCACACATTTTATTTATTTCATGTTTCACATGTTTCACATATTTCACTCTCATATCACTCACATTTCAATAATATTCCCCACATTTTACTCACTTTTATAATTTACTCACATTTCACTGATATTTCAATCACATTTCACTCACATTATACTCATATTTTACTGACATTTCATTCAAATTTCACTCATTTTACGCATTTCAAATTTAACTAACATTTCACAGACATTTTACTCGTTTAGTATTTCAGATATTCAACGAAAATTTCACTCAAATTTCACACAGATTTCATTCCTTGCACATTTCATATATTTCACACTCAAATCACTAACATTTCACTAATAGTCCACACATTTTGGGCACTTTTATACTTTACTCATTTTTCACTCTTATTTCAATCGCATTTCACTCACATTTTACTCACATTTGATTGATTTCACTCATTTCACATTTTATTCATTTTACTCAATCAACATTTCGCCCACACTTCACTCGCATTTATCTCACATTTACCTCTATCATTTCACTTAAATTGCACTGAAATTTCACTAATTTCACTCGTTTAACATGTCACTCACATTTCACTCACATTTCACCCATTTAACACATTTAACAATTCACTTACAGTTAACTCACATTTAACTCACATTTATCTCACATTTAAGTCACATTTATCTCACATTTTACTCACATTTCACTTAAATTGCACTCACATTTCACCCATTTAACTTATTTCATATTTCACTTACATTACACTCATATTTCACTAACATTTCCTTCAAATTTTACTTAAATTTCACTTAAATTTCTGTCATATTTTACTCATTTTAAATATCACATATTTCGCTCACATTTCACTAATATTGCACTCACATTTCAATCACATTTCACTCACATTAGCTTCATGTAACATTCCACACATTTCACGAATATTTTACTCACAATTCACTCACATTTCACACACAATTCATTGACATTTCACTTAGATTTCACTCACATTTCTCTCATATTTCAATCACATTTCACTCACATTATACTCATATTTTACTGACATTTCATTCAAATTTCACTCATTTTACTCATTTCACATTTAACTAATATTTCACATACATTTTTCTCGTTTAGTATTTCAGATATTCAACGAACATATCACTCACATTTCACACAGATTTCAATCATTTCACGTTTCTCATATTTCACTCTCACATCATTCACATTTCGCTAATATTCCACACATTTTACTCACTTTTGTATTTTACTCATGTTTCACTCTTATTTCAATCACATTTCACTCACATTTTACTCTCATTTCATTTATTTTACTCATTTAACATTTACTCATTTTACTTAATCAAAATTTCGCCCTCACTTCACTTACATTTATCTCACATTTCCCTCACATTTCACATAAATTACACTCACATTTCACTAATTTCACTCGATTTTCATGTCACTCACATTTCACTAACATTAGCTTCATGTAACATTCCACACATTTCACGAATATTTTACTCACAATTCTCTCACATTTCACACACAATTCATTGACATTTCACTTAGATTTCACTCAAATTTCACTCATATTTCAATCACATTTCACTCACATTATACTCATATATTACTGACATTTCATTCAAATTTCACTCATTTTACTCATTTCACATTCAACTAATATTTCACATACATTTTTCTCGTTTAGTATTTCAGATATTTAACGAACATATCAATCACATTTCACACAGATTTCAATCATTTCACGTTTCTCATATTTCACTCTCACATCATTCACATTTCGCTAATATTCCACACATTTTACTCACTTTTGTATTTTACTCATGTTTCACTCTTATTTCAATCACATTTCACTCACATTTTACTCTCATTTCATTTATTTTACTCATTTAACATTTACTCATTTCACTTAATCAAAATTTCGCCCTCACTTCACTTACATTTATCTAACATTTCCCTCACATTTCACATAAATTACACTCACATTTCACTAATTTCACTCGATTTTCATGTCACTCACATTTCACTAACATTTCACCCATTTAACACATTTAACAATTCACTTACATCTAACTCACATTTAACTCACATTTATCTCACATTTAAGTCACATTCATCTCACATTTTACTCACATTTCACTTAAATTGCACTCACATTTCACCCATTTAACTTGTTTTCATATTTCACTTACATTACACTCATATTTCATTAAACATTTCACTCAAATTTTAGTTAAATTTCACTTAAATTTCTGTCAAATTTCACTCATTTCACATTTCACATATTTCGCTCACATTTCACTAATATTGCACTCACATTTCAATCACATTTCACTCACATTAGCTTCATGTAACATTCCGCACATTTCACGAATATTTTACTCACAATTCACTCACATTTCACACACAATTCATTCACATTTCACTTAGATTTCACTCACATTTCACTCATATTTCCCACACATTTCAATTACATTTCACTCACATTTCACTGATTTCACATGTCACTCACATTTTACTCACATCTCACTCTTTTCACATTTCACCCATTTTACATTTCACTCACATTTTAATAATTTCAATCATTTCACATTTTCACTCACATTTCAATCATTTCACATTTCACACATTTTTCTTACATTTCACTAATGTTTCCCTCACATTTCTGTCAAATTTCGCTCACCTACCACTCACATTTCACTCACATTTTACTGTAATTTCACTCATATTTCACTGAAATTTTGCTCACATTTCACACGTTTACTCACATTTCACTGATTTTACAGTTCACAAATTTCGCTAACATTTTCTTATTAGTCACTAACATTTCAATCACTTTATTATTTCACTAATATTTTACTTCTTTCTTTTCACTTTATTTACATGTCACTCACATCTCCTTCATTCCAAATTTCACTCATTTTACATTTCACTCATGTTTCGTTCACATTACACTCATTTCGCTCACAATTTACTCATTTGATATTTCACAAATTTCACTCACTTTTCATTCACATAACACTCATTTCACCCACATTTTACTGATTTAATATTTTATACCTTTCACTCACATTTAGCAAACATTTAATTTATTTCATGTTTCACATATTTCACTCTTATATCACTCACATTTCACTAATATTCCACACATTTTACTCACTTTCATATTTCACTCATTTTTCACTCTTATTTCAATCACATTTAACTCACATTTATCTCACATTTCCCTCACATTTCAATAAATTGCACGCACATTTCACTAATTTCACTCGTTTTAAATGTCACTCACATTTCCATCACATTTCATTTAAATTGCACTCACATTTCACTAATTTCACTCGTTTTACATGTCACTCACAGTTAACTCACATTTCACTTCCATTTCACTCATTTTTCAATCATATTTCGCTCACATTTCACTCAAATTTCACTTAAATTTTACTTACATTTCTATCATATTTTACTCAATTAACATTTCACACATTTTGCTCGCATTTCGCTCACATTTCACTAATATTACACTCAAATTTCTATCACAATTCAATCATTTCACATTTCAATGATTTCACATTTCACACATTTTCCTTACATTTCACTAATGTTTCCCTCACATTTGAATCAAATTTCACACACCTTCCACTCACATTTCATTCACATTTCACAGTTATTTCAATCATATGTCACTAACATTTTTCACATTTTGCTAACATCTCAGTAATATTTCCCTCAGATTTTAATCACATAACACTCACATTTTACTACATTTCCATCACATTTTACTCACTTTTCACTCACATTTAATTCAATTCACATTTCACACATTTTACTAATATTTCCCTCACATTTCAATCAAATTTTACTCACATTTTACTAGTATTTCACTAACATTTTTCTCATATTTCACTCGTTTACTCACATTACACTCATTTTACATTTCACACATTTCGCTCACTGTTCACTAATTAGTCACAGACATTTCAATCCATTTCACACACATTTCATTATTTTTCACGTTCACATATTTCACTCACATTTCAGTCATATTTCAATCATATTTCCGTCATATTTCCCTAACATTCCATTCAAATTTCACTCATTTCACACATTTTAATGTCATTAACATTTCACTCAAATTTTAGTCATTTAACTTATATCACATTTCACTCACACTTCGCTTTTTATTTCACTAATATTTCATTTCTCTCATTTCACTTATTTTACATGTCACTCACATCTCACTCATTCCAAATTTCACTCAATTTACATTTCACTCACGTTTCATTCACATTACACTCATTTCACTCACATTTGACTCATTTAATATTTTACACCTGTCACTCACATTTAACACACATTTTATTTATTTCATGTTTCACATATTTCACTCTTATGTCACTCACATTTCAATAGTATTCTGCACATTTTACTCACTTTTATATTTTACTCACATTTCACTCATATTTCAATCACATTTCACTCACATTATACTCATATTTTACTGAAATTTCATTCAAATTTCACTCATTTTACTCATTTCAAATTTAACTAAAGTTTCACATACATTTTTCTCGTTTAGTATTTCAGATATTTACCGAACATTTCACTCACATTTCACACAGATTTCATTCATTTCACGTTTCACATATTTGACTCACATTTCACTCACATTTTACTCACATTTCACTCACATTTCACTCACATTACACTCATTTCAGCCACATTTTACTGATTTAATATTTTACACCTTTCACTCACATTTAGCACACATTTTATTTATTTCAGGTTTCACATATTTCACTCTTAATCGCTCATATTTCACTAATATTGCACACACATTTCAATCGCATTTCACTCACATTTGATTCATGTCACATTTCACACATTTCACGAATGTTTCACTCACATTTCACTCACATTTCACAAACATTTCACTCACATTTTACTTAGATTTCACTCACATTTCGCTCATATTTCCCTCACATTTCTCTTACATTTTACTCATATTTCACTCACATTTCTCCCACATTTCACTCAAATTTCACTTGGATTTTACTCAAATTTCGCTCAAATTTCCCTCATATTTTACTTACATTTCACTCACATTTCACTGATTTTACATGTCACTCACTTTTCACTAACATCTACCTCCATGCAAATTTGACCCATTTTACATTTCATTCCCGTTTCATTCACATTTTTCTCATTTCGCTAATATCTCACTCATTTCACATTTCACCCATTTCAGATTTTACTCACATTTCATTCATATTTCCTTAAAATTTCTCTAATATTTCACACATTTTACCCATTTCACTCAATTCACATTTCGCTCACATTTCAGAAATATTCCGTCACATTTCAATTACATGACACTCACATTTCACTCACATTTAGTCCATTTCGCATTTCACATATTTCACGAATATTTTACTGAAATTTCTTTCAAATTTCTCTCACATTACAATACCATTTCCTTCTCATTTATATCATATTTCTGTCACATTTGTTTCACATTTCTCTCACATTTCACTCATTTCACATTTCAATGATTTCGCTAACATTTCATTCACATTTCACTCACATTTTACTCACATTTCACTCACATTTCACTCACATTACACTCATTTCAGCACATTTTACTCATTTAATATTTTACACCTTTCACTCACATTTAGCACATATTTTATTTATTTCATGTTTCACATATTTCAATCTCATATCACTCACATTTCAATAATATTCCCCATATTTTACTCACTTTGATATTTTACTGACATTTCACTCATATTTCAATCACACTTCACTCACATTTTACACATTTTTCTTATATTTCACTAATGTTTCCCTCACATTTCAATCAAATTTCACTCACCTTCTACTCACATTTCACTCAAATTTTATTGTAATTTCGCTTATATTTCACTAACATTTTACTCACGTTTCACTCGTTTACTAACATTTCACTCATTTTACATTTCATACATTTCGCTCACATTTCTCTTATTAGTCACTAACATTTCAATCACACTTCGCTTTTTTATTTCACTAATATTTCACTTCTCTCTTTTCACTTATTTTACATGTCACTCACATCTCACTCATTGCAAATTTCACCCATTTTACATTTCAGTCACGTTTCATTCACATTTCACTCCTTTCACTCACATTTTACTCATTTGATATTTCACAAATTTCACTCCCATTTCACTCAAATTACACTCATTTCACCCACATTTTACTGATTTAATATTTTAACCTTTCACTCACATTTGGCACACATTTTATTTATTTCATGTTTCACATATTTCACTCTTATATCACTCACATTTCACTAATATTCCACACATTTCACTCACATTTTACTCACATTTCATTCATTTTACTCATTTCACATTTTACTCATTTTACTCATTTCACATTTTACTCATTTTACTCAATCAACATTTGGCCCACACTTCACTCACATTTATCTCACATTTCCGTCATATTTCACTTAAATTGCACAAACATTTCACTAATTTCACTCGTTTTTCATGTGATTCACATTTCACTCACATTTCACCCAGTTAACATATTTAAGAATTCATTTACATTTTATTCACATTTAACTCAAATTGATCTCACATTTAACTCAAATTTATCTCACATTACTATCACATTTCACTCAAATTTCACTTAAATTTCACTTACATGTCACTCACATCTCCCTCATTCCAAATTTCACTCATTTTACATTTCACTCATGTTTCATTCACATTACACTCATTTCGCTCACAATTTACTCATTTGATGTTTCACAAATTTCACTCACTTTTCATTCACATAACACTCATTTCACCCACATTTTACTGATTTAATATTTTATACCTTTCACTCACATTTAGCAAACATTTAATTTATTTCATGTTTCACATATTTCACTCTTATATCACTCACATTTCACTAATATTCCACACATTTTACTCACTTTCATATTTCACTCATTTTTCACTCTTATTTCAATCACATTTAACTCACATTTATCTCACATTTCCCTCACATTTCAATAAATTGCACGCACATTTCACTAATTTCACTCGTTTTAAATGTCACTCACATTTCCATCACATTTCATTTAAATTGCACTCACATTTCACTAATTTCACTCGTTTTACATGTCACTCACAGTTAACTCACATTTCACTTCCATTTCACTCATTTTTCAATCACATTTCGCTCACATTTCACTCAAATTTCACTTAAATTTTACTTACATTTCTATCATATTTTACTCAATTAACATTTCACATATTTTGCTCACATTTCGCTCACATTTCACTAATATTACACTCAAATTTCTATCACAATTCAATCATTTCACATTTCAATGATTTCACATTTCACACAATTTCCTTACATTTCACTAATGTTTCCCTCACATTTGAATCAAATTTCACAAACCTTCCACTCACATTTCACTGTTATTTCACTCGTATGTCTCTAACATTTTTCACATTTTGCTAACATCTCAGTAATATTTCCCTCAGATTTTAATCACATAACACTCACATTTTACTACATTTCCATCACATTTTACTCATTTTTCACTCACATTTAATTCAATTCACATTTCACACATTTTACTAATATTTCCCTCACATTTCAATCAACTTTTACTCACATTTTACTAGTATTTCACTAACATTTTTCTCATATTTCACTCGTTTACTCACATTACACTCATTTTACATTTCACACATTTCGCTCACTGTTCACTAATTAGTCACAGACATTTCAATCCCATTTCACACACATTTCATTATTTTCACGTTTCACATATTTCACTCACATTTCAGTCATATTTCAATCATATTTCCGTCATATTTCCCTAACATTCCATTCAAATTTCACTCATTTCACACATTTTTAATGTCATTAACATTTCACTCAAATTTTAGTCATTTAACTTATATCACATTTCACTCACACTTCGCTTTTTTATTTCACTAATATTTCATTTCTCTCATTTCACTTATTTTACATGTCACTCACATCTCACTCATTCCAAATTTCACTCAATTTACATTTCACTCACGTTTCATTCACATTACACTCATTTCACTCACATTTGACTCATTTAATATTTTACACCTGTCGCTCACATTTAACACACATTTTATTTATTTCATGTTTCACATATTTCACTCTTATGTCACTCACATTTCAATAGTATTCTGCACATTTTACTCACTTTTATATTTTACTCACATTTCACTCATATTTCAATCACATTTCACTCACATTATACTCATATTTTACTGAAATTTCATTCAAATTTCACTCATTTTACTCATTTCAAATTTAACTAAAGTTTCACATACATTTTTCTCGTTTAGTATTTCAGATATTTACCGAACATTTCACTCACATTTCACACAGATTTTATTCATTTCACGTTTCACATATTTGACTCACATTTCACTCACATTTTACTCACATTTCACTCACATTTCACTCACATTACTCTTATTTCACTCACGTTTTACTTATATGATATTTCGCATATTTCACTCACATTTCACTCACATTACACTCATTTCAGCCACATTTTACTGATTTAATATTTTACACCTTTCACTCACATTTAGCACACATTTTATTTATTTCAAGTTTCACATATTTCACTCTTAAATCGCTCATATTTCACTAATATTGCACACACATTTCAATCGCATTTCACTCACATTTGATTCATGTCACATTTCACATATTTCACGAATGTTTCACTCACATTTCACTCACATTTCACTCACATTTCACTCACATTTCACAAACATTTCACTCACATTTTACTTAGATTTCACTCACATTTCGCTCATATTTCCCTCACATTTCTCTTACATTTTACTCATATTTCACTCACATTTCTCCCACATTTCACTCAAATTTCACTTGGATTTTACTCAAATTTTGCTCAAATTTCCCTCATATTTTACTTACATTTCACTCACATTTCACTGATTTTACATGTCACCCACTTTTCACTAACATCTACCTCCATGCAAATTTGACCCATTTTACATTTCATTCCCGTTTCATTCACATTTTTCTCATTTCGCTAATATCTCACTCATTTCACATTTCACCCATTTCAGATTTTACTCACATTTCATTCATATTTCCTTAAAATTTCTCTAACATTTCACACATTTTACCCATTTCACTCAATTCACATTTCGCTCACATTTCAGAAATATTCCGTCACATTTCAATTACATGACACTCACATTTCACTCACATTTAGTCCATTTCGCATTTCACATATTTCACGAATATTTTACTGAAATTTCTCTCACATTACAATACCATTTCCTTCTCATTTATATCATATTTCTGTCACATTTGTTTCACATTTCTCTCACATTTCACTCATTTCACATTTCAATGATTTCGCTCACATTTCATTCACATTTCACTCACATTTTACTTACATTTCACTCACATTTCACTCACATTACACTCATTTCAGCACATTTTACTCATTTAATATTTTACACCTTTCACTCACATTTAGCACATATTTTATTTATTTCATGTTTCACATATTTCACTCTCATATCACTCACATTTCAATAATATTCCCCACATTTTACTCACTTTTATATTTTACTGACATTTTACTCATATTTCAATCACACTTCACTCACATTTTACACATTTTTCTTATATTTCACTAATGTTTCCCTCACATTTCAATCATTTCACTCACCTTCTACTCACATTTCACTCAAATTTTAATGTAATTTCGCTTATATTTCACAAACATTTTACTCACGTTTCACTCGTTTACTAACATTTCACTCATTTTACATTTCATACATTTCGCTCACATTTCTCTTATTAGTCACTAACATTTCAATCACACTTCGCTTTTTTATTTCACTAATATTTCACTTCTCTCTTTTCACTTATTTTACATGTCACTCACATCTCGCTCATTGCAAATTTCACCCATTTTACATTTCAGTCACGTTTCATTCACATTTCACTCCTTTCACTCACATTTTACTCATTTGATATTTCACAAATTTCACTACCATTTCACTCAAATTACACTCATTTCACCCACATTTTACTGATTTAATATTTTAACCTTTCACTCACATTTGGCACACATTTTATTTATTTCATGTTTCACATATTTCACTCTTATATCACTCACATTTCACTAATATTCCACACATTTTACTCATTTTTATATTTTACTAATTTTTCACTCTTATTTCAATCACATTTTAGTAACATTTTACTCACATTTTACTCACATTTTATTAATTTTACTCATTTCACATTTTACTCATTTTACTCAATCAACATTTGGCCCACACTTCACTCACATTTATTTCACATTTCGCTCACATTTCACTAATATTACTCTCACATTTCAATCACATTTCAACCACATTTGATTCATGTCATTTTTCACACATTTCAAGAAAATTTCACTCACAATTCACTAACATTTCACATTCATTTCATTCACATTTCACTTAGATTTCACTCACATTTGATTCATGTCACATTTCACACATTTCACGAAAATTTCACTCACAATTCACTAACATTTCACATTCATTTCATTCACATTTCACTTAGATTTCACTCACATTTGATTCATGTCACATTTCACACATTTCACGAAAATTTCACTCACAATTCACTAACATTTCACTTTTATTTCTCTCACATTTCATTGATTTTACATGTCACTGGAATTTCACTCAAATCCCACACTAATCACATTTCACTCACGTTTCAGTCACATTTCACTCATTTCATTCACATTTCACCCACTCTTCAATCACATTTCACTTACATTTGCTTCATGTCACATTTCACACAATTCACTCACATTTCACAAAATTTTCATTCACATTTCACTTAGATTTCAATCACATTTCGCTCATATTTCACTCACGTTTCCGTCACATTTCACTCATTTCATTCACATTTCACCCACACTTCATTCACATTTCACTCACATTTCAATCATTCCACATTTTACTCACATTTCAATCATTTCACATTTCAAACATTTTTCTTACATTTCACTAATGTTTCCCTAACATTTCAATCAAATTTCAGTCACTTTCTACTCACATTTCACTCACATTTTATTGTAATTTCAATCATATTTCACTAAAATTTCACTCACATTTCATTCGTTTACACACATTTCACTCATTTTACATTTCACACATTTCGTTCACATTTCTCTTTTTAGTCAATAACATTTCAATCACATTCCGATCAAATTTCCATCACATTTCACTCAGACTTCGCTTTTTTATTTGACTAATATTTCACTTCTCTCATTTCACTTATTTTACATGTCACTCACTTCTCACTCATTCCAAATTTCACCCATTTTACATTTCACTCAGGTTTCATTCACATTACACTCATTTCACTCACATTTTACTAATGTGATATTTCACAAATTTCACTCACATTTAGCACACATTTTATTTTGTTCATATTTTATATACATCACTCTTATATCACTCACATTTCACTAATATTCCACACATTTTACTCACTTTTGTACTTTACTCAATTTTCACTCTTATTTCAATCAAATTTCACTTACATTTTACTCACATTTCATTCTTTTTACTCATTTCAATTTTACTCATTTTACTCAAACAAAATTTCGCTCACACTTCACTCACATTTATCTCACATTTCGCTCACATTTCACAAATATTGCTCTCACATTTCAATCACATTTCACTCACATTTGATTCATGTCACATTTCACACATTTCACGAATATTTCACTCACAATTCACTTCTATTTCACAAACATTTCAATCCCATTTCACTTAGATTTCATTCATATTTTGCTCATATTTCCCTCACGTTTTACTTACATTTCGCTCACATTTCACTGATTTTACATGACACTCACATCTCCCTCATTCCAAATTTCACCCATTTCAGATTTAACTCACATTTCATTCATATTTCACTAAAATTTCCCTAACATTTCACACATTTTACGCATTTCACTCAATTCACATTTGCTCTCATTTCAGTAATATTCCGTCAAATTTCAATTACATAACACTAACATTTCTCACACATTTGTTTCACGTTTCTCACAAATTTCACTCATTCCACATTTCATTGATTTCGCTCACATTTCATTCACTTTTCACTCACATTTTAGTGACATTTCAATCACATTTCACTCACTTTACACTAATTTCACTCACGTTTTACTTACTTGATATTTCGCAAATTTCACTTACATTTCACTCACATTACACTAATTTCACCCACATTTTATTGATTTAATATTTTACACCTTTCACTCACATTTAGCACACATTTTATTTATTTCATGTTTCACATATTCCACTCTTATACCACTCACATTTCACTAATATTCCTCACATTTTCCTCACTTTTATATTTTACTCTTTTTTCACTCGTATTTCAATCACATTTCACTCACATTTTACACAAATCCATTCATTTTAGTCATTTCACATTTTACTCATTTTGCTCAATCAACATTTCGCCCACACTTCACTCCAATTTATCTCACCTTTCGCTCATATTTCGCTAATATTGCACTCACATTTCACTTAGATTTCACTCATATTCATTTATATCACATTTTTCTCACATTTGTTTCACGTTTCTCCCACATTTCGCTTATTCCACATTTCTCTGATTTCGCTCACATTTCAATCACATTTCACTCACATTTTACTCACATTTCACTCACATTACACTCATTTCACTCACGTTTTACTTATTTGATATTTCGCATATTTCACTCACATTACACTCATTTCATCCACATTTTACTGATTTAATATTTTACACCTTTCACTCACATTTAGCACACATTTTATTTATTTCATGTTTCACATATTTCACTCTCAAATCACTCATATTTCACTAATATTGCACACACATTTCAATCACATTTCACTCACATTTGATTCATGTCACATATCACACATTTCACGAATGTTTCGCTCACATTTCACTCACATTTCACTCACATTTCACAAACATTTCACAAACATTTAACTTAGATTTCACTCACATTTCGCTCATATTTCCCTCACATTTTTCTTACATTTTACTCATATTTCACTCACATTTCTCCCACATTTCACTCAAATTTCACTTAGATTTTACTCAAATTTCGCTCAAATTTCCCTCATATTTTGCTTACTTTTCACTCATATTTCACTGATTTTACATGTCACTCCATTTTCACTAACATCTACCTCATTGCAAATTTGACCCATTTTACATTTCACTCCCGTTTCATTCACATTTTTCTCATTTCGCTAATAACTCACTCATTTCTCATTTCAACCATTTCAGATTTTACTCACATTTCATTCATATTTCCTTAAAATTTCTCTAACATTTCACACATTTTACCCATTTCACTCAATTCACATTTCGCATTTTCCTTACATTTCATTAATGTTTCCCTCACATTTGAATCAAATTTCACTCACCTTTCACTCACATTTCATTCACATTTCACTGTTATTTCACTCATATTTCTCTAACATTTCACTCATTTCACTCTTTTCTCATTTTGCTAACATTTCAGTAATATTTCCCTCAGATTTCAATCACATAACACTCACATTTTACTACATTTCAATCACATTTTACTCATATTTCCCTCACATTTCAAACAAATTTCACTCACATTTTACTAGTATTTCACTAACATTTTACTCACATTTCACTCGTTTACTCACATTACACTCATTTTACATTTCACACATTTCGCTCACTGTTCACTAATTAGTCACTGATATTTCAATCCCATTTCACACACATTTCATTATTTTCATGTTTCAGATATTTCACTCACATTTCAGTCATATTTCAATCATATTTCCGTCATATTTCCCTAACATTCCATTCACATTTCACTCATTTCACACATTTTTAATGTCATTAACATTTCACTCAAATTTCAATCATTTAACTTATATCACATTTCACTCACACTTCGCTTTTTATTTCACTAATATTTCATTTCTCACATTTCACTTATTTTACATGTCACTTACATCTCACTCATTCCAAATTTCACTCAATTTACATTTCACTCACGTTTCATTCACATTACACTCATTTCACTCACATTTGACTCATTTGATATTTTACACCTGTCACTCACATTTAACACACATTATATTTATTTCATGTTTCACATATTTCACTCCTATTTCACTCACATTTCAATAATATTCTGCACATTTTACTCACTTTTATATTTTACTCACATTTCACTCATATTTCAATAACATTTCACTCACATTATACTCATATTTTACTGATATTTCATTCAAATTTCACTCATTTTACTCATTTCACATTTAACTAACATTTCACATACATTTTTCTCGTTTAGTATTTCAGATATTTACCTCACATTTCACTCACATTTCACACAGATTTTATTCATTTCACGTTTCACATATTTGAATCACATTTCACTCACATTTTACTCACATTTCACTCACATTACACTCATTTCACTCACGTTTTACTTATTTGATATTTCGCATATTTCACTCACATTACACTCATTTCATCCACATTTTACTGATTTAATATTTTACACCTTTCACTCACATTTAGCACACATTTTATTTATTTCATGTTTCACATATTTCACTCTCAAATCACTCATATTTCACTAATATTGCACACACATTTCAATCACATTTCACTCACATTTGATTCATGTCACATATCACACATTTCACGAATGTTTCGCTCACATTTCACTCACATTTCACTCACATTTCACAAACATTTCACAAACATTTAACTTAGATTTCACTCACATTTCGCTCATATTTCCCTCACATTTTTCTTACATTTTACTCATATTTCACTCACATTTCTCCCACATTTCACTCAAATTTCACTTAGATTTTACTCAAATTTCGCTCAAATTTCCCTCATATTTTGCTTACTTTTCACTCATATTTCACTGATTTTACATGTCACTCACTTTTCACTAACATCTACCTCATTGCAAATTTGACCCATTTTACATTTCACTCCCGTTTCATTCACATTTTTCTCATTTCGCTAATAACTCACTCATTTCTCATTTCAACCATTTCAGATTTTACTCACATTTCATTCATATTTCCTTAAAATTTCTCTAACATTTCACACATTTTACCCATTTCACTCAATTCACATTTCGCATTTTCCTTACATTTCATTAATGTTTCCCTCACATTTGAATCAAATTTCACTCACCTTTCACTCACATTTCATTCACATTTCACTGTTATTTCACTCATATTTCTCTAACATTTTACTCATTTCACTCTTTTCTCATTTTGCTAACATTTCAGTAATATTTCCCTCAGATTTCAATCACATAACACTCACATTTTACTACATTTCAATCACATTTTACTCATATTTCCCTCACATTTCAAACAAATTTCACTCACATTTTACTAGTATTTCACTAACATTTTACTCACATTTCACTCGTTTACTCACATTACACTCATTTTACATTTCACACATTTCGCTCACTGTTCACTAATTAGTCACTGATATTTCAATCCCATTTCACACACATTTCATTATTTTCATGTTTCAGATATTTCACTCACATTTCAGTCATATTTCAATCATATTTCCGTCATATTTCCCTAACATTCCATTCACATTTCACTCATTTCACACATTTTTAATGTCATTAACATTTCACTCAAATTTCAATCATTTAACTTATATCACATTTCACTCACACTTCGCTTTTTATTTCACTAATATTTCATTTCTCACATTTCACTTATTTTACATGTCACTTACATCTCACTCATTCCAAATTTCACTCAATTTACATTTCACTCACGTTTCATTCACATTACACTCATTTCACTCACATTTGACTCATTTGATATTTTACACCTGTCACTCACATTTAACACACATTATATTTATTTCATGTTTCACATATTTCACTCCTATTTCACTCACATTTCAATAATATTCTGCACATTTTACTCACTTTTATATTTTACTCACATTTCACTCATATTTCAATAACATTTCACTCACATTATACTCATATTTTACTGATATTTCATTCAAATTTCACTCATTTTACTCATTTCACATTTAACTAACATTTCACATACATTTTTCTCGTTTAGTATTTCAGATATTTACCTCACATTTCACTCACATTTCACACAGATTTTATTCATTTCACGTTTCACATATTTGAATCACATTTCACTCACATTTTACTCACATTTCACTCACATTACACTCATTTCATTCACGTTTTACTTATTTGATATTTCGCATATTTCACAAATTTCACTCATTTCACCCACATTTTACTGATTTAATATTTTACAGCTTTCACTCACATTTAGCACACATTTTATTTATTTCAGGTTTCATATATTTCACTCTTAAATCGCTCATATTTCACTAATATTGCACACACATTTCAATCACATTTCACTCACATTTGATTCATGTCACATTTCACACATTTCACGAATGTTTCACTCACATTTCACTCACATTTCACAAACATTTCTCTTACATTTTACTCATATTTCACTCACATTTCGCTCATATTTCCCTCAAATTTCACTTGGATTTTACTCAAATTTCGCTCAAATTTCCCTCATATTTTACTTACATTTCACTCACATTTCACTGATTTTACATGTCACTCACTTTTCGCTAACATCTACCTCATTGCAAATTTGACCCATTTTACATTTCACTCCCGTTTCATTCACATTTTTCTCATTTCGCTAATATCTCACTCATTTCACATTTCACCCATTTCAGATTTTACTCACATTTCATTCATATTTCCTTAAAATTTCTCTAACATTTCACACATTTTACCCATTTCACTCAATTCACATTTCGCTCACATTTTAGAAATATTCCGTCACATTTCAATTACATGACACTCACATTTCACTCACATTTAATCCATTTCGCATTTCACATATTTCACGAATATTTTACTAAAATTTCTTTCGAATTTCTCTCACATTACAATACCATTTCCTTCTCATTTATATCATATTTCTCTCACATTTGTTTAACATTTCTCTCACATTTCACTCATTTCTCATTTCAATGATTTCGCTCACATTTCATTCACATTTCACTCACATTCTACTCACATTTCACTCACATTTCACTCACATTTCACTCACATTACACTCATTTCACTCACGTTTTACTTATTTGATATTTCGCAAATTTCACTCACATTTCACTCACATTGCACTCATTTCAGCACATTTTACTCATTTAATATTTTACACCTTTCACTCACATTTAGCACACATTTTATTTATTTCATGTTTCACATATTTCACTCTCATATCACTCACATTTCAATAATATTCCCCACATTTTACTCACTTTTATATTTTACTGACATTTCACTCATATTTCAATCACGTTTCACTCACATTTTACTCATATTTTACTGACATTTCATTCAAATTTCACTCATTTTACGCATTTCAAATTTAACTAACATTTCACAGACATTTTACTCGTTTAGTATTTCAGATATTTAACGAAAATTTCACTCAAATTTCACACAGATTTCATTCATATTACGTTTCACATATTTCACACTCAAATCACTAACATTTTACTAATAGTCCACACATTTTGGTCACTTTTATACTTTACTCATTTTTCACTCATATTTCAATCGCATTTCACTCAAATTTTACTCACATTTGATTTATTTCACTCTTTCACATTTTACTCATTTTACTCAATCAACATTTCGCCCACACTTCACTCGCATTTATCTCACATTTACCTCTATCATTTCACTTAAATTGCACTGAAATTTCACTAATTTCACTCGTTTAACATGTCACTCACATTTCACTCACATTTCACCCATTTAACACATTTAACAATTCACTTATATTTAAATCACATTTAACTCACATTTATCTCACATTTGACTCAAATTTCACTAAAATTTCACTTACATTTCCATCATATTTTACTCATTTCACATTTCACATATTTCGCTCACTTTTCGCTCACATTTCACTGATTTTACATTTGACACATTTCGCTTACATTTCTCTTATTAGTCACTAATATTTCAATCACATTCCGATCAAGTTTAAATCACATTTCACTCACACTTCGCTTTTTTATTTGACTAATATTTCACATCTCTCATTTCACTTTATTTACATGTCACTCATACAGGTCACATAACACTCATTTCACCACATTTTACTGATTTAATATTTTATACC
The DNA here is from genome assembly GCF_963924565.1 of Ascidiella aspersa. Taxonomy (NCBI): domain Eukaryota; kingdom Metazoa; phylum Chordata; class Ascidiacea; order Phlebobranchia; family Ascidiidae; genus Ascidiella; species Ascidiella aspersa. Next base: position 23,330,845 of record NC_139450.1, on the reverse strand, counting down.
TTTCACTCACATTTAGAAAACATTTTATTTATTTCATGTTTCACATATTTCACTCTTATATCACTCAAATTTCACTATTATTCCACACATTTTACTCACTTTTATATTTTACTCATTTTTCACTCTTATTTCAATCACATTTAACTCACATTTATCTCACATTTCCATCACATTTCAATTAAATTGCACGCACATTTCACTAATTTCACTCGTTTTAAATGTCACTCACATTTCCCTCACATTTCACTTAAATTGCTCTCACATTTCACTAATTTCACTCGTTTTACATGTCACTCACATTTAACTCACATTTCGCCCATTTAACTTATTTCACATTTCACTTCCATTTCACTCATTTTTCACTCACATTTCGCTAACATTTCACTCAAATTTCACTTAAATTTCACTTACATTTCTATCATATTTTACTCATTTCACATTTCATGTATTTCGCTCACATTTCGCTCACATTTCACTAATATTGCACTCAAATTTCTATCACATTTCGATCATTTCACATTTCAGTAACATTTCAATCATTTCCCATTTCACATATTTTCCTTACATTTCACTAATGTTTCCCTCACATTTCAATCAAATTTCACTCACCTTCCACTCACATTTCATTCACATTTCACTGTAAGTTCACTCATACTTCACTAACATTTTAGTCACATTTCACTCGTTTACTCACATTTCACTCATTTTACCTTTCACACATTTCGCTCACATTTCACTAATATTTCACGTCTCTCATTACACTCATTTTACTTGTCACTTGTATTTCACTCACATCTCACTCAATCCTAATTTCACATATTTCACACTTCCCTCACGTTTCATTGAAAATTTACTCATTTTTTATTCACATCTCACTCATTCCAAATTTCACACATTTTATATTTTACTCAAATTTCATTCATATTTCACTCACATTTCTCTAATATTTCACTCATTTCACTCTTTTCACAATTTGCTCACATTTCAGTAATATTTCACTCAGATTTCAATCACATAACACTCATATTTTACTCACATTTCAGTCACATTTTCCTCACTTTTCACTCACATTTAATTCAATTCACATTTCACACATTTTACTAATATTTCCCTCACATTTCAATCAAATTTTACTCACATTTTACTCGTATTTCACTAACATTTTACTCACATTTCACTCGTTTACTCGCATTCCACTCATTTTACATTTCACACATTTCGCTCACTTTTCACTAATTAGTCACTGACATTTCAATCCCATTTCACATACATTTCATTATTTTCACGTTTGACCTATTTCACTCACATTTTAGTCATATTTCAATCATATTTCCGTCATATTTCCCTAACATTCCATTCACATTTCACTCATTTCACATTCTACTCATTTTACTCAATCAACATTTCGCCCACACTTCGCTCGCATTTATCTCACATTTACCTCTATCATTTCACTTAAATTGCACTGAAATTTCACTAATTTCACTCGTTTAACATGTCACTCACATTTCACCCATTTAACACATTTAACAATTCACTTACATTTAACTCTCATTTGACTCACATTTATCTCACATTTCACTCAAATTTCACTCAAATTTCACTTACATTTCCATCATATTTTACTCATTTCACATTTCACATATTTCGCTCACATTTCGCTCACATTTCACTAATATTGCACTCACATTTCACTCACATTTTATTCATGTCACATTTCGCCAATATTTCACTCACATTTCACACTCATTTCATTCACATTTCACTTCGATTTCACTCACATGTAACTCACATTTCACTCACATCTCACACTTTTCACATTTCACCCATTTTAAATTTCACTCAGGTTTCAGTCGCATTTCACTCATTTCACTCACATTTCACCCACATTTCATTCACATTTCACTCACATTTCAATCATTCCACATTTCACTCACATTTCAATCTTTTCATATTTCACACATTTTTCTTACATTTCACTAAAGTTTACCTCACATTTCAATCAAATTTTACTCACCTTTCACTCACATTTTATTGTAATTTCACTCATATTTCACTAAGATTTTACTCACGTTTCACTCGTTTACGCACATTTCACTCATTTTACATTTGACACATTTCGCTCACATTTCTCTTATTATTCACTAATATTTCAATCACATTCCGATCAAGTTTCCATCACATTTCACTCACACTTCGCTTTTTTATTTGACTAATATTTCACTTCTCTCATTTCACTTTATTTACATGTCACTCACATCTCACTCATTCCAAAGTTCTATCACATTTCACTCACCTTTCACTCACACTTCGCTTTTTTATTTCACTAATATTTCACTTCTCTCATTTCACTTTATTTACATGTCACTCACATCTGACTCATTCCAAATTTCACTCATTTTACATTTCACTCACGTTTCATTCACATTACACTCATTTCACTCACAATTTACTATTTGATATTTCACAAATTTCACTAACATAACACTCATTTCACCACATTTTACTGATTTAATATTTTATACCTTTCACTCACATTTAGCAAACATTTTATTTATTTCATGTTTCACATATTTCACTCTTATATCACTCACATTTCACTAATATTCCACACATTTTACTCACTTTTATATTTTATTCATTTTTCACTCTTATTTCAATAACATTTAACTCACATTTATCTCACATTTCCCTCACATTTCAATTAAATTGCACGCACATTTCACTAATTTCAATCGTTTTACATGTCACTCAGATTTAACTCACATTTCGCCCATTTAACTTATTTCACATTTCACTTCCATTTCACTCATTTTTCACTCACATTTCACTAACATTTCACTCAAATTTCACTTAAATTTCACTTAAATTTCTATCATATTTTACTCATTTCACATTTCATGCATTTCGCTCACATTTCGCTCACATTTCAATTAAATTGCACTCACATTTCACTAATTTCACTCGTTTTACATGTCACTCACATTTAACTCACATTTCGCCCATTTAACTTATTTCACATTTCACTTCCATTTCACTCATTTTTCACTCACATTTCGCTAACATTTCACTCAAATTTCACTTAAATTTCACTTAAATTTCTATCATATTTTACTCATTTCACATTTCATGCATTTCGCTCACATTTCGCTCACATTTCACTAATATTGCACTCAAATTTCTATCACATTTCGATCATTTCACATTTCAATCACATTTCAATCATTTCCAATTTCATACATTTTCCTTACATTTCACTAATGTTTCCCTCACGTTTCAATCAAATTTAACTCACCTTCCACCCACATTTCATTAACATTTCACTGTAATTTCACTCATATTTCGCTAACATTTTGCTCAATTTTCACTCGTTTACTCACATTTCACTCATTTTACCTTTCACACATTTCGCTCACATTTCACTAATATTTCACTTCTCTCATTACACTCATTTTACATGTCACTTATATTTCACTCACATCTCACACAATCCTAATTTCACACATTTCACATTTCCCTCACGTTTCATTGACATTTTACTCATTTTTTAATCACATCTCACTCATTCCAAATTTCACACATTTTAGATTTTACTCACATTTCATTCATATTTCACTCACATTTCTCTAATATTTCACTCATTTCACTCTTTTCACATTTTGCTCACATTTCAGTAATATTTCCCTCAGATTTCAATCACATAACACTCATATTTTACTCACATTTCAATCACATTTTACTCACTTTTCACTCACATTTAATTCAATTCACATTTCACACATTTTACTAATATTTCCCTCACATTTCAATCAAATTTTACTCACATTTTACTCGTATTTCACTAACATTTTACTCACATTTCACTCGTTTACTCACATTCCACTCATTTTACATTTCACACATTTCGCTCACTTTTCACTAATTAGTCACTGACATTTCAATCCCGTATCACATACATTTCATTATTTTCACGTTTCACCTATTTCACTCACATTTTAGTCATATTTCAATCATATTTCCGTCATATTTCCCTAACATTCCATTCACATTTCACTCATTTCACACATTTTTAATGTCATTAACATTTCACTCAAATTTTAATCTTTTAACTTATTTCACATTTCTCTTAAATTTTACAAATATTTCACTCATTATACATGTCACTTACATTTCACTCATTTAACTCATTTCACTGACAGTTTACTCACATTTTAGTCACATTTTTTCCAAATTTCACTCAAATTTCACTTAGCTTTCATTCAAATTTCACTCATTTTACATTTTACACGTTTCGATCACATTTCAATAATTAGTCACTAAGGTTTGAATCACATTTCATTCAAATTTCCATCAAATTTCACTCATATTTCACTCAAATTTCACTGTAATTTCACTCATATTTCACTAACATTTAACTCACATTTCACTCGTTTACTCACATTTCTCTCATTTTGCCTTTCACACATTTCGCTCACATTTCACTAATATTTCACTTCTCTCATTACACTCATTTTACATGTCACTCATATTTCACTCACATCTCACTCAATCCTAATTTCACACATTTCACATTTCCTTCACGTTTCATTCACATTTTACTCATTTTTTATTCACATCTCACTCATTCCAAATTTCACACATATTCGATTTTACTAACATTTCATTCATATTTCACTCACATTTCAATCATTTCACATTTCACACATTTTTCTTACATTTCACTAATGTTTCCCTCACATTTCAATCAAATTTCACTTACCTTCTCCTCACATTTCCTCACATTTTATTGTAATTTCACTGATATTTCACTAACCTTTTACTCACATTTCACTCGTTTACTAACATTTCACTCATTTTACATTTCACACCTTTCGCTCACATTTCTCATAATAGTCACTATTATTTCAATCACATTCCGATCAAATTTCCATCAAATTTCACTCACACTTCGCTTTTTTATTTCACTAATATTTCACATCTCTCATTTCATTTATTTTACATGTCACTCACATCTCACTCATTCCAAATTTCTCCCATTTTAAATTTCACTCACGTTTCATTCACATTACACTCATTTCACTCACATTTTACTCATTTGATATTTCGCAAATTTCACTCACATTTCACTCACATGACACTCATTTCTCCTTCATTTTGCTGATTTAATATTTTACACCTTTCACTCACATTTAGCACACATTTTATTTATTTCATGTTTCACATATTTAACTCTTATATCACTCACATTTCACTAATATTCCACACATTTTACTCATTTTTATGTTTTACTAATTTTTCACTCTTATTTCAATCACATTTTAGTAACATTTTACTCACATTTTACTCACATTTTATTAATTTTACTCATTTCACATTTTACTCATTTTACTCAATCAACATTTCGCCCACACTTCACTCACATTTATTTCACATTTCGCTCACATTTCACTAATATTACTCTCACATTTCAATCACATTTCAACCACATTTGATTCATGTCATTTTTCACACATTTCAAGAAAATTTCACTCACAATTCACTAACATTTCACATTCATTTCATTCACATTTCACTTAGATTTCACTCACATTTGATTCATGTCACATTTCACACATTTCACGAAAATTTCACTCACAATTCACTAACATTTCACATTCATTTCATTCACATTTCACTTAGATTTCACTCACATTTGATTCATGTCACATTTCACACATTTCACGAAAATTTCACTCACAATTCACTAACATTTCACTTTTATTTCTCTCACATTTCATTGATTTTACATGTCACTGGAATTTCACTCAAATCCCACACTAATCACATTTCACTCACGTTTCAGTAACATTTCACTCATTTCATTCACATTTCACCCACTCTTCAATCACATTTCACTTACATTTGATTCATGTCACATTTCACACAATTCACTCACATTTCACAAAATTTTCATTCACATTTCACTTAGATTTCAATCACATTTCGCTCATATTTCACTCACGTTTCCGTCACATTTCACTCATTTCATTCACATTTCACCCACACTTCATTCACATTTCACTCACATTTCAATCATTCCACATTTTACTCACATTTCAATCATTTCACATTTCAAACATTTTTCTTACATTTCACTAATGTTTCCCTAACATTTCAATCAAATTTCACTCACTTTCTACTCACATTTCACTCACATTTTATTGTAATTTCAATCATATTTCACTAAAATTTCACTCACATTTCATTCGTTTACACACATTTCACTCATTTTACATTTCACACATTTCGTTCACATTTCTCTTTTTAGTCAATAACATTTCAATCACATTCCGATCAAATTTCCATCACATTTCACTCAGACTTCGCTTTTTTATTTGACTAATATTTCACTTCTCTCATTTCACTTATTTTACATGTCACTCACTTCTCACTCATTCCAAATTTCACCCATTTTACATTTCACTCAGGTTTCATTCACATTACACTCATTTCACTCACATTTTACTAATGTGATATTTCACAAATTTCACTCACATTTAGCACACATTTTATTTTGTTCATATTTTATATACATCACTCTTATATCACTCACATTTCACTAATATTCCACACATTTTACTCACTTTTATACTTTACTCAATTTTCACTCTTATTTCAATCAAATTTCACTTACATTTTACTCACATTTCATTCATTTTACTCATTTCAATTTTACTCATTTTACTCAAACAAAATTTCGCCCACACTTCACTCACATTTATCTCACATTTCGCTCACATTTCACAATAATTGCTCTCACATTTCAATCACATTTCACTCACATTTGATTCATGTCACATTTCACACATTTCACGAATATTTCACTCACAATTCACTTCTATTTCACAAACATTTCAATCCCATTTCACTTAGATTTCATTCATATTTTGCTCATATTTCCCTCACGTTTTACTTACATTTCGCTCACATTTCACTGATTTTACATGACACTCACATCTCCCTCATTCCAAATTTCACCCATTTCAGATTTAACTCACATTTCATTCATATTTCACTAAAATTTCCCTAACATTTCACACATTTTACGCATTTCACTCAATTCACATTTTGCTCTCATTTCAGTAATATTCCGTCAAATTTCAATTACATAACACTAACATTTCTCACACATTTGTTTCACGTTTCTCACAAATTTCACTCATTCCACATTTCATTGATTTCGCTCACATTTCATTCACTTTTCACTCACATTTTAGTGACATTTCAATCACATTTCACTCACTTTACACTAATTTCACTCACGTTTTACTTACTTGATATTTCGCAAATTTCACTTACATTTCACTCACATTACACTAATTTCACCCACATTTTATTGATTTAATATTTTACACCTTTCACTCACATTTAGCACACATTTTATTTATTTCATGTTTCACATATTCCACTCTTATACCACTCACATTTCACTAATATTCCACACATTTTCCTCACTTTTATATTTTACCCTTTTTTCACTCGTATTTCGATCACATTTCACTCACATTTTACACAAATCCATTCATTTTACTCATTTCACATTTTACTCATTTTGCTCAATCAACATTTCGCCCACACTTCACTCCAATTTATCTCACCTTTCGCTCATATTTCGCTAATATTGCACTCACATTTCACTTAGATTTCACTCATATTCATTTATATCACATTTTTCTCACATTTGTTTCACGTTTCTCCCACATTTCGCTTATTCCACATTTCTCTGATTTCGCTCACATTTCAATCACATTTCACTCACATTTTACTCACATTTCACTCACATTACACTCATTTCACTCACGTTTTACTTATTTGATATTTCGCATATTTCACTCACATTACACTCATTTCATCCACATTTTACTGATTTAATATTTTACACCTTTCACTCACATTTAGCACACATTTTATTTATTTCATGTTTCACATATTTCACCCTCAAATCGCTCATATTTCACTAATATTGCACACACATTTCAATCACATTTCACTCACATTTGATTCATGTCACATATCACACATTTCACGAATGTTTCGCTCACATTTCACTCACATTTCACTCACATTTCACAAACATTTCACTTAGATTTCACTCACATTTCGCTCATATTTCCCTCACATTTTTCTTACATTTTACTCATATTTCACTCACATTTCTCCCACATTTCACTCAAATTTCACTTAGATTTTACTCAAATTTCGCTCAAATTTCCCTCATATTTTGCTTACATTTCACTCACATTTCACTGATTTTACATGTCACTCACTTTTCACTAACATCTACCTCATTGCAAATTTGACCCATTTTACATTTCACTCCCGTTTCATTCACATTTTTCTCATTTCGCTAATAACTCACTCATTTCTCTTTTCACCCATTTCAGATTTTACTCACATTTCATTCATATTTCCTTAAAATTTCTCTAACATTTCACACATTTTACCCATTTCACTCAATTCACATTTCGCATTTTCCTTACATTTCATTAATGTTTCCCTCACATTTGAATCAAATTTTACTCACTTTTCACTCACATTTCACTGTTATTTCACTCATATTTCTCTAACATTTCACTCATTTCACTCTTTTCTAATTTTGCTAACATTTCAGTAATATTTCCCTCAGATTTCAATCACATAACACTCACATTTTACTACATTTCAATCACATTTTACTCAATTTCACTCACATTTAATTCAATTCACATTTCACACATTTTACTAATATTTCCCTCACATTTCAATCAAATTTTACTCACATTTTACTAGTATTTCACTAACATTTTACTCACATTTCACTCGTTTACTCACATTACACTCATTTTACATTTCACACATTTCGCTCACTGTTCACTAAGTAGTCACTGACATTTCAATCCCATTTCACACACATTTCATTATTTTCATGTTTCACATATTTCACTCACATTTCAGTCATATTTCAATCATATTTCCGTCATATTTCCCTAACATTCCATTCACATTTCACTCATTTTACACATTTTTAATGTCATTAACATTTCACTCAAATTTTAATCATTTAACTTATATCACATTTCACTCACACTTCGCTTTTTTATTTCACTAATATTTCATTTCTCACATTTCACTTATTTTACATGTCACTCACATCTCACTCATTCCAAATTTCACTCAATTTACATTTCACTCACGTTTCATTCACATTACACTCATTTCACTCACATTTGACTCATTTGATATTTTACACCTGTCACTCACATTTAACACACATTTTATTTATTTCATGTTTCACATATTTCACTCCTATTTCACTCACATTTCAATAATATTCTGCACATTTTACTCACTTTTATATTTTACTCACATTTCACTCATATTTCAATAACATTTCACTCACATTATACTCATATTTTACTGATATTTCATTCAAATTTCACTCATTTTACTCATTTCACATTTAACTAACATTTCACATACATTTTTCTCGTTTAGTATTTCAGATATTTACCTCACATTTCACTCACATTTCACACAGATTTTATTCATTTCACGTTTCACATATTTGAATCACATTTCACTCACATTTTACTCACATTTCACTCACATTACACTCATTTCACTCACGTTTTACTTATTTGATATTTCGCATATTTCACAAATTTCACTCATTTCACCCACATTTTACTGATTTAATATTTTACACCTTTCACTCACATTTAGCACACATTTTATTTATTTCAGGTTTCATATATTTCACTCTTAAATCGCTCATATTTCACTAATATTGCACACACATTTCAATCACATTTCACTCACATTTGATTCATGTCACATTTCACACATTTCACGAATGTTTCACTCACATTTCACTCACATTTCACAAACATTTCTCTTACATTTTACTCATATTTCACTCACATTTCGCTCATATTTCCCTCAAATTTCACTTGGATTTTACTCAAATTTCGCTCAAATTTCCCTCATATTTTACTTACATTTCACTCACATTTCACTGATTTTACATGTCACTCACTTTTCGCTAACATCTACCTCATTGCAAATTTGACCCATTTTACATTTCACTCCCGTTTCATTCACATTTTTCTCATTTCGCTAATATCTCACTCATTTCACATTTCACCCATTTCAGATTTTACTCACATTTCATTCATATTTCCTTAAAATTTCTCTAACATTTCACACATTTTACCCATTTCACTCAATTCACATTTCGCTCACATTTTAGAAATATTCCGTCACATTTCAATTACATGACACTCACATTTCACTCACATTTAATCCATTTCGCATTTCACATATTTCACGAATATTTTACTAAAATTTCTTTCGAATTTCTCTCACATTACAATACCATTTCCTTCTCATTTATATCATATTTCTCTCACATTTGTTTCACATTTCTCTCACATTTCACTCATTTACACTCATTTCACTCACGTTTTACTTATTTGATATTTCGCAAATTTCACTCACATTTCACTCACATTGCACTCATTTCAGCACATTTTACTCATTTAATATTTTACACCTTTCACTCACATTCAGCACACATTTTATTTATTTCATGTTTCACATATTTCACTCTCATATCACTCACATTTCAATAATATTCCCCACATTTACTCACTTTTATATTTTACTGACATTTCACTCATATTTCAATCACGTTTCACTCACATTTTACTCATATTTTACTGACATTTCATTCAAATTTCACTTATTTTACGCATTTCAAATTTAACTAACATTTCACAGACATTTTACTCGTTTAGTATTTCAGATATTTAACGAAAATTTCACTCAAATTTCACACAGATTTCATTCATATTACGTTTCACATATTTCACACTCAAATCACTAACATTTTACTAATAGTCCACACATTTTGGTCACTTTTATACTTTACTCATTTTTCACTCATATTTCAATCGCATTTCACTCAAATTTTACTCACATTTGATTTATTTCACTCTTTCACATTTTACTCATTTTACTCAATCAACATTTCGCCCACACTTCACTCGCATTTATCTCACATTTACCTCTATCATTTCACTTAAATTGCACTGAAATTTCACTAATTTCACTCGTTTAACATGTCACTCACATTTCACTCACATTTCACCCATTTAACAATTCACTTACATTTAAATCACATTTAACTCACATTTATCTCACATTTGACTCAAATTTCACTAAAATTTCACTTACATTTCCATCATATTTTACTCATTTCACATTTCACAAATTTCGCTCACTTTTCGCTCACAATTCACTCACATTTCACAAACATTTCATTCACATTTCACTTACATTTCACTCACATTTCACTGATTTAAATGTCACTCACATTTCACTTACATCTACCTCATTCCAAATTTGACCCATTTTACATTTCACTCACGTTTCATTCACATTTTTCTCATTTCGCTAATATCTCAATCATTACACATTTCACCCATTTCAGATTTTACTCACATCTCATTCATATTTCCTTAAAATTTCTCTAACATGTCACACATTTTACCCATTTCACTCAATTCACATTTCGCTCACATTTCAGTAATATTCCGTCACATTTCAATTACATAACACTCACATTTCACTCACATTAAATTCATTTCACATTTCACATATTTCACGAATATTTTACTCAAATTTCATTCATATTTCACTCACATTACAATACCATTTCGCTCTAATTTATATCACATTTTTCTCACATTTTTTTCACGTATATCCCACATTTCGTTTATTCCACATTTCACTGATTTCGCCCACATTTCAATCACATTTCACTCACATTTTACTCACATTTTACTCACATTTCACTCACATTAAACTCATTTCACTCACGTTTTACTTATTTGATATTTCGCAAATTTCACTCACATTTCACTCACATTACACTCATTTCACTCACGTTTTACTTATTTAATATTTGGCAAATTTCACTCACATTTCACTCACATTACACTCATTTCACCCACATTTTACAGATTTAATATTTTAAACATTTCACTCACATTTAGCACACATTTTATTTATTTCATGTTTCACATATTTCACTTTTATATCACTCACATTTCACTAATATTCCACACATTTTACTCATTTTTCACTCTTATTTCAATCACATTTCACTCACATTTTACCCAAATTCCATTCATTTTATTCATTTCACATTTTACTCGTTTTACTCAATCAAAATTTCGCCCACAGTTCACTAAAATTTATCTCACATTTCGCTCACATTTCACTAATATTGCACTCACCTTTCAATCACATTTCACTCACATTTGATTAATGTCACATTTCACATATTTCACTCACATTTCGCAAACATTTCATTTACATTTCAATTAGATTTCACTCACATTTCGCTCATATTTCCCTCACATTTTACTAACATTTCACTCACATCTCACACTTTTCACATTTCACCCGTTTTAAATTTCACTCACGTTTAGTCACATTTCACTCATTTCACTCACATTTCACCAACATTTCATTCACATTTCACTCACATTTCACTCACATTTTAATCATTCCACATTTCACTCACATTTCAATAATTTCACATTTTACACATTTTTCTTACATTTCACTAATGTTTATCTCACATTTCAATCAAATTTTACTCACCTTCAACTCACCTTTCAATCACATTTTATTGTAATTTCACTCATATTTCACTAAGATTTTACTCACATTTCACTCGTTTACGCACATTTCACTCATTTTACATTTGACACATTTCGCTCACATTTCTCTTATTAGTCACTAACATTTCAATCATATTCCGATCAAGTTTCCATCACCTTTTACTCACATTTCGCTTTTTTATTTGACTAATATTTCACTTCCTCATTTCACTTTATTTACATGACACTCACATTTCACTAATATTCCACACATTTTCCTCACTTTTATATTTTACATATTTTTCACTCTTATTTCAATCACATTTAACTCACATTTATCTCACATTTCCCTCACATTTCAATTAAATTGCACTCACATTTCACTAATTTCACTCGTTTTACATGTCACTCACATTTAACTAACATTTCGCCCATTTAACTTATTTCACATTTCACTTCCATTTCACTAATTTTTCACTCACATTTCGCTCACATTTCACTCAAATTTCACTTAAATTTCACTTACATTTCTATCATATTTTACTCATTTCACATTTCACACAATTCGCTCACATTTCACTAATATTGCACTCAAATTTCTATCACATTTCAATCAAATTTCACTCACCTTCCACTCACATTTCATTCACATTTCACTGTAATTTCACTCATATTTCACTAACATTTAACTCATATTTCACTCGTTTACTCACATTTCTCTCATTTTGCCTTTCACACATTTCGCTCACATTTCACCAATATTTCACTTCTCTCATTACACTCATTTTACATGTCACTCATATTTCACTCACATCTCACTCAATCCTAATTTCACACATTTCACATTTCCTTCACGTTTCATTCACATTTTACTCATTTTTTATTCACATCTCACTCATTCCAAATTTCACACATATTAGATTTTACTAACATTTCATTCATATTTCACTCACATTTCAATCATTTCACATTTCACACATTTTTCTTACATTTCACTAATGTTTCCCTCACATTTCAATCAAATTTCACTTACCTTCTCCTCACATTTCACTCACATTTTATTGTAATTTCACTGATATTTCACTAACCTTTTACTCACATTTCACTCGCTTACTAACATTTCACTCATTTTACATTTCACACCTTTCGCTCACATTTCTCATATTAGTCACTATTATTTCAATCACATTCCGATCAAATTTCCATCAAATTTCACTCACACTTCGCTTTTTTATTTCACTAATATTTCACATCTCTCATTTCATTTATTTTACATGTCACTCACATCTCACTCATTCCAAATTTCTCCCATTTTACATTTCACTCACGTTTCATTCACATTACACTCATTTCACTCACATTTTACTCATTTGATATTTCGCAAATTTCACTCACATTTCACTCACATGACACTCATTTCTCCTTCATTTTGCTGATTTAATATTTTACACCTTTCACTCACATTTAGCACACATTTTATTTATTTCATGTTTCACATATTTAACTCTTATATCACTCACATTTCACTAATATTCCACACATTTTACTCATTTTTATATTTTACTAAGTTTTCACTCTTATTTCAATCACATTTTAGTAACATTTTACTCACATTTTACTCACATTTTATTAATTTTACTCATTTCACATTTTACTCATTTTACTCAATCAACATTTCGCCCACACTTCACTCACATTTATTTCACATTTCGCTCACATTTCACTAATATTACTCTCACATTTCAATCACATTTCAACCACATTTGATTCATGTCATTTTTCACACATTTCAAGAAAATTTCACTCACAATTCACTAACATTTCACATTCATTTCATTCAAATTTCACTTAGATTTCACTCACATTTGATTCATGTCACATTTCACACATTTCACGAAAATTTCACTCACAATTCACTAACATTTCACATTCATTTCATTCACATTTCACTTAGATTTTACTCACATTTGATTCATGTCACATTTCACACATTTCACGAAAATTTCACTCACAATTCACTAACATTTCACTTTTATTTCTCTCACATTTCATAGATTTTACATGTCACTGGAATTTCACTCAAATCCCACACTAATCACATTTCACTCACGTTTCAGTCACATTTCACTCATTTCATTCACATTTCACCCACTCTTCAATCACATTTCACTTACATTTGATTCATGTCACATTTCACACAATTCACTCACATTTCACAAAATTTTCATTCACATTTCACTTAGATTTCAATCACATTTCGCTCATATTTCACTCACGTTTCCGTCACATTTCACTCATTTCATTCACATTTCACCCACACTTCATTCACATTTCACTCACATTTCAATCATTCCACATTTTACTCACATTTCAATCATTTCACATTTCAAACATTTTTCTTACATTTCACTAATGTTTCCCTAACATTTCAATCAAATTTCACTCACTTTCTACTCACATTTCACTCACATTTTATTGTAATTTCAATCTTATTTCACTAAAATTTCACTCACATTTCATTCGTTTACACACATTTCACTCATTTTACATTTCACACATTTCGTTCACATTTCTCTTTTTAGTCAATAACATTTCAATCACATTCCGATCAAATTTCCATCACATTTCACTCAGACTTCGCTTTTTTATTTGACTAATATTTCACTTCTCTCATTTCACTTATTTTACATGTCACTCACTTCTCACTCATTCCAAATTTCACCCATTTTACATTTCACTCAGGTTTCATTCACATTACACTCATTTCACTCACATTTTACTAATGTGATATTTCACAAATTTCACTCACATTTAGCACACATTTTATTTTGTTCATATTTTATATACATCACTCTTATATCACTCACATTTCACTAATATTCCACACATTTTACTCACTTTTATACTTTACTCAATTTTCACTCTTATTTCAATCAAATTTCACTTACATTTTACTCACATTTCATTCATTTTACTCATTTCAATTTTACTCATTTTACTCAAACAAAATTTCGCCCACACTTCACTCACATTTATCTCACATTTCGCTCACATTTCACAAATATTGCTCTCACATTTCAATCACATTTCACTCACATTTGATTCATGTCACATTTCACACATTTCACGAATATTTCACTCACAATTCACTTCTATTTCACAAACATTTCAATCCCATTTCACTTAGATTTCATTCATATTTTGCTCATATTTCCCTCACGTTTTACTTACATTTCGCTCACATTTCACTGATTTTACATGACACTCACATCTCCCTCATTCCAAATTTCACCCATTTCAGATTTAACTCACATTTCATTCATATTTCACTAAAATTTCCCTAACATTTCACAAATTTTACGCATTTCACTCAATTCACATTTTGCTCTCATTTCAGTAATATTCCGTCAAATTTCAATTACATAACACTAACATTTCTCACACATTTGTTTCACGTTTCTCACAAATTTCACTCATTCCACATTTCATTGATTTCGCTCACATTTCATTCACTTTTCACTCACATTTTAGTGACATTTCAATCACATTTCACTCACTTTACACTAATTTCACTCACGTTTTACTTACTTGATATTTCGCAAATTTCACTTACATTTCACTCACATTACACTAATTTCACCCACATTTTATTGATTTAATATTTTACACCTTTCACTCACATTTAGCACACATTTTATTTATTTCATGTTTCACATATTCCACTCTTATACCACTCACATTTTACTAATATTCCACACATTTTCCTCACTTTTATATTTTACTCTTTTTTCACTCGTATTTCAATCACATTTCACTCACATTTTACACAAATCCATTCATTTTACTCATTTCACATTTTACTCATTTTGCTCAATCAACATTTCGCCCACACTTCACTCCAATTTATCTCACCTTTCGCTCATATTTCGCTAATATTGCACTCACATTTCACTTAGATTTCACTCATATTCATTTATATCACATTTTTCTCACATTTGTTTCACGTTTCTCCCACATTTCGCTTATTCCACATTTCTCTGATTTCGCTCACATTTCAATCACATTTCACTCACATTTTACTCACATTTCACTCACATTACACTCATTTCACTCACGTTTTACTTATTTGATATTTCGCATATTTCACTCACATTACACTCATTTCATCCACATTTTACTGATTTAATATTTTACACCTTTCACTCACATTTAGCACACATTTTATTTATTTCATGTTTCACATATTTCACTCTCAAATCGCTCATATTTCACTAATATTGCACACACATTTCAATCACATTTCACTCACATTTGATTCATGTCACATATCACACATTTCACGAATGTTTCGCTCACATTTCACTCACATTTCACTCACATTTCACTCACATTTCACAAACATTTCACAAACATTTCACTTAGATTTCACTCACATTTCGCTCATATTTCCCTCACATTTTTCTTACATTTTACTCATATTTCACTCACATTTCTCCCACATTTCACTCAAATTTCACTTAGATTTTACTCAAATTTCGCTCAAATTTCCCTCATATTTTGCTTACTTTTCTCTCATATTTCACTGATTTTACATGTCACTCACTTTTCACTAACATCTACCTCATTGCAAATTTGACCCATTTTACATTTCACTCCCGTTTCATTCACATTTTTCTCATTTCGCTAATAACTCACTCATTTCTCATTTCAACCATTTCAGATTTTACTCACATTTCATTCATATTTCCTTAAAATTTCTCTAACATTTCACACATTTTACCCATTTCACTCAATTCACATTTCGCATTTTCCTTACATTTCATTAATGTTTCCCTGACATTTGAATCAAATTTCACTCACCTTTCACTCACATTTCATTCACATTTCACTGTTATTTCACTCATATTTCTCTAATATTTCACTCATTTCACTCTTTTCTCATTTTGCTAACATTTCAGTAATATTTCCCTCAGATTTCAATCACATAACACTCACATTTTACTACATTTCAATCACATTTTACTCAATTTCACTCACATTTAATTCAATTCACATTTCACACATTTTACTAATATTTCCCTCACATTTCAATCAAATTTCACTCACATTTTACTAGTATTTCACTAACATTTTACTCACATTTCACTCGTTTACTCACATTACACTCATTTTACATTTCACACATTTCGCTCACTGTTCACTAATTAGTCACTGACATTTCAATTCCATTTCACACACATTTCATTATTTTCATGTTTCACATATTTCACTCACATTTCAGTCATATTTCAATCATATTTCCGTCATATTTCCCTAACATTCCATTCACATTTCACTCATTTCACACATTTTTAATGTCATTAACATTTCACTCAAATTTTAATCATTTAACTTATATCACATTTCACTCACACTTCGCTTTTTTATTTCACTAATATTTCATTTCTCACATTTCACTTATTTTACATGTCACTCACATCTCACTCATTCCAAATTTCACTCAATTTACATTTCACTCACGTTTCATTCACATTACACTCATTTCACTCACATTTGACTCATTTGATATTTTACACCTGTCACTCACATTTAACACACATTATATTTATTTCATGTTTCACATATTTCACTCCTATTTCATTCACATTTCAATAATATTCTGCACATTTTACTCACTTTTATATTTTACTCACATTTCAGTCATATTTCAATAACATTTCACTCACATTATACTCATATTTTACTGATATTTCATTCAAATTTCACTCATTTTACTCATTTCACATTTAACTAACATTTCACATACATTTTTCTCGTTTAGTATTTCAGATATTTACCTCACATTTCACTCACATTTCACACAGATTTTATTCATTTCACGTTTCACATATTTGAATCACATTTCACTCACATTTTACTCACATTTCACTCACATTACACTCATTTCACTCACGTTTTACTTATTTGATATTTCGCATATTTCACAAATTTCACTCATTTCACCCACATTTTACTGATTTAATATTTTACACCTTTCACTCACATTTAGCACACATTTTATTTATTTCAGGTTTCATATATTTCACTCTTAAATCGCTCATATTTCACTAATATTGCACACACATTTCAATCACATTTCACTCACATTTGATTCATGTCACATTTCACACATTTCACGAATGTTTCACTCACATTTCACTCACATTTCACAAACATTTCTCTTACATTTTACTCATATTTCACTCACATTTCGCTCATATTTCCCTCAAATTTCACTTGGATTTTACTCAAATTTCGCTCAAATTTCCCTCATATTTTACTTACATTTCACTCACATTTCACTGATTTTACATGTCACTCACTTTTCGCTAACATCTACCTCATTGCAAATTTGACCCATTTTACATTTCACTCCCGTTTCATTCACATTTTTCTCATTTCGCTAATATCTCACTCATTTCACATTTCACCCATTTCAGATTTTACTCACATTTCATTCATATTTCCTTAAAATTTCTCTAACATTTCACACATTTTACCCATTTCACTCAATTCACATTTCGCTCACATTTTAGAAATATTCCGTCACATTTCAATTACATGACACTCACATTTCACTCACATTTAATCCATTTCGCATTTCACATATTTCACGAATATTTTACTAAAATTTCTTTCGAATTTCTCTCACATTACAATACCATTTCCTTCTCATTTATATCATATTTCTCTCACATTTGTTTCACATTTCTCTCACATTTCACTCATTTCACATTTCAATGATTTCGCTCACATTTCATTCACATTTCACTCACATTCTACTCACATTTCACTCACATTTCACTCACATTTCACTCACATTACACTCATTTCACTCACGTTTTACTTATTTGATATTTCGCAAATTTCACTCACATTTCACTCACATTGCACTCATTTCAGCACATTTTACTCATTTAATATTTTACACCTTTCACTCACATTTAGCACACATTTTATTTATTTCATGTTTCACATATTTCACTCTCATATCACTCACATTTCAATAATATTCCCCACATTTTACTCACTTTTATATTTTACTGACATTTCACTCATATTTCAATCACGTTTCACTCACATTTTACTCATATTTTACTGACATTTCATTCAAATTTCACTCATTTTACGCATTTCAAATTTAACTAACATTTCACAGACATTTTACTCGTTTAGTATTTCAGATATTTAACGAAAATTTCACTCAAATTTCACACAGATTTTATTCATATTACGTTTCACATATTTCACACTCAAATCACTAACATTTTACTAATAGTCCACACATTTTGGTCACTTTTATACTTTACTCATTTTTCACTCATATTTCAATCGCATTTCACTCAAATTTTACTCACATTTGATTTATTTCACTCTTTCACATTTTACTCATTTTACTCAATCAACATTTCGCCCACACTTCACTCGCATTTATCTCACATTTACCTCTATCATTTCACTTAAATTGCACTGAAATTTCACTAATTTCACTCGTTTAACATGTCACTCACATTTCACTCACATTTCACCCATTTAACACATTTAACAATTCACTTATATTTAAATCACATTTAACTCACATTTATCTCACATTTGACTCAAATTTCACTAAAATTTCACTTACATTTCCATCATATTTTACTCATTTCACATTTCACATATTTCGCTCACTTTTCGCTCACATTTCACTGATTTTACATTTGACACATTTCGCTTACATTTCTCTTATTAGTCACTAATATTTCAATCACATTCCGATCAAGTTTCCATCACATTTCACTCACACTTCGCTTTTTTATTTGACTAATATTTCACATCTCTCATTTCACTTTATTTACATGTCACTCATACATGTCACATAACACTCATTTCACCACATTTTACTGATTTAATATTTTATACCTTTCACTCACATTTAGAAAACATTTTATTTATTTCATGTTTCACATATTTCACTCTTATATCACTCAAATTTCACTATTATTCCACACATTTTACTCACTTTTATATTTTACTCATTTTTCACTCTTATTTCAATCACATTTAACTCACATTTATCTCACATTTCCATCACATTTCAATTAAATTGCACGCACATTTCACTAATTTCACTCGTTTTAAATGTCACTCACATTTCCCTCACATTTCACTTAAATTGCTCTCACATTTCACTAATTTCACTCGTTTTACATGTCACTCACATTTAACTCACATTTCGCCCATTTAACTTATTTCACATTTCACTTCCATTTCACTCATTTTTCACTCACATTTCGCTAGCATTTCACTCAAATTTCACTTAAATTTCACTTACATTTCTATCATATTTTACTCATTTCACATTTCATGCATTTCGCTCACATTTCGCTCACATTTCACTAATATTGCACTCAAATTTCTATCACATTTCGATCATTTCACATTTCAGTCACATTTCAATCATTTCCCATTTCACATATTTTCCTTACATTTCACTAATGTTTCCCTCACATTTCAATCAAATTTCACTCACCTTCCACTCACATTTCATTCACATTTCACTGTAATTTCACTCATACTTCACTAACATTTTAGTCACATTTCACTCGTTTACTCACATTTCACTCATTTTACCTTTCACACATTTCGCTAACATTTCACTAATATTTCACGTCTCTCATTACACTCATTTTACTTGTCACTTGTATTTCACTCACATCTCACTCAATCCTAATTTCACATATTTCACACTTCCCTCACGTTTCATTGAAAATTTACTCATTTTTTATTCACATCTCACTCATTCCAAATTTCACACATTTTATATTTTACTCAAATTTCATTCATATTTCACTCACATTTCTCTAATATTTCACTCATTTCACTCTTTTCACAATTTGCTCACATTTCAGTAATATTTCCCTCAGATTTCAATCACATAACACTCATATTTTACTCACATTTCAGTCACATTTTTCTCACTTTTCACTCACATTTAATTCAATTCACATTTCACACATTTTACTAATATTTCCCTCACATTTCAATCAAATTTTACTCACATTTTACTCGTATTTCACTAACATTTTACTCACATTTCACTCGTTTACTCGCATTCCACTCATTTTACATTTCACACATTTCGCTCACTTTTCACTAATTAGTCACTGACATTTCAATCCCATTTCACATACATTTCATTATTTTCACGTTTGACCTATTTCACTCACATTTTAGTCATATTTCAATCATATTTCCGTCATATTTCTCTAACATTCCATTCACATTTCACTCATTTCACATTCTACTCATTTTACTCAATCAACATTTCGCCCACACTTCGCTCGCATTTATCTCACATTTACCTCTATCATTTCACTTAAATTGCACTGAAATTTCACTAATTTCACTCGTTTAACATGTCACTCACATTTCACCCATTTAACACATTTAACAATTCACTTACATTTAACTCTCATTTGACTCACATTTATCTCACATTTCACTCAAATTTCACTCAAATTTCACTTACATTTCCATCATATTTTACTCATTTCACATTTCACATATTTCGCTCACATTTCGCTCACATTTCACTAATATTGCACTCACATTTCACTCACATTTTATTCATGTCACATTTCGCCAATATTTCACTCACATTTCACACTCATTTCATTCACATTTCACTTCGATTTCACTCACATGTAACTCACATTTCACTCACATCTCAAACTTTTCACATTTCACCCATTTTAAATTTCACTCAGGTTTCAGTCGCATTTCACTCATTTCACTCACATTTCACCCACATTTCATTCACATTTCACTCACATTAAACTCACATTTCAATCATTCCACATTTCACTCACATTTCAATCTTTTCATATTTCACACATTTTTCTTACATTTCACTAAAGTTTACCTCACATTTCAATCAAATTTTACTCACCTTTTACTCACATTTTATTGTAATTTCATTCATATTTCACTAAGATTTTACTCACGTTTCACTCGTTTACGCACATTTCACTCATTTTACATTTGACACATTTCGCTCACATTTCTCTTATTATTCACTAATATTTCAATCACATTCCGATCAAGTTTCCATCACATTTCACTCACACTTCGCTTTTTTATTTGACTAATATTTCACTTCTCTCATTTCACTTTATTTACATGTCACTCACATCTCACTCATTCCAAAGTTCTATCACATTTCACTCACCTTTCACTCACACTTCGCTTTTTTATTTCACTAATATTTCACTTCTCTCATTTCACTTTATTTACATGTCACTCACATCTGACTCATTCCAAATTTCACTCATTTTACATTTCACTCACGTTTCATTCACATTACACTCCTTTCACTCACAATTTACTATTTGATATTTCACAAATTTCACTAACATAACACTCATTTCACCACATTTTACTGATTTAATATTTTATACCTTTCACTCACATTTAGCAAACATTTTATTTATTTCATGTTTCACATATTTCACTCTTATATCACTCACATTTCACTAATATTCCACACATTTTACTCACTTTTATATTTTATTCATTTTTCACTCTTATTTCAATAACATTTAACTCACATTTATCTCACATTTCCCTCACATTTCAATTAAATTGCACGCACATTTCACTAATTTCAATCGTTTTACATGTCACTCAGATTTAACTCACATTTCGCCCATTTAACTTATTTCACATTTCACTTCTATTTCACTCATTTTTCACTCACATTTCGCTAACATTTCACTCAAATTTCACTTAAATTTCACTTAAATTTCTATCATATTTTACTCATTTCACATTTCATGCATTTCGCTCACATTTCGCTCACATTTCAATTAAATTGCACTCACATTTCACTAATTTCACTCGTTTTACATGTCACTCACATTTAACTCACATTTCGCCCATTTAACTTATTTCACATTTCACTTCCATTTCACTCATTTTTCACTCACATTTCGCTAACATTTCACTCAAATTTCACTTAAATTTCACTTAAATTTCTATCATATTTTACTCATTTCACATTTCATGCATTTCGCTCACATTTCGCTCACATTTCACTAATATTGCACTCAAATTTCTATCACATTTCGATCATTTCACATTTCAATCACATTTCAATCATTTCCAATTTCATACATTTTCCTTACATTTCACTAATGTTTCCCTCACGTTTCAATCAAATTTAACTCACCTTCCACCCACATTTCATTAACATTTCACTGTAATTTCACTCATATTTCGCTAACATTTTGCTCAATTTTCACTCGTTTACTCACATTTCACTCATTTTACCTTTCACACATTTCGCTCACATTTCACTAATATTTCACTTCTCTCATTACACTCATTTTACATGTCACTTATATTTCACTCACATCTCACTCAATCCTAATTTCACACATTTCACATTTCCCTCACGTTTCATTGACATTTTACTCATTTTTTAATCACATCTCACTCATTCCAAATTTCACACATTTTAGATTTTACTCACATTTCATTCATATTTCACTCACATTTCTCTAATATTTCACTCATTTCACTCTTTTCACATTTTGCTCACATTTCAGTAATATTTCCCTCAGATTCCAATCACATAACACTCATATTTTACTCACATTTCAATCACATTTTACTCACTTTTCACTCACATTTAATTCAATTCACATTTCACACGTTTTACTAATATTTCCCTCACATTTCAATCAAATTTTACTCACATTTTACTCGTATTTCACTAACATTTTACTCACATTTCACTCGTTTACTCACATTCCACTCATTTTACATTTCACACATTTCGCTCACTTTTCACTAATTAGTCACTGACATTTCAATCCCGTATCACATACATTTCATTATTTTCACGTTTCACCTATTTCACTCACATTTTAGTCATATTTCAATCATATTTCCGTCATATTTCCCTAACATTCCATTCACATTTCACTCATTTCACACATTTTTAATGTCATTAACATTTCACTCAAATTTTAATCTTTTAACTTATTTCACATTTCTCTTAAATTTTACTAATATTTCACTCATTATACATGTCACTTACATTTCACTCATTTAACTCATTTCACTGACAGTTTACTCACATTTTAGTCACATTTTTTCCACATTTCACTCAAATTTCACTTAGCTTTCATTCAAATTTCACTCATTTTACATTTTACACGTTTCGATCACATTTCAATAATTAGTCACTAAGGTTTGAATCACATTTCATTCAAATTTCCATCAAATTTCACTCATATTTCACTCAAATTTCACTCACATTTCACTCACAGTTCGCTTAAATTTCACATACATTTCAATCACATTTCACTCATTTCACATTCTACTCATTTCACTCAATCAACATTTCGCCCACACTTCGCTCGCATTTATCTCACATTTACCTCTATCATTTCACTTAAATTGCACTGAAATTTCACTAATTTCACTCGTTTAACATGTCACTCACATTTCACCCATTTAACACATTTAACAATTCACTTACATTTAACTCTCATATAACTCACATTTATCTCACATTTGACTCAAATTTCACTCAAATTTCACTTACATTTCCATCATATTTTACTCATTTCACATTTCACATATTTCGCACACATTTCGCTCACATTTCACTAATATTGCACTCACATTTCACTCACATTTGATTCATGTCACATTTCGCGAATATTTCACTCACATTTCACACTCATTTCATTCACATTTCACTTCGATTTCACTCACATGTAACTCACATTTCACTCACATCTCACACTTTTCACATTTCACCCATTTTAAATTTCACTCAGGTTTCAGTCGCATTTCACTCATTTCACTCACATTTCACCCACATTTCATTCACATTTCACTCACATTTCACTCACATTTCAATCATTCCACATTTCACTCACATTTCAATATTTTCATATTTCACACATTTTTCTTACATTTCACTAAAGTTTACCTCACATTTCAATCAAATTTTACTCTCCTTCCACTCACATTTTATTGTAATTTCACTCATATTTCACTAAGATTTTACTCACGTTTCACTCGTTTACGCACATTTCACTCATTTTACATTTGACACATTTCGCTCACATTTCTCTTATTATTCACTAATATTTCAATCACATTCCGATCAAGTTTCCATCACATTTCACTCACACTTCGCTTTTTTATTTGACTAATATTTCACTTCTCTCATTTCACTTTATTTACATGTCACTCACATCTGACTCATTCCAAATTTCACTCATTTTACATTTCACTCACGTTTCATTCACATTACACTCATTTCACTCACAATTTACTATTTGATATTTCACAAATTTCACTAACATAACACTCATTTCACCACAATTTACTGATGTAATATTTTATACCTTTCACTCACATTTAGCAAACATTTTATTTATTTCATGTTTCACATATTTCACTCTTATATCCCTCACATTTCACTAATATTCCACACATTTTACTCACTTTTATATTTTATTCATTTTTCACTCTTATTTCAATAACATTTAACTCACATTTATCTCACATTTCCCTCACATTTCAATTAAATTGCACGCACATTTCACAAATTTCACTCGTTTTACATGTCACTCACATTTAACTCACATTTCGCCCATTTAACTTATTTCACATTTCACTTCCATTTCACTCATTTTTCACTCATATTTCGCTAACATTTCACTCAAATTTCATTTAAATTTCACTTAAATTTCTATCATATTTTACTCATTTCACATTTCATGCATTTCGCTCACATTTCGCTCACATTTCAATTAAATTGCACTCACATTTCACTAATTTCACTCGTTTTACATGTCACTCACATTTAACTCACATTTCGCCCAATTTAACTTATTTCACATTTCACTTCCATTTCACTCATTTTTCACTCACATTTCGCTAACATTTCACTCAAATTTCACTTAAATTTCACTTAAATTTCTATCATATTTTACTCATTTCACATTTCATGCATTTCGCTCACATTTCACTAATATTGCACTCAAATTTCTATCACATTTCGATCATTTCACATTTCACTCACATTTCAATCATTTCCAATTTCATACATTTTCCTTACATTTCACTAATGTTTCCCTCACGTTTCAATCAAATTTAACTCACCTTCCACCCACATTTCATTCACATTTCACTGTAATTTCACGCATATTTCGCTAACATTTTGCTCAATTTTCACTCGTTTACTCACATTTCACTCATTTTACCTTTCACACATTTCGCTCACATTTCACTAATATTTCACTTCTCTCATTACACTCATTTTACATGTCACTTATATTTCACTCACATCTCACTCAATCCTAATTTCACACATTTCACATTTCCCTCACGTTTCATTGACATTTTACTCATTTTTTAATCACATCTCACTCATTCCAAATTTCACACATTTTAGATTTTACTCACATTTCATTCATATTTCACTCACATTTCTCTAATATTTCACTCATTTCACTCTTTTCACATTTTGCTCACATTTCAGTAATATTTCCCTCAGATTTCAATCACATAACACTCATATTTTACTCACATTTCAATCACATTTTACTCACTTTTCACTCACATATAATTCAATTCACATTTCACACATTTTACTAATATTTCCCTCACATTTCAATCAAATTTTACTCACATTTTACTCGTATTTCACTAACATTTTACTTACATTTCACTCGTTTACTCACATTCCACTCATTTTACATTTCACACATTTCGCTCACTTTTCACTAATTAGTCACTGACATTTCAATCCCGTTTCACATACATTTCATTATTTTCACGTTTCACCTATTTCGCTCACATTTTAGTCATATTTCAATCATATTTCCGTCATATTTCCCTAACATTCGATTCACATTTCACTCATTTTACACATTTTTAATGTCATTAACATTTCACTCAAATTTTAATCTTTTAACTTATTTCACATTTCTCTTAAATTTTACTAATATTTCACTCATTATACATGTCACTTACATTTCACTCATTTAACTCATTTCACTGACAGTTTACTCACATTTTAGTCACATTTTTTCCACATTTCACTCAAATTTCACTTAGCTTTCATTCAAATTTCACTCATTTTACATTTTACACGTTTCGATCACATTTCAATAATTAGTCACTAAGGTTTGAATCACATTTCATTCAAATTTCCATCAAATTTCACTCATATTTCACTCAAATTTCACTCACATTTCACTCACAGTTCGCTTAAATTTCACATACATTTCAATCACATTTCCCTCATTTGACATTTCGCTCACATTTCACTCACATCTCCCTCATTCCAAATTTCACCCATTTCACATTTCACTCACTTTACATTCACATTTCACTAACATTTCTCTAACATTTCACACATTTTACTCATTTCACTCAATTCACATTTCGCTCACATTTAATCCATTTCACATATTTCACGAATATTTTACTCAAATTTCTTTCACATTTCTCTCACATTACAATCATTTCACTAATGTTTCCCTCACATTTCAATCAAATTTCAATCACCTTCCACTCACATTTCACTCACATTTTACTGCAATTTTACTCATATTTCATCAACATTTTACACACATTTCACTCGTTTACTCACATTTCACTCATTTTTCATTTCAAACATTTCGCTCATATTTCTCTTATTAGTCACTTACATTTTAATCACATTCCGATCAAATTTCCATCACATTTCACTCACTCTTCGCTTTTTTATTTCACTAATATTTCATTTCTCTCATTTCACTTATTTTACATGTCACACACATCTCACTCATTCCAAATTTCGCTCATTTTACATTTCACTAACGTTTCATTCTCATTACACTCATTTCACTCACATTTGACTCATTTGATATTTCACAAATTTCACTCACAGTTTGCTCACATTACACTAATTTCACCCACATTTTACTCATTTAATATTTTACACCTTTCACTCACATTTAGCACACATTTTATTTATTTCATGTTTCACATATTTCACTCCTATGTCACTCACATTTCAATAATATTCTGCACATTTTACTCACTTTTATATTTTACTCACATTTCACTCATATTTCAATCACATTTCACTCTTATAATACTCATATTTTACTGACATTTCATTCAAATTTCACTCATTTTACTCATTTCACATTTAACTATTATTTCACATACATTTTTCTCGTTTAGTATTTCAGATATTTAACGATCATTTCACTCACATTTCACACAGATTTCAATCATTTCACGTTTCACATATTTCACTCTCACATCATTCACATTTCACTAATATTCCACACATTTTACTCACTTTTGTATTTTACTCATGTTTCACTCTTATTTCAATCACATTTCACTCACATTTTACTCACATTTCATTTATTTTACTCATTTAACATTTACTCAATCAAAATTTCGCCAACACTTCACTTACATTTATCTCACATTTCCCTCACATTTCACTTAAATTACACTCACATTTCACTAATTTCACTCGATTTTCATGTCACTCACATTTCACACACATTTCACCCATTTAACACATTTAACAATTCACTTACATCTAACTCACATTTAACTCACATTTACCTCATATTTAAGTCACATTTTTCTCACATTTTACTCACATTTCACTTAAATTGCACTCACATTTCACCCATTTAACTTATTTCATATTTCACTTACATTACACTCATATTTCACAAACTTTTCACTCAAATTTTATTTAAATTTCACTTAAATTTCTGTCATATTTTACTCATTTCACATTTCACATATTTCGCTCACATTTCACTAATATTGCACTCACATTTCAATCACATTTCACTCACATTTGCTTCATGTAACATTCCTCACAATTCACGAATATTTTACTCACAATTCACTCACATTTCACACACAATTCATTCACATTTCACTTAGATTTCACTCACATTTTCTCATATTTTCCACACATTTCAATTATATTTCACTCACATTTCACTGATTTTACATGTCACGCACATTTTACTCACATCTCACTCTTTTCACATTTCACCCATTTTACATTTCACTCGCGTTTCATTCACATTTCACTCATATTTCAATAATTTCAATCATTTCACATTTCACTCACATTTCAATCATTTCACATTTCACACATTTTTCTTACATTTCACTAATGTTTCCCTCACATTTCTATCAAATTTTACTCACCTACCACTCACATTTTACTGTAATTTCACTCATATTTCACTGACATTTTGCTCAAATTTCACTGATTTTACATTTCACACATTTCGCTAACATTTCTCTTATTAGTCACTAACATTTCAATCACTTTTTTATTTCACTAATATTTTACTTCTCTCCTTTCACTTTATTTACATGTCACTCACATCTCCATCATTCCAAATTTCACTCATTTTACATTTCCCTCATGTTTCATTCACATTACACTGATTTCACTCACAATTTACTCATTTGATATTTCACAAATTCACTCACTTTTCATTCACATAACACTCATTTCACCCACATTTTACTGATTTAATATTTTATACCATTCACTCACATTTAGCAAACATTTAATTTATTTCATGTTTCACATATTTCACTCTTGTATCACTCACATTTCACTAATATTCCACACATTTTACTCACTTTTATATTTTACTCATTTTTCACTCTTATTTCAATCACATTTAACTCACATTTATCTCACATTTCTCTCACATTTCACTTAAATTGCACGCACATTTCACTAATTTCACTCGTTTTAAATGTCACTCACATTTCCCTCACATTTCATTTAAATTGTACTCACATATCACTAATTTCACTCGTTTTACATGTCACTCACATTTAACTAACATTTCGCCCATTTAACTTATTTCACATTTCACTTCCATTTCACTCATTTTTCACTCACATTTCGCTCACATTTCACTCAAATTTCACTTAAATTTTACTTACATTTCTATCATATTTTACTCAATTAACATTTCACACATTTTGCTCACATTTCGCTCACATTTCACTAATATTGCACTGAAATTTCTATCACATTTCACTCACATTTCAATCATTTCCAATTTCATACATTTTCCTTACATTTCACTAATGTTGCACTCAAATTTCTATCACATTTCAATCATTTCCCATTTCAATCATTTCACATTTCACACATTTTTCTTATATTTCACTAATGTTTCCCTCACATTTAATCAAATTTCACTCACCTTCCACTCACATTTCATTCACATTTCACTGTAATTTCACTCATATTTCTCGAACATTTCACTCATTTCACTCTTTTTACATTTTGCTAACATTTCAGTAATATTTCCCTCAGATTTCAATCACATAATACGCTCATTTTTTTTTCATTTCAATCACATTTTGCTCACTTTTCACTCACATTTAATTCAATTCTCATTTCACACATTTTACTAATATTTCCCTCACATTTTAATCAAATTTTACTCACATTTTACTAGTATTTCACTAAGATTTTACTCACGTTTCCCTCGTTTAGGCGCATTTCACTCATTTTACATTTGACACATTTCGCTCACATTTCTCTTATTAGTCACTAATATTTCAATCACATTCCGATCAATTTTCCATCACATTTCACTCACACTTCGCTTTTTTATTTGACTAATATTTCACTTCTCTCATTTCACTTTATTTACATGTCACTCACATCTCACTCATTCCAAATTTCTCTCACATTTCACTAACCTTTCACTCACACTTCGCTTTTTTATTTCACTAATATTTCACTTCTCTCATTTCACTTTATTTACATGTCACTCACATCTCACTCATTCCAAATTTCTACCACATTTTGCTCACCTTTCACTCACACTTCGCTTTTTTATTTCACTAATATTTCACTTCTCTCATTTCACTTTATTTACATGTCACTCACATCTCACTCATTCCAAATTTCACTCATTTTACATTTCACTCACGTTTCATTCACTTTATGGTGTAAAATATTAAATGAGTAAAATGGGGGTGTAATAAGTGTAATGTGAGTGAAATGTGAGTGAAATATCAAATGAGTAAAATGTGAGTGAAATCAGGGTAATGTGAGTGAAATGTGATTGAAATGTGTAAAAAATCAGTGAAATGTGAAATGTAAGAGAAATCTGAAACAAATATGAGAGAAATGTGCGATAAATGTGAGGGAAATGGCATTGTAATGTGAAAGAAATGTGAAAAAAAGAAATTTGAGTAAAAATGATCGTGAAATATGTGAAATGTTAAATGGATTAAATGTGAGTGAAGTGTGAGTGTTATGTGATTGAAATGTGACGGAAATATTACTGAAATGTGAGCGAAATGTGAAATGATTAAACCGTGAAAAAGGTTAGAGAAATTTTAGTGAAATATGAATGAAATGTGAGTAAAGTCTAAAATGGGTGAAATGTGAAATGACTGAGATAATATTGAAATGAGTAAAATGTGAATGAAACGTGAGTGAAATGCAAAATGGGTGAAATTTGTATTGAGTGAGATGTGAGAGACATGTAAAATGAGTGAAGTGATATATTAGTGAAATGTGAGAGAAATGTGAAATGAGTGAAATGTGATTGAAATATATGTGAAATTTAAGGTAAGTGTGAGCGAAATGTGAGTGAAATGTGAGATAAATGTGAGTTAAATGTAAGTGAAATGTGAGAAAAATGTGAGTGAAGTGTGCGCGAAATGTTGATTGAGTAAAACGAGTAAAATGTGAAATGAGTAAAATGAATCAAATGTGAGTGAAATGTGATTGAAATAAGAGTGAAAAATGTGTAAAATATAAAAGTGAGTAAAATGTGCGGAATATTAGTGAAATGTGAGTGATATGAGAGTGAAATATCTGAAACATGAAATAAATAAAATGTGTGCTAAATGTGAGTGAAAGGTGTAAAATATTAAATGAGTAAAATGTGGGTGTAATGAGTGTAATGTGAGTGAAATGTGAGTGAAATATCAAATGAGTAAAATGTGAGTGAAATGAGGTTAAGGTGAGTGAAATGTGAGTGAAATGTGATCGAAATGTGATCGAAATGAGTGAAATGTGAAATGAGTGAAATGTGAGAGAAATGTGATATAAATGTGATGGAAATGGCATTGTAATGTGAGAGAAATGTTAAAGAAATTTGATTAAAATATTCCTGAAATATTTGAAATGTGAAATGGATTAAATGTGAGTGAAATGTGAGTGTTATGTGATTGAAATATGACGGAAATATTACTGAAATGTGAGCGAAATGAGAATTGAGTGAAATGAGTAAAATGTGTGAAATGTTAGAGAAATTTTAGTGAAATATGAGTGAAATGTGAGTAAAATATAAAATGGTTAAAATGTGAAATGAGTGAGATATTAGTGAAATGAGAAAAATGTGAATTAAACGTGAGTGAAAAGTGAAATTGGTGAAATTTTGAATAAGGGAGATGAGAATGAAATGTGAGTTCATGTAAAATGAGTGAAGTGAGAGAAGTGAAATATTTGTGAAATGTGAGCGAAATGTGAAATGAGTGAAATGTGATTGAAATGTATCTGAAATTTAAGCGAAGTGTGAGTAAAATATAAAATGGTTAAAATGTGAAATGAGTGAGATTTTAGTGAAATGAGAAAAATGTGAATTAAACGTGAGTGAAATGTGAATTGGGTGAAATTTGGAATGAGGGAGATGTTAGTAAAATATGAGTGACATGTAAAATGAGTGAAATGAGAGAAGTGAAATATTAGTGAAATGTGAGCGAAATGCGAAATGAGTGAAATGTGATTGAAATGTATCTGAAATTTAAGCGAAGTGTGAGCGAAATTTGCGTGAAATATGAGTTAAATGTGAGTTAAATGTAAGTGAATTGTTAAACGTGTTAAATGGGTGGAATGTTAGTGAAATGTGAGTGACATGTAAAACGAGTGAAGTTAGTGAAATGTGAGTGCAAATTAAGTAAAATGTAGGGGAAATGTGAGATAATTATGACTTAAATTTGAGATATTGAGGGATAAATGTGAGTGAAATGTGAGAAAAATATGAGTAAATTGTGGGAGAAATGTTGATTGAGTGAAATGTGTAATATTTGAAATAAGTAAAATGAATGAAATGTGAGTAAAATGTTTGTGAAATGTGATTGAAATATGAGTTAAATGTGAGTAAAATATAAAAGTGAGTAAAATGTGCGGAATATTAGTAAAATGTGAGTGATATGAGAGTGAAATGTAAGTTAAATGTGATTGAAATGTGAGATAAATGTGAGATAAATGTGAGATAAATGTGAGGGAAATGATATTGCAATGTGAGACAAATGAGAAATAAATTTGAGTAAAATATTCGTGAAATATGTGAAAAGTGAAATGGATTAAATGTGAGTAAAATGTTAGTGATATGTGATTGAAATATCACTGAAATGTGAGCGAAATGAGAAATGAGTGAAATGAGTGAAAAGTTAGAGAAATGTGAGTGAAATATGAATTAAATGGGAGTAAAATCTATAATGTGAGAAATGTGATATGAGTGTGATGTTAGAGAAATTGAGTGAAATATGAATGAAATGAGAGTGAAATGAGTGAAATGTGACTGAAACGTGAGTGAAATGTGAAAAGAGTGAGATGTGA
This sequence comes from Ascidiella aspersa, assembly GCF_963924565.1. Taxonomy (NCBI): domain Eukaryota; kingdom Metazoa; phylum Chordata; class Ascidiacea; order Phlebobranchia; family Ascidiidae; genus Ascidiella; species Ascidiella aspersa. The sequence goes on along the minus strand of NC_139450.1, from coordinate 23,296,468 downwards.
GTGACATGTGAGTGACATGTGAAATCAGTGAAACGTGATTGAAATGTAAGTGAAATGTGAGCGAAATGCGATTGAAATCTAAGTGAAACTTGAGTGAAAATTTTTTTTAAGCGAAAGTGTGAATGCAATGTTGGTGAAATGTGAGTGAAATATGAGTGAAATTTGATGGAAATTTGAATGGAATGTGATTGAAACGTTAGTGACTAACAAGTGAAATGTGAGCAAAATGTATAAAATATAAAAGTGAGTAAATTGTTCTGAATATTAGTGAAATGTGAGTGATATGAGAGTGAAACATTTGAAACATGAAATAAATGAAATGTGTGCTAAATGTGAGTGAAAGGTGTAAAATATTAAATGAGTAAAATGTGGGTGAAATGAGTGTAATGTGAGTGTAATGTGAGTGAAATATAAGGGAAATTTGAATAAATGTGATTGAAATGTGATTGAAATGTGAGAGAAATGTGAAATGAGTGAGATATTAGTGAAATAAGTAAAATGTGTGAAATGTTAAAGAAATTTTAGTGAAATATGAATGAAACGTGAGTGAAATGTAAAATGGGTGAAATTTGGAATGAGTGAGATGTGAGTGAAATGTGAGTGACATGAAAAATGAGTGAAATATTAGTAAAATGTGAGCGAAATGTCAAATGTGTGAAATGTGATTGAAATGTATGTGAAATTTAAGTGAACTGTGAGTGAAATGTGACTGAAATGTATGTGAAATTGAAGCGAAGTTTCAGTGAAATGTGAGTGAAATATGAATGAAATGTCATTGAAATGTGAGAGAAATTTGTGTAAAGTGAAATGAGAAAAATTTGATAGAAATGTAAGTGAAATGTGAAATAAGTTAAATGGGTGACATGTGAGTGAAATGTGAGTGACATGCAAAATGATTAAAATGTGAGTGAAGTGAGGGAAATGTGACGAAAATATGAGTGAAATAAATGTGGGAAAACTATGAGATGAATGTGAGTGAAATGTGGGAAAAATGTCATTGAAGTGTGAGTGATATGTAAAATGAGTGAAATGAGTGAAGTGAAATATTAGTGAAATGTGAGCGAAATGTGAAATGAGTGAAATGTGATTGAAATGTATGTGAAATTTAAGGGAAGTGTAAGTTAAATGTTAGTTAAATGTAAGTGATGTTATAAATGTGTTAAATGGGTGGAATGTTAGTGAAATGTGAGTGACATGTAAAACGAGTAAAATTAGTGAAATGTGAGTGAAATTTAAGTGAAATGTGAGGGAAATTTGAAAGAAATGTTGGTGAAATGTGAGTGAAATGAGTGAAATATGACTGAAACGTGAGTGAAATGTAAAATGGGTGAAATGAGAGCGAAATGTGAGTGAAATCTAAGTGAAACTTGAGTGAAATGTGAGAAAAATGTGAGTAAAATATGAGTGAAATGTAAGTGAAATGTGATTGAAATTTGAGTGAAATGTTAGTAAAATATACAAGTGAGTAAAATGTGCGTAATATTAGTGAAATGTGAGTGATATGAGAGTGAAATATGTGAAACATGAAACAAATAAAATGTGTTCTAAAAGTGAGTGAATGGCGTAAAATATAAAATGAGTAAAATGTGAGAGAAATGAATGTAATGTGAGTGAAATGTGAGTGAAATTTGTGAAGTTTCAAATGAGTGAAATGTGAGTGAAATGAGGGTAAAGTGAGTGAAATGTGAGTGATATGTGAGTAAAATGTGAGTGAAATGTGATTGAAATGTGAGCTAAATGAGTGAAATTTGAAATGAGTGAAATGTGAGTGAAATATGATATAAATGTGATATAAATGTGATGGAAATGGTATTGTAATGTGAGAGAAATGTTAAAGAAATTTGATTAAAATATTCGTGAAATATTTGAAATGTGAAATGGATTAAATGTGATTGAAATGTGAGTTATATGTGATTGAAATATGACGGAAATATTACTGAAATGTGAACGAAATGAGAATTGAGTGAAATGAGTAAAATGTGTGAAATGTTAGAGAAATTTTAGCGAAATATGAATGAAATGTGAGTAAAATCTAAAATGGTTAAAATGTGAAATGAGTGAGATATTAGTGAAATGAGAAAAATGTGAATTAAACGTCAGTGAAATGTGAAATTGGTGAAATTTTGAATGAGGGAGATGAGAGTGAAATGATAGTGTCATTTAAAATGAGTGAAATGAGAGAAGTGAAATATTTGTGAAATGTGAAAGAAATGTGAAATGAGTGAAATGTGGTTGAAATGTATGTGAAATTTAAGCGAAGTGTGAGTGAAATTTGAGTGAAATATGAGTTAAATGTGAGTTAAATATAAGTCAATTGTTAAATGCGTTAAATGGGTGGAATGTGAGTGAAATGTGAGTGACATGTAAAACGAGTGAAATTAGTGAAATGTGAGTGCAAATTAAGTGAAATGTGGGGGAAATGTGAGATAAATATAAGTTAAATGTGAGATAATGAGAGATAAATGTGAGTGATTCTATTTGAATAAGATCTCTTGATATAATCTAAAAGTAAATAATGAAATGGCACAACTGAGAGGCATTTTGTTAGAATTGAATGAAATGAAGAGCAAGCTTAAATTGCTTGAAAAAGTGTAAGAAAATGTAGAATTGATAAAAAACAGCACAAGTGAAACAAAAATCGAAGTTATGGAATTAAGAAATGATTTACAAATAGTGAAAAAAGAACTCCAAAAACAAAAAGAAGAAAACGAAAAACTAACAAGCCATTTACATTCATATGCATATAAAATGGACAAACTAGAACAATATGGTAGGCGAGAAAACATAAGAATTTATGGAATAGAAGAAACTGAATATGATAGAGATGACGGAGAAGAACAAGCAATTCAAATTGCGAAGAAACTTTCAATAAACCTTACTCCAAATAAACTTAAAAGAGCGCATAGAGTGGGGAAAAAACGGGAAGGTAAAGATCGACCCATAATTGTGAGATTCAATTCTTTCAAAAAACGACAAGAATTTATGCAAAAAAGGAAAAAACTCCAAAACAGAAAAATCTACATAAATGAAGATATGACAACAATTAGGTACAAGATCTTTCCTTACTTGAAACAACACAAACAAGTTATAGCAATGGGAACAGTAAATGGAAAAATAGCAATCAAAATCGGAGAAAACTGGACCCACATAAACACCCCGGAAGATCTGCTGCCAACAGGTTTGGTCATCGACTGGCAAGAAATAGCTAAAATATATGGACACTGACGCTAATGTTTAACATGTATAGTTTTGTTTATGTATATATATATCTGTAATATAATATTATATCATTGTCATTATGAATAACACTAAAGATATAAATACTGACACTCACCCTAATCTCGCTGGAGATTTTACAACTCATTTATTAGGAAATATTGAACAATGTAAAGAACTAAACACAAAATATTTCAACACAGTACTAAACAACCAAGCAAACCCATCATTGGTCATACTTCATTGCAATGTAAGAAGCCTGAACAAAAACAAGCATAAATTAGAAGAGCTAATTAACCAGCTCAGCATAAAACCATCTTTTATTTTAATAACTGAAACCAGGCTATCTAACCAGAAAACACTCTTTGATACAAATATTGACGGGTATCAAATGCACTTTAAGCATTCCAACACAAATGCTGGAGGTGTGTGCATCTATTCTCAAAATAGTATATCTGTATAAGAAAGGGAAGATTTACAAATCAGTATACCACAAGAATGTGAAAATCTATGGTTAGAACTAGGATTAAATAACAAACAAACTATTATTTCTGTAATATACCGGCACCCTGAGCCAGACTTTGCAGCCTTTCAAAACGAATTTACAAAAAACATGGAAATCCTAGAAAAACAAAAAACAACATACTACATTGGAGGTGACTTTAATATTAATATACTAAACACCAAAACAAATACGATACAAGCATACATAAACAATATAAATACAACCGGAAGTCAAATACTTATAGATAAACCAACAAGGTATGAACAACAATGTTAGACATCACTTTTAGATCACTACTGCACAAACGATATTAAAAGGCATATAGTACCGGTAATACTACAATATGATGTTTCAGACCACCTGCCAACAGCACTCATACTACCATACCCACAACCACCAAACAGACAACAAACCGAACATACAAAAAGGCATTTAAAAAATTTTAACGAAGAACATTTTCTTAACGAACTCCAACAATCCCTTGACAGTAAATTCTACCAATTAGAAGACAACGTAACCTTAGAGGAAGAATTTGTAATGTTTATAGATACGTTTAAAAACATATTACGAAAACATGCCCCAATGCGACCCCTAACTAGGAAAGAAAAAAAACTAAAATGCAAGCCATGGATAACACCTGGCATAAGAAAATCAATCAAAAGAAAAAACAAAATGTTTCAAAAATACTACAAAACAAACGACACTGAAAAGCTCAAGGCATACAAAATATATAATAATCACTTAACCAAAACAAAAACTATGTCAAAACAACTATTTTACCAAAACAAAATAGGCAATAAAAAGACACAACAAAAATCTGGAAAGTAGTGAAAGAAATACTAAATAACAAAAAGCCTAAACAGGAAATTAAATGTTTATCAGTAAGTAATGATAATGTTACAGATCCTCAAATAATTTCAAACACACTCAACAAATACTTTCAAACAGTTGGGGAAACACTGGCCAAACAAATTCCATCTTCGACCAATGAATTAACAAAATACCTAAACAATCGACAACAAAACTCATTTTTTCGTTGGGCGACCACAGACTTTGAGGTATCAAAGTACATTGCACTTTTAGACCAAAAAAAAGGAGAAGGACCATACAACATACCAGTAAAATTTTTAAAACTTAGTTCAAAAGTCATTACACCATACCTAACGTATCTGTTTAATAAGTGCATAACTTCTTTCTCCATACCACAATGTTTAAAAAACAGTCATATAACCCCAGTTCCTAAAGTAAAATATCCCCATTTACCTGCTGATTTTCGCCCAATAACAACCTCATTAGTAACTGTAGCCCTCTATGAAAACATACTACATTCTTCAGATAATGGACAACATTACTGTACTGTATACATGGACCTATCTAAAGCATTTGACACAGTAAATCACTCAATATTACTCAGGAAGTTACAACATTATGGAATTAGAGGGGGGCCTTTAAATCTTTTGAAATTTTGTTAAACAAATCGCCTAAACGCAACAATTACCAGACAATGCAAATCACAATACTTACAAGTAAAATGTGGCTTACCACAAGGTTCTATCCTATCTCCAATATTATTCCAAATATACACAAATGATTTACCAAATGTCACAGACATGTCATGTAAAATGTATGCTGATGATACCATATTTTATGCGGCCTCTCTTGAATCAAAGGACCTACAAAAACAAATGCAACAAGAAATAATTAAAGTAGATGACTGGATGAGGACAAATAAACTATCACTAAATTATACAAAAACTCAATATGTAATAACACACAATAAAAACCTAAAATTGCAGATTTTTCACTTCATATAAATAATGTAGAACTCCACAGAAAGAACTCAGTTAAATATTTAGGAATTGTCATGGATGACAAAGTCAACTGGTCACAACACATTACAGCAGTATCATCCAGGGTCTCACAGTCCATTGGAGTACTATACAAAATTAAACAATACATAAATAAAAACACATTATTATTGCTATACTACGCCTTTATTCACTCCCACTTGCAATATGGAATAATAAACTGGGGACGAGCTAGCCAATCACACCTTCAGCATTTACAAATACTCCAGAACAGAGCATTGAGAGTCATATCTGGAATCAGCAATTACAGTCATATCCTTACAAAAACAATCTTCAAAGAAAACAAAATACTACAAATACAAGATATAACACAACTGGAAATTCTTAAATTCATGCACCATTACAAAAATAACTTACTTCCAGCTTTGTTTCAAAATTTTTTAAGACCTATATCTGAGATACATAGGCATAACACTAGACTGGGAGACGCAAAAAATTACTATGTTGAAAAAATACGTAGGATCTCGGGCCAAAAACAGCTTAAATATATAGGACCTAAAATATGGGCAACCTTACGTCAAGAACAAAAAAATCTCACCTTTAAACACTTCCAAGACAGTGTGAAATCGCAACTATTGCAATCGTACTAAATACAGCTTTATCATCTTCTATTGATTTTGTTTACTTTCTCACCATGACAACTAAATGTAAACAACGGAGCAGACGCTGCCCGAGGTTTACAAATTGGTCAACAACCATTTTACTTATTATTTACCACTAATTTTATTACTATTACTAATAATTGCCAGCCGTAGGCGCAGTCGCACAAACACGTGCGAAGGCACTGATTTAAAATAAATCCTGCAGTACGTAACCGTTGTATAGTACCTTCTGACCTTATCGTTTTTTGCTAGTTTTACATTGCTTTTTCGTATCTTATTCTTATTTCAAAAATTTATATAAAACCGTTAAAATCTACATACTTTTTATCTACGCACTTTTTGTTTCCAATTATTGTAACTTTCAATATTGCCACTAAATTTATTTATTTTTGAGGGGCAGCTCGACTCGATGACCGAATGGTCCTTTCGCTGTCCTTGTGTTATTATTTATGTTATTTTGTTTTTTCGATGTTTGCAAACATGCACAAAAATAAATTGAATCTGAATCTGAATCTGAAATGTGTGAAAAATATGAGTAAAGTGTAGGCGAAATGTTGATTGAGTAAAATGAGTAAAATGAATGAAATGTGAGTAAAATGTTTGTGAAATGTGATTAAAATATGAGTTAAATGTGAGTAAAATATAAAAGTGAGTAAAATGTGCGGAATATTACTGAAATGTGAGTGATATGAAAGGGACATATGTGAAACATCAAATAAATGAAATGTGTGTTAAATCTGAGCGAAAGGTGTGAAGTATTAAATGAGTGAAAGTGGGTGAAATGAGTGTAATGTGAGTGAAATGTGAGTGAAATTTGTAAAATAGTAAGTTAGTGAAATGAGTGTAATGTGAATGAAATGTGAGTGAAATATGAGTGAAATGTAAGTTAAATGTGATTGAATTGTTAGATAAATGTGAGATAAATGTTAGGGAAATAGTATTGCAATGTGAGAGAAATGTGAAATAAATTTGAGTAAAATATTCGTGAAATATGTTAAATGTAAAATGGATTAAATGTGAGTGAAGTGTGAGTGTTATGTGATTGAAATGTGACGGAAATATTACTGAAATGTGAGCGAAATGAGAAATGAGTAAACCGTGAGAAAGGTTAGAGAAATTTTACTGAAATATGAATGAAATGTGAGTAAAGTCTAAAATGGGTGAAATGTGACATGACTGAGATAATATTGAAATGAGTAAAATGTGAATGAAACGTGAGTGAAATGCAAAATGGGTGAAATTTGTATTGAGTGAGATGTGAGTGACATGTAAAATGAGTGAAGTGATATATTAGTGAAATGTGAGCGAAATGTGAAATGAGTGAACTGTGATTGAAATGTAGGTGAAATTTAAGGTAAGTGTGAGCGAAATGTGAGTGAAATGTGAGATAAATGTGAGTTAAACGTAAGTGAAATGTGAGAAAATTTGAGTGAAATGTGATGGAAATTTGGATGGAATGTGATTGAAATGTTACTGACTAAAAAGTGAAATGTGAGCAAAATGTATAAAATATGAAATGAGTGAAATGTGAATGACATTTGAGTTAAATTTGATTGAAATGTGAGTAATCTATCTTTGAAATATGAGCGAATTGTATTAAATAAGAAATGAGTGAAATATGAATGAAAGCCAAGTGAAATTTAAGTGAAATGTGAGTGAAATATGAGTGAAATGTGAGTGAAATTTGTGAAATATTAAATGATTAAAATGTGAGTGAAATGAGTGTAATTTGAGTGAAATGTAAGTGAAATGTGATTGAAATGTGTAAAAAATCAGTGAAATGTGGAATGAGTGAAATGTATGAGAAATGTGAAACAAATGTGAAAGAAATGTGCGATAAATGTGAGGGAAATGGCATTGTAATGTGAGAGAAATGTAAAAAAATAAATTTGAGTAAAAATATTCGTAAAATATGTAAAATGTTAAATGGATTAAATGTGAGTGAAATGTGAGTGTTATGTGATTGAAATGTGACGGAAATATTACTGAAATGTGAGCAAAATGTGAAATGAGTAAACCGCGAAAAATGTTAGAGAAATTTTAGTGAAATATGAATGAAATGTGAGTAAAGTCTAAAATGGGTGAAATGTGAAATGACTGAGATAATATTGAAGTGAGTAAAATGTGAATGAAACGTAAGTGAAATGCACAATGGGTGAAATTTGTAATGAGTGAGATGTGAGTGACATGTAAAATGAGTGAAGTGATATATTAGTGAAATGTGAGCGAAATGTGAAATGAGTGAAATGTGATTGAAATGTATGTGAAATTTAAGGTAAGTGTGAGCGAAATGTGAGTGAAATGTGAGATAAATGTGAGTTAAATATAAGTGAAATGTAGGAAAAATGTGAGTGAAATGTGAGATCAATGTGAGTTAAATGGAAGTGAAATGTGAGAAAAATGTGAGTGAAGTGTGCGAGAAATGTTGATTGAGTAAAACGAGTAAAATGTGAAATGAGTGAAATGAATCAAATGTGAGTAAAATGTGAGTGAATTGTGATTGAAATAAGAGTGAAAAATGTGTAAAATATAAAAGTGAAAAAAATATGCGGAATATTAGTGAAATGTGAGTGATATGAGATTAAAATATGTGAAATATGGAATAAATAAAATGTGTGCTAAATGTGAGTGAAAGATGTTAAATATTAAATGAGTAAAATGTGGGTGAAATGAGTGTAATGTGAGTGAAATGTGAGTGAAATATCAAATGAGTAAAATGTGAGTGAAATGAGGGTAATGTGAGTGAAATGTGAGTGATATGTGAGTAAAATGTGAGTGAAATGTGATTGAAATGTGAGCTAAATCAGTGAAATGTGAAATGAGTGAAATGTGAGAGAAATGTGATATAAATGTGAGGGAAATGGAATTGTAATGTAATAGAAATTCTAAAGAAATTTGAGTAAAATATTCTTGAAATATGTGAAATGTGAAATGGATTAAATGTGAGCGAAATGTGAGTCATATGTGATTGAAATATGACGGAAATATTACTGAAATGTGAGCGAAATGAGAATTGAGTGAAATGAGTAAAATGTGTGAAATGTGACAGAAATGTGATTTAAATGTGAGGGAAATGATATTGTAATGTGAGAGAAATGGGAAAGAAATTTGATTAAAATATTCGTGAAATATGTGAAATGTGAAATGGATTAAATTTGAGTGAAATGTGAGTGTTATGCGATTAAAATATGACGGAAATATTACTGAAATTTGAGCGAAATGAGAATTGAGTGAAATGAGTAAAATGTGTGAAATGTTAGAGAAATTTTAGTGAAATATGAATGTAAAGTGAGTAAAATCTGAAATTGTTAAAGTGTGAAATGAGTGAGATTTTAGTGAAATGAGAAAAATGTGAATTAAACGTGAGTGAAATATGAAATTGGTGAAATTTTGAATGAGGGAGATGAGAGTGAAATGTGAGTGACATGTAAAATGAGTGAAGTGAGAGAAGTGAAATATTTGTGAAATGTGATCGAAATGTGAAATGAGTGAAATGTGATTGAATTGTATCTGAAATTTAAGTGAAGTGTGAGTGAAATATGAGTTAAATGTGAGTTAAATATAAGTCAATTGTTAAATGCGTTAAATGGGTGAAATGTGAGTGAAATATGAATGAAATTTGTAAAATATTAAGTTAGTGAAATGAGTGTAATGTGAATGAAATATGAGTGAAATATGAGTGAAATGTAAGTTAAATGTGATTGAAATGTGAGATAAACGTGAGATAAAAATTGAGTTAAATGTGAGATAATGAGAGATAAATGTGAGTGAAATGTGAGAAAAATATGAGTAAAGTGTGGGCGAAATGTTGATTGAATAAAATGAGTAAAATGTGAAATGAGTAAAATGAATGAAATGTGAGTAAAATGTTTGTGAAATGTGATTGAAATATGAGTTAAATGTGAGTAAAATATAAAAGTGAATGAAATGTGCGGAATATTACTGAAATGTGAGTGATATGAAAGGGACATATGTGAAACATGAAATAAATGAAATGTGTGTTAAATTTGAGTGAAAGGTGTAAAATATTAAATGAGTAAAATGTGGGTGAAATGAGTGTAATGTGAGTGAAATGTGAGTGAAATTTGTAAAATAATAAATGAGTAAAATGTGGGTGAAATGAGTGTAATGTGAATGAAATGTGAGTGAAATATGAGTGAAATATAAGTTAAATGTGATTGAAATGTGAGATAAATGTGAGATAAATGTGAGGGAAATGGTATTGCAATGGTATTGCAATGTGAGAGAAATATGAAATAAATTTGAGTAAAATATTCGTGAAATATGTGAAATGTGAAATGGATTAAATGTGAGTAAAATGTTAGTGATATGTGATTGAAATATCACTGAAATGTGAGCGAAATGTGAAATGAGTGAAATGAGTGAAAAGTTAGAGAAATGTGATTGAAATATAAATTAAATTTGAGTAAAATCTATAATGTGTGAAATGCGATATGAGTGAGATGTTAGAGAAATCTGAGTGAAATATGAATGAAATGAGAGGGAAATGAGTGAAATGTGACTGAAACGTGAGTGAAATGTGAAAAGAGTGAGATGTGAGTGAAATGTGAGTGACATGTGAAATCAGTGAAACGTGAGCGAAATGTGAAATGAGTGAAATGTGATTGAAATTTATCTGAAATTTAAGCGAAGTGTGAGTGAAATTTGAGTGAAATATGAGTTAAATGTGAGTTAAATATAAGTGAATTGTTAAATGTGTTAAATGGGTGGAATGTTAGTGAAATGTGAGTGACATGTAAAACGAGTAAAGTTAGTGAAATGTGAGTGCAAATTAAATAAAATGTGGGGGAAATGTGAGATAATTATGACTTAAATGTGAGATATTGAGAGATAAATGTGAGTGAACTGTGAGAAAAATATGAGTAAATTGTGGGCGAAATGTTGATTGAGTGAAATGAGTAAAATGTGAAATGAGTAAAATGAATGAAATGTGAGATAAATATTTGTGAAATTTGTAAAATATTAAGTTAGTGAAATGAGTGTAATGTGAATGAAATGTGTGTGAAATATAAGTGAAATTTAAGTTAAATGTGATTGAAATGAGAGATAAATGTGAGATAAATGTGAGGGAATTGGTATTGCAATGTGAGAGAAATGTGGATTAAATTTGAATAAAATATTCGTGAAATATGTGAAATGTGAAATGGATTAAATGTGAGTGAAATGTTAGTGATATGCGATTGAAATATCACTGAAAAGGGAGCGAAATGTGAAATGAGTGAAATGAGTGAAAAGTTAGAGAAATGTGAGTGAAATATGAATTAAATGTGATTAAAATCTATAATGTGAGAAATTTGATATGAGTAAGATGTTAGAGAAATCTGAGTGAAATCTGAATGAAATGAGAGTGAAATGAGTGAAATGTGACTGAAACGTGAGTGAAATGTGAAAAGAGTGAGATGTGAGTGACATGTGAAATCAGTCAAACGTGATTGAAATGTAAGTGAAATGTGAGCGAAATGTGAGTGAAATCTAAGTGAAACTTGAGTGAAATGTGAGAGAAATGTGAGTGAAATATGAGTGAAATGTATGTGAAATGTGAAATAAGTTATATGAGTGAAATGTGAGTGCAATTTAAGTGTGAATGAAATGATGGTGAAATGTGAGTAAAATATGAGTGAACTGTGATGGAAATTTGAATGGAATGTGATTGAAATGTTAGTGACTAACAAGTGAAATGTGAGCAAAATGTATAAAATGGAAATGAGTGAAATGTGAATGAAATTTGAGTTAAATTTGATTGAAATGTGAGTAATCTATCTTTGAAATATGAGCGAATTGTGTTAAATAAGAAATGAGTGAAATGTGAATGAAAGCCAAGTGAAATTTAAGTGAAATGTGAGTGAAATGTGAGTGAAATTTGGGAAATATTAAATGAGTAAAATGTGAGTGAAATGAGTGTAATTTGAGTGAAATGTGAGTGAAATGTGTAAAAAATCGGTGAAATGTGAAATGAGTGAAATGTAAGATAAATGTGAAACAAATGTGAGAGACATGTGCGATAAATGTGAGGGAAATGGCATTTTAATGAGAGAGAAATGTGAAAAAAAGAAATTTGAGTAAAAATATTCGTGAAATGTTAAATGGATTAAATGTGAGTGAAGTGTGAGTGTTATGTGATTGAAATGTGACGGAAATATTACTGAAATGTGAGCGAAATGTGAAATGAGTAAACCGTGATAAAGTTTAGAGAAATTTTAGTGAAATATGAATGAAATGTGAGTAAAGTCTAAAATGGGTGAAATGTGAAATGACTGAGATAATATTGAAATGAGTAAAATGTGAATGAAACGTGAGTGAAATGCAAAAAGGGTGAAATTTGTAATGAGTGAGATGTAAGTGACATGTAAATGAGTGAAGTGAAATATTAGTGAAATGTGAGCGAAATTTGAAATGAGTGAAATGTGATTGAAATGTATGTGAAATTTAGGGTAAGTGTGAGCGAAATGTGAGTGAAATGTGAGATAAATGTGAGTTAAATGTAAGTGAAATGTGAGAAAAATGTGAGTGAAGTGTGCGCGAAATGTTGATTGAGTAAAACGAGTAAAATGTGAAATGAGTGAAATGAATCAAATGTGAGTAAAATGTGAGTGAAATATGATTGAAATAAGAGTGAAAAATGTGTAAAATATAAAAGTGAGCAAAATGTGCGGAATATTAGTGAAATGTGAGTGATATGAGAGTGAAATATGTGAAATATGAAATAAATAAAATGTGTGCTAAATGTGAGTGAAAGGTGTAAAATATTAAATGAGTAAAATGTGGGTGAAATGAGTGTAATGCGAGTGAAATATCAAATGAGTAAAATGTGAGTGAAATGAGGGTAATGTGAGTTAAATGTGAGTGATATGTGAGTAAAATGTGAGTGAAATGTGATTGAAATGTGAAATGAGTGAAATGTGAAATGAGTGAAATGTGAGAGAAATGTGATATAAATGTGAGGGAAATGGTATTGTAATGTAAGAGAAATATTAAAGAAATTTGAGTAAAATATTCGTGAAATATGTGAAATGTGAAATGGATTACATTTGAGTGAAATGTGAGTGTTTTGCGATTGAAATATGACGGAAATATTACTGAAATGTGAGCGAAATGAGAATTGAGTGAAATGAGTAAAATGTGTGAAATGTTAGAGAAATTTTAGTGAAATATGAATGTAATGTGAGTAAAATCTGAAATTGTTAAAATGTGAAATGAGTGAGATTTTAGTGAAATGAGAAAAATGTGAATTAAACGTGAGTGAAATGTGAAATTGGTGAAATTTTGAATGAGGGAGATGAGAGTGAAATGTTAGTGACATGTAAAATGAGTGAAGTGAGAGAAGTGAAATATTTGTGAAATGTGATCGAAATGTGAAATGAGTGAAATTTGATTGAAATGTATCTGAAATTTAAGCGAAGTGTGAGTGAAATTTGAGTGAAATATGAGTTAAATGTGAGTTAAATATAAGTCAATTGTTAAATGCGTTAAATGGGTGAAATGTGAGTGAAATATGAATGAAATTTGTAAAATATTAAGTTAGTGAAATGAGTGTAATGTGAATGAAATATGAGTGAAATATGAGTGAAATGTAAGTTAAATGTGATTGAAATGTGAGATAAATGTGAGATAAAAATTGAGTTTAATGTGAGATAATGAGAGATAAATGTGAGTGAAATGTGAGAAAAATATTAGTAAAGTGTGGGCGAAATGTTGATTGAATAAAATGAGTAAAATGTGAAATGAGTAAAATGAATGAATGTGTGTAAAATGTTTGTGAAATGTGATTGAAATATGAGTTAAATCTGAGTAAAATATAAAAGTGAATAAAATGTGCGGAATATTACTGAAATGTGAGTGATATGAAAGGGACATATGTGAAACATGAAATAAATGAAATGAGTGTTAAATGTGAGTGAAAGGTGTAAAATATTAAATGAGTAAAATGTGGGTGAAATGAGTGTAATGTGAGTGAAATGTGAGTGAAATTTGTAAAATAATAAATGAGTAAAATGTGGGTGAAATGAGTGTAATGTGAATGAAATGTGAGTGAAATATGAGTGAAATATAAGTTAAATGTGATTGAAATGTGTGATAAATGTGAGATAAATGTGAGGGAAATGGTATTGCAATGTGAGAGAAATATGAAATAAATTTGAGTAAAATATTCCTGAAATATGTGAAATGTGAAATGGATTAAATGTGAGTAAAATGTTAGTGATATGTGGTTGAAATATCACTGAAATGTGAGCGAAATGTGAGTGAAATCTAAGTGAAACTTGAGTGAAATGTGAGAGAAATGAGAGTGAAATATGAGTGAAATGTATGTGAAATGTGAAATAAGTTATATGAGTGAAATGTGAGTGCAATTTAAGCGAAGTGTGAATGATATGATGGTGAAATGTGAGTAAAATATGAGTGAACTGTGATGGAAATTTGAATGGAATGTGATTGAAATGTTAGTGACTAACAAGTGAAATGTGAGCAAAATGTATAAAATATGAAATGAGTGAAATGTGAATGAATTTTGAGTTAAATTTGATTGAAATGTGAGTAATCTATCTTTGAAATATGAGCGAATTGTGTTAAATAAGAAATGAGTGAAATGTGAATGAAAGCCAAGTGAAATTTAAGTGAAATGTGAGTGAAATTTGTGAAATATTAAATGAGTAAAATGTGAGTGAAATGAGTGTAATTTGAGTGAAATGTGAGTGAAATGTGATTGAAATGTGTAAAAAATAAGTTAAATGTGAAATGAGTGAAATGTAGGAGAAATGTGAAACAAATGTGAGAGAAATATTAGATAAATGTGAGGGAAATGGCATTGTAATGTGAAAGAAATGTGATAAAAAGAAATTTGAGTAAAAATATTCGTGAAATATGTGAAATGTTAAATGGATTACATGTGAGTGAAGTGTGAGTGTTATGTGATTGAAGTGTGACGGAAATATTACTGAAATGTGAGCGAAATGTGAAATGAGTAAACCGTGAAAAAGGTTAGAGAAATTTTAGTGAAATATGAATGAAATGTGAGTAAAGTCTAAAATGGGTGAAATGTGAAATGACTGAGATAATATTGAAATGAGTAAAATGTGAATGAAACGTGAGTGAAATGCAAAATGGGTGAAATTTGTAATGAGTGAGATGTAAGTGACATGTAAATGAGTGAAGTGAAATATTAGCGAAATGTGAGCGAAATGTGAAATGAGTGAAATGTGATTGAAATGTATGTGAAATTTAAGCGAACTGTGAGTGAAATTTGAGTGAAATATGAGTTAAATGTGAGTTAAATATAAGTCAATTGTTAAATGCGTTAAATGGGTGGAATGTGAGTGAAATGAGAGTGAAATGTAAAACGAGTGAAGTTAGTGAAATGTGAG
The DNA here is from genome assembly GCF_963924565.1 of Ascidiella aspersa. Taxonomy (NCBI): domain Eukaryota; kingdom Metazoa; phylum Chordata; class Ascidiacea; order Phlebobranchia; family Ascidiidae; genus Ascidiella; species Ascidiella aspersa. The sequence goes on along the minus strand of NC_139450.1, from coordinate 23,280,897 downwards.
TGCAAATTAAGTGAAATGTGGGGGAAATGAGAGATAAATATAAGTTAAATGTGAGATAATGAGAGATAAATGTAAGTGAAATGTAAGAAAAATATGAGTAAAGTGTAGGCGAAATGTTGATTGAGTAAAATGAGTCAAATGTGAAATGAGTAAAATGAATGAAATGTGAGTAAAATGTTTGTGAAATGTGATTGAAATATGAGTTAAATGTGAGTAAAATATAAAAGTGAGTAAATTGTGCGGAATATTACTGAAATGTGAGTGATATGAAAGGGACATATGTGAAACATCAAATAAATGAAATGTGTGTTAAATGTGAGTGAAAGGTGTAAAGTATTAAATGAGTGAAATTTGTAAAATATTAAGTTAGTGAAATGAGTTTAATGTGAATGAAATGTGAGGGAAATAGGAGTGAAATGTAAGTTAAATGTGATTGAAATGTGAGATAAATGTGAGATAATTATGACTTAAATGTGAGTTATTGAGAGATAAATATGAGTGAACTGTGAGAAAAATATGAGTAAATTGTGGGCGAAATATTGATCGAGTGAAATGAGTAAAATGTGAAATGAGTAAAATGAATGAAATGTGAGTAAAATGTTTGTGAAATGTGATTGAAATATGAGTTAAATGTGAGTAAAATATAAAAGTGAGTGAAATGTGCGGAACATTAGTGAAATGTGAGTGATATGAGAGGGACATATGTGAAACATGAAGTAAATGAAATGTGCGTTAAATGTGAGTGAAAGGTGTAAAATATTAAATGAGTAAAATGTGGGTGAAATGAGTGCAATGTGAGTGAAATATCAAATGAGTGAAATGTGAGTGAAATGAGGGTAATGTGAGTTAAATGTGAGTGATATGTGAGTAAAATGTGAGTGAAATGTGATTGAAATGTGAGCGAAATGAGTGAAATGTGATTGAAATAAGAGTGAAAAATGTGTTAAATATAAGAGTGAGTAAAATGTGGGGAATATTAGTGAAATGTGAGTGATATTAGAGTGAAATATGTAAAATATTATAAAATAAAATGTGTGCTAAATGTGAGTGAAAGGTGTAAAATATTAAATGAGTAAAATGTGGGTGAAATGAGTGTAATGTGAGTGAAATATCAAATGAGTGAAATGTGAGTGAAATGAGGGTAATGTGAGTTAAATGTGAGTGATATGTGAGTAAAATGTGAGTGAAATGTGATTGAAATGTGAGCGAAATGAGTGAAATGTGAAATGAGTGAAACGTGATATAAATGTGAGGGAAATGGTATTGTAATGTAAGAGAAATGTTAAAGAAATTTAAGTAAAATATTCGTGAAATATGTGAAATGTGAAATGGATTAAATGTGAGTGAAATGTGAGTGTTATGCGGTTGAAATATGACGGAAATATTACTGAAATGTGAGCGAAATGAGAATTGAGTGAAATGAGTAAAATGTGTGAAATGTTAGAGAAATTTTAGTGAAATATGAATGTAATGTGAGTAAAATCTGAAATTGTTAAAATGTGAAATGAGTGAGATTTTAGTGAAATGAGAAAAATGTGAATTAAACATGAGTGAAATGTGAAATTGATGAGATTTTGAATGAGGGAGATAAGAGTGAAATGTGAGTGACATGTAATATGAGTGAAGTGAAAGAAGTGAAATATTTGTGAAATGTGAGCGAAATGTGAAATGAGTGAAATGTGATTGAAATGTATGTGAAATTTAAGCGAAGTGTGAGTGAAATTTGAGTGAAATATGAGTTAAATGTGAGTTAAATATATGTCAATTGTTAAATGCGTTAAATGGGTGAAATGGGAGTGAAATGTGAGTGACATGTAAAACGAGTGAATTTAGTGAAATGAGAGTGCAAATTAAGTGAAATGTGGGGGAAATGTGAGATAAATATAAGTTAAATGTGACATAATGAGAGATAAATGTGAGTGAAATGTGAGAAAAATATGAGTAAAGTGTAGGCGAAATGTTGATTGAGTAAAATGAGTCAAATGTGAAATGAGTAAAATGAATGAAATGTGAGTAAAATGTTTGTGAAATGTGATTGAAATATGAGTTAAATGTGAGTAAAATATAAAAGTGAGTAAAATGTGCGGAATATTACTGAAATGTGAGTGATATGAAAGGGACATATGTGAAACATCAAATAAATGAAATGTGTGTTAAATGTGAGTGAAAGGTGTGAAGTATTAAATTAGTGAAAGTGGGTGAAATGAGTGTAATGTGAGTGAAATGTGAGTAAAATTTGTAAAATATTGAGTTAGTGAAATGAGTGTAATGTGAATGAAATGTGAGTGAAATATGAGTGAAATATAAGTTAAATGTGATTGAATTGTTAGATAAATGTGAGATAAATGTGAGGTAAATGGTATTGCAATGTGAGAGAAATGTGAAATAAATTTGAGTAAAATATTCGTGAAATATGTTAAATGTGAAGTGCATTAAATGTGAGTGAAATGTTAGTGATATGTGATTGAAATATCACTGAAATGTGAGCGAAATGTGAAATGAGTGATATGAGTAAAAAGTTAGAGAAATATGAGTGAAATATGAATGAAATTTGTAAAATATTAAGTTAGTGAAATGAATGTAATGTGAATGAAATATGAGTGAAATATGAGTGAAATGTAAGATAAATGTGATTGAAATGTGAGATAAATGTGAGATAAAAATTGAGTAAAATGTGAGATAATGTGAGATAAATGTGAGTGAACTGTGAGAAAAATATGAGTAAAGTGTGGGCGAAATGTTGATTGAATAAAATGAGTGTAATGTGAATGAAATGTGAGTGAATTATGAGTGAAATGTAAGTTAAATGTGATTGAAATGAGAGATAACTGTGAGATAAATGTGAGGGAAATGGTATTGCAATGTGAGAGAAATGTGGATTAAATTTGAGTAAAATATTCGTGAAATATGTGAAATGTGAATTGGATAAAATGTGAGTGAAATGTTAGTGATATGTGATTGAAATAACACTGAAAAGGGAGCGAAATGTGAAATGAGTGAAATGAGTGAAATGTTAGAGAAATGTGAGTGAAATTAGAATTAAATGTGAGTAAAATCTATAATGTGAGAAATTTGATATGAGTGAGATGTTACAGAAATCTGAGTGAAATCTGAATGAAATGAGAGTGAAATGAGTGAAATGTGACTGAAACGTGAGTGAAATGTGAAAAGAGTGAGATGTGAGTGAAATGTGAGCGACATGTGAAATCAGTGAAACGTGATGAAATGTAAGTGAAATGTGAGCGAAATGTGAGTGAAATCTAAGTGAAACTTGAGTGAAATGTGAGAGAAATGTAAGTGAAATATGAGTGAAATGTATGTGAAATGTGAAATAAGTTATATGGGTGAAATGTGAGTGCAATTTAAGCGAAGTGTAAATGAAATGTTGGTGAAATGTGAGTGAAATATGAGTGAACTGTGATGGAAATTTGAATGGAATGTGAGTGAAATGTGAGCAAAATGTATAAAATATGAAATGAGTGAAATGTGAATGAAATTTGAGTTAAATTTGATTGAAATGTGAGTAGATTACTCATTACTCATCTATCTTTGAAATATGAGCGAATTGTGTTAAATAAGAAATGAGTGAAATGTGAATGAAAACCAAGTGACATTTAAGTGAAATTTGAGTGAAATCTGAGTGAAATGTGATTGAAATTTGTGAAATATTAAATGAGTAAAATGTGAGTGAAATGAGTGTAATTTGAGTGAAATGTAAGAGAAATGTGAAACAAATGTGAGAGAAATGTGCGATAAATTTGAGTGAAATGGCATTGTAATGTGAGAGAAATGTGAAAAAAAGAAATTTGAGTAAAAATATTCGTGAAATATGTGAAATGTTAAATGGATTAAATGTGAGTGAAGTGTGAATGTTATGTGATTGAAATGTGACGGAAATATTACTGAAATGTGAGCGAAATGTGACATGAGTAAACCGTGTAAAAGGTTAAAGAAATTTTAGTGAAATATGAATGAAATGTGAGTAAAGTCTAAAATGGGTGAAATGTGAAATGACTGAGATAATATTGAAATGAGTAAAATGTGAATGAAACGTGAGTGAAATGCAAAATGGGTGAAATTTGTAATGAGTGAGATGTAAGTGACATGTGAAATGAGTGAAGTGAAATATTAGTGAAATGTGAGCGAAATTTGAAAAGAGTGAAATGTGATTGAAATGTATGTGAAATTTAGGGTAAGTGTGAGCGAAATGTGAGTGAAATGTGAGATAAATGTGAGTTAAATGTAAGTGAAATGTGAGAAAAATGTGAGTGAAGTGTGCGCGAAATGTTGATTGAGTAAAACGAGTAAAATGCGAAATGAGTGAAATGAATCAAATGTGAGTAAAATGTGAGTGAAATGTGATTGAAATAAGAGTGAAAAATGTGTAAAATATAAAAGTGAGTAAAATGTGCGGAATATTAGTGAAATGTGAGTGATATGAGAGTGAAATATGTGAAATATGTAATAAATAAAATGTGTGCTAAATGTGAGTGAATGGTGTAAAATATTAAATGAGTAAAATGTGAGTGAAATGAATGTAATGTGAGTGAAATGTGAGTGAAATGAGGGTAATGTGAGTGAAATGTGAGTGATATGTGAGTAAAATGTGAGTGAAATGTGATTGAAATGTGAGCGAAATGAGTGAAATGTGAAATGAGTGAAATGTGAGAGAAATGTGATATAAATGTGAGGGAAATGGTATTGTAATGAAAGAGAAATGTTAAAGAAATTTGAGCAAAATATTCGTGAAATACGTGAAATGTGAAATGAATTAAATGTGAGTGAAATGTGAGTGTTATGCGATTGAAATATGACGGAAATGTTACCGAAATGTGAGCGAAATGAGAATTTAGTGAAATGAGTAAAATGTGTGAAATGTTAGAGAAAATTAAGTGAAATATGAATGTAATGTGAGTAAAATCTGAAATTTTTAAAATGTGAAATGAGTGAGATTTTAGTGAAAAGAGAAAAATGTTAATTAAACGTGAGTGAAATGTGAAATTGGTGAAATTTTGAATGAGGGAGATGAGAGTGAAATGTGAGTACATGTAAAATGAGTGAAGTGAGAGAAGTGAAATATTTGTGAAATGTGAGCGAAATGTGAAATGAGTGAAATGTGATTGAAATGTATGTGAAATTTAAGCGAAGTGTGAGTGAAATTTGAGTGAAATATGAGTTAAATGTGAGTTAAATATAAGTCAATTGTTGAATGCGTTAAATGGGTGGAATGTGAGTGAAATGTGAGTGACATGTAAAACGAGTGAAGTTAGTGAAATGTGAGTGCAAATTAAGTGAAATGTGGGGGAAATGTGAGATAAATGTGAGTGAAATGTGAGAAAAATATGAGTAAAGTGTAGGCGAAATGTTGATTGAGTAAAATGAGTCAAATGTGAAATGAGTAAAATGAATGAAATGTGAGTAAAATGTCTGTGAAATGTGATTGAAATATGAGTTAAATGTGAGTAAAATGTGCGGAATATTACTGAAATGTGAGTGATATGAAAGGGACATATGTGAAACATCAAATAAATGAAATGTGAGTGAAAGGTGTAAAGTATTAAATGAGTGAAATTTGTAAAATATTAAGTTAGTGAAATGAGTGTAATGTGAATGAAATGTGAGTAAAATATGAGTGAAATGTAAGTTAAATGTGATTGAAATGTTAGAAAAACGTTAGGTAAATGTGAGGGAAATGGTATTGCAATGTGAGAGAAATGTGAAATAAATTTGAGTAAAATATTCGTGAAATATGTGAAATGTGAAATGGATTAAATGTGAGTGAAATGTTAGTGATATGTGATTGAAATATCACTGAAATGTGAGCGAAATGTGAAATGAGTGATATGAGTGAAAAGTTAGATTAAGGTGAGTGAAATATGAACGAAATTTGTAAAATATTAAGTTAGTGAAATGAGTGTAATGTGAATGAAATATGAGTGAAATATAAGTGAAATGTAAGTTAAATGTGATTGAAATGTGAGATAAATGTGAGATAAAAATTGAGTTAAATGTGAGATAATGAGAGATAAATGTGAGTGAAATGTGAGAAAAATATGAGTAAAGTGTGGGCGAAATGTTGATTGAATAAAATGAGTAAAATGTGAAATGAGTAAAATGAATGAAATGTGAGTAAAATGTTTGTGAAATGTGATTGAAATATGAGTTAAATGTGAGTGAAATATAAAAGTGAGTAAAATGTGCGGATTGTTACTGAAATGTGAGTGATATGAAAGGGACACATGTGAAACATGAAATAAATGAAATGTGTGTTAAATGTGAGTGAAAGGTGTAAAATATTAAATGAATAAAATGTGGTTGAAATGAGTGTAATGTGAATGAAATGTGAGTGAAATATGAGTGAAATGTTAGTTAAATGTGATTGAAATGTGAGATAAATGTGAGATAAATGTGAGATAAATGTGAGGGAAATGGTACTGCAATGTGAGAGAAATGTAAAATAAATTTGAGTAAAATATTCGTGAAATATGTGAAATGTGAAATGGATTAAATGTGAGCAAAATGTTGGTGATATGTGATTGAAATATCACTGAAATGTGAGCGAAATGTGAAATGAGTGAAATGAGTGAAAAGTTAGAGAAATGTGAGTGAAATATGAATTAAATGTGAGTAAAATCTATAATGTGAGAAATGTGATATGAGTGAGATGCTAGAGAAATCTGAGTGAAATATGAATGAAATGAGAGTGAAATGAGTGAAATGTGACTGAAACGTGAGTGAAATGTGAAAAGAGTGAGATGTGAGTGAAATGTGAGTGACATGTGAAATCAGTGAAACGTGAGCGAAATGTGAAATGAGTGAAATGTGATTGAAATTTATCTGAAATTTAAGCGAAGTGTGAGTGAAATTTGAGTTAAATATGAGTTGAATGTGAGTTAAATATAAGTGAATTGTTAAATGTGTTAAATGGGTGGAATGTTAGTGAAATGTGAGTGACATGTAAAACGAGTGAAGTTAGTGAAATGTGAGAGCAAATTAAGTAAAATGTGGGGGAAATGTGAGATATTGAGATATAAATGTGAGTGAACTGTGAGAAAAATATGAGTAAATTGTGGGCGAAATGTTGATTGAGTGAAATGAGTAAAATGTGAAATGAGTAAAATGAATGAAATGTGAGTAAAATGTTTGTGAAATGTGATTGAAATATGAGTTAAATGTGAGTAAAATATAAAAGTGAGTAAAATGTGCGGAACATTAGTGAAATGTGAGTGATATGAGAGGGACATATGTTACACATGAAATAAATGAAATGTGCGTTAAATGTGAGTGAAAGGTGTAAAATATTAAATGAGTAAAATGTGGGTTAAATGAGTTTAATGTGAGTGAAATGTGACTGAAATTTGGAAAATATTAAATGCGTAAAATGTGGGTGAAATGAGTGTAATGTGAGTGAAATTTGTAAAATATTAAGTTAGTGAAATGAGTGTAATGTGAATAAAATGTGAGTGAAATATGAGTGAAATGTAAGTTAAATGTGATTGAAATGAGAGATAAATGTAAGGGAAATGGTATTGCAATGTGAGAGAAATGTGGATTAAATTTGAGTACAATATTCGTGAAATATGTGAAATGTGAAATGGATTAAATGTGAGTGAAATGTTAGTGATATGTGATTGAAATATCACTGAAATCGGAGCGAAATGTGAAATGAGTGAAATGAGTGAAAAGTTAGAGAAATGTGAGTGAAATATGAATTAAATGTGAGTAAAATCTATAATGTGAGAAATTTGATATGAGTGAGATGTTAGAGAAATCTGAGTGAAATCGGAATGAAATGAGAGTGAAATGAGTGAAATGTGACTGAAACGTGAGTGAAATGTGAAAAGAGTGAGATGTGAGTGAAATGTGAGTGACATGTGAAATCAGTGAAACGTGATTGAAATGTAAGTGAAATGTGAGCGAAATGTGATTGAAATCTAAGTGAAACTTGAGTGAAATGTGAGAGAAATGTGAGTGAAATATGAGTGAAATTTATGTGAAATGTGAAATAAGTTATATGGGTGAAATGGGAGTGAAATATGAGTGAACTGTGATGGAAATTTGAATGGAATGTGATTAAACTTTTAGTGACTAACAAGTGAAATGTGAGCAAAATGTATAAAATATGAAATGAGTGAAATGTGAATGAAATTTGAGTTAAATTTGATTGAAATGTGAGTAATCTATCTTTGAAATATGAGCGAATTGTGTTAAATAAGAAATGAGTGAAATGTGAATGAAAGCCAAGTGAAATTTAAGTAAAATGTGAGTGAAATGTGAGTGAAATTTGTGAAATATTAAATGATTAAAATGTGAGTGAAATGAGTGTAATTTGAGTGAAATGTGAGTGAAATGTGATTGAAATGTGTATAAAATCGGTGAAATGTGAAATGAGTGAAATGTAAGAGAAATGTGAAACAAATGTGAGAGAAATGTGCGATAAATGTGAGGGAAATGGCATTGTAATGTGAGAGAAATGTGAAAAAAAGAAATGTAAGTAAAAATATCCGTGAAATATGTGAAATGTTAAATGGATTAAATGTGAGTGAAGTGTGAGTGTTATGTGATTGAAATGTGACGGAAATATCACTGAAATGTGAGCGAAATGTAAAATGAGTAAACCGTGAAAAAGGTTAGAGAAATTTTAGTGAAATATGAATTAAATGTGAGTAAAGTCTAAAATGGGTGAAGTGTGAAATGACTGAGATAATATTGAAATAAGTAAAATGTGAATGAAACGTGAGTGAAATGCAAAAAGGGTGAAATTTGTAATGAGTGAGATGTAAGTGACATATAAAATGAGTGAAGTGAAATATTAGTGAAATGTGAGCGAAATGTGAAATGAGTGAAATGTGATTGAAATGTATATGAAATTTAGGGTAAGTGTGAGCGAAATGTGAGTGAAATGTGAGATAAATGTGAGATAAATGTGAGATAAATGTGAGTGAACTGTGAGAAAAATATGAGTAAATTGTGGGCGAAATGTTGATTGAGTGAAATGTGTAAAATGTGAAATGAGTAAAATGAATGAAATGTGAGTAAAATGTTTGTGAAATGTGATTGAAATATGAGTTAAATGTGAGTAAAATATAAAAGTGAGTAAAATGTGCGGAACATTAGTGAAATGTGAGTGATATGAGAGGGACATAAGTGAAACATGAAATAAATAAAATGTGCGTTAAATGTGAGTGAAAGTTGTAAAATGTTCAATGAGTAAAATGTGGGTGAAATGAGTGTAATGTGAGTGAAATGTGAGTGAAATTTGTAAAATGTTAAATGAGTAAAATGTGGGTGAAATGAGTGTAATGTGAGTGAAATTTGTAAAATATTAAGTTAGTGAAATGAGTGTAATGTGAATAAAATGTGAGTGAAATATGAGTGAAATGTAAGTTAAATGTGATTGAAATGAGAGATAAATGTGAAATAAATGTGAGGGAAATGGTATTGCAATGTGAGAGAAATGTGGATTAAATTTGAGTAAAATAATCGTGAAATATGTGAAATGTGAAATGGATTACATGTGAGTGAAATGTTAGTGATATGTGATTGAAATATCACTGAAAAGGGAGCGAAATGTGAAATGAGTGAAATGAGTGAAAAGTTAGAGAAATGTATGTGAAATACGAATTAAATGTGAGTAAAATCTATAATGTGAGAAATTTGATATGAGTGAGATGTTAGAGAAATCTGATTGAAATCTGAATAAAATTAGAGTGAAATGTGACTGAAACGTGAGTGAAATGTGAAAAGAGTGAGATGTGAGTGAAATATGAGTGACATGTGAAATCAGTGAAACGTGATTGAAATGTAAGTGAAATGTGAGCGAAATGTGAGTGAAATCTAAGTGAAATTTGACTGAAATGTGAGTGAAATTTGTGAAATATTAAATGAGCAAAATGCTAGTGAAATGAGTGTAATTTGAGTGAAATGTGAGTGAAATGTGATTGAAATGTGTAAAAAATAAGTTTAATGTGAAATGAGTGAAATGTAGGAGAAATGTGAAACAAATGTGAGAGAAATATTAGATAAATGTGAGGGAAATGGCATTGTAATGTGAAAGAAATGTGATAAAAAGAAATTTGAGTAAAAATATTCGTGAAATATGTGAAATGTTAAGTGGATTACATGTGAGTGAAGTGTGAGTGTTTTGTGATTGAAGTGTGACGGAAATATTACTGAAATGTGAGCGAAATGTGAAATGAGTAAACCGTGAAAAAGGTTAGAGAAATTTTAGTGAAATATGAATGAAATGTGAGTAAAGTCTAAAATGGGTGAAATGTGAACTGACTGAGATAATATTGAAATGAGTAAAATGTGAATGAAACGCGAGTGAAATGCAAAGTGGGTGAAATTTGTAATGAGTGAGATGTAAGTGACATGTAAAATGAGTTTAGTGAAATATTAGTGAAATGTGAGCGAAATGTGAAATGAGTGAAATGTGATTGAAATGTATGTGAAATTTAGGGTAAGTGTGAGCGAAATGTGAGTGAAATGTGAGGTAAATGTGAGTTAAATGTAAGTGAAATGTGAGTGAAATGTGAGATAAATTTGAGTTAAATTTAAGCGAAGTGTGAGTGAAATTTGAGTGAAATATGAGTTAAATATGAGTTAAATATAAGTCAATTGTTAAATGCGTTATCTGGGTGGAATGTGAGTGAAATGTGAGTGACATGTAAAACGAGCGAAGTTAGTGAAATGTGAGTGCAAATTAAGTGAAATGTGGGGGAAATGTGAGATAAATATAAGTTAAATGTGAGTGAAATGTGAGAAAAATATGAGTAAATCTGGGCGAAATGTTGATTGAATAAATTGAGTAAAATGTGAAATGAGTAAAATGAATGAAATGTGAGTAAAATGTTTGTGAAATGTGATTGAAATATGAGTTAAATGTGAGTAAAATATATAAGTGAGTAAAATGTGCGGAATATTACTGAAATGTGAGTGATATGAAAGGGACATATGTGAAATATAAAATAAATGAAATGTGTGTTAAATGTAAGTGAAAGGTGTAAAATATTAAATGAGTAGAATGTGGGTGAAATGAGTGTAATGTGAGTGAAATGTGAGTGAAATGTGAGTGAAATTTGTAAAATAAAAATGAGTAAAATGTGGGTGAAATGAGTGTAATGTGAATGAAATGTGAGTGAAATATGAGAGAAATGTAAGTTAAATGTGATTGAAATGTGATATAAATGTGAGATAAATGTGAGGGAAATGGTATTGCAATGTGAGTGAAATATGAATTAAATGTGAGTAAAATCTATAATGTGAGAAATTTGATATGAGTAAGATGTTAGAGAAATCTGAGTGAAATCTGAATGAAATGAGAGTGAAGTGAGTGAAATGTGACAGAAACGTGACTGAAATGTGAAAATAGTGAGATGTGAGTGAAATGTGAGTGACATGTGAAATCAGTGAAACGTGATTGAAATGTAAGTGGAATGTGAGCAAAATGTGAGTGAAATCTAAGTTAAACTTGAGTGAAATGTGACAGAAATGTGAGTGAAATATGAGTGAAATGTATGTGAAATGTGAAATAAGTTATATGGGTGAAATGTGAGTGCAATTTAAGCGAAGTGTAAATGAAATGTTGGTGAAATGTGAGTGAATAATTAGTGAATTGTGATGGAAATTTGAATGGAATGTGATTGAAATGTTAGTGACTAATGTGAAATGTGAGCAAAATGTATAAAATATGAAATGAGTGAAATGTGAATGAAATTTGAGTTAAATTTGATTGAAATGTGAGTAATCTATCTTTGAAATATGAGCGAATTGTGATAAATAAGAAATGAGTGAAATGTGAATGAAAGCCAAGTGAAATTTATGTGAAATGTGAGTGAAATGAGAGTGAAATGTGACGGAAATATTACTGAAATGTGAGCGAAATGTGAAATGAGTAAACCGTGAAAAAGGTTAGAGAAATTTTAGTGAAATATGAATGAAATGTGAGTAAAGTCTAAAATGGGTGAAATGTGAAATGACTGAGATAATATTGAAATGAGTAAAATGTGAATGAAACGTGAGTGAAATGCAAAATGGGTGAAATTTGTAATGAGTGAGATGTGAGTGACATGTAAAATGAGTGAAGTGAAATATAAGTGAAATGTGAACGAAATGTGAAATGAGTGAAATGTGATTGAAATGTATGTGAAATTTAAGGTAAGTGTGAGCGAAATATGAGTGAAATGTGAGCGAAATGTGAGTGAAATCTAAGTGAAATGTGAGAAAAATGTGAGTGAAGTTTGCGCGAAATGTTGATTGAGTAAAACAAGTAAAATGTGAAATGAGTAAAATGAATCAAATGTGAGAAAATGTGAGTGAAATTTGATTGAGTAAAACGAGTAAAATAAAAAAGTGAGTAAAATGTGCGGAATATTAGTGAAATGTGAGTGATATGAGAGTGAAATATCTGAAACATGAAATAAATAAAATGTGTGCTAAATGTGAGTGAAAGGTGTAAAATATTAAATGAGTAAAATGTGGGTGTAGTGAGTGAAATGTGAGTGAAATGTGATCGAAATGTGATCGAAATGAGTGAAATGTGAAATGAGTGAAATGTGAGAGAAATGTGATATAAATGTGATGGAAATGGCATTGTAATGTGAGAGAAATGTTAAAGAAATTTGATTAAAATATTCCTGAAATATTTGAAATGTGAAATGGATTAAATGTGAGTGAAATGTGAGTGTTATGTGATTGAAATATGACGGAAATATTACTGAAATGTGAGCGAAATGAGAATTGAGTGAAATGAGTAAAATGTGTGAAATGTTAGAGAAATTTTAGTGAAATATGAGTGAAATGTGAGTAAAATATAAAATGGTTAAAATGTGAAATGAGTGAGATATTAGTGAAATGAGAAAAATGTGAATTAAACGTGAGTGAAAAGTGAAATTGGTGAAATTTTGAATAAGGGAGATGAGAATGAAATGTGAGTTCATGTAAAATGAGTGAAGTGAGAGAAGTGAAATATTTGTGAAATGTGAGCGAAATGTGAAATGAGTGAAATGTGATTGAAATGTATCTGAAATTTAAGCGAAGTGTGAGTAAAATATAAAATGGTTAAAATGTGAAATGAGTGAGATTTTAGTGAAATGAGAAAAATGTGAATTAAATGTGAGTGAAATGTGAATTTGGTGAAATTTGGAATGAGGGAGATGTTAGTGAAATATGAGTGACATTTATAATGAGTGAAATGAGAGAAGTGAAATATTAGTGAAATGTGAGCGAAATGCGAAATGAGTGAAATGTGATTGAAATGTATTTGAAATTTAAGCGAAGTGTGGGTGAAATTTGCGTGAAATATGAGTTAAATGTGAGTTAAATGTAAGTGAATTGTTAAACGTGTTAAATGGGTGGAATGTTAGTGAAATGTGAGTGACATGTAAAACAAGTGAAGTTAGTGAAATGTGAGTGCAAATTAAGTAAAATGTGGGGGAAATGTGAGATAATTATGACTTAAATTTGAGATATTGAGGGATAAATGTGAGTGAAATGTGAGAAAAATATGAGTAAATTGTGGGCGAAATGTTGATTGAGTGAAATGTGTAATATTTAAAATGAGTAAAATGAATGAAATGTGAGTAAAATGTTTGTGAAATGTGATTGAAATATGAGTTAAATGTGAGTAAAATATAAAAGTGAGTAAATTGTTCTGAATATTAGTGAAATGTGAGTGATATGAGAGTGAAAAATTTGAAACATGAAATAAATGAAATGTGTGCTAAATGTGAGTGGAAGGTGTAAAATATTAAATGAGTAAAATGTGGGTGAAATGAGTGTAATGTGAGTGAAATGTAAGGGAAATTTGAATAAATGTGATTGAAATGTGATTGAAATGTGAGAGAAATGTGAAATGAGTGAGATATTAGTGAAATAAGTAAAATGTGTGAAATGTTAAAGAAATTTTAGTGAAATATGAATGAAACGTGAGTGAAATGTAAAATGGGTGAAATTTGGAATGAGTGAGATGTGAGTGAAATGTGAGTGACATGAAAAATGAGTGAAATATTAGTAAAATGTGAGCGAAATGTCAAATGTGTGAAATGTGATTGAAATGTATGTGAAATTTAAGTGAACTGTGAGTGAAATGTGACTGAAATGTATGTGAAATTGAAGCGAAGTTTCAGTGAAATGTGAGTGAAATATGAATGAAATGTCATTGAAATGTGAGAGAAATTTGTGTAAAGTGAAATGAGAAAAATTTGATAGAAATGTAAGTGAAATGTGAAATAAGTTAAATGGGTGACATGTGAGAGAAATGTGAGTGACATGCAAAATGATTAAAATGTGAGTGAAGTGAGGGAAATATGACGAAAATATGAGTGAAATAAATGTGGGAAAACTATGAGATGAATGTGAGTGAAATGTGGGAAAAATGTCATTGAAGTGTGAGTGATATGTAAAATGAGTGAAATGAGTGAAGTGAAATATTAGTGAAATGTGAGCGAAATGTGAAATGAGTGAAATGTGATTGAAATGTATGTGAAATTTAAGGGAAGTGTAAGTTAAATGTTAGTTAAATGTAAGTGATTTTATAAATGTGTTAAATGGGTGGAATGTTAGTGAAATGTGAGTGACATGTAAAACGAGTAAAATTAGTGAAATGTGAGTGAAATTTAAGTGAAATGTGAGGGAAATTTGAAAGAAATGTGGGTGAAATGTGAGTGAAATGAGTGAAATATGACTGAAACGTGAGTGAAATGTAAAATGGGTGAAATGAGAGCGAAATGTGAGTGAAATCTAAGTGAAACTTGAGTGAAATGTGAGAAAAATGTGAGTAAAATATGAGTGAAATGTAAGTGAAATGTGATTGAAATTTGAGTGAAATGTTAGTAAAATATACAAGTGAGTAAAATGTGCGTAATATTAGTGAATATGAGTGATATGAGAGTGAAATATGTGAAACATGAAACAAATAAAATGTGTTCTAAATGTGAGTGAATGGCGTAAAATATGAAATGAGTAAAATGTGAGAGAAATGAGTGTAATGTGAGTGAAATGTGAGTGAAATTTGTGAAATTTCAAATGAGTGAAATGTGAGTGAAATGAGGGTAAAGTGAGTGAAATGTGAGTGATATGTGAGTAAAATGTGAGTGAAATGTGATTGAATTGTGAGCTAAATGAGTGAAATTTGAAATGAGTGAAATGTGAGAGAAATATGATATAAATGTGATATAAATGTGATGGAAATGGTATTGTAATGTGAGAGAAATGTTAAAGAAATTTGATTAAAATATTCGTGAAATATTTGAAATGTGAAATGGATTAAATGTGAGTGAAATGTGAGTTATATGTGATTGAAATATTACGGAAGTATTACTGAAATGTGAACGAAATGAGAATTGAGTGAAATGAGTAAAATGTGTGAAATGTTAGAGAAATTTTAGTGAAATATGAATGAAATGTGAGTAAAATCTAAAATGGTTAAAATGTGAAATGAGTGAGATATTAGTGAAATGAGAAAAATGTGAATTAAACGTCAGTGAAATGTGAAATTGGTGAAATTTTGAATGAGGGAGATGAGAGTGAAATGATAGTGACATTTAAAATGAGTGAAATGAGAGAAGTGAAATATTTGTGAAATGTGAAAGAAATGTGAAATGAGTGAAATGTGGTTGAAATGTATGTGAAATTTAAGCGAAGTGTGAGTGAAATTTGAGTGAAATATGAGTTAAATGTGAGTTAAATATAAGTCAATTGTTAAATGCGTTAAATGGGTGGAATGTGAGTGAAATGTGAGTGACATGTAAAACGGGTGAAATTAGTGAAATGTGAGTGCAAATTAAGTGAAATGTTGTGGAAATGTGAGATAATGAGAGATAAATGTGAGTGATTCTATTTGAATAAGATCTCTTGATATAATCTAAAAGTAAATAATGAAATGGCACAACTGAGAGGCATTTTGTTAGAATTGAAAGAAATGAAGAGCAAGCTTAAATTGCTTGAAAAAGTGTAAGAAAATGTAGAATTGATAAAAAACAGCACAAGTGAAACAAAAATCGAAGTTATGGAATTAAGAAATGATTTACAAATAGTGAAAAAAGAACTCCAAAAACAAAAAGAAGAAAACGAAAAACTAACAAGCCATTTACATTCATATGCATATAAAATGGACAAACTAGAACAATATGGTAGGCGAGAAAACATAAGAATTTATGGAATAGAAGAAACTGAATATGATAGAGATGACGGAGAAGAGCAATTCAAATTGCGAAGAAACTTTCAATAAACCTTACTTCAAATAAACTTAAAAGAGCGCATAGAGTGGGGAAAAAACGGGAAGGTAAAGATCGACCCATAATTGTGAGATTCAATTCTTTCAAAAAACGACAAGAATTTATGCAAAAAAGGAAAAAACTCCAAAACAGAAAAATCTACATAAATGAAGATATGACAACAATTAGGTACAAGATCTTTCCTTACTTGAAACAACACAAACAAGTTATAGCAATGGGAACAGTAAATGGAAAAATAGCAATCAAAATCGGAGAAAACTGGACACACATAGACACCCCGGAAGATCTGCTGCCAACAGGTTTGGTCATCGACTGGCAAGAATTAGCTAAAATATATGGACACTGACGCTAATGTTTAACATGTATAGTTTTGTTTATGTATATATATATCTGTAATATAATATTATTTCATTGTCATTATGAATAACACTAAAGATATAAATACTGACACTCACCCTAATCTCGCTGGAGATTTTACAACTCATTTATTAGGAAATATTGAACAATGTAAAGAACTAAACACAAAATATTTCAACACAGTACTAAACAACCAAGCAAACTCATCATTGGTCATACTTCATTGCAATGTAAGAAGCCTGAACAAAAACAAGCATAAATTAGAAGAGCTAATTAACCAGCTCAGCATAAAACCATCTTTTATTTTAATAACTGAAACCAGGCTATCTAACCAGAAAACACTCTTTGATACAAATATTGACGGGTATCAAATGCACTTTAAGCATTCCAACACAAATGCTGGAGGTGTGTGCATCTATTCTCAAAATAGTATATCTGTAAAAGAAAGGGAAGATTTACAAATCAGTATACCACAAGAATGTGAAAATCTATGGTTAGAACTAGGATTAAATAACAAAAAAACTATTATTTCTGTAATATACCGGCACCCTGAGCCAGACTTTGCAGCCTTTCAAAACGAATTTACAAAAAACATGGAAATCCTAGAAAAACAAAAAACAACATACTACATTGGAGGTGACTTTAATATTAATCTACTAAACACCAAAACAAATACGATACAAGCATACATAAACAATATAAATACAACCGGAAGTCAAATACTTATAGATAAACCAACAAGGTATGAACAACAATGTTAGCCATCACTTTTAGATCACTACTGCACAAACGATATTAAAAGGCATATAGTACCGGTAATACTACAATATGATGTTTCAGACCACCTGCCAACAGCACTCATACTACCATACCCACAACCACCAAACAGACAACAAACCGAATATACAAAAAGGCATTTAAAAAATTTTAACGAAGAACATTTTCTTAACGAACTCCAACAATCCCTTGACAGTAAATTCTACCAATTAGAAGACAACGTAACCTTAGAGGAAGAATTTGTAATGTTTATAGATACGTTTAAAAACATATTACGAAAACATGCCCCAATGCGACCCCTAACTAGGAAAGAAAAAAAAACTAAAATGCAAGCCATGGATAACACCTGGCATAAGAAAATCAATCAAAAGAAAAAACAAAATGTTTCAAAAATACTACAAAACAAACGACACTGAAAAGCTCAAGGCATACAAAATATATAATAATCACTTAACAAAAACAAAAACTATGTCAAAACAACTATTTTACCAAAACAAAATAGGCAATAAAAAGACACAACAAAAATCTGGAAAGTAGTGAAAGAAATACTAAATAACAAAAAGCCTAAACAGGAAATTAAATGTTTATCAGTAAGTAATGATAATGTTACAGATCCTCAAATAATTTCAAACACACTCAACAAATACTTTCAAACAGTTGGGGAAACACTGGCCAAACAAATTCCATCTTCGACCAATGAATTTATAAAATACCTAAACAATCGACAACAAAACTCATTTTTTCTTTGGGCGACCACAGACTTTGAGGTATCAAAGTACATTGCACTTTTAGACCAAAAAAAAGGAGAAGGACCATACAACATACCAGTAAAATTTTTAAAACTTAGTTCAAAAGTCATTACACCATACCTAACGTATCTGTTTAATAAGTGCATAACTTCTTTCTCCATACCACAATGTTTAAAAAAAAGTCATATAACCCCAGTTCCTAAAGTAAAATATCCCCATTTACCTGCTGATTTTCGCCCAATAACAATAACACCAGTACTGAGCAAAATTTTTGAAAAGATTATTCTTTTTCAACTTACCAACTTTTTTACTAAAAACAATACAATTACACCAGATCAGTTTGGATTTCGCAAAAACCACTCAACCTCATTAGTAACTGCAGCCCTCTATGAAAACATAAAACATTCTTCAGATAATGGACAACATTACTGTACTGTATACATGGACCTATCTAAAGCATTTGACACAGTAAATCACTCAATATTACTCAGGAAGTTACAACATTATGGAATTAGAGGGGGGCCTTTAAATCTTTTGAAATTTTTTTTAACAAATCGCCTAAACGCAACAATTACCAGACAATGCAAATCACAATACTTACAAGTAAAATGTGGCTTACCACAAGGTTCTATCCTATCTCCAATATTATTCCAAATATACACAAATGATTTACCAAATGTCACAGACATGTCATGTAAAATGTATGCTGATGATACCATATTTTATGCGGCCTCTCTTGAATCAAAGGACCTACAAAAACAAATGCAACAGGAAATAATTAAAGTAGATGACTGGATGAGGACAAATAAACTATCACTAAATTATACAAAAACTCAATATGTAATAACACACAATAAAAACCTAAAATTGCAGATTTTTCACTTCATATAAATAATGTAGAACTCCACAGAAAGAACTCAGTTAAATATTTAGGAATTGTCATGGATGACAAAGTCAACTGGTCACAACACATTACAGCAGTATCATCCAGGGTCTCACAGTCCATTGGAGTACTATACAAAATTAAACAATACATAAATAAAAACACATTATTATTGCTATACTACGCCTTTATTCACTCCCACTTGCAATATGGAATAATAAACTGGGGACGAGCTAGCCAATCACACCTTCAGCATTTACAAATACTCCAGAACAGAGCATTGAGAGTCATATCTGGAATCAGCAATTACAGTCATATCCTTACAAAAACAATCTTCAAAGAAAACAAAATACTACAAATACAAGATATAACACAACTGGAAATTCTTAAATTCATGCACCATTACAAAAATAACTTACTTCCAGCTTTGTTTCAAAATTTTTTAAGACCTATATCTGAGATACATAGGCATAACACTAGACTGGGAGACGCAAAAAATTACTATGTTGAAAAAATACGTAGGATCTCGGGCCAAAAACAGCTTAAATATATAGGACCTAAAATATGGGCAACCTTACGTCAAGAACAAAAAAATCTCACCTTTAAACACTTCCAAGACAGTGTGAAATCGCAACTATTGCAATCGTACTAAATACAGCTTTATCATCTTCTATTGATTTTGTTTACTTTCTCACCATGACAACTAAATGTAAACAACGGAGCAGACGCTGCCCGAGGTTTACAAATTGGTCAACAACCATTTTACTTATTATTTACCACTAATTTTATTACTATTACTAATAATTGCCAGCCGTAGGCGCAGTCGCACAAACAAGTGCGAAGGCACTGATTTAAAATAAATCCTGCAGTACGTAACCGTTGTATAGTACCTTCTGACCTTATCGTTTTTTGCTAGTTTTACATTGCTTTTTCGTATCTTATTCTTATTTCAAAAATTTATATAAAACCGTTAAAATCTACATACTTTTTATCTACGCACTTTTTGTTTCCAATTATTGTAACTTTCAATATTGCCACTAAATTTATTTATTTTTGAGGGGCAGCTCGACTCGATGACCGAATGGTCCTTTCGCTGTCCTTGTGTTATTATTTATGTTATTTTGTTTTTTCGATGTTTGCAAACATGCACAAAAATAAATTGAATCTGAATCTGAATCTGAAATGTGTGAAAAATATGAGTAAAGTGTAGGCCAAATGTTGATTGAGTAAAATGAGTAAAATGAATGAAATGTGAGTAAAATGTTTGTGAAATGTGATTAAAATATGAGTTAAATGTGAGTAAAATATAAAAGTGAGTAAAATTTGCGGAATATTACTGAAATGTGAGTGATATGAAAGGGACATATGTGAAACATCAAATAAATGAAATGTGTGTTAAATCTGAGCGAAAGGTGTGAAGTATTAAATGAGTGAAAGTGGGTGAAATGAGTGTAATGTGAGTGAAATGTGAGTGAAATTTGTAAAATATTAAGTTAGTGAAATGAGTGTAATGTGAATGAAATGTGAGTGAAATATGAGTGAAATGTAAGTTAAATGTGATTGAATTGTTAGATAAATGTGAGATAAATGTGAGGGAAATGGTATTGCAATGTGAGAGAAATGTGAAATAAATTTGAGTAAAATATTCGTGAAATATGTTAAATGTAAAATGCATTAAATGTGAGTGAAATGTTAGTGATATGTGATTGAAATATCACTGAAATGTGAGCGAAATGTGAAATGAGTGATATGAGTGAAAAATTAGAGAAATGTGAGTCAAATATGAATGAAATTTGTAAAATAATAAGTTAGCGAAATGAGTGTAATGTGAATGAAATATGAGTGAAATATGAGTGAAATATGAGTGAAATATGAGTGAAATATGAGTGAAATGTATGATAAATGTGATTGAAATGTGAGATAAATGTGAGATAAATGTGAGATAAATGTGAGATAAATGTGAGTTAAATGTGAGATAATGAGAGATAAATGTGAGTGAAATGTGAGAAAAGTATGAGTAAAGTGTGGGCGAAATGTTGATTGAATAAAATGAGTAAAATGTGAAATGAGTAAAATGAATGAAATGTGAGTAAAATGTTTGTGAAATGTGATTGAAATATGAGTGAACTGTGATGGAAATTTGAATGGAATGTGATTGAAATGTTAGTGACTAACAAGTGAAATGTGAGCAAAATGTATAAAATATGAAATGAGTGTAATGTGAATGAAATTTGAGTTAAATTTGATTGAAATGTGAGTAATCTATCTTTGAAATATGAGCGAATTGTGTTAAATAAGAAATGAGTGAAATGTGAATGAAAGCCAAGTGAAATTTAAGTGAAATGTGAGTTAAATATGAGTGAAATGTGAGTGAAATTTGTGAAATATTAAATGAGTAAAATGTGAGAAAAATGTGTAACAAATGTGAGAGAAATGTGCAATAAATGTGAGTGAAATGTGATTGAAATGTGTAAAAAATCAGTGAAATGTGAAATGAGTGAAATGTAAGAAAAATGTGAAACAAATGTGAGAGAAATGTGCAATAAATGTGAGGGAAATGGCATTGTAATGTGAGAGAAATTTGAAAAAAAAAAATTTGAGTAAAAATATTCGTGAAATATGTGAAATGTTAAATGGATTAAATGTGAGTGAAGTGTGAGTGTTATGTGATTGAAATGTGACGGAAATATTACTGAAATGTGAGCGAAATGTGAAATGAGTAAACCGTGAAAAAGGTTAGAGGAATTTTAGTGAAATATGAATGTAATGTGAATAAAGTCTAAAATGGGTGAAATGTGACATGACTGAGATAATATTGAAATGAGTAAAAATGTGAATGAAACGTGAGTGAAATGCAAAATGGGTGAAATTTGCAATGAGTAAGATGTGAGTGACATGTAAAATGAATGAAGTGAAATATTAGTGAAATGTGATTGAAATATCAATGAAATGTGAGCGAAATGTGAAATGAGTGATATGAGTGAAAAGTTAGAGAAATGTGAGTGAAATATGTATGAAATTTGTAAAATAATAAGTTAGTGAAATGAGTGCAATGTGAATGAAATATGACTGAAATATGAGTGAAATATGAGTGAAATGTAAGATAAATGTGATTGAAATGTGAGTTAAATGTGAGATAAATGTGAGTTAAATGAGAGATAATGAGAGATAAATGTGAGTGAAATGTGAGAAAAGTATGAGTAAAGTGTGGGCGAAATGTTGATAAAATGAGTAAAATGTGAAATGAGTAAAATGAATGAAATGTGAGTAAAATGTTTGTGAAATGTGATTGAAATATGAGTTAAATGTGAGTAAAATATAAAAGTGAGTAAAATGTGCGTAATATTACTGAAATGTGAGTGATATGAAAGGGACATATGTGAAACATCAAATAAATAAAATGTGTGTTAAATGTGAGTGAAAGGTGTGAAGTATTAAATGAGTGAAAGTGAGTGAAATGAGTGTAATGTGAGTGAAATTTGTAAAACAATAAGTTAGTGAAATGAGTGTAATTTGAATGAAATGTGAATGAAATATGAAATAAATGTGATTAAAATCTATAATGTGGGAAATGTGATATGAGTGAGATGTTAGAGAAATCTGAGTGAAATCTGAATGAAATGAGAGTGAAATGAGTGAAATGTGACTGAAACGTGAGTGAAATGTGAAAAGAGTGAGATGTGAGTGAAATGTGAGTGACATGTGAAATCAGTGAAACGTGATTGAAATGTAAGTAAAATGTGACCGAAATGTGAGTGAAATCAAAGTGAAACTTGAGTGAAATGTGAGAGAAATGTGAGTGAAATATGAGTGAAATGTATGTGAAATGTGAAATAAATTATATGGGTGAAATGTGAGTGAAATGTAAAAGGAGTGAAATTAGTTAAATGTGAGTGCAATTTAAGCGAAGTGTGAATGAAATGTTGGTGAAATGTGAGTGAAATATGAGTGAACTGTGATGGAAATTTGAATGGAATGTGATCAAAATGTTAGTGACTAACAAGTGAAATGTGAGCAAAATTTGTAAAATATGAAATGAGTGAAATGTGAATGAAAGCCAAGTGAAATTTAAGTGAAATGTGAGTGAAATATGAGTGAAATGTGAGTGAAATTTGTGAAATATTAAATGAGTAAAATGTGAGTGAAATGAGTGTAATTTGAGTGAAATGTGAGTGAAATGTAATTTAAATGTGTAAAAAATCAATGAAATGTGAAATGAGTGAAATGTAAGAAAAATGTGAAACAAATGTGAGAGAAATGTGCAATAAATGTGAGTGAAATGTGATTGAAATGTGTAAAAAATCAATGAAATGTGAAATGAGTGAAATGTAAGAAAAATGTGAAGAAAATGTGAGAAAAATGTGCAATAAATGTGAGGGAAATGGCATTGTAATGTGAGAGAAATTTGAAAAAAAGAAATTGGAGTAAAAATATTCGTGAAATATGTGAAATGTTAAATGGATTAAATGTGAGTGAAGTGTGAGTGTTATGTGATTGAAATGTGACGGAAATATTACTGAAATGTGAGCGAAATGTGAAATGAGTAAACCGTGAAAAAGGTTAGAGAAATTTTAGTGAAATATGAATAATATGTGAGTAAAGTCTAAAATGGGTGAAATGTGAAATGACTGAGATAGTATTGAAATGAGTAAAATGTGAATGAAACGTGAGTGAAATGCAAAATGGGTGAAATTTGCAATGAGTGAGATGTGAGTGACATGTAAAATGAATGAAGTGAAATATTAGTGAAAATGTGAACGAAATGTGAAATGAGTGAAATGTGATTCAAATGTATGTGAAATTTAAGGGAAGTGTGAGCGAAATGTGAGTGAAATGTGAGATAAATGTGAGTTAAATGTAAGTGAAATGTGAGAAAAATGTGAGTGAAGTGTGCGCGAAATGTTTATTGAGTAAACCGAGTAAAATGTGAAATGAGTGAAATGAATCAAATGTGAGTAAAATGTGAGTGAAATGTGATTGAAATAAGAGTGAAAAATGTGTAAAATATATAAGTGAGTAAAATGTGCGGAATATTAGTGAAATGTGAGTGATATGAGAGTGAAATATGTGAAATATGAATTAAATAAAATGTGTGCTAAATGTGAGTGAAAGTTGTAAAATGTTAAATGAGTAAAATGTGGGTGAAATGAGTGTAATGTGAGTGAAATGTGAGTGAATAATCAAATGAGTTAAATGTGAGTGAAATGAGGGTAATGTGAGTGAAATGTGAGTAAAATGTGAGTGTAATGTGATTGAAATGTGAGCTAAATCAGTGAAATGTAAAATGAGTGAAATGTGAGAGAAATGTGATATAAATGTGAGGGAAAAGGTATTGTAATGTGAGAGAAATGTTAAAGAAATTTGAGTAAAATATTCGTGAAATATGTGAAATGTGAAATGGATTAAATGTGTGTGAAATGTGAGTTATATGTGATTGAAATATGACGGAAATATTACTGAAATGTGAGCGAAATAAGAATTGAGTGAGATGAGTAAAATGTGTGAAATGTTAGAGAAATTTTGAGTGAAATATGAATGAAATGTGAGTAAAATCTGAAATTGTTAAAATGTGAAATGAGTGAGATTTTAGTGAAATGAGAAAAATGTGAATTAAACGTGAGTGAAATGTGAAATAGGTGAAATTTGGAATGAGGTAGATGTGAGTGAAATATGAGTGACATGTAAAATGAGTGAAATGAGAGAAATGAAATATTAGTGAAATGTGAGCGAAATGTGAAATGAGTGAAATGTGATTGAAATGTATCTGAAATTTAAGCGAAATGTGAGTCAAATTTGAGTGAAATATGAGTTAAATGTGAGTTAAATATATGTGAATTGTTAAACGTGTTAAATGGGTGGAATGTAAGTGAAATGTGAGTGACATGTAAAACGAGTAAAGTTAGTGAAATGTGAGTGCAAATTAAGTAAAATGTGGGGGAAATGTGAGATAATTATGACTTAAATGTGAGATATTGACAGATAAATGTGAGTGAAATGTGAGAAAAATATGAGTAAATTATGGGCGAAATGTTGATTGAGTGAAATGAGTAAAATGTGAAATGTGAGTAAAATGTTTGCGAAATGTGATTGAAATATGAGTTGAATGTGAGTAAAATATAAAAGTGAGTAAAATGTGCGGGATATTAGTAAAATGTGAGTGATATGATAGTGAAATATGAGAAACATGAAACAAATAAAATGTGTGCTAAATGTGAGTGAATGGTGTAAAATATTAAATGAGTAATATGTGGGAGAAATGAGTGTAATGTGATTGAAATGTGAGTGAAATTTGTGAAATATCAAATGAGTAAAATGTGAGTGAAATGAGGGTAATGTGAGTGAAATGTGAGTGATATGTGAGTAAAATGTGAGTGAAATGTGATTGAAATGTGAGCGAAATGAGTGAAATGTGAAATGAGTGAAATGTGAAAGAAATGTGATATAAATGTGATGAAAATGATATTGTAATGTGAAAGAAATGTTAAAGAAATTTGATTAAAATATTCGTGAAATATTTGAAATGAGAAATGGATTAAATGTGATTGAAATGTGAGTGTTATGTGATTGAAATTTGACGTCAATATTACTGAAATGTGAGCGAAATGAGAAGTGAGTAAAATGAGTAAAATGTGTGAAATGTTAGAGAAATTTTAGTGAAATGAGAAAAATGTGAATTAAACGTGAGGGAAATGTGAAATTGGTGAAATTTTGAATGAGGGAGATGACAGTGAAATGTTAGTGACATGTAAAATGAGTGACTTGAGAGAAGTGAAATATTTGTGAAATATGAACGAAATGTGAAATGAGTGAAATTTGGTTGAAATGTATGTGAAATTTAAGCGAAGTGTGAGTGAAATTTGAGTGAAATATGAGTTAAATATAAGTCAATTGTTAAATGCGTTAAATGGGTGGAATGTGAGTGAAATGTGAGTGACATGTAAAACGAGTGTAGTTAGTGAAATGTGAGTGCAAATTAAGTGAAATGTGGGGGAAATGTGAGATAAATATAAGTTAAATGTGAGATAATGAGAGATAAATGTGAGTGAAATGTGAGAAAAATTTGAGTAAAGTGTGGGCGAAATGTTGATTGAGTAAAACGAGTAAAATGTGAAATGAGTAAAATGAATAAAATGTGAGTAAAATGTTTGTGAAATGTGATTGAAATATGAGTTAAATGTGAGTAAAATATAAAAGTGAGTAAAATGTGCGGAATATTACTGAAATGTGAGTGATATGAAAGGGACATATGTGAAACATCAAATAAATAAAATGTGTGTTAAATGTGAGTGAAATGTGTAAAGTATTAAATGTGTTAAATGTGAGTGAAATGAGTGTAATGTGAGTGAAATGTGAGTGAAATTTGTAAAATATTAAGTTAGTGAAATGAGTGTAATGTGAATGAAATGTGAGTGAAATATGAGTGAAATGTAAGTTAATTGTGATTAAAATGTTAAATAAATGTGAGTGAAATGTGAGAAAAATATGAGTAAAGTGTGGGCGAAATGTTTATTGAATAAAATGAGTGAAATGTGAAATGAGTAAAATGAATGAAAGGTGAGTAAAATGTTTGTGAAATGTGATTGAAATATGAGTTAAATATGAGTAAAATATAAGTAAAACGTGCGGAATATTAGTGAAATGTGAGTGATATGAGAGTGAAATATGTGAAATATGAATTAAATAAAATGTGTGCTAAATGTGAGTGAAAGTTGTAAAATGTTAAATGAGTAAAATGTGGGTGAAATGAGTGTATTGTGAGTGAAATGTGAGTGAATAATCAAATGAGTTAAATGTGAGTGAAATGAGGGTAATGTGAGTGAAATGTGAGTAAAATGTGAGTGTAATGTGATTGAAATGTGAGCTAAATCAGTGAAATGTAAAATGAGTGAAATGTGAGAGAAATGTGATATAAATGTGAGGGAAAAGGTATTGTAATGTGAGAGAAATGTTAAAGAAATTTGAGTAAAATATTCGTGAAATATGTGAAATGTGAAATGGATTAAATGTGTGTGAAATGTGAGTTATATGTGATTGAAATATGACGGAAATATTACTGAAATGTGAGCGAAATAAGAATTGAGTGAGATGAGTAAAATGTGTGAAATGTTAGAGAAATTTTGAGTGAAATATGAATGAAATGTGAGTAAAATCTGAAATTGTTAAAATGTGAAATGAGTGAGATTTTAGTGAAATGAGAAAAATGTGAATTAAACGTGAGTGAAATGTGAAATAGGTGAAATTTGGAATGAGGTAGATGTGAGTGAAATATGAGTGACATGTAAAATGAGTGAAATGAGAGAAATGAAATATTAGTGAAATGTGAGCGAAATGTGAAATGAGTGAAATGTGATTGAAATGTATCTGAAATTTAAGCGAAATGTGAGTGAAATTTGAGTGAAATATGAGTTAAATGTGAGTTAAATATATGTGAATTGTTAAACGTGTTAAATGGGTGGAATGTAAGTGAAATGTGAGTGACATGTAAAACGAGTAAAGTTAGTGAAATGTGAGTGCAAATTAAGTAAAATGTGGGGGAAATGTGAGATAATTATGACTTAAATGTGAGATATTGACAGATAAATGTGAGTGAAATGTGAGAAAAATATGAGTAAATTATGGGCGAAATGTTGATTGAGTGAAATGAGTAAAATGTGAAATGTGAGTAAAATGTTTGCGAAATGTGATTGAAATATGAGTTGAATGTGAGTAAAATATAAAAGTGAGTAAAATGTGCGGGATATTAGTAAAATGTGAGTGATATGATAGTGAAATATGAGAAACATGAAACAAATAAAATGTGTGCTAAATGTGAGTGAATGGTGTAAAATATTAAATGAGTAATATGTGGGAGAAATGAGTGTAATGTGATTGAAATGTGAGTGAAATTTGTGAAATATCAAATGAGTAAAATGTGAGTGAAATGAGGGTAATGTGAGTGAAATGTGAGTGATATGTGAGTAAAATGTGAGTGAAATGTGATTGAAATGTGAGCGAAATGAGTGAAATGTGAAATGAGTGAAATGTGAAAGAAATGTGATATAAATGTGATGAAAATGATATTGTAATGTGAAAGAAATGTTAAAGAAATTTGATTAAAATATTCGTGAAATATTTGAAATGAGAAATGGATTAAATGTGATTGAAATGTGAGTGTTATGTGATTGAAATTTGACGTCAATATTACTGAAATGTGAGCGAAATGAGAAGTGAGTAAAATGAGTAAAATGTGTGAAATGTTAGAGAAATTTTAGTGAAATGAGAAAAATGTGAATTAAACGTGAGTGAAATGTGAAATTGGTGAAATTTTGAATGAGGGAGATGACAGTGAAATGTTAGTGACATGTAAAATGAGTGACTTGAGAGAAGTGAAATATTTGTGAAATATGAACGAAATGTGAAATGAGTGAAATTTGGTTGAAATGTATGTGAAATTTAAGCGAAGTGTGAGTGAAATTTGAGTGAAATATGAGTTAAATATAAGTCAATTGTTAAATGCGTTAAATGGGTGGAATGTGAGTGAAATGTGAGTGACATGTAAAACGAGTGTAGTTAGTGAAATGTGAGTGCAAATTAAGTGAAATGTGGGGGAAATGTGAGATAAATATAAGTTAAATGTGAGATAATGAGA
Organism: Ascidiella aspersa; assembly: GCF_963924565.1. NCBI lineage: Eukaryota > Metazoa > Chordata > Ascidiacea > Phlebobranchia > Ascidiidae > Ascidiella > Ascidiella aspersa. Next base: position 23,252,265 of record NC_139450.1, on the reverse strand, counting down.
GATAAATGTGAGTGAAATGTGAGAAAAATTTGAGTAAAGTGTGGGCGAAATGTTGATTGAGTAAAACGAGTAAAATGTGAAATGAGTAAAATGAATAAAATGTGAGTAAAATGTTTGTGAAATGTGATTGAAATATGAGTTAAATGTGAGTAAAATATAAAAGTGAGTAAAATGTGCGGAATATTACTGAAATGTGAGTGATATGAAAGGGACATATGTGAAACATCAAATAAATAAAATGTGTGTTAAATGTGAGTGAAATGTGTAAAGTATTAAATGTGTTAAATGTGAGTGAAATGAGTGTAATGTGAGTGAAATGTGAGTGAAATTTGTAAAATATTAAGTTAGTGAAATGAGTGTAATGTGAATGAAATGTGAGTGAAATATGAGTGAAATGTAAGTTAATTGTGATTAAAATGTTAAATAAATGTGAGTGAAATGTGAGAAAAATATGAGTAAAGTGTGGGCGAAATGTTTATTGAATAAAATGAGTGAAATGTGAAATGAGTAAAATGAATGAAAGGTGAGTAAAATGTTTGTGAAATGTGATTGAAATATGAGTTAAATATGAGTAAAATATAAGTAAAACGTGCGGAATATTAGTGAAATGTGAGTGATATGAGAGTGAAATATGTGAAATATGAATTAAATAAAATGTGTGCTAAATGTGAGTGAAAGTTGTAAAATGTTAAATGAGTAAAATGTGGGTGAAATGAGTGTAATGTGAGTGAAATGTGAGTGAATAATCAAATGAGTTAAATGTGAGTGAAATGAGGGTAATGTGAGTGAAATGTGAGTAAAATGTGAGTGTAATGTGATTGAAATGTGAGCTAAATCAGTGAAATGTAAAATGAGTGAAATGTGAGAGAAATGTGATATAAATGTGAGGGAAAAGGTATTGTAATGTGAGAGAAATGTTAAAGAAATTTGAGTAAAATATTCGTGAAATATGTGAAATGTGAAATGGATTAAATGTGTGTGAAATGTGAGTTATATGTGATTGAAATATGACGGAAATATTACTGAAATGTGAGCGAAATAAGAATTGAGTGAGATGAGTAAAATGTGTGAAATGTTAGAGAAATTTTGAGTGAAATATGAATGAAATGTGAGTAAAATCTGAAATTGTTAAAATGTGAAATGAGTGAGATTTTAGTGAAATGAGAAAAATGTGAATTAAACGTGAGTGAAATGTGAAATAGGTGAAATTTGGAATGAGGTAGATGTGAGTGAAATATGAGTGACATGTAAAATGAGTGAAATGAGAGAAGTGAAATATTAGTGAAATGTGAGCGAAATGTGAAATGAGTGAAATGTGATTGAAATGTATCTGAAATTTAAGCGAAATGTGAGTGAAATTTGAGTGAAATATGAGTTAAATGTGAGTTAAATATATGTGAATTGTTAAACGTGTTAAATGGGTGGAATGTAAGTGAAATGTGAGTGACATGTAAAACGAGTAAAGTTAGTGAAATGTGAGTGCAAATTAAGTAAAATGTGGGGGAAATGTGAGATAATTATGACTTAAATGTGAGATATTGACAGATAAATGTGAGTGAAATGTGAGAAAAATATGAGTAAATTATGGGCGAAATGTTGATTGAGTGAAATGAGTAAAATGTGAAATGTGAGTAAAATGTTTGCGAAATGTGATTGAAATATGAGTTGAATGTGAGTAAAATATAAAAGTGAGTAAAATGTGCGGGATATTAGTAAAATGTGAGTGATATGATAGTGAAATATGAGAAACATGAAACAAATAAAATGTGTGCTAAATGTGAGTGAATGGTGTAAAATATTAAATGAGTAATATGTGGGAGAAATGAGTGTAATGTGATTGAAATGTGAGTGAAATTTGTGAAATATCAAATGAGTAAAATGTGAGTGAAATGAGGGTAATGTGAGTGAAATGTGAGTGATATGTGAGTAAAATGTGAGTGAAATGTGATTGAAATGTGAGCGAAATGAGTGAAATGTGAAATGAGTGAAATGTGAAAGAAATGTGATATAAATGTGATGAAAATGATATTGTAATGTGAAAGAAATGTTAAAGAAATTTGATTAAAATATTCGTGAAATATTTGAAATGAGAAATGGATTAAATGTGATTGAAATGTGAGTGTTATGTGATTGAAATTTGACGTCAATATTACTGAAATGTGAGCGAAATGAGAAGTGAGTAAAATGAGTAAAATGTGTGAAATGTTAGAGAAATTTTAGTGAAATGAGAAAAATGTGAATTAAACGTGAGTGAAATGTGAAATTGGTGAAATTTTGAATGAGGGAGATGACAGTGAAATGTTAGTGACATGTAAAATGAGTGACTTGAGAGAAGTGAAATATTTGTGAAATATGAACGAAATGTGAAATGAGTGAAATTTGGTTGAAATGTATGTGAAATTTAAGCGAAGTGTGAGTGAAATTTGAGTGAAATATGAGTTAAATATAAGTCAATTGTTAAATGCGTTAAATGGGTGGAATGTGAGTGAAATGTGAGTGACATGTAAAACGAGTGTAGTTAGTGAAATGTGAGTGCAAATTAAGTGAAATGTGGGGGAAATGTGAGATAAATATAAGTTAAATGTGAGATAATGAGAGATAAATGTGAGTGAAATGTGAGAAAAATTTGAGTAAAGTGTGGGCGAAATGTTGATTGAGTAAAACGAGTAAAATGTGAAATGAGTAAAATGAATAAAATGTGAGTAAAATGTTTGTGAAATGTGATTGAAATATGAGTTAAATGTGAGTAAAATATAAAAGTGAGTAAAATGTGCGGAATATTACTGAAATGTGAGTGATATGAAAGGGACATATGTGAAACATGAAATAAATGAAATGTGTGTTAAATGTGAGTGAAAGTTGTAAAATATTAAATGAGAAAAATGTGGGTGAAATGAGTGTAATGTGAATGAAATGTGACTGAAATATGAGTGAAATGTAAGTTAAATGTGATTGAAATGTGAGATAAATGTGAGGTAAATGTTATTGTAATGTGAAAGAAATGTTAAAGAAATTTGAGTAAAATATTCGTGAAATATGTGAAATGTGAAATGGATTAAATGTGAGTGAAATATGAGTTATATGTGATTGAAATAAGACGAAAATTTTACTGAAATGTGAGCGAAATGAGAATTGAGTGAAATGAGTAAAATGTGTGAAATGTTAGAGAAATTTTAGTGAAATATGAATGAAATGTAATTGAAATCTGAAATGGTTGAAATGTGAAATGAGTGAGATTTTAGTGAAATGAGAAAAATGTGAATTAAACGTGAGTGAAATGTGAAATGGGTGAAATTTGGAATGAGGGAGATGTGAGTGAAATATGAGTGACATGTAAAATGAGTGAAATGAGAGAAGTGAAATATTAGTGAAATGTGAGCGAAATGTGAAATGAGTGAAATTTGATTGAAATGTATCTGAAATTTAAGCGAAGTGTGAGTGAAATTTGAGTGAAATATGAGTTAAATGTGAGTTAAATATAAGTCAATTGTTAAATGCGTTAAATGGGTGGAATGTGAGTGAAATGTGAGTGACATGTGAGATAAATGTGAGATAAAAATTGAGTAAAATGTGAGGTATTGAGAGATAAATGTAAGTGAACTGTGAGAAAAATATTAGTAAATTGTGGGCGAAATGTTGATTGAGTGAAATGAGTAAAATGTGAAATGAGTAAAATGAATGAAATGTGAGTAAAATGTTTGTGAAATGTGATTGAAATATGAGTTAAATGTGAGTAAAATATAAAAGTGAGCAAAATGTGCAGAATATTAGTGAAATGTGAGTGATATGAGAGGGACATAAGTGAAACATGAAATAAATGAAATGTGCGTTAAATGTGAGTGAAAGGTGTAAAATATTAAATGAGAAATATGTGGATGAAATGAGTGTAATGTGAGTAAAATGTGAGTGAAATTTGAGTGAAATGTATGTGAAATGTGAAATAAGTTATATGGGTGAAATGTGAGTGAAATGTAAAAGGAGTGAAAATAGTGAAATGTGATTGCAATTTAAGTTAAGTGTGAATGAAATGTTGGTGAAATGTGAATGAAATATGAGTGAACTGTGATTGAAATTTGAATGGAATGTGATTGAAATGTTAGTGACTAATAAGTGAAATGTGAGCAAAATGTATAAAATATTAAATGAGTGAAATGTGAATGAAATTTGAGTTAAATTTGATTGAAATGTGAGTAATCTATCTTTGAAATATGAGCGAATTGTGTTAAATAAGAAATGAGTTAAATGTGAATGAAAGCCAGGTGAAATTTAAGTGAAATGTGAGTGAAATATGAGTGAAATGTGAGTGAAATTTGTGAAATATTAAATGAGTAAAATGTGAGTGAAATGAGTGTAATTTGAGTGAAATGTGAGTGAAATGTGATTGAAATGTGTAAAAAATCACTGAAATGTGAAATAAATGTGAGAGAAATGTGCGATAAATGTGAGGGAAATGGTATTGTAAAGTGAGAGAAATGTGAAAAAAAGTAATTTGAGTAAAAATATTCGTGAAATATGTGAAATGTTAAATGGATTAAATGTGAGTGAAGTGTGAGTGTTATGTGATTGAAATGTCACGGAAATATTACTGAAATGTGAGCGAAATGTGAAATGAGTAAACCGTGAGAAAGGTTAGAGAAATTTTAGTGAAATATGAATGAAATGTGAGTAAAGTCTAAAATGGGTGAAATGTGACATGACTGAGATAATATTGAAATGAGTAAAATGTGAATGAAACGTGAGTGAAATGCAAAATGGGTGAAATTTGTAATGAGTGAGATGTGAGTGACATGTAAAATGATTGAAGTGATATATTAGTGAAATGTGAGCGAAATGTGAAATGAGTGAACTGTGATTGAAATGTATGTGAAATTTAAGGTAAGTGTGAGCGAAATGTGAGTGAAATGTGAGATAAATGTGAGTTAAATGTAAGTGAAATGTGAGAAAAATGTGAGTGAAATGTGATGGAAATTTGGATGGAATGTGATTGAAATGTTAGTGACTAACAAGTGAAATGTGAGCAAAATGTATAAAATATGAAATGAGTGAAATGTGAATGAAATTTGAGTTAAATTTGATTGAAATGTGAGTAATCTATCTCTGAAATATGAGCGAATTGTATTAAATAAGAAATGAGTGAAATATGAATGAAAGCCAAGTGAAATTTAAGTGAAATGTGAGTGAAACATGAATGAAATGTGAGTGAAATTTGTGAAATATTAAATGAGTAAAATGTGGGTGAAATGAGTGTAATGTGAGTGCAAATTAAGTGAAATTTGGGGGAAATGTGAGATAAATATAAGTTAAATGTGAGATAATGAGAGATAAATGTGAGTGAAATGTGAGAAAAATTTGAGTAAAGTGTGGGCGAAATGTTGATTGAGTAAAACGAGTAAAATGTGAAATGAGTAAAATGAATGAAATGTGAGTAAAATGTTTGTGAAATGTGATTGAAATATGAGTTAAATGTGAGTAAAATATAAAAGTAATTAAAATGTGCGGAATATTACTGAAATGTGAGTGATATGAAAGGGACATATGTGAAACATCAAATAAATAAAATGTGTGTTAAATGTGAGTGAAACGTGTAAAGTATAAAATGTGTTAAATGTGAGTGAAATGAGTGTAATGTGAGTGAAATGTGAGTGAAATTTGTAAAATATTAAGTTAGTGAAATGAGTGTAATGTGAATGAAATATGAGTGAAATATGAGTGAAATGTAAGTTAAATGTGTTTAAAATGTTAAATAAATGTGACTGAAATGTGAGAAAAATATGAGTAAAGTGAGGGCGAAATGTGAAATGTGAGCGAAATGTAAAATGAGTAAACCGTGAAAAAGGTTAGAGAAATTTTAGTGAAATATGAATTAAATGTGAGTAAAGTCTAAAATGGGTGAAGTGTGAAATGACTGAGATAATATTGAAATGAGTAAAATGTGAATGAAACGTGAGTGAAATGCAAAATGGGTGAAATTTGTAATGAGTGAGATGTAAGTGACATATAAAATGAGTGAATTGAAATATTAGTGAAATGTGAGCGAAATGTGAAATGAGTGAAATGTGATTGAAATGTATATGAAATTTAGGGTAAGTGTGAGCGAAATGTGAGTGAAATGTGAGATAAATGTGAGATAAATGTGAGTGAACTGTGAGAAAAATATGAGTAAATTGTGGGCGAAATGTTGATTGAGTGAAATGTGTAAAATGTGAAATGAGTAAAATGAATGAAATGTGAGTAAAATGTTTGTGAAATGTGATTGAAATATGAGTTAAATGTGAGTAAAATATAAAAGTGAGTAAAATGTGCGGAACATTAGTGAAATGTGAGTGATATGAGAGGGACATAAGTGAAACATGAAATAAATAAAATGTGCGTTAAATGTGAGTGAAAGTTGTAAAATGTTAAATGAGTAAAATGTGGGTGAAATGGGTGTAATGTGAGTGAAATGTGAGTGAAATTTGTAAAATGTTAAATGAGTAAAATGTGGGTGAAATGAGTGTAATGTGAGTGAAATTTGTAAAACATTAAGTTAGTGAAATGAGTGTAATGTGAATAAAATGTGAGTGAAATATGAGTGAAATGTAAGTTAAATGTGATTGAAATGTGAGATAAATGTGAAATAAATGTGAGGGAAATGGTATTGCAATGTGAGAGAAATGTGGATTAAATTTGAGTAAAATATTCGTGAAATATGTGAAATGTGAAATGGATTACATGTGAGTGAAATGTTAGTGATATGTGATTGAAATATCACTGAAAAGGGAGCGAAATGTGAAATGAGTGAAATGAGTGAAAAGTTAGAGAAATGTATGTGAAATACGAATTAAATGTGAGTAAAATCTATAATGTGAGAAATTTGATATGAGTGAGATGTTAGAGAAATCTGAGTGAAATCTGAATAAAATTAGAGTGAAATGAGTGAAATGTGACTGAAACGTGAGTGAAATGTGAAAAGAGTGAGATGTGAGAGAAATATGAGTGACATGTGAAATCAGTGAAACGTGATTGATATGTAAGTGAAATGTGAGCGAAATGTGAGTGAAATCTAAGTGAAATTTGACTGAAATGTGAGTGAAATTTGTGAAATATTAAATGAGAAAAATGCTAGTGAAATGAGTGTAATTTGAGTGAAATGTGAGTGAAATGTGATTGAAATGTTTAAGAAATAAGTTTAATGTGAAATGAGTGAAATGTAGGAGAAATGTGAAACAAATGTGAGAGAAATATTAGATAAATGTGAGGGAAATAGCATTGTAATGTGAAAGAAATGTGATAAAAAGAAATTTGAGTAAAAACATTCGTGAAATATGTGAAATGTTAAGTGGATTACATGTGAGTGAAGTGTGAGTGTTTTGTGATTGAAGTGTGACGGAAATATTACTGAAATGTGAGTGACATTTAAAACGAGTGAAGTGACTGAAATGTGAGTGCAATTTAAGTAAAATGTGGGGGAAATGTGAGATAAATTTGAGTGAAATGTGAGAAAAATATGAGTAAAGTGTAGGCGAAATGTTGATTGAGTAAAAGGAGTCAATTGTGAAATGAGTAAAATGAATGAAATGTGAGTAAAATGTTTGTGAAATGTGATTGAAATATGAGTTAAATGTGAGTAAAATGTGCGGAATATTACTGAAATGTGAGTGATATGAAAGGGACATATGTGAAACATCAAATAAATGAAATGTGTGTTAAATGTGAGTGAAAGGTGTAAAGTATTAAATGAGTGAAATTTGTAAAATATTAAGTTAGTGAAATGAGTGTAATGTGAATGAAATGTGAGTGAAATATGAGTGAAATGTAAGTTAAATGTGATTGAAATGTTAGAAAAATGTGAGGTAAATTTGTGGGAAATGGTATTGCAATGTGAGAGAAATGTGAAATAAATTTGAGTAAAATATTCGTGAAATATGTTAAATGTGAAATGCATTAAATGTGAGTGAAATGTTAGTGATATGTGATTGAAATATCACTAAAAAATGTGAGCGAAATGTGAAATGAGTGATATGAGTGAAAAGTTAGAGAAATGTGAGTGAAATATGAATGAAATTTGTAAAATATTAAGTTAGTGAAATGAGTGTAATGTGAATGAAATATGAGTGAAATATGAGATAAAAATTGAGTTAAATGTGAGATAATGAGAGATAAATGTGAGTGAAATTTGAGAAAAATATGAGTAAAGTTTTGGCGAAATGTTGATTGAATAAAATGAGTAAAATTATTGAAATGTGAGTAAAATGTTTGTGAAATGTCATTGAAATATGAGTTAAATGTGAGTAAAATATAAAAGTGAGTAAACTGTGCGGAATATTACTGAAATGTGAGTGATATGAAAGGGACACATGTGAAACATGAAATAAATGAAATGTGTGTTAAATGTGAGTGAAAGGTGTAAAATATTAAATGAGTAAAATGTGGGTGAAATGAGTGTAATGTGAGTGAAATGTGAGTGAAATTTGTAAAATAATAAATGAGTAAAATGTGGGTGAAATGAGTGTAATGTGAATGAAATGTGAGTGAAATATGAGTGAAATGTAAGTTAAATGTGATTGAAATGTGAGATAAATGTGAGATAAATGTGAGGGAAATGGTATTGCAATGTGAGAGAAATGTGAAATAAATTTGAGTAAAATATTCGTGAAATATGTGAAATGTGAAATGGATTAAATGTGAGTAAAATGTTAGTGATATGTGATTGAAATATCACTGAAATGTGAGCGAAATGTGAAATGAGTGAAATGTAATTGAAATGTATGTGAAATTTAGGGTAAGTGTGAACGAAATGTGAGTGAAATGTGAGATAAATGTGAGTTAAATGTAAGTGAAATGTGAGAAAAATGTGAGTGAAGTGTGCGCGAAATGTTGATTGAGTAAAACGAGTAAAATGTGAAATGAGTGAAATGAATCAAATGTGAGTAAAATGTGAGTGAAATGTGATTGAAATAAGAGTGAAAAATGTGTAAAATATAAAAGTGACTAAAATGTGCGGAATATTAGTGAAATGTGAGTGATATGAGAGTGAAATATGTGAAATATGAATTAAATAAAATGTGTGCTAAATGTGAGTGAAAGGTGTAAAATATTAAATGAGTAAAATGTGGGTGAAATGAGTGTAATGTGAGTGAAATGTGAGTGAAATATCAAATGAGTGAAATGTGAGTGAAATGAGGGTAATGTGAGTGAAATGTGAGTGATATGTGAGTAAAATGTGAGTGAAATGTGATATAAATGTGAGCGAAATGAGTGAAATGTGAAATGAGTGAAATGTGAGAGAAATGTGATATAAATGTGAGGGAAATGGTATTGTAATGTAAGAGAAATGTTAAAGAAATTTGAGTAAAATATTCGTGAAATACGTGAAATGTGAAATGAATTAAATGTGAGTGAAATGTGAGTGTTATGCGATTGAAATATGACGGAAATATTACCGAAATGTGAGCGAAATGAGAATTGAGTGAAATGAGTAAAATGTGTGAAATGTTAGAGAAATTTTAGTGAAATATGAATGTAATGTGAGTAAAATCTGAAATTGTTAAAATGTGAAATGAGTGAGATTTTAGTGAAACGAGAAAAATGTGAATTAAACGTGAGTGAAATGTGAAATGGTTGAAATTTTGAATGAGGGAGATGAGAGTGAAATGTGAGTGACATGTAAAATGAGTGAAGTGAGAGAAGTGAAATATTTGTGAAATGTGAGCGAAATGTGAAATGAGTGAAATGTGATTGAAATGTATCTGAAATTTAAGCGAAGTGTGAGTGAAATTTGAGTGAAATATGAGTTAAATGTGAGTTAAATATAAGTCAATTGTTAAATGCGTTAAATGGGTGGAATGTGAGTGAAATGTGAGTGACATGTAAAACGAGTGAAGTTAGTGAAATGTGAGTGCAAATTAAGTGAAATGTGGGGGAAATGTGAGACAAATGTGAGTGAAATGTGAGAAAAATATGAGTAAAGTGTAGGCGAAATGTTGATTGAGTAAAATGAGTCAAATGTGAAATGAGTAAAATGAATGAAATGTGAGTAAAATGTTTGTGAAATGTGATTGAAATATGAGTTAAATGTGAGTAAAATGTGCGGAATATTACTGAAATGTGAGTGATATGAAAGGGACATATGTGAAACATCAAATAAATGAAATGTGTGTTAAATGTGAGTGAAAGGTGTAAAGTATTAAATGAGTGAAATTTGTAAAATATTAAGTTAGTGAAATGAGTGTAATGTGAATGAAATGTGAGTAAAATATGAGTGAAATGTAAGTTAAATGTGATTGAAATGTTAGAAAAACGTGAGGTAAATGTGAGGGAAATGGTATTGCAATGTGAGAGAAATGTGAAATAAATTTGAGTAAAATATTCGTGAAATATGTGAAATGTGAAATGGATTAAATGTGAGTGAAATGTTAGTGATATGTGATTGAAATATCACTGAAATGTGAGCGAAATGTGAAATGAGTGATATGAGTGAAAAGTTAGATTAATGTGAGTGAAATATGAACGAAATTTGTAAAATATTAAGTTAGTGAAATGAGTGTAATGTGAATGAAATATGAGTGAAATATAAGTGAAATGTAAGTTAAATGTGATTGAAATGTGAGATAAATGTGAGATAAAAATTGAGTTAAATGTGAGATAATGAGAGATAAATGTGAGTGAAATGTGAGAAAAATATGAGTAAAGTGTGGGCGAAATGTTGATTGAATAAAATGAGTAAAATGTGAAATGAGTAAAATGAATGAAATGTGAGTAAAATGTTTGTGAAATGTGATTGAAATATGAGTTAAATGTGAGTGAAATATAAAAGTGAGTAAAATGTGGGGATTGTTACTGAAATGTGAGTGATATGAAAGGGACACATGTGAAACATGAAATAAATGAAATGTGTGTTAAATGTGAGTGAAAGGTGTAAAATATTAAATGAATAAAATGTGGGTGAAATGAGTGTAATGTGAGTGAAATGTGAGTGAAATTTGTAAAATAATAAATGAGTAAAATGTGGGTGAAATGAGTGTAATGTGAATGAAATGTGAGTGAAATATGAGTGAAATGTTAGTTAAATGTGATTGAAATGTGAGATAAATGTGAGATAAATGTGAGATAAATGTGAGGGAAATGGTACTGCAATGTGAGAGAAATGTAAAATAAATTTGAGTAAAATATTCGTGAAATATGTGAAATTTGAAATGGATTAAATGTGAGTGAAATGTTAGTGATATGTGATTGAAATATCAATGAAATGTGAGCGAAATGTGAAATGAGTGAAATGAGTGAAAAGTTAGAGAAATGTGAGTGAAATATGAATTAAATGTGAGTAAAATCTATAATGTGAGAAATGTGATATGAGTGAGATGCTAGAGAAATCTGAGTGAAATATGAATGAAATGAGAGTGAAATGAGTGAAATGTGACTGAAACGTGAGTGAAATGTGAAAAGAGTGAGATGTGAGTGAAATGTGAGTGACATGTGAAATCAGTGAAACGTGATTGAAATGTAAGTGAAATGTGAGCGAAATGTGATTGAAATCTAAGTGAAACTTGAGTGAAATGTGAGAGAAATGTGAGTGAAATATGAGTGAACTGTGATGGAAATTTGAATGGAATGTGATTAAAATGTTAGTGACTAACAAGTGAAATGTGAGCAAAATGTATAAAATATGAAATGAGTGAAATGTGAATGAAATTTGAGTTAAATTTGATTGAAATGTGAGTAATCTATCTTTGAAATATGAGCGAATTGTGTTAAATAAGAAATGAGTGAAATGTGAATGAAAGCCAAGTGAAATTTAAGTAAAATGTGAGTGAAATGTGAGTGAAATTTGTGAAATATTAAATGAGTAAAATGTGAGTGAAATGAGTGTAATTTGAGTGAAATGTGAGTGAAATGTGATTGAAATGTGTATAAAATCGGTGAAATGTGAAATGAGTGAAATGTAAGAGAAATGTGAAACAAATGTGAGAGAAATGTGCGATAAATGTGAGGGAAATGGCATTGTAATGTGAGAGAAATGTGAAAAAAAGAAATGTAAGTAAAAATATTCGTGAAATATGTGAAATGTTAAATGGATTAAATGTGAGTGAAGTGTGAGTGTTATGTGATTGAAATGTGACGGAAATATCACTGAAATGTGAGCGAAATGTAAAATGAGTAAACCGTGAAAAAGGTTAGAGAAATTTTAGTGAAATATGAATTAAATGTGAGTAAAGTCTAAAATGGGTGAAGTGTGAAATGACTGAGATAATATTGAAATGAGTAAAATGTGAATGAAACGTGAGTGAAATGCAAAATGGGTGAAATTTGTAATGAGTGAGATGTAAGTGACATATAAAATGAGTGAAGTGAAATATTAGTGAAATGTGAGCGAAATGTGAAATGAGTGAAATGTGATTGAAATGTATATGAAATTTAGGGTAAGTGTGAGCGAAATGTGAGTGAAATGTGAGATAAATGTGAGATAAATGTGAGAGAAGTGTGAGAAAAATATGAGTAAATTGTGGGCGAAATGTTGATTGAGTGAAATGTGTGAAATGTGAAATGAGTAAAATGAATGAAATGTGAGTAAAATGTTTGTGAAATGTGATTGAAATATGAGTTAAATGTGAGTAAAATATAAAAGTGAGTAAAATGTGCGGAACATTAGTGAAATGTGAGTGATATGAGAGGGACATAAGTGAAACATGAAATAAATAAAATGTGCGTTAAATGTGAGTGAAAGTTGTAAAATGTTAAATGAGTAAAATGTGGGTGAAATGAGTGTAATGTGAGTGAAATGTGAGTGAAATTTGTAAAATGTTAAATGAGTAAAATGTGGGTGAAATGAGTGTAATGTGAGTGAAATTTGTAAAATATTAAGTTAGTGAAATGAGTGTAATGTGAATAAAATGTGAGTGAAATATGAGTGAAATGTAAGTTAAATATGATTGAAATGAGAGATAAATGTGAAATAAATGTGAGGGAAATGGTATTGCAATGTGAGAGAAATGTGGATTAAATTTGAGTAAAATATTCGTGAAATATGTGAAATGTGAAATGGATTACATGTGAGTGAAATGTTAGTGATATGTGATTGAAATATCACTGAAAAGGGAGCGAAATGTGAAATGAGTGAAATGAGTGAAAAGTTAGAGAAATGTATGTGAAATACGAATTAAATGTGAGTAAAATCTATAATGTGAGAAATTTGATATGAGTGAGATGTTAGAGAAATCTGAGTGAAATCTGAATAAAATTAGAGTGAAATGAGTGAAATGTGACTGAAACGTGAGTGAAATGTGAAAAGAGTGAGATGTGAGTGAAATATGAGTGACATGTGAAATCAGTGAAACGTGATTGAAATGTAAGTGAAATGTGAGCGAAATGTGAGTGGAATCTAAGTGAAATTTGAGTGAAATGTGAGTGAAATTTGTGAAATATTAAATGAGCAAAATGCTAGTGAAATGAGTGTAATTTGAGTGAAATGTGAGTGAAAGGTGATTGAAATGTGTAAAAAATAAGTTAAATGTGAAATGAGTGAAATGTAGGAGAAATGTGAAACAAATGTGAGAGAAATATTAGATAAATGTGAGGGAAATAGCATTGTAATGTGAAAGAAATGTGATAAAAAGAAATTTGAGTAAAAATATTCGTGAAATATGTGAAATGTTAAGTGGATTACATGTGAGTGAAGTGTGAGTGTTTTGTGATTGAAGTGTGACGGAAATATTACTGAAATGTGAGTGAAATTTAAAACGAGTGAAGTGACTGAAATGTGAGTGCAAATTAAGTAAAATGTGGGGGAAATGTGAGATAAATTTGAGTGAAATGTGAGAAAAATATGAGTAAAGTGTAGGCGAAATGTTGATTGAGTAAAATGAGTCAAATGTGAAATGAGTAAAATGAATGAAATGTGAGTAAAATGTTTGTGAAATGTGATTGAAATATGAGTTAAATGTGAGTAAAATGTGCGGAATATTACTGAAATGTGAGTGATATGAAAGGGACATATGTGAAACATCAAATAAATGAAATGTGTGTTAAATGTGAGTGAAAGGTGTTAAGTATTAAATGAGTGAAATTTGTAAAATATTAAGTTAGTGAAATGAGTGTAATGTGAATGAAATGTGAGTGAAATATGAGTGAAATGTAAGTTAAATGTGATTGAAATGTTAGAAAAATGTGAGGTAAATTTGAGGGAAATGGTATTGCAATGTGAGAGAAATGTGAAATAAATTTGAGTAAAATATTCGTGAAATATGTTAAATGTGAAATGCATTAAATGTGAGTGAAATGTTAGTGATATGTGATTGAAATATCACTAAAAAATGTGAGCGAAATGTGAAATGAGTGATATGAGTGAAAAGTTAGAGAAATGTGAGTGAAATATGAATGAAATTTGTAAAATATTAGGTTAGTGAAATGAGTGTAATGTGAATGAAATATGAGTGAAATATGAGATAAAAATTGAGTTAAATGTGAGATAATGAGAGATAAATGTGAGTGAAATTTGAGAAAAATATGAGTAAAGTGTTGGCGAAATGTTGATTGAAGAAAATGAGTAAAATTATTGAAATGTGAGTAAAATGTTTGTGAAATGTCATTGAAATATGAGTTAAATGTGAGTAAAATATAAAAGTGAGTAAACTGTGCGGAATATTACTGAAATGTGAGTGATATGAAAGGGACACATGTGAAACATGAAATAAATGAAATGTGTGTTAAATGTGAGTGAAAGGTGTAAAATATTAAATGAGTAAAATGTGGGTGAAATGAGTGTAATGTGAGTGAAATGTGAGTGAAATTTGTAAAATAATAAATGAGTAAAATGTGGGTGAAATGAGTGTAATGTGAATGAAATGTGAGTGAAATATGAGTGAAATGTAAGTTAAATGTGATTGAAATGTTAGAAAAATGTGAGGTAAATTTGAGGGAAATGGTATTGCAATGTGAGAGAAATGTGAAATAAATTTGAGTAAAATATTCGTGAAATATGTGAAATGTGAAATGGATTAAATGTGAGTAAAATTTTAGTGATATGTGATTGAAATATCACTGAAATGTGAGCGAAATGTGAAATGAGTGAAATGTAATTGAAATGTATGTGAAATTTAGGGTAAGTGTGAGCGAAATGTGAGTGAAATGTGAGATAAATGTGAGTTAAATGTAAGTGAATGTGAGAAAAATGTGAGTGAAGTGTGCGCGAAATGTTGATTGAGTAAAACGAGTAAAATGTGAAATGAGTGAAATGAATCAAATGTGAGTAAAATGTAAGTGAAATGTGATTGAAATAAGAGTGAAAAATGTGTAAAATATAAAAGTGACTAAAATGTGCGGAATATTAGTGAAATGTGAGTGATATGAGAGTGAAATATGTGAAATATGAATTAAATAAAATGTGTGCTAAATGTGAGTGAAAGGTGTAAAATATTAAATGAGTAAAATGTGGGTGAAATGAGTGTAATGTGAGTGAAATGTGAGTGAAATATCAAATGAGTGAAATGTGAGTGAAATGAGGGTAATGTGAGTGAAATGTGAGTGATATGTGAGTAAAATGTGAGTGAAATGTGATATAAATGTGAGCGAAATGAATGAAATGTGAAATGAGTGAAATGTGAGAGAAATGTGATATAAATGTGAGGGAAATGGTATTGTAATGTAAGAGAAATGTTAAAGAAATTTGAGTAAAATATTCGTGAAATACGTGAAATGTGAAATGAATTAAATGTGAGTAAAATGTGAGTGTTATGCGATTGAAATATGACGGAAATATTACTGAAATGTGAGCGAAATGAGAATTGAGTGAAATGAGTAAAATGTGTGAAATGTTAGAGAAATTTTAGTGAAATATGAATGTAATATGAGTAAAATCTGAAATTGTTAAAATGTGAAATGAGTGAGATTTTAGTGAAATGAGAAAAATGTGAATTAAACGTGAGTGAAATGTGAAATGGTTGAAATTTTGAATGAGGGAGATGAGAGTGAAATGTGAGTGACATGTAAAATGAGTGAAGTGAGAGAAGTGAAATATTTGTGAAATGTGAGCGAAATGTGAAATGAGTGAAATGTGATTGAAATGTATCTGAAATTTAAGCGAAGTGTGAGTGAAATTTGAGTGAAATATGAGTTAAATGTGAGTTAAATATAAGTCAATTGTTAAATGTGTTAAATGGGTGGAATGTGAGTGAAATGTGAGTGACATGTAAAACGAGTGAAATTAGTGAAATGTGAGTGCAAATTAAGTGAAATGTGGGGGAAATGTGAGATAAATGTGAGTGAAATGTGAGAAAAATATGAGTAAAGTGTAGGCGAAATGTTGATTGAGTAAAATGAGTCAAATGTGAAATGAGTAAAATGAATGAAATGTGAGTAAAGTGTTTGTGAAATGTGATTGAAATATGAGTTAAATGTGAGTAAAATGTGCGGAATATTACTGAAATGTGAGTGATATGAAAGGGACATATGTGAAACATCAAATAAATGAAATGTGTGTTAAATGTGAGTGAAAGGTGTAAAGTATTAAATGAGTGAAATTTGTAAAATATTAAGTTAGTGAAATGAGTGTAATGTGAATGAAATGTGAGTAAAATATCAGTGAAATGTAAGTTAAATGTGATTGAAATGTTAGAAAAACGTGAGGTAAATGTGAGGGAAATGGTATTGCAATGTGAGAGAAATGTGAAATAAATTTGAGTAAAATATTCGTGAAATATGTGAAATGTGAAATGGATTAAATGTGAGTGAAATGTTAGTGATATGTGATTGAAATATCACTGAAATGTGAGCGAAATGTGAAATGAGTGATATGAGTGAAAAGTTAGATTAATGTGAGTGAAATATGAACGAAATTTGTAAAATATTAAGTTAGTGAAATGAGTGTAATGTGAATGAAATATGAGTGAAATATAAGTGAAATGTAAGTTAAATGTGATTGAAATGTGAGATAAATGTGAGATAAAAATTGAGTTAAATGTGAGATAATGAGAGATAAATGTGAGTGAAATGTGAGAAAAATATGAGTAAAGTGTGGGCGAAATGTTGATTGAATAAAATGAGTAAAATGTGAAATGAGTAAAATGAATGAAATGTGAGTAAAATGTTTGTGAAATGTGATTGAAATATGAGTTAAATGTGAGTGAAATATAAAAGTGAGTAAAATGTGCGGATTGTTGCTGAAATGAGAGTGATATGAAAGGGACACATGTGAAACATGAAATAAATGAAATGTGTGTTAAATGTGAGTGAAAGGTGTAAAATATTAAATGAATAAAATGTGGGTGAAATGAGTGTAATGTGAGTGAAATGTGAGTGAAATTTTTAAAATAATAAATGAGTAAAATGTGGGTGAAATGAGTGTAATGTGAATGAAATGTGAGTGAAATATGAGTGAAATGTTAGTTAAATGTGATTGAAATGTGAGATAAATGTAAGATAAATGTGAGGGAAATGGTACTGCAATGTGAGAGAAATGTAAAATAAATTTGAGTAAAATATTCGTGAAATATGTGAAATGTGAAATGGATTAAATGTGAGCAAAATGTTGGTGATATGTGATTGAAATATCACTGAAATGTGAGCGAAATGTTAAATGAGTGAAATGAGTGAAAAGTTAGATTAATGTGAGTGAAATATGAACGAAATTTGTAAAATATTAAGTTAGTGAAATGAGTGTAATGTGAATGAAATATGAGTGAAATGTATGTGAAATGTGAAATAAGTTATATGGGTGAAATGTGAGTGCAATTTAAGCGAAGTGTAAATGAAATGTTGGTGAAATGTGAGTGACATGTAAAACGAGTGAATTTAGTGAAATGAGAGTGCAAATTAAGTGAAATGTGGGGGAAATGTGAGATAAATATAAGTTAAATGTGACATAATGAGAGATAAATGTGAGTGAAATGTGAGAAAAATATGAGTAAAGTGTAGGCGAAATGTTGATTGAGTAAAATGAGTCAAATGTGAAATGAGAAAAATGAATGAAATGTGAGTAAAATGTTTGTGAAATGTGATTGAAATATGAGTTAAATGTGAGTAAAATATAAAAGTGAGTAAAATGTGCGGAGTATTACTGAAATGTGAGTGATATGAAAGGGACATATGTGAAACATCAAATAAATGAAATGTGTGTTAAATGTGAGTGAAAGGTGTGAAGTATTAAATGAGTGAAAGTGGGTGAAATGAGTGTAATGTGTGTGAAATGTGAGTAAAATTTGTAAAATATTGAGTTAGTGAAATGAGTGTAATGTGAATGAAATGTGAGTGAAATATGAGTGAAATGTAAGTTAAATGTGATTGAATTGTTAGATAAATGTGAGATAAATGTGAGGTAAATGGTATTGCAATGTAAGAGAAATGTGAAATAAATTTGAGTAAAATATTCGTGAAATATGTTAAATGTGAAATGCATTAAATGTGAGTGAAATGTTAGTGATATGTGATTGAAAAATCACTGAAATGTGAGCGAAATGTGAAATGAGTGATATAGTAAAAAGTTAGAGAAATATGAGTGAAATATGAATGAAATTTGTAAAATATTAAGTTAGTGAAATGAATGTAATGTGAATGAAATATGAGTGAAATATGAGTGAAATGTAGGATAAATGTGATTGAAATGTGAGATAAATGTGAGATAAAAATTGAGTAAAATGTGAGATAATGTGAGATAAATGTGAGTGAACTGTGAGAAAAATATGAGTAAAGTGTGGGCGAAATTTTGATTGAATAAAATGAGTGTAATGTGAATGAAATGTGAGTGAAATATGAGTGAAATGTAAGTTAAATGTGATTGAAATGAGAGATAAATGTGAGATAAATGTGAGGGAAATGGTATTGCAATGTGAGAGAAATGTGGATTAAATTTGAGTAAAATATTCGTGAAATATGTGAAATGTGAATTGGATAAAATGTGAGTGAAATGTTAGTGATATGTGATTGAAATAACACTGAAAAGGGAGCGAAATGTGAAATGAGTGAAATGAGTGAAAAGTTAGAGAAATGTGAGTGAAATTAGAATTAAATGTGAGTAAAATCTATAATGTGAGAAATTTGATATGAGTGAGATGTTACAGAAATCTGAGTGAAATCTGAATGAAATGAGAGTGAAATGAGTGAAATGTGACTGAAACGTGAGTGAAATGTGAAAAGAGTGAGATGTGCGTGAAATGTGAGCGTCATGTGAAATCAGTGAAACTTGATGAAATGTAAGTGAAATGTAAGCGAAATGTGAGTGAAATCTAAGTGAAACTTGAGTGAAATGTGAGAGAAATGTGAGTGAAATATGAGTGAAATGTATGTGAAATGTGAAATAAGTTATATGGGTGAAATGTGAGTGCAATTTAAGCGAAGTGTAAAGAAATGTTGGTGAAATGTGAGTGAAATATGAGTGAACTGTGATGGAAATTTGAATGGAATGTGAGTGAAATGTGAGCAAAATGTATAAAATATGAAATGAGTGAAATGTGAATGAAATTTGAGTTAAATTTGATTGAAATGTGAGTAGATTACTCATTACTCATCTATCTTTGAAATATGAGCGAATTGTGTTAAATAAGAAATGAGTGAAATGTGAATGAAAACCAAGTGAAATTTAAGTGAAATTTGAGTGAAATCTGAGTGAAATGTGATTGAAATTTGTGAAATATTAAATGAGTAAAATGTGAGTGAAATGAGTGTAATTTGAGTGAAATGTAAGAGAAATGTGAAACAAATGTGAGAGAAATGTGCGATAAATTTGAGTGAAATGGCATTGTAATGTGAGAGAAATGTGAAAAAAAGAAATTTGAGTAAAAATATTCGTGAAATATGTGAAATGTTAAATGGATTAAATGTGAGTGAAGTGTGAATGTTATGTGATTGAAATGTGACGGAAATATTACTGAAATGTGAGCGAAATGTGACATGAGTAAACCGTGTAAAAGGTTAAAGAAATTTTAGTGAAATATGAATGAAATGTGAGTAAAGTCTAAAATGGGTGAAATGTGAAATGACTGAGATAATATTGAAATGAGTAAAATGTGAATGAAACGTGAGTGAAATGCAAAATGGGTGAAATTTGTAATGAGTGAGATGTAAGTGACATGTGAAATGAGTGAAGTGAAATATTAGTGAAATATTAGCGAAATGTGAAATTAGTGAAATGTAATTGAAATGTATGTGATATTTAGGGTAAGTGTGAGCGAAATGTGAGTGAAATGTGAGATAAATGTGAGTTAAATGTAAGTGAAATGTGAGAAAAATGTGAGTGAAGTGTGCGCGAAATGTTGATTGAGTAAAACGAGTAAAATGCGAAATGAGTGAAATGAATCAAATGTGAGTAAAATGTGAGTGAAATGTGATTGAAATAAGAGTGAAAAATGTGTAAAATATAAAAGTGAGTGAAATGTGCGGAACATTAGGGAAATGTGAGTGATATGAGAGGGACATATGTGAAACATGAAGTAAATGAAATGTGCGTTAAATGTGAGTGAAAGGTGTAAAATATTAAATGAGTAAAATGTGGGTGAAATGAGTGTAATGTGAGTAAAATGTGAGTGAAATTTGGAAAAAATTAAATGTGAAATCAATCTGAAATTTAAGCGAAGTGTGAGTGAAATTTGAGTGAAATATGAGTTAAATGTGAGTTAAATATAAGTCAATTGTTAAATGCATTAAATGGGTGGAATGTGAGTGAAATGTGAGTGACATGTAAAACGAGTGAAGTTAGTGAAATGTGAGTGCAAATTAAGTGAAATGTGGGGGAAATGTGAGATAAATGTGAGTGAAATGTGAGAAAAATATGAGTAAAGTGTAGGCGAAATGTTGATTGAGTAAAATGAGTCAAATGTGAAATGAGTAAAATGAATGAAATGTGAGTAAAATGTTTGTGAAATGTGATTGAAATATGAGTTAAATGTGAGTAAAATGTGCGGAATATTACTGAAATGTGAGTGATATGAAAGGGACATATGTGAAACATCAAATAAATGAAATGTGTGTTAAATGTGAGTGAAAGGTGT
The DNA here is from genome assembly GCF_963924565.1 of Ascidiella aspersa. Lineage (NCBI taxonomy): Eukaryota > Metazoa > Chordata > Ascidiacea > Phlebobranchia > Ascidiidae > Ascidiella > Ascidiella aspersa. The sequence continues at coordinate 23,231,311 of NC_139450.1, read as the reverse complement.
AAAGTATTAAATGAGTGAAATTTGTAAAATATTAAGTTAGTGAAATGAGTGTAATGTGAATGAAATGTGAGTAAAATATGAGTGAAATGTAAGTTAAATGTGATTGAAATATTAGAAAAACGTGAGGTAAATGTGAGGGAAATGGTATTGCAATGTGAGAGAAATGTGAAATAAATTTGAGTAAAATATTCGTGAAATATGTGAAATGTGAAATGGATTAAATGTGAGTGAAATGTTAGTGATATGTGATTGAAATATCACTGAAATGTGAGCGAAATGTGAAATGAGTGATATGAGTGAAAAGTTAGATTAATGTGAGTGAAATATGAACGAAATTTGTAAAATATTAAGTTAGTGAAATGAGTGTAATGTGAATGAAATATGAGTGAAATATAAGTGAAATGTAAGTTAAATGTGATTGAAATGTGAGATAAATGTGAGATAAAAATTGAGTTAAATGTGAGATAATGAGAGATAAATGTGAGTGAAATGTGAGAAAAATATGAGTAAAGTGTGGGCGAAATGTTGATTGAATAAAATGAGTAAAATGTGAAATGAGTAAAATGAATGAAATGTGAGTAAAATGTTTGTGAAATGTGATTGAAATATGAGTTAAATGTGAGTGAAATATAAAAGTGAGTAAAATGTGCGGATTGTTACTGAAATGTGAGTGATATGAAAGGGACACATGTGAAACATGAAATAAATGAAATGTGTGTTAAATGTGAGTGAAAGGTGTAAAATATTAAATGAATAAAATGTGGGTGAAATGAGTGTAATGTGAGTGAAATGTGAGTGAAATTTGTAAAATAATAAATGAGTAAAATGTGGGTGAAATGAGTGTAATGTGAATGAAATGTGAGTGAAATATGAGTGAAATGTTAGTTAAATGTGATTGAAATGTGAGATAAATGTGAGATAAATGTGAGGGAAATGGTACTGCAATGTGAGAGAAATGTAAAATAAATTTGAGTAAAATATTCGTGAAATATGTGAAATGTGAAATGGATTAAATGTGAGTGAAATGTTAGTGATATGTGATTGAAATATCACTGAAATGTGAGCGAAATGTGAAATGAGTGAAATGAGTGAAAAGTTAGAGAAATGTGAGTGAAATATGAATTAAATGTGAGTAAAATCTATAATGTGAGAAATGTGATATGAGTGAGATGCTAGAGAAATCTGAGTGAAATATGAATGAAATGAGAGTGAAATGAGTGAAATGTGACTGAAACGTGAGTGAAATGTGAAAAGAGTGAGATGTGAGTGAAATGTGAGTGACATGTGAAATCAGTGAAACGTGAGCGAAATGTGAAATGAGTGAAATGTGATTGAAATTTATCAGAAATTTTAGCGAAGTCTGAGTGAAATTTGAGTTAAATATGAGTTAAATGTGAGTTAAATATAAGTGAATTGTTAAATGTGTTAAATGGGTGGAATGTTAGTGAAATGTGAGTGACATGTAAAACGAGTGAAGTTAGTGAAATGTGAGTGCAAATTAAGTAAAATGTGGGGGAAATGTGAGATATTGAGAGATAAATGTGAGTGAACTGTGAGAAAAATATGAGTAAATTGTGGGCGAAATGTTGATTGAGTGAAATGAGTAAAATGTGAAATGAGTAAAATGAATGAAATGTGAGTAAAATGTTTGTGAAATGTGATTGAAATATGAGTTAAATGTGAGTAAAATATAAAAGTGAGTAAAATGTGCGGAACATTAGTGAAATGTGAGTGATATGAGAGGGACACATGTTACACATGAAATAAATGAAATGTGCGTTAAATGTGAGTGAAAGGTGTAAAATATTAAATGAGTAAAATGTGGGTTAAATGAGTGTAATGTGAGTGAAATGTGACTGAAATTTGGAAAATATTAAATGCGTAAAATGTGGGTGAAATGAGTGTAATGTGAGTGAAATTTGTAAAATATTAAGTTAGTGAAATGAGTGTAATGTGAATAAAATGTGAGTGAAATATGAGTGAAATGTAAGTTAAATGTGATTGAAATGAGAGATAAATGTAAGGGAAATGGTATTGCAATGTGAGAGAAATGTGGATTAAATTTGAGTACAATATTCGTGAAATATGTGAAATGTGAAATGGATTAAATGTGAGTGAAATGTTAGTGATATGTGATTGAAATATCACTGAAAAGGGAGCGAAATGTGAAATGAGTGAAATGAGTGAAAAGTTAGAGAAATGTGAGTGAAATATGAATTAAATGTGAGTAAAATCTATAATGTGAGAAATTTGATATGAGTGAGATGTTAGAGAAATCTGAGTGAAATCGGAATGAAATGAGAGTGAAATGAGTGAAATGTGACTGAAACGTGAGTGAAATGTGAAAAGAGTGAGATGTAAGTGAAATGTGAGTGACATGTGAAATCAGTGAAACGTGATTGAAATGTAAGTGAAATGTGAGCGAAATGTGATTGAAATCTAAGTGAAACTTGAGTGAAATGTGAGAGAAATGTGAGTGAAATATGAGTGAACTGTGATGGAAATTTGAATGGAATGTGATTAAAATGTTAGTGACTAACAAGTAAAATGTGAGCAAAATGTATAAAATATGAAATGAGTGAAATGTGAATGAAATTTGAGTTAAATTTGATTGAAATGTGAGTAATCTATCTTTGAAATATGAGCGAATTGTGTTAAATAAGAAATGAGTGAAATGTGAATGAAAGCCAAGTGAAATTTAAGTAAAATGTGAGTGAAATGTGAGTGAAATTTGTGAAATATTAAATGAGTAAAATGTGAGTGAAATGAGTGTAATTTGAGTGAAATGTGAGTGAAATGTGATTGAAATGTGTATAAAATCAGTGAAATGTGAAATGAGTGAAATGTAAGAGAAATGTGAAACAAATGTGAGAGAAATGTGCGATAAATGTGAGGGAAATGGCATTGTAATGTGAGAGAAATGTGAAAAAAAGAAATGTAAGTAAAAATATTCGTGAAATATGTGAAATGTTAAATGGATTAAATGTGAGTGACGTGTGAGTGTTATGTGATTGAAATGTGACGGAAATATCACTGAAATGTGAGCGAAATGTAAAATGAGTAAACCGTGAAAAAGGTTAGAGAAATTTTAGTGAAATATGAATTAAATGTGAGTAAAGTCTAAAATGGGTGAAGTGTGAAATGACTGAGATAATATTGAAATGAGTAAAATGTGAATGAAACGTGAGTGAAATGCAAAATGGGTGAAATTTGTAATGAGTGAGATGTAAGTGACATATAAAATGAGTGAAGTGAAATATTAGTGAAATGTGAGCGAAATGTGAAATGAGTGAAATGTGATTGAAACGTATATGAAATTTAGGGTAAGTGTGAGCGAAATGTGAGTGAAATGTGAGATAAATGTGAGATAAATGTGAGTGAACTGTGAGAAAAATATGAGTAAATTGTGGGCGAAATGTTGATTGAGTGAAATGTGTAAAATGTGAAATGAGTAAAATGAATGAAATGTGAGTAAAATGTTTGTGAAATGTGATTGAAATATGAGTTAAATGTGAGTAAAATATAAAAGTGAGTAAAATGTGCGGAACATTAGTGAAATGTGAGTGATATGAGAGGGACATAAGTGAAACATGAAATAAATAAAATGTGCGTTAAATGTGAGTGAAAGTTGTAAAATGTTAAATGAGTAAAATGTGGGTGAAATGAGTGTAATGTGAGTGAAATGTGAGTGAAATTTGTAAAATGTTAAATGAGTAAAATGTGGGTGAAATGAGTGTAATGTGAGTGAAATTTGTAAAATATTAAGTTAGTGAAATGAGTGTAATGTGAATAAAATGTGAGTGAAATATGAGTGAAATGTAAGTTAAATGTGATTGAAATGAGAGATAAATGTGAAATAAATGTGAGGGAAATGGTATTGCAATGTGAGAGAAATGTGGATTAAATTTGAGTAAAATATTCGTGAAATATGTGAAATGTGAAATGGATTACATGTGAGTGAAATGTTAGTGATATGTGATTGAAATATCACTGAAAAGGGAGCGAAATGTGAAATGAGTGAAATGAGTGAAAAGTTAGAGAAATTTATGTGAAATACGAATTAAATGTGAGTAAAATCTATATAATGTGAGAAAATTTGATATGAGTGAGATGTTAGAGAAATCTGAGTGAAATCTGAATAAAATTAGAGTGAAATGAGTGAAATGTGACTGAAACGTGAGTGAAATGTGAAAAGAGTGAGATGTGAGAGAAATATGAGTGACATGTGAAATCAGTGAAACGTGATTGAAATGTAAGTGAAATGTGAGCGAAATGTGAGTGAAATCTAAGTGAAATTTGACTGAAATGTGAGTGAAATTTGTGAAATATTAAATGAGCAAAATGCTAGTGAAATGAGTGTAATTTGAGTGAAATGTGAGTGAAATGTGATTGAAATGTGTAAAAAATAAGTTTAATGTGAAATGAGTGAAATGTAGGAGAATTGTGAAACAAATGTGAGAGAAATATTAGATAAATGTGAGGGAAATGGCATTGTAATGTGAAAGAAATGTGATAAAAAGAAATTTGAGTAAAAATATTCGTGAAATATGTGAAATGTTAAGTGGATTACATGTGAGTGAAGTGTGAGTGTTTTGTGATTGAAGTGTGACGGAAATATTACTGAAATGTGAGTGACATTTAAAACGAGTGAAGTGACTGAAATGTGAGTGCAAATTAAGTAAAATGTGGGGGAAATGTGAGATAAATTTGAGTGAAATGTGAGAAAAATATGAGTAAAGTGTAGGCGAAATGTTGATTGAGTAAAATGAGTCAAATGTGAAATGAGTAAAATGAATGAAATGTGAGTAAAATGTTTGTGAAATGTGATTGAAATATGAGTTAAATGTGAGTAAAATGTGCGGAATATTACTGAAATGTGAGTGATATGAAAGGGACATATGTGAAACATCAAATAAATGAAATGTGTGTTAAATGTGAGTGAAAGGTGTAAAGTATTAAATGAGTGAAATTTGTAAAATATTAAGTTAGTGAAATGAGTGTAATGTGAATGAAATATGAGTGAAATATAAGTGAAATGTAAGTTAAATGTGATTGAAATGTGAGATAAATGTGAGATAAAAATTGAGTTAAATGTGAGATAATGAGAGATAAATGTGAGTGAAATGTGAGAAAAATATGAGTAAAGTGTGGGCGAAATGTTGATTGAATAAAATGAGTAAAATGTGAAATGAGTAAAATGAATGAAATGTGAGTAAAATGTTTGTGAAATGTGATTGAAATATGAGTTAAATGTGAGTGAAATATAAAACTGAGTAAAATGTGCGGATTGTTACTGAAATGAGAGTGATATGAAAGGGACACATGTGAAACATGAAATAAATGAAATGTGTGTTAAATGTGAGTGAAAGGTGTAAAATATTAAATGAATAAAATGTGGGTGAAATGAGTGTAATGTGAGTGAAATGTGAGTGAAATTTGTAAAATAATAAATGAGTAAAATGTGGGTGAAATGAGTGTAATGTGAATGAAATGTGAGTGAAATATGAGTGAAATGTTAGTTAAATGTGATTGAAATGTGAGATAAATGTGAGATAAATGTGAGGGAAATGGTACTGCAATGTGAGAGAAATGTAAAATAAATTTGAGTAAAATATTCGTGAAATATGTGAAATGTGAAATGGATTAAATGTGAGCAAAATGTTGGTGATATGTGATTGAAATATCACTGAAATGTGAGAGAAATGTGAAATGAGTGAAATGTGTGAAAAGTTAGAGAAATGTGAGTGAAATATGAATTAAATGTGAGTAAAATCTATAATGTGAGAAATGTGATACGAGTGAGATGCTAGAGAAATCTGAGTGAAATATGAATGAAATGAGAGTGAAATGAGTGAAATGTGACTGAAACGTGAGTGAAATGTGAAAAGAGTGAGATGTGAGTGAAATGTGAGTGACATGTGAAATCAGTGAAACGTGAGCGAAATGTGAAATGAGTGAAATGTGATTGAAATTTATCTGAAATTGAAGCGAAGTGTGAGTGAAATTTGAGTTGAATATGAGTTAAATGTGAGTTAAATATAAGTGAATTGTTAAATGTGTTAAATGGGTGGAATGTTAGTGAAATGTGAGTGACATGTAAAACGAGTGAAGTTAGTGAAATGTGAGTGCAAATTAAGTAAAATGTGGGGGAAATGTGAGATATTGAGAGATAAATGTGAGTGAACTGTGAGAAAAATATGAGTAAATTGTGGGCGAAATGTTGATTGAGTGAAATGAGTAAAATGTGAAATGAGTAAAATGAATGAAATGTGAGTAAAATGTTTGTGAAATGTGATTGAAATATGAGTTAAATGTGAGTAAAATATAAAAGTGAGTAAAATGTGCGGAATATTACTGAAATGTGAGTGATATGAAAGGGACACATGTGAAACATGAAATAAATGAAATGTGTGTTAAATGTGAGTGAAAGGTGTAAAATATTAAATGAGTAAAATGTGGGTGAAATGAGTGTAATGTGAGTGAAATGTGAGTGAAATTTGTAAAATAATAAATGAGTAAAATGTGGGTGAAATGAGTGTAATGTGAATGAAATGTGAGTGAAATATGAGTGAAATGTAAGTTAAATGTGATTGAAATGTGAGATAAATGTGAGATAAATGTGAGGGAAATGGTATTGCAATGTGAGAGAAATGTGAAATAAATTTGAGTAAAATATTCGTGAAATATGTGAAATGTGAAATGGATTAAATGTGAGTAAAATGTTAGTGATATGTGATTGAAATATCACTGAAATGTGAGCGAAATGTGAAATGAGTGATATGAGTGAAAAGTTAGATTAATGTGAGTGAAATAAGAACGAAATTTGTAAAATATTAAGTTAGTGAAATGAGTGTAATGTGAATGAAATATGAGTGAAATATAAGTGAAATGTAAGTTAAATGTGATTGAAATGTGAGATAAATGTGAGATAAAAATTGAGTTAAATGTGAGATAATGAGAGATAAATGTGAGTGAAATGTGAGAAAAATATGAGTAAAGTGTGGGCGAAATGTTGATTGAATAAAATGAGTAAAATGTGAAATGAGTAAAATGAATGAAATGTGAGTAAAATGTTTGTGAAATGTGATTGAAATATGAGTTAAATGTGAGTGAAATATAAAACTGAGTAAAATGTGCGGATTGTTACTGAAATGAGAGTGATATGAAAGGGACACATGTGAAACATGAAATAAATGAAATGTGTGTTAAATGTGAGTGAAAGGTGTAAAATATTAAATGAATAAAATGTGGGTGAAATGAGTGTAATGTGAGTGAAATGTGAGTGAAATTTGTAAAATAATAAATGAGTAAAATGTGGGTGAAATGAGTGTAATGTGAATGAAATGTGAGTGAAATATGAGTGAAATGTTAGTTAAATGTGATTGAAATGTGAGATAAATGTGAGATAAATGTGAGGGAAATGGTACTGCAATGTGAGAGAAATGTAAAATAAATTTGAGTAAAATATTCGTGAAATATGTGAAATGTGAAATGGATTAAATGTGAGCAAAATGTTGGTGATATGTGATTGAAATATCACTGAAATGTGAGAGAAATGTGAAATGAGTGAAATGTGTGAAAAGTTAGAGAAATGTGAGTGAAATATGAATTAAATGTGAGTAAAATCTATAATGTGAGAAATGTGATATAAGTGAGATGCTAGAGAAATCTGAGTGAAATATGAATGAAATGAGAGTGAAATGAGTGAAATGTGACTGAAACGTGAGTGAAATGTGAAAAGAGTGAGATGTGAGTGAAATGTGAGTGACATGTGAAATCAGTGAAACGTGAGCGAAATGTGAAATGAGTGAAATGTGATTGAAATTTATCTGAAATTGAAGCGAAGTGTGAGTGAAATTTGAGTTGAATATGAGTTAAATGTGAGTTAAATATAAGTGAATTGTTAAATGTGTTAAATGGGTGGAATGTTAGTGAAATGTGAGTGACATGTAAAACGAGTGAAGTTAGTGAAATGTGAGTGCAAATTAAGTAAAATGTGGGGGAAATGTGAGATATTGAGAGATAAATGTGAGTGAACTGTGAGAAAAATATGAGTAAATTGTGGGCGAAATGTTGATTGAGTGAAATGAGTAAAATGTGAAATGAGTAAAATGAATGAAATGTGAGTAAAATGTTTGTGTGATATAAATGTGAGCGAAAATGAGTGAAATGTGAAATGAGTGAAATGTGAGAGAAATGTGATATAAATGTGAGGGAAATGGTATTGTAATGTAAGAGAAATGTTAAAGAAATTTGACTAAAATATTCGTGAAATACGTGAAATGTGAAATGAATTAAATGTGAGTGAAATGTGAGTGTTATGCGATTGAAATATGACGGAAATATTACCGAAATGTGAGCGAAATGAGAATTGAGTGAAATGAGTAAAATGTGTGAAATGTGAGAAAAATTTTAGTGAAATATGAATGTAATGTGAGTAAAATCTGAAATTGTTAAAATGTGAAATGAGTGAGATTTTAGTGAAATGAGAAAAATGTGAATTAAACGTGAGTGAAATGTGAAATGGTTGAAATTTTGAATGAGGGAGATGAGAGTGAAATGTGAGTGACATGTAAAATGAGTGAAGTGAGAGAAGTGAAATATTTGTGAAATGTGAGCGAAATGTGAAATGAGTGAAATGTGATTGAAATGTATCTGAAATTTAAGCGAAGTGTGAGTGAAATTTGAGTGAAATATGAGTTAAATGTCATTAAATATAAGTCAATTGTTAAATGCGTTAAATGGGTGGAATGTGAGTGAAATGTGAGTGACATGTAAAACGAGTGAAGTTAGTGAAATGTGAGTGCAAATTAAGTGAAATGTGGGGGAAATGTGAGATAAATGTGAGTGAAATGTGAGTGGAATCTAAGTGAAATTTGTGTGAAATGTGAGTGAAATTTGTGAAATATTAAATGAGCAAAATGCTAGTGAAATGAGTGTAATTTGAGTGAAATGTGAGTGAAAGGTGATTGAAATGTGTAAAAAATAAGTTAAATGTGAAATGAGTGAAATGTAGGAGAAATGTGAAACAAATGTGAGAGAAATACTAGATAAATGTGAGGGAAATGGCATTGTAATGTGAAAGAAATGTGATGAAAAGAAATTTGAGTAAAAATATTCGTGAAATATGTGAAATGTTAAATGGATTACATGTGAGTGAAGTGTGAGTGTTATGTGATTGAAGTGTGACGGAAATATTACTGAAATGTGAGCGAAATGTGAAATGAGTAAACCGTGAAAAAGGTTAGAGAAATTTTAGTGAAATATGAATGAAATGTGAGTAAAGTCTAAAATGGGTGAAATGTGAAATGACTGAGATAATATTGAAATGAGTAAAATGTGAATGAAACGTGAGTGAAATGCAAAATGGGTGAAATTTGAAATGAGTGAGATGTAAGTGACATGTAAAATGAGTGAAGTGAAATATTAGTGAAATGTGAGCGAAATGTGAAATGAGTGAAATGTGATTGAAATGTATGTGAAATTTAGGGTAAGTGTGAGCGAAATGTGAGTGAAATATGAGGTAAATGTGAGTTAAATGTAAGTGAAATGTGAGTGAAATGTGAGATAAATTTGAGTTAAATTTAAGCGAAGTGTGAGTGAAATTTGAGTGAAATATGAGTTAAATATGAGTTAAATATAAGTCAATTGTTAAATGCGTTATATGGGTGGAATGTGAGTGAAATGTGAGTGACATGTAAAACGAGTGAAGTTAGTGAAATGTGAGTGCAAATTAAGTGAAATGTGGGGGAAATGTGAGATAAATATAAGTTAAATGTGAGATAATGAGAGATAAATGTGAGTGAAATGTGAGAAAAACATGAGTAAAGTCTGGGCGAAATGTTGATTGAATAAATTGAGTAAAATGTGAAATGAGTAAAATGAATGAAATGTGAGTAAAATGTTTGTGAAATGTCATTGAAATATGAGTTAAATGTGAGTAAAATATATAAGTGAGTAAAATGTGCGGAATATTACTGAAATGTGAGTGATATGAAAGGGACATATGTGAAATATAAAATAAATGAAATGTGTGTTAAATGTGAGTGAAAGGTGTAAAATATTAAATGAGTAAAATGTGGGTGAAATGAATGTAATGTGAGTGAAATGTGAGTGAAATATCAAATCAGTAAAATGTGAGTGATATGAGGGTAATGTGAGTGAAATGTGAGTGATATGTAAGTAAAATGTGAGTGAAATGTGATTGAAATGTGAGCAAAATCAGTGAAATGTGAAATGTGAGAGAAATGTGAGTGAAATTTGTAAAATGTTAAATGAGTATAATGTGGGTGAAATGAGTGTAATGTGAGTGAAATTTGTAAAATATTAAGTTAGTGAAATGAGTGTAATGTGAATAAAATGTGAGTGAAATATGAGTGAAATGTAAGTTAAATGTGATTGAAATGAGAGATAAATGTGAAATAAATGTGAGGGAAATGGTATTGCAATGTGAGAGAAATGTGGATTAAATTTGAGTAAAATATTCGTGAAATATGTGAAATGTGAAATGGATTACATGTGAGTGAAATGTTAGTGATATGTGATTGAAATATCACTGAAAAGGGAGCGAAATGTGAAATGAGTGAAATGAGTGAAAAGTTAGAGAAATGTATGTGAAATACGAATTAAATGTGAGTAAAATCTATAATGTGAGAAATTTGATATGAGTGAGATGTTAAAGAAATCTGAGAGAAATCTGAATAAAATTAGAGTGAAATGAGTGAAATGTGACTGAAACGTGAGTGAAATGTGAAAAGAGTGAGATGTGAGTGAAATATGAGTGACATGTGAAATCACTGAAACGTGATTGAAATGTAAGTGAAATGTGAGCGAAATGTGAGTGAAATCTAAGTGAAATTTGACTGAAATGTGAGTGAAATTTGTGAAATATTAAATGAGCAAAATGCTAGTGAAATGAGTGTAATTTGAGTGAAATGTGAGTGAAATGTGATTGAAATGTGTAAAAAATAAGTTTAATGTGAAATGAGTGAAATGTAGGAGAAATGTGAAACAAATGTGAGAGAAATATTAGATAAATGTGAGGGAAATGGCATTGTAATGTGAAAGAAATGTGATAAAAAGAAATTTGAGTAAAAATATTCGTGAAATATGTGAAATGTTAAATGGATTACATGTGAGTGAAGTGTGAGTGTTTTGTGATTGAAGTGTGACGGAAATATTACTGAAATGTGAGCAAAATGTGAAAAGAGTAAACCGTGAAAAAGGTTAGAGAAATTTTAGTGAAATATGAATGAAATGTGAGTAAAGTCTAAAATGGGTGAAATGTGAAATGACTGAGATAATATTGAAATGAGTAAAATGTGAATGAAACGTGAGTGAAATGCAAAATGGGTGAAATTTGTAATGAGTGAGATGTAAGTGACATGTAAAATGAGTGAAGTGAAATATTAGTGAAATGTGAGCGAAATGTGAAATGAGTGAAATGTGATTGAAATGTATGTGAAATTTAGGGTAAGTGTGAGCGAAATGTGAGTGAAATGTGAGGTAAATGTGAGTTAAATGTAAGTGAAATGTGAGTGAAATGTGAGATAAATTTGAGTTAAATTTAAGCGAAGTGTGAGTGAAATTTGAGTGAAATATGAGTTAAATATGAGTTAAATATAAGTCAATTGTTAAATGCGGTATATGGGTGGAATGTGAGTGAAATGTCAGTGACATGTAAAACGAGTGAAGTTAGTGAAATGTGAGTGCAAATTAAGTGAAATGTGGGGGAAATGTGAGATAAATATAAGTTAAATGTGAGTGAAATGTGAGAAAAATATGAGTAAAGTCTGGGCGAAATGTTGATTGAATAAATTGAGTAAAATGTGAAATGAGTAAAATGAATGAAATGTGAGTAAAATGTTTGTGAAATGTGATTGAAATATGAGTTAAATGTGAGTAAAATATATAAGTGAGTAAAATGTGCGGAATATTACTGAAATGTGAGTGATATGGAAGGGACATATGTGAAATATAAAATAAATGAAATGTGTGTTAAATGTGAGTGAAAGGTGTAAAATATTAAATGAGTAGAATGTGGGTGAAATGAGTGTAATGTGAGTGAAATGTGAGTGAAATGTGAGTGAAATTTGTAAAAAAAAAATGAGTAAAATGTGGGTGAAATGAGTGTAATGTGAATGAAATGTGAGTGAAATATGAGAGAAATGTAATTAAATGTGATTGAAATGTGATATAAATGTGAGATAAATGTGAGGGAAATGGTATTGCAATGTGAGTGAAATATGAATTAAATGTGAGTAAAATCTATAATGTGAGAAATTTGATATGAGTAAGATGTTAGAGAATTCTGAGTGAAATCTGAATGAAATGAGAGTGAAGTGAGTGAAATGTGACTGAAACGTGAGTGAAATGTGAAAAGAGTGAGATGTGAGTGAAATGTGAGCGTCATGTGAAATCAGTGAAACGTGATTGAAATGTAAGTGGAATGTGAGCAAAATGTGAGTGAAATCTAAGTTAAACTTGAGTGAAATGTGACAGAAATGTGAGTGAAATATGAGTGAAATGTATGTGAAATGTGAAATAAGTTATATGGGTGAAATGTGAGTGCAATTTAAGCGAAGTGTAAATGAAGTTTTGGAGAAATGTGAGTGAATAATTAGTGAACTGTGATGGAAATTTGAATGGAATGTGATTGAAATGTTAGTGACTAATGTGAAATGTGAGCAAAATGTATAAAATATGAAATGAGTGAAATGTGAATGAAATTTGAGATAAATTTGATTGAAATGTGAGTAATCTATCTTTGAAATATGAGCGAATTGTGATAAATAAGAAATGAGTGAAATGTGAATGAAAGCCAAGTGAAATTTATGTGAAATGTGAGTGAAATGTGAGTGAAATGTGACGGAAATATTACTGAAATGTGAGCGAAATGTGAAATGAGTAAACCGTGAAAAAGGTTAGAGAAATTTTAGTGAAATATGAATGAAATGTGAGTAAAGTCTAAAATGGGTGAAATGTGAAATGACTGAGATAATATTGAAATGAGTAAAATGTGAATGAAACGTGAGTGAAATGCAAAATGGGTGAAATTTGTAATGAGTGAGATGTGAGTGACATGTAAAATGAGTGAAGTGAAATATAAGTGAAATGTGAACGAAATGTGAAATGAGTGAAATGTGATTGAAATGTATGTGAAATTTAAGGTAAGTGTGAGCGAAATATGAGTGAAATGTGAGCGAAATGTGAGTGAAATCTAAGTGAAATGTGAGAAAAATGTGAGTGAAGTTTGCGCGAAATGTTGATTGAGTAAAACGAGTAAAATGTGAAATGAGTAAAATGAATCAAATGTGAGAAAATGTGAGTAAAATTTGATTGAGTAAAACGAGTAAAATATAAAAGTGAGTAAAATGTGCCGAATATTAGTAAAATATGAGTGATATGAGAGTGAAATATGTGAAACATGAAATAAACAAAATGTGTACTAAATGTGAGTGAAAGGTGTAAAATATTAAATGAGTAAAATGTGGGTGAAATGAATGTAATGTGAGTGAAATGTGAGTGAAATATCAAATCAGTAAAATGTGAGTGAAATGATGGTAATGTGAGTGAAATGTGAGTGATATGTTAGTAAAATGTGAGTGAAATGTGATTGAAATGTGAGCAAAATCAGTGAAATGTGAAATGTTAGAGAAATGTGATATAAATGTGAGGGAAATGGTATTGTAATGTAAGAGAAATGTTAAAGAAATTTGAGTAAAATATTCGTGAAATATGTGAAATGTGAAATGGATTAAATATGAGTGAAATGTGAGTTATATGTGATCGAAATATGACGGAAATATTACTGAAATGTGAGCGAAATGAGAATTCAGTGAAATGATTAAAATGTGTCAAATGTTAGAGAAATTTTAGTGAAATATGAATAAAATGTGAGTAAAATCTGAAATGGTTAAAATTTGAAATGAGTGAGATTTTAGTGAAATGAGAAAAATGTGAATTAAACGTGAGTTAAATGTGAAATGGGTGAAATTTGGAATGAGGGAGATGTCAGTGAAATATGAGTGACATGTAAAATGAGTGAAATGAGAGAAGTGAAATATTAGTGAAATGTGAGCGAAATGTGAAATGAGTGAAATGTGATTGAAATGCATCTGAAATTTAAGCGAAGTGTGAGTGAAATTTGAGTGAAATATGAGTTAGATGTGAGTTAAATATATGTCAATTGTTAAATGTGTTAAATGGGTGGAATGTTAGTGAAATGTGAGTGACATGTAAAACGAGTGAATTTAGTGAAATGAGAGTGCAAATTAAGTGAAATGTGGGGGAAATGTGAGATAAATATAAGTTAAATGTGACATAATGAGAGATAAATGTGAGTGAAATGTGAGAAAAATATGAGTAAAGTGTAGGCGAAATGTTGATTGAGTAAAATGAGTCAAATGTGAAATGAGTAAAATGAATGAAATGTGAGTAAAATGTTTGTGAAATGTGATTGAAATATGAGTTAAATGTGAGTAAAATATAAAAGTGAGTAAAATGTGCGGAGTATTACTGAAATGTGAGTGATATGAAAGGGACATATGTGAAACATCAAATAAATGAAATGTGTGTTAAATGTGAGTGAAAGGTGTGAAGTATTAAATGAGTGAAAGTGGGTGAAATGAGTGTAATGTGAGTGAAATGTGAGTAAAATTTGTAAAATATTGAGTTAGTGAAATGAGTGTAATGTGAATGAAATGTGAGTGAAATATGAGTGAAATGTAAGTTAAATGTGATTGAATTGTTAGATAAATGTGAGATAAATGTGAGGTAAATGGTATTGCAATGTGAGAGAAATGTGAAATTAATTTGAGTAAAATATTCGTGAAATATGTTAAATGTGAAATGCATTAAATGTGAGTGAAATGTTAGTGATATGTGATTGAAAAATCACTGAAATGTGAGCGAAATGTGAAATGAGTGATATGAGTAAAAAGTTAGAGAAATATGAGTGAAATATGAATGAAATTTGTAAAATATTAAGTTAGTGAAATGAATGTAATGTGAATGAAATATGAGTGAAATATGAGTGAAATGTAAGATAAATGTGATTGAAATGTGAGATAAATGTGAGATAAAAATTGAGTAAAATGTGAGATAATGTGAGATAAATGTGAGTGAACTGTGAGAAAAATATGAGTAAAGTGTGGGCGAAATTTTGATTGAATAAAATGAGTGTAATGTGAATGAAATGTGAGTGAAATATGAGTGAAATGTAAGTTAAATGTGATTGAAATGAGAGATAAATGTGAGATAAATGTGAGGGAAATGGTATTGCAATGTGAGAGAAATGTGGATTAAATTTGAGTAAAATATTCGTGAAATATGTGAAATGTGAATTGGATAAAATGTGAGTGAAATGTTAGTGATATGTGATTGAAATAACACTGAAAAGGGAGCGAAATGTGAAATGAGTGAAATGAGTGAAAAGTTAGAGAAATGTGAGTGAAATTAGAATTAAATGTGAGTAAAATCTATAATGTGAGAAATTTGATATGAGTGAGATGTTACAGAAATCTGAGTGAAATCTGAATGAAATGAGAGTGAAATGAGTGAAATGTGACTGAAACGTGAGTGAAATGTGAAAAGAGTGAGATGTGAGTGAAATGTGAGCGTCATGTGAAATCAGTGAAACGTGATGAAATGTAAGTGAAATGTGAGCGAAATGTGAGTGAAATCTAAGTGAAACTTGAGTGAAATGTGAGAGAAATGTGAGTGAAATATGAGTGAAATGTATGTGAAATGTGAAATAAGTTATATGGGTGAAATGTGAGTGCAATTTAAGCGAAGTGTAAAGAAATGTTGGTGAAATGTGAGTGAAATATGAGTGAACTGTGATGGAAATTTGAATGGAATGTGAGTGAAATGTGAGCAAAATGTATAAAATATGAAATGAGTGAAATGTGAATGAAATTTGAGTTAAATTTGATTGAAATGTGAGTAGATTACTCATTACTCATCTATCTTTGAAATATGAGCGAATTGTGTTAAATAAGAAATGAGTGAAATGTGAATGAAAACCAAGTGAAATTTAAGTGAAATTTGAGTGAAATCTGAGTGAAATGTGATTGAAATTTGTGAAATATTAAATGAGTAAAATGTGAGTGAAATGAGTGTAATTTGAGTGAAATGTAAGAGAAATGTGAAACAAATGTGAGAGAAATGTGCGATAAATTTGAGTGAAATGGCATTGTAATGTGAGAGAAATGTGAAAAAAAGAAATTTGAGTAAAAATATTCGTGAAATATGTGAAATGTTAAATGGATTAAATGTGAGTGAAGTGTGAATGTTATGTGATTGAAATGTGACGGAAATATTACTGAAATGTGAGCGAAATGTGACATGAGTAAACCGTGTAAAAGGTTAAAGAAATTTTAGTGAAATATGAATGAAATGTGAGTAAAGTCTAAAATGGGTGAAATGTGAAATGACTGAGATAATATTGAAATGAGTAAAATGTGAATGAAACGTGAGTGAAATGCAAAATGGGTGAAATTTGTAATGAGTGAGATGTAAGTGACATGTGAAATGAGTGAAGTGAAATATTAGTGAAATGTTAGCGAAATGTGAAATTAGTGAAATGTAATTGAAATGTATGTGATATTTAGGGTAAGTGTGAGCGAAATGTGAGTGAAATGTGAGATAAAAGTGAGTTAAATGTAAGTGAAATGTGAGAAAAATGTGAGTGAAGTGTGCGCGAAATGTTGATTGAGTAAAACGAGTAAAATGCGAAATGAGTGAAATGAATCAAATGTGAGTAAAATGTGAGTGAAATGTGATTGAAATAAGAGTGAAAAATGTGTAAAATATAAAAGTGAGTGAAATGTGCGGAACATTAGTGAAATGTGAGTGATATGAGAGGGACATATGTGAAACATGAAGTAAATGAAATGTGCGTTAAATGTGAGTGAAAGGTGTAAAATATTAAATGAGTAAAATGTGGGTGAAATGAGTGTAATGTGAGTAAAATGTGAGTGAAATTTGGAAAAAATTAAATGTGAAATCAAATGAATCAAATGTGAGCAAAAATTTGAGTGAAATGTGATTGAAATAAGAGTGAAAAATTTGTTAAATATAAGAGTGAGTAAAATGTGGGGAATATTAGTGAAATGTGAGTGATATTAGAGTGAAATATGTAAAATATGAAATAAATAAAATGTGTGCTAAATGTGAGTTAAAGGTGTAAAATATTAAATGAGTAAAATGTGGGTGAAATGAGTGTAATGTGAGTGAAATATCAAATGAGTGAAATGTGAGTGAAATGAGGGTAATGTGAGTTAAATGTGAGTGATATGTGAGTAAAATGTGAGTGAAATGTGATTGAAATGTGAGCGAAATGAGTAAAATGTGAAATGAGTGAAATGTGAGAGAAATGTGATATAAATGTGAGGGAAATGGTATTGTAATGTAAGAGAAATGTTAAAGAAATTTGAGTAAAATATTCGTGAAATACGTGAAATGTGAAATGAATTAAATGTGAGTGAAATGTGAGTGTTATGCAATTGAAATATGACGGAAATATTACTGAAATGTGAGCGAAATGAGAATTGAGTGAAATGAGTAAAATGTGTGAAATGTTAGAGAAAATTAAGTGAAATATGAATGTAATGTGAGTAAAATCTGAAATTGTTAAAATGTGAAATGAGTGAGATTTTAGTGAAAAGAGAAAAATGTGAATTAAACGTGAGTGAAATGTGAAATTGGTGAAATTTTGAATGAGGGAGATGAGAGTGAAATGTGAGTGACATGTAAAATGAGTGAAGTGAGAGAAGTGAAATATTTGTGAAATGTGAGCGAAATGTGAAATGTGATTGAAATGTATGTGAAATTTAGGCGAAGTGTGAGTGAAATTTGAGTGAAATATGAGTTAAATGTGAGTTAAATATAAGTCAATTGTTAAATGCGTTAAATGGGTGGAATGTGAGTGAAATGTGAGTGACATGAAAAACGAGTGAAGTTAGTGAAATGTGAGTGCAAATTAAGTGAAATGTGGGGGAAATGTGCGATAAATGTGAGTAAAGTGTAGGCGAAATGTTGATTGAGTAAAATGAGTCAAATGTGAAATGTGTAAAATGAAAGAAATGTGAGTAAAATGTTTGTGAAATGTGATTGAAATATGAGTTAAATGTGAGTAAAATATAAAAGTGAGTAAAATGTGCGGAATATTACTGAAATGTGAGTGATATGAAAGGGACATATGTGAAACATCAAATAAATGAAATGTGTGTTAAATGTGAGTGAAAGGTGTTAAGTATTAAATGAGTGAAATTTGTAAAATATTAAGTTGGTGAAATTAGTGTAATGTGAATGAAATGTGAGTGAAATATGAGTGAAATGTAAGTTAAATGTGATTGAAATGTTAGAAAAATGTGAGGTAAATTTGAGGGAAATGGTATTGCAATGTGAGAGAAATGTGAAATAAATTTGAGTAAAATATGCGTGAAATATGTTAAATGTGAAATGCATTAAATGTGAGTGAAATGTTAGTGATATGTGATTGAAATATCACTAAAAAATGTGAGCGAAATGTGAAATGAGTGATATGAGTGAAAAGTCAGAGAAATGTGAGTGAAATATGAATGAAATTTGTAAAATATTAGGTTAGTGAAATGAGTGTAATGTGAATGAAATATGAGTGAAATATGAGTGCAATGTAAGTTAAATGTGATTGAAATGTGAGATAAATGTGAGATAAAAATTGAGTTAAATGTGAGATAATGAGAGATAAATGTGAGTGAAATTTGAGAAAAATATGAGTAAAGTGTTGGCGAAATGTTGATTGAATAAAATGAGTAAAATGTGAAATGAGTAAAATTATTGAAATGTGAGTAAAATGTTTGTGAAATGTCATTGAAATATGAGTTAAATGTGAGTAAAATATAAAAGTGAGTAAACTGTGCGGAATATTACTGAAATGTGAGTGATATGAAAGGGACACATGTGAAACATGAAATAAATGAAATGTGTGTTAAATGTGAGTGAAAGGTGTAAAATATTAAATGAGTAAAATTTGGGTGAAATGAGTGTAATGTGAGTGAAATGTGAGTGAAATTTGTAAAATAATAAATGAGTAAAATGTGGGTGAAATGAGTGTAATGTGAATGAAATGTGAGTGAAATATGAGTGAAATGTAAGTTAAATGTGATTGAAATGTGAGATAAATGTGAGATAAATGTGAGGGAAATGGTATTGCAATGTGAGAGAAATGTGAAATAAATTTGAGTAAAATATTCGTGAAATATGTGAAATGTGAAATGGATTAAATGTGAGTAAAATGTTAGTGATATGTGATTGAAATATCACTGAAATGTGAGCGAAATGTGAAATGAGTGAAATGTAATTGAAATGTATGTGAAATTTAGGGTAAGTGTGAGCGAAATGTGAGTGAAATGTGAGATAAATGTGAGTTAAATGTAAGTGAAATGTGAGAAAAATGTGAGTGAAGTGTGCGCGAAATGTTGATTGAGTAAAACGAGTAAAATGTGAAATGAGTGAAATGAATCAAATGTGAGTAAAATGTGAGTGAAATGTGATTGAAATAAGAGTGAAAAATGTGTAAAATATAAAAGTGACTAAAATGTGCGGAATATTAGTGAAATGTGAGTGATATGAGAGTGAAATATGTGAAATATGAATTAAATAAAATGTGTGCTAAATGTGAGTGAAAGGTGTAAAATATTAAATGAGTAAAATGTGGGTGAAATGAGTGTAATGTGAGTGAAATGTGAGTGAAATATCAAATGAGTGAAATGTGAGTGAAATGAGGGTAATGTGAGTGAAATGTGAGTGATATGTGAGTAAAATGTGAGTGAAATGTGATATAAATGTGAGCGAAATGAGTGAAATGTGAAATGAGTGAAATGTGAGAGAAATGTGATATAAATGTGAGGGAAATGGTATTGTAATGTAAGAGAAATGTTAAAGAAATTTGAGTAAAATATTCGTGAAATACGTGAAATGTGAAATGAATTAAATGTGAGTGAAATGTGAGTGTTATGCGATTGAAATATGTCGGAAATATTACCGAAATGTGAGCGAAATGAGAATTGAGTGAAATGAGTAAAATGTGTGAAATGTTAGAGAAATTTTAGTGAAATATGAATGTAATGTGAGTAAAATCTGAAATTGTTAAAATGTGAAATGAGTGAGATTTTAGTGAAATGAGAAAAATGTGAATTAAACGTGAGTGAAATGTGAAATGGTTGAAATTTTGAATGAGGGAGATGAGAGTGAAATGTGAGTGACATGTAAAATGAGTGAAGTGAGAGAAGTGAAATATTTGTGAAATGTGAGCGAAATGTGAAATGAGTGAAATGTGATTGAAATGTATCTGAAATTTAAGCGAAGTGTGAGTGAAATTTGAGTGAAATATGAGTTAAATGTGAGTTAAATATAAGTCAATTGTTAAATGCGTTAAATGGGTGGAATGTGAGTGAAATGTGAGTGACATGTAAAACAAGTGAAGTTAGTGAAATGTGAGTGCAAATTAAGTGAAATGTGGGGGAAATGTGAGATAAATGTGAGTGAAATGTGAGAAAAATATGAGTAAAGTGTAGGCGAAATGTTGATTGAGTAAAATGAGTCAAATGTGAAATGAGTAAAATGAATGAAATGTGAGTAAAATGTTTGTGAAATGTGATTGAAATATGAGTTAAATGTGAGTAAAATTAGCGGAATATTACTGAAATGTGAGTGATATGAAAGGGACATATGTGAAACATCAAATAATTGAAATGTGTGTTAAATGTGAGTGAAAGGTGTAAAGTATTAAATGAGTGAAATTTGTAAAATATTAAGTTAGTGAAATGAGTGTAATGTGAATGAAATGTGAGTAAAATATGAGTGAAATGTAAGTTAAATGTGATTGAAATGTTAGAAAAACGTGAGGTAAATGTGAGGGAAATGGTATTGCAATGTGAGAGAAATGTGAAATAAATTTGAGTAAAATATTCGTGAAATATGTGAAATGTGAAATGGATTAAATGTGAGTGAAATGTTAGTGATATGTGATTGAAATATCACTGAAATGTGAGCGAAATGTGAAATGAGTGATATGAGTGAAAAGTTAGATTAATGTGAGTGAAATATGAACGAAATTTGTAAAATATTAAGTTAGTGAAATGAGTGTAATGTGAATGAAATATGAGTGAAATATAAGTGAAATGTAAGTTAAATGTGATTGAAATGTGAGATAAATGTGAGATAAAAATTGAGTTAAATGTGAGATAATGAGAGATAAATGTGAGTGAAATGTGAGAAAAATATGAGTAAAGTGTGGGCGAAATGTTGATTGAATAAAATGAGTAAAATGTGAAATGAGTAAAATGAATGAAATGTGAGTAAAATGTTTGTGAAATGTGATTGAAATATGAGTTAAATGTGAGTGAAATATAAAAGTGAGTAAAATGTGCGGATTGTTACTGAAATGTGAGTGATATGAAAGGGACACATGTGAAACATGAAATAAATGAAATGTGTGTTAAATGTGAGTGAAAGGTGTAAAATATTAAATGAATAAAATGTGGGTGAAATGAGTGTAATGTGAGTGAAATGTGAGTGAAATTTGTAAAATAATAAATGAGTAAAATGTGGGTGAAATGAGTGTAATGTGAATGAAATGTGAGTGAAATATGAGTGAAATGTGAGATAAATGTGAGATAAATGTGAGGGAAATGGTACTGCAATGTGAGAGAAATGTAAAATAAATTTGAGTAAAATATTCGTGAAATATGTGAAATGTGAAATGGATTAAATGTGAGCAAAATGTTGGTGATATGTGATTGAAATATCACTGAAATGTGAGCGAAATGTGAAATGAGTGAAAAGTTAGAGAAATGTGATTGAAATATGAATTAAATGTGAGTAAAATCTATAATGTGAGAAATGTGATATGAGTGAGATGCTAGAGAAATCTGAGTGAAATATGAATGAAATGAGAGTGAAATGAGTGAAATGTGACTGAAACGTGAGTGAAATGTGAAAAGAGTGAGATGTGAGTGAAATGTGAGTGACATGTGACATCAGTGAAACGTGAGCGAAATGTGAAATGAGTGAAATGTGATTGAAATTTATCTGAAATTGAAGCGAAGTGTGAGTGAAATTTGAGTTGAATATGAGTTAAATGTGAGTTAAATATAAGTGAATTGTTAAATGTGCTAAATGGGTGGAATGTTAGTGAAATGTGAGTGACATGTAAAACGAGTGAAGTTAGTGAAATGTGAGTGCAAATTAAGTAAAATGTGGGGGAAATGTGAGATATTGAGAGATAAATGTGAGTGAACTGTGAGAAAAATATGAGTAAATTGTGGGCGAAATGTTGATTGAGTGAAATGAGTAAAATGTGAAATGAGTAAAATGAATGAAATGTGAGTAAAATGTTTGTGAAATGTGATTGAAATATGAGTTAAATGTGAGTAAAATATAAAAGTGAGTAAAATGTGCGGAACATTAGTGAAATGTGAGTGATATGAGAGGGACATAAGTGAAACATGAAATAAATAAAATGTGCGTTAAATGTGAGTGAAAGTTGTAAAATGTTAAATGAGTAAAATGTGGGTGAAATGAGTGTAATGTGAGTGAAATGTGAGTGAAATTTGTAAAATGTTAAATGAGTAAAATGTGGGTGAAATGAGTGTAATGTGAGTAAATTTGTAAAATATTAAGTTAGTGAAATGAGTGTAATGTGAATAAAATGTGAGTGAAATATGAGTGAAATGTAAGTTAAATGTGATTGAAATGAGAGATAAATGTGAAATAAATGTGAGGGAAATGGTATTGCAATGTGAGAGAAATGTGGATTAAATTTGAGTAAAATATTCGTGAAATATGTGAAATGTGAAATGGATTACATGTGAGTGAAATGTTAGTGATATGTGATTGAAATATCACTGAAAAGGGAGCGAAATGTGAAATGAGTGAAATGAGTGAAAAGTTAGAGAAATGTATGTGAAATACGAATTAAATGTGAGTAAAATCTATAATGTGAGAAATTTGATATGAGTGAGATGTTAGAGAAATCTGAGTGAAATCTGAATAAAATTAGAGTGAAATGAGTGAAATGTGACTGAAACGTGAGTGAAATGTGAAAAGAGTGAGATGTGAGTGAAATATGAGTGACATGTGAAATCAGTGAAACGTGATTGAAATGTAAGTGAAATGTGAGCGAAATGTGAGTGGAATCTAAGTGAAATTTGTGTGAAATGTGAGTGAAATTTGTGAAATATTAAATGAGCAAAATGCTAGTGAAATGAGTGTAATTTGAGTGAAATGTGAGTGAAAGGTGATTGAAATGTGTAAAAAATAAGTTAAATGTGAAATGAGTGAAATGTAGGAGAAATGTGAAACAAATGTGAGAGAAATACTAGATAAATGTGAGGGAAATGGCATTGTAATGTGAAAGAAATGTGATGAAAAGAAATTTGAGTAAAAATATTCGTGAAATATGTGAAATGTTAAATGGATTACATGTGAGTGAAGTGTGAGTGTTTTGTGATTGAAGTGTGACGGAAATATTACTGAAATGTGAGCGAAATGTGAAATGAGTAAACCGTGAAAAAGGTTAGAGAAATTTTAGTGAAATATGAATGAAATGTGAGTAAAGTCTAAAATGGGTGAAATGTGAAATGACTGAGATAATATTGAAATGAGTAAAATGTGAATGAAACGTGAGTGAAATGCAAAATGGGTGAAATTTGAAATGAGTGAGATGTAAGTGACATGTAAAATGAGTGAAGTGAAATATTAGTGAAATGTGAGCGAAATGTGAAATGAGTGAAATGTGATTGAAATGTATGTGAAATTTAGGGTAAGTGTGAGCGAAATGTGAGTGAAATATGAGGTAAATGTGAGTTAAATGTAAGTGAAATGTGAGTGAAATGTGAGATAAATTTGAGTTAAATTTAAGCGAAGTGTGAGTGAAATTTGAGTGAAATATGAGTTAAATATGAGTTAAATATAAGTCAATTGTTAAATGCGTTATATGGGTGGAATGTGAGTGAAATGTGAGTGACATGTAAAACGAGTGAAGTTAGTGAAATGTGAGTGCAAATTAAGTGAAATGTGGGGGAAATGTGAGATAAATATAAGTTAAATGTGAGATAATGAGAGATAAATGTGAGTGAAATGTGAGAAAAACATGAGTAAAGTCTGGGCGAAATGTTGATTGAATAAATTGAGTAAAATGTGAAATGAGTAAAATGAATGAAATGTGAGTAAAATGTTTGTGAAATGTCATTGAAATATGAGTTAAATGTGAGTAAAATATATAAGTGAGTAAAATGTGCGGAATATTACTGAAATGTGAGTGATATGAAAGGGACATATGTGAAATATAAAATAAATGAAATGTGTGTTAAATGTGAGTGAAAGGTGTAAAATATTAAATGAGTAAAATGTGGGTGAAATGAATGTAATGTGAGTGAAATGTGAGTGAAATATCAAATCAGTAAAATGTGAGTGAAATGAGGGTAATGTGAGTGAAATGTGAGTGATATGTAAGTAAAATGTGAGTGAAATGTGATTGAAATGTGAGCAAAATCAGTGAAATGTGAAATGTGAGAGAAATGTGAGTGAAATTTGTAAAATGTTAAATGAGTATAATGTGGGTGAAATGAGTGTAATGTGAGTGAAATTTGTAAAATATTAAGTTAGTGAAATGAGTGTAATGTGAATAAAATGTGAGTGAAATATGAGTGAAATGTAAGTTAAATGTGATTGAAATGAGAGATAAATGTGAAATAAATGTGAGGGAAATGGTATTGCAATGTGAGAGAAATGTGGATTAAATTTGAGTAAAATATTCGTGAAATATGTGAAATGTGAAATGGATTACATGTGAGTGAAATGTTAGTGATATGTGATTGAAATATCACTGAAAAGGGAGCGAAATGTGAAATGAGTGAAATGAGTGAAAAGTTAGAGAAATGTATGTGAAATACGAATTAAATGTGAGTAAAATCTATAATGTGAGAATTTTGATATGAGTGAGATGTTAAAGAAATCTGAGAGAAATCTGAATAAAATTAGAGTGAAATGAGTGAAATGTGACTGAAACGTGAGTGAAATGTGAAAAGAGTGAGATGTGAGTGAAATATGAGTGACATGTGAAATCACTGAAACGTGATTGAAATGTAAGTGAAATGTGAGCGAAATGTGAGTGAAATCTAAGTGAAATTTGACTGAAATGTGAGTGAAATTTGTGAAATATTAAATGAGCAAAATGCTAGTGAAATGAGTGTAATTTGAGTGAAATGTGAGTGAAATGTGATTGAAATGTGTAAAAAATAAGTTTAATGTGAAATGAGTGAAATGTAGGAGAAATGTGAAACAAATGTGAGAGAAATATTAGATAAATGTGAGGGAAATGGCATTGTAATGTGAAAGAAATGTGATAAAAAGAAATTTGAGTAAAAATATTCGTGAAATATGTGAAATGTTAAATGGATTACATGTGAGTGAAGTGTGAGTGTTTTGTGATTGAAGTGTGACGGAAATATTACTGAAATGTGAGCGAAATGTGAAATGAGTAAACCGTGAAAAAGGTTAGAGAAATTTTAGTGAAATATGAATGAAATGTGAGTAAAGTCTAAAATGGGTGAAATGTGAAATGACTGAGATAATATTGAAATGAGTAAAATGTGAATGAAACGTGAGTGAAATGCAAAATGGGTGAAATTTGTAATGAGTGAGATGTGAGTGACATGTAAAATGAGTGAAGTGAAATATAAGTGAAATGTGAACGAAATGTGAAATGAGTGAAATGTGATTGAAATGTATGTGAAATTTAAGGTAAGTGTGAGCGAAATATGAGTGAAATGTGAGCGAAATGTGAGTGAAATCTAAGTGAAATGTGAGAAAAATGTGAGTGAAGTTTGCGCGAAATGTTGATTGAGTAAAACGAGTAAAATGTGAAATGAGTAAAATGAATCAAATGTGAGAAAATGTGAGTGAAATTTGATTGAGTAAAACGAGTAAAATATAAAAGTGAGTAAAATGTGCGGAATATTAGTAAAATATGAGTGATATGAGAGTGAAATATGTGAAACATGAAATAAACAAAATGTGTACTAAATGTGAGTGAAAGGTGTAAAATATTAAATGAGTAAAATGTGGGTGAAATGAATGTAATGTGAGTGAAATGTGAGTGAAATATGAAATCAGTAAAATGTGAGTGAAATGATGGTAATGTGAGTGAAATGTGAGTGATATGTTAGTAAAATGTGAGTGAAATGTGATTGAAATGTGAGCAAAATCAGTGAAATGTGAAATGTTAGAGAAATGTGATATAAATGTGAGGGAAATGGTATTGTAATGTAAGAGAAATGTTAAAGAAATTTGAGTAAAATATTCGTGAAATATGTGAAATGTGAAATGGATTAAATGTGAGTGAAATGTGAGTTATATGTGATCGAAATATGACGGAAATATTACTGAAATGTGAGCGAAATGAGAATTCAGTGAAATGATTAAAATGTGTCAAATGTTAGAGAAATTTTAGTGAAATATGAATAAAATGTGAGTAAAATCTGAAATGGTTAAAATTTGAAATGAGTGAGATTTTAGTGAAATGAGAAAAATGTGAATTAAACGTGAGTTAAATGTGAAATGGGTGAAATTTGGAATGAGGGAGATGTCAGTGAAATATGAGTGACATGTAAAATGAGTGAAATGAGAGAAGTGAAATATTAGTGAAATGTGAGCGAAATGTGAAATGAGTGAAATGTGATTGAAATGCATCTGAAATTTAAGCGAAGTGTGAGTGAAATTTGAGTGAAATATGAGTTAGATGTGAGTTAAATATATGTCAATTGTTAAATGTGTTAAATGGGTGGAATGTTAGTGAAATGTGAGTGACATGTAAAACGAGTGAATTTAGTGAAATGAGAGTGCAAATTAAGTGAAATGTGGGGGAAATGTGAGATAAATATAAGTTAAATGTGACATAATGAGAGATAAATGTGAGTGAAATGTGAGAAAAATATGAGTAAAGTGTAGGCGAAATGTTGATTGAGTAAAATGAGTCAAATGTGAAATGAGTAAAATGAATGAAATGTGAGTAAAATGTTTGTGAAATGTGATTGAAATATGAGTTAAATGTGAGTAAAATATAAAAGTGAGTAAAATGTGCGGAGTATTACTGAAATGTGAGTGATATGAAAGGGACATATGTGAAACATCAAATAAATGAAATGTGTGTTAAATGTGAGTGAAAGGTGTGAAGTATTAAATGAGTGAAAGTGGGTGAAATGAGTGTAATGTGAGTGAAATGTGAGTAAAATTTGTAAAATATTGAGTTAGTGAAATGAGTGTAATGTGAATGAAATGTGAGTGAAATATGAGTGAAATGTAAGTTAAATGTGATTGAATTGTTAGATAAATGTGAGATAAATGTGAGGTAAATGGTATTGCAATGTGAGAGAAATGTGAAATAAATTTGAGTAAAATATTCGTGAAATATGTTAAATGTGAAATGCATTAAATGTGAGTGAAATGTTAGTGATATGTGATTGAAAAATCACTGAAATGTGAGCGAAATGTGAAATGAGTGATATGAGTAAAAAGTTAGAGAAATATGAGTGAAATATGAATGAAATTTGTAAAATATTAAGTTAGTGAAATGAATGTAATGTGAATGAAATATGAGTGAAATATGAGTGAAATGTAAGATAAATGTGATTGAAATGTGAGATAAATGTGAGATAAAAATTGAGTAAAATGTGAGATAATGTGAGATAAATGTGAGTGAACTGTGAGAAAAATATGAGTAAAGTGTGGGCGAAATTTTGATTGAATAAAATGAGTGTAATGTGAATGAAATGTGAGTGAAATATGAGTGAAATGTAAGTTAAATGTGATTGAAATGAGAGATAAATGTGAGATAAATGTGAGGGAAATGGTATTGCAATGTGAGAGAAATGTGGATTAAATTTGAGTAAAATATTCGTGAAATATGTGAAATGTGAATTGGATAAAATGTGAGTGAAATGTTAGTGATATGTGATTGAAATAACACTGAAAAGGGAGCGAAATGTGAAATGAGTGAAATGAGTGAAAAGTTAGAGAAATGTGAGTGAAATTAGAATTAAATGTGAGTAAAATCTATAATGTGAGAAATTTGATATGAGTGAGATGTTACAGAAATCTGAGTGAAATCTGAATGAAATGAGAGTGAAATGAGTGAAATGTGACTGAAACGTGAGTGAAATGTGAAAAGAGTGAGATGTGAGTGAAATGTGAGCGTCATGTGAAATCAGTGAAACGTGATGAAATGTAAGTGAAATGTGAGCGAAATGTGAGTGAAATCTAAGTGAAACTTGAGTGAAATGTGAGAGAAATGTGAGTGAAATATGAGTGAAATGTATGTGAAATGTGAAATAAGTTATATGGGTGAAATGTGAGTGCAATTTAAGCGAAGTGTAAAGAAATGTTGGTGAAATGTGAGTGAAATATGAGTAAACTGTGATGGAAATTTGAATGGAATGTGAGTGAAATGTGAGCAAAATGTATAAAATATGAAATGAGTGAAATGTGAATGAAATTTGAGTTAAATTTGATTGAAATGTGAGTAGATTACTCATTACTCATCTATCTTTGAAATATGAGCGAATTGTGTTAAATAAGAAATGAGTGAAATGTGAATGAAAACCAAGTGAAATTTAAGTGAAATTTGAGTGAAATCTGAGTGAAATGTGATTGAAATTTGTGAAATATTAAATGAGTAAAATGTGAGTGAAATGAGTGTAATTTGAGTGAAATGTAAGAGAAATGTGAAACAAATGTGAGAGAAATGTGCGATAAATTTGAGTGAAATGGCATTGTAATGTGAGAGAAATGTGAAAAAAAGAAATTTGAGTAAAAATATTCGTGAAATATGTGAAATGTTAAATGGATTAAATGTGAGTGAAGTGTGAATGTTATGTGATTGAAATGTGACGGAAATATTACTGAAATGTGAGCGAAATGTGACATGAGTAAACCGTGTAAAAGGTTAAAGAAATTTTAGTAAAATATGAATGAAATGTGAGTAAAGTCTAAAATGGGTGAAATGTGAAATGACTGAGATAATATTGAAATGAGTAAAATGTGAATGAAACGTGAGTGAAATGCAAAATGGGTGAAATTTGTAATGAGTGAGATGTAAGTGACATGTGAAATGAGTGAAGTGAAATATTAGTGAAATGTTAGCGAAATGTGAAATTAGTGAAATGTAATTGAAATGTATGTGATATTTAGGGTAAGTGTGAGCGAAATGTGAGTGAAATGTGAGATAAAAGTGAGTTAAATGTAAGTGAAATGTGAGAAAAATGTGAGTGAAGTGTGCGCGAAATGTTGATTGAGTAAAACGAGTAAAATGCGAAATGAGTGAAATGAATCAAATGTGAGTAAAATGTGAGTGAAATGTGATTGAAATAAGAGTGAAAAATGTGTAAAATATAAAAGTGAGTGAAATGTGCGGAACATTAGTGAAATGTGAGTGATATGAGAGGGACATATGTGAAACATGAAGTAAATGAAATGTGCGTTAAATGTGAGTGAAAGGTGTAAAATATTAAATGAGTAAAATGTGAGTGAAATTTGGAAAAAATTAAATGTGAAATCAAATGAATCAAATGTGAGTAAAATTTGAGTGAAATGTGATTGAAATAAGAGTGAAAAATGTGTTAAATATAAGAGTGAGTAAAATGTGGGGAATATTAGTGAAATGTGAGTGATATTAGAGTGAAATATGTAAAATATGAAATAAATAAAATGTGTGCTAAATGTGAGTGAAAGGTGTAAAATATTAAATGAGTAAAATGTGGGTGAAATGAGTGTAATGTGAGTGAAATATCAAATGAGTGAAATGTGAGTGAAATGAGGGTAATGTGAGTTAAATGTGAGTGATATGTGAGTAAAATGTGAGTGAAATGTGATTGAAATGTGAGCGAAATGAGTGAAATGTGAAATGAGTGAAATGTGAGAGAAATGTGATATAAATGTGAGGGAAATGGTATTGTAATGTAAGAGAAATGTTAAAGAAATTTGAGTAAAATATTCGTGAAATACGTGAAATGTGAAATGAATTAAATGTGAGTGAAATGTGAGTGTTATGCAATTGAAATATGACGGAAATATTACTGAAATGTGAGCGAAATGAGAATTGAGTGAAATGAGTAAAATGTGTGAAATGTTAGAGAAAATTAAGTGAAATATGAATGTAATGTGAGTAAAATCTGAAATTGTTAAAATGTGAAATGAGTGAGATTTTAGTGAAAAGAGAAAAATGTGAATTAAACGTGAGTGAAATGTGAAATTGGTGAAATTTTGAATGAGGGAGATGAGAGTGAAATGTGAGTGACATGTAAAATGAGTGAAGTGAGAGAAGTGAAATATTTGTGAAATGTGAGCGAAATGTGAAATGTGATTGAAATGTATGTGAAATTTAGGCGAAGTGTGAGCGAAATTTGAGTGAAATATGAGTTAAATGTGAGTTAAATATAAGTCAATTGTTAAATGCGTTAAATGGGTGGAATGTGAGTGAAATGTGAGTGACATGAAAAACGAGTGAAGTTAGTGAAATGTGAGTGCAAATTAAGTGAAATGTGGGGGAAATGTGCGATAAATGTGAGTAAAGTGTATGCGAAATGTTGATTGAGTAAAATGAGTCAAATGTGAAATGAGTAAAATGAAAGAAATGTGAGTAAAATGTTTGTGAAATGTGATTGAAATATGAGTTAAATGTGAGTAAAATATAAAAGTGAGTAAAATGTGCGGAATATTACTGAAATGTGAGTGATATGAAAGGGACATATGTGAAACATCAAATAAATGAAATGTGTGTTAAATGTGAGTGAAAGGTGTTAAGTATTAAATGAGTGAAATTTGTAAAATATTAAGTTAGTGAAATTAGTGTAATGTGAATGAAATGTGAGTGAAATATGAGTGAAATGTAAGTTAAATGTGATTGAAATGTTAGAAAAATCTGAGGTAAATTTGAGGGAAATGGTATTGCAATGTGAGAGAAATGTGAAATAAATTTGAGTAAAATATTCGTGAAATATGTTAAATGTGAAATGCATTAAATGTGAGTGAAATGTTAGTGATATGTGATTGAAATATCACTAAAAAATGTGAGCGAAATGTGAAATGAGTGATATGAGTGAAAAGTTAGAGAAATGTGAGTGAAATATGAATGAAAATTTGTAAAATATTAGGTTAGTGAAATGAGTGTAATGTGAATGAAATATGAGTGAAATATGAGTGCAATGTAAGTTAAATGTGATTGAAATGTGAGATAAATGTGAGATAAAAATTGAGTTAAATGTGAGATAATGAGAGATAAATGTGAGTGAAATTTGAGAAAAATATGAGTAAAGTGTTGGCGAAATGTTGATTGAATAAAATGAGTAAAATGTGAAATGAGTAAAATTATTGAAATGTGAGTAAAATGTTTGTGAAATGTCATTGAAATATGAGTTAAATGTGAGTAAAATATAAAAGTGAGTAAACTGTGCGGAATATTACTGAAATGTGAGTGATATGAAAGGGACACATGTGAAACATGAAATAAATGAAATGTGTGTTAAATGTGAGTGAAAGGTGTAAAATATTAAATGAGTAAAATGTGGGTGAAATGAGTGTAATGTGAGTGAAATGTGAGTGAAATTTGTAAAATAATAAATGAGTAAAATGTGGGTGAAATGAGTGTAATGTGAATGAAATGTGAGTGAAATATGAGTGAAATGTAAGTTAAATGTGATTGAAATGTGAGATAAATGTGAGATAAATGTGAGGGAAATGGTATTGCAATGTGAGAGAAATGTAAAATAAATTTGAGTAAAATATTCGTGAAATATGTGAAATGTGAAATGGATTAAATGTGAGTAAAATGTTAGTGATATGTGATTGAAATATCACTGAAATGTGAGCGAAATGTGAAATGAGTGAAATGTAATTGAAATGTATGTGAAATTTAGGGTAAGTGTGAGCGAAATGTGAGTGAAATGTGAGATAAATGTGAGTTAAATGTAAGTGAAATGTGAGAAAAATGTGAGTGAAGTGTGCGCGAAATGTTGATTGAGTAAAACGAGTAAAATGTGAAATGAGTGAAATGAATCAAATGTGAGTAAAATGTGAGTGAAATGTGATTGAAATAAGAGTGAAAAATGTGTAAAATATAAAAGTGACTAAAATGTGCGGAATATTAGTGAAATGTGAGTGATATGAGAGTGAAATATGTGAAATATGAATTAAATAAAATGTGTGCTAAATGTGAGTGAAAGGTGTAAAATATTAAATGAGTAAAATGTGGGTGAAATGAGTGTAATGTGAGTGAAATGTGAGTGAAATATCAAATGAGTGAAATGTGAGTGAAATGAGGGTAATGTGAGTGAAATGTGAGTGATATGTGAGTAAAATGTGAGTGAAATGTGATATAAATGTGAGCGAAATGAGTGAAATGTGAAATGAGTGAAATGTGAGAGAAATGTGATATAAATGTGAGGGAAATGGTATTGTAATGTAAGAGAAATGTTAAAGAAATTTGAGTAAAATATTCGTGAAATACGTGAAATGTGAAATGAATTAAATGTGAGTGAAATGTGAGTGTTATGCGATTGAAATATGACGGAAATATTACCGAAATGTGAGCGAAATGAGAATTGAGTGAAATGAGTAAAATGTGTGAAATGTTAGAGAAATTTTAGTGAAATATGAATGTAATGTGAGTAAAATCTGAAATTGTTAAAATGTGAAATGAGTGAGATTTTAGTGAAATGAGAAAAATGTGAATTAAACGTGAGTGAAATGTGAAATGGTTGAAATTTTGAATGAGGGAGATGAGAGTGAAATGTGAGTGACATGTAAAATGAGTGAAGTGAGAGAAGTGAAATATTTGTGAAATGTGAGCGAAATGTGAAATGAGTGAAATGTGATTGAAATGTATCTGAAATTTAAGCGAAGTGTGAGTGAAATTTGAGTGAAATATGAGTTAAATGTGAGTTAAATATAAGTCAATTGTTAAATGCGTTAAATGGGTGGAATGTGAGTGAAATGTGAGTGACATGTAAAACAAGTGAAGTTAGTGAAATGTGAGTGCAAATTAAGTGAAATGTGGGGGAAATGTGAGATAAATGTGAGTGAAATGTGAGAAAAATATGAGTAAAGTGTAGGCGAAATGTTGATTGAGTAAAATGAGTCAAATGTGAAATGAGTAAAATGAATGAAATGTGAGTAAAATGTTTGTGAAATGTGATTGAAATATGAGTTAAATGTGAGTAAAATGAGCGGAATATTACTGAAATGTGAGTGATATGAAAGGGACATTTGTGAAACATCAAATAAATGAAATGTGTGTTAAATGTGAGTGAAAGGTGTAAAGTATTAAATGAGTGAAATTTGTAAAATATTAAGTTAGTGAAATGAGTGTAATGTGAATGAAATGTGAGTAAAATATGAGTGAAATGTAAGTTAAATGTGATTGAAATGTTAGAAAAACGTGAGGCAAATGTGAGGGAAATGGTATTGCAATGTGAGAGAAATGTGAAATAAATTTGAGTAAAATATTCGTGAAATATGTGAAATGTGAAATGGATTAAATGTGAGTGAAATGTTAGTGATATGTGATTGAAATATCACTGAAATGTGAGCGAAATGTGAAATGAGTGATATGAGTGAAAAGTTAGATTAATGTGAGTGAAATATGAACGAAATTTGTAAAATATTAAGTTAGTGAAATGAGTGTAATGTGAATGAAATATGAGTGAAATATAAGTGAAATGTAAGTTAAATGTGATTGAAATGAGAGATAAATGTGAAATAAATGTGAGGGAAATGGTATTGCAATGTGAGAGAAATGTGGATTAAATTTGAGTAAAATATTCGTGAAATATGTGAAATGTGAAATGGATTACATGTGAGTGAAATGTTAGTGATATGTGATTGAAATATCACTGAAAAGGGAGCGAAATGTGAAATGAGTGAAATGAGTGAAAAGTTAGAGAAATGTATGTGAAATACGAATTAAATGTGAGTAAAATCTATAATGTGAGAATTTTGATATGAGTGAGATGTTAAAGAAATCTGAGAGAAATCTGAATAAAATTAGAGTGAAATGAGTGAAATGTGACTGAAACGTGAGTGAAATGTGAAAAGAGTGAGATGTGAGTGAAATATGAGTGACATGTGAAATCACTGAAACGTGATTGAAATGTAAGTGAAATGTGAGCGAAATGTGAGTGAAATCTAAGTGAAATTTGACTGAAATGTGAGTGAAATTTGTGAAATATTAAATGAGCAAAATTCTAGTGAAATGAGTGTAATTTGAGTGAAATGTGAGTGAAATGTGATTGAAATGTGTAAAAAATAAGTTTAATGTGAAATGAGTGAAATGTAGGAGAAATGTGAAACAAATGTGAGAGAAATATTAGATAAATGTGAGGGAAATGGCATTGTAATGTGAAAGAAATGTGATAAAAAGAAATTTGAGTAAAAATATTCGTGAAATATGTGAAATGTTAAATGGATTACATGTGAGTGAAGTGTGAGTGTTTTGTGATTGAAGTGTGACGGAAATATTACTGAAATGTGAGCGAAATGTGAAATGAGTAAACCGTGAAAAAGGTTAGAGAAATTTTAGTGAAATATGAATGAAATGTGAGTAAAGTCTAAAATGGGTGAAATGTGAAATGACTGAGATAATATTGAAATGAGTAAAATGTGAATGAAACGTGAGTGAAATGCAAAATGGGTGAAATTTGTAATGAGTGAGATGTAAGTGACATGTAAAATGAGTGAAGTGAAATATTAGTGAAATGTGAGCGAAATGTGAAATGAGTGAAATGTGATTGAAATGTATGTGAAATTTAGGGTAAGTGTGAGCGAAATGTGAGTGAAATGTGAGGTAAATGTGAGTTAAATGTAAGTGAAATGTGAGTGAAATGTGAGATAAATTTGAGTTAAATTTAAGCGAAGTGTGAGTGAAATTTGAGTGA
The DNA here is from genome assembly GCF_963924565.1 of Ascidiella aspersa. Taxonomy (NCBI): domain Eukaryota; kingdom Metazoa; phylum Chordata; class Ascidiacea; order Phlebobranchia; family Ascidiidae; genus Ascidiella; species Ascidiella aspersa. Next base: position 23,196,338 of record NC_139450.1, on the reverse strand, counting down.
AATATGAGTTAAATATGAGTTAAATATAAGTCAATTGTTAAATGCGGTATATGGGTGGAATGTGAGTGAAATGTCAGTGACATGTAAAACGAGTGAAGTTAGTGAAATGTGAGTGCAAATTAAGTGAAATGTGGGGGAAATGTGAGATAAATATAAGTTAAATGTGAGTGAAATGTGAGAAAAATATGAGTAAAGTCTGGGCGAAATGTTGATTGAATAAATTGAGTAAAATGTGAAATGAGTAAAATGAATGAAATGTGAGTAAAATGTTTGTGAAATGTGATTGAAATATGAGTTAAATGTGAGTAAAATATATAAGTGAGTAAAATGTGCGGAATATTACTGAAATGTGAGTGATATGGAAGGGACATATGTGAAATATAAAATAAATGAAATGTGTGTTAAATGTGAGTGAAAGGTGTAAAATATTAAATGAGTAGAATGTGGGTGAAATGAGTGTAATGTGAGTGAAATGTGAGTGAAATGTGAGTGAAATTTGTAAAAAAAAAATGAGTAAAATGTGGGTGAAATGAGTGTAATGTGAATGAAATGTGAGTGAAATATGAGAGAAATGTAATTAAATGTGATTGAAATGTGATATAAATGTGAGATAAATGTGAGGGAAATGGTATTGCAATGTGAGTGAAATATGAATTAAATGTGAGTAAAATCTATAATGTGAGAAATTTGATATGAGTAAGATGTTAGAGAAATCTGAGTGAAATCTGAATGAAATGAGAGTGAAGTGAGTGAAATGTGACAGAAACGTGACTGAAATGTGAAAATAGTGAGATGTGAGTGAAATGTGAGTGACATGTGAAATCAGTGAAACGTGATTGAAATGTAAGTGGAATGTGAGCAAAATGTGAGTGAAATCTAAGTTAAACTTGAGTGAAATGTGACAGAAATGTGAGTGAAATATGAGTGAAATGTATGTGAAATGTGAAATAAGTTATATGGGTGAAATGTGAGTGCAATTTAAGCGAAGTGTAAATGAAGTGTTGGAGAAATGTGAGTGAATAATTAGTGAACTGGGATGGAAATTTGAATGGAATGTGATTGAAATGTTAGTGACTAATGTGAAATGTGAGCAAAATGTATGAAATATGAAATGAGTGAAATGTGAATGAAATTTGAGTTAAATTTGATTGAAATGTGAGTAATCTATCTTTGAAATATGAGCGAATTGTGATAAATAAGAAATGAGTGAAATGTGAATGAAAGCCAAGTGAAATTTATGTGAAATGTGAGTGAAATGTGAGTGAAATGTGACGGAAATATTACTGAAATGTGAGCGAAATGTGAAATGAGTAAACCGTGAAAAAGGTTAGAGAAATTTTAGTGAAATATGAATGAAATGTGAGTAAAGTCTAAAATGGGTGAAATGTGAAATGACTGAGATAATATTGAAATGAGTAAAATGTGAATGAAACGTGAGTGAAATGCAAAATGGGTGAAATTTGTAATGAGTGAGATGTGAGTGACATGTAAAATGAGTGAAGTGAAATATAAGTGAAATGTGAACGAAATGTGAAATGAGTGAAATGTGATTGAAATGTATGTGAAATTTAAGGTAAGTGTGAGCGAAATATGAGTGAAATGTGAGCGAAATGTGAGTGAAATCTAAGTGAAATGTGAGAAAAATGTGAGTGAAGTTTGCGCGAAATGTTGATTGAGTAAAACGAGTAAAATGTGAAATGAGTAAAATGAATCAAATGTGAGAAAATGTGAGTGAAATTTGATTGAGTAAAACGAGTAAAATATAAAAGTGAGTAAAATGTGCGGAATATTAGTAAAATATGAGTGATATGAGAGTGAAATATGTGAAACATGAAATAAACAAAATGTGTACTAAATGTGAGTGAAAGGTGTAAAATATTAAATGAGTAAAATGTGGGTGAAATGAATGTAATGTGAGTGAAATGTGAGTGAAATATGAAATCAGTAAAATGTGAGTGAAATGATGGTAATGTGAGTGAAATGTGAGTGATATGTTAGTAAAATGTGAGTGAAATGTGATTGAAATGTGAGCAAAATCAGTGAAATGTGAAATGTTAGAGAAATGTGATATAAATGTGAGGGAAATGGTATTGTAATGTAAGAGAAATGTTAAAGAAATTTGAGTAAAATATTCGTGAAATATGTGAAATGTGAAATGGATTAAATGTGAGTGAAATGTGAGTTATATGTGATCGAAATATGACGGAAATATTACTGAAATGTGAGCGAAATGAGAATTCAGTGAAATGATTAAAATGTGTCAAATGTTAGAGAAATTTTAGTGAAATATGAATAAAATGTGAGTAAAATCTGAAATGGTTAAAATTTGAAATGAGTGAGATTTTAGTGAAATGAGAAAAATGTGAATTAAACGTGAGTTAAATGTGAAATGGGTGAAATTTGGAATGAGGGAGATGTCAGTGAAATATGAGTGACATGTAAAATGAGTGAAATGAGAGAAGTGAAATATTAGTGAAATGTGAGCGAAATGTGAAATGAGTGAAATGTGATTGAAATGCATCTGAAATTTAAGCGAAGTGTGAGTGAAATTTGAGTGAAATATGAGTTAGATGTGAGTTAAATATATGTCAATTGTTAAATGTGTTAAATGGGTGGAATGTTAGTGAAATGTGAGTGACATGTAAAACGAGTGAATTTAGTGAAATGAGAGTGCAAATTAAGTGAAATGTGGGGGAAATGTGAGATAAATATAAGTTAAATGTGACATAATGAGAGATAAATGTGAGTGAAATGTGAGAAAAATATGAGTAAAGTGTAGGCGAAATGTTGATTGAGTAAAATGAGTCAAATGTGAAATGAGTAAAATGAATGAAATGTGAGTAAAATGTTTGTGAAATGTGATTGAAATATGAGTTAAATGTGAGTAAAATATAAAAGTGAGTAAAATGTGCGGAGTATTACTGAAATGTGAGTGATATGAAAGGGACATATGTGAAACATCAAATAAATGAAATGTGTGTTAAATGTGAGTGAAAGGTGTGAAGTATTAAATGAGTGAAAGTGGGTGAAATGAGTGTAATGTGAGTGAAATGTGAGTAAAATTTGTAAAATATTGAGTTAGTGAAATGAGTGTAATGTGAATGAAATGTGAGTGAAATATGAGTGAAATGTAAGTTAAATGTGATTGAATTGTTAGATAAATGTGAGATAAATGTGAGGTAAATGGTATTGCAATGTGAGAGAAATGTGAAATAAATTTGAGTAAAATATTCGTGAAATATGTTAAATGTGAAATGCATTAAATGTGAGTGAAATGTTAGTGATATGTGATTGAAAAATCACTGAAATGTGAGCGAAATGTGAAATGAGTGATATGAGTAAAAAGTTAGAGAAATATGAGTGAAATATGAATGAAATTTGTAAAATATTAAGTTAGTGAAATGAATGTAATGTGAATGAAATATGAGTGAAATATGAGTGAAATGTAAGATAAATGTGATTGAAATGTGAGATAAATGTGAGATAAAAATTGAGTAAAATGTGAGATAATGTGAGATAAATGTGAGTGAACTGTGAGAAAAATATGAGTAAAGTGTGGGCGAAATTTTGATTGAATAAAATGAGTGTAATGTGAATGAAATGTGAGTGAAATATGAGTGAAATGTAAGTTAAATGTGATTGAAATGAGAGATAAATGTGAGATAAATGTGAGGGAAATGGTATTGCAATGTGAGAGAAATGTGGATTAAATTTGAGTAAAATATTCGTGAAATATGTGAAATGTGAATTGGATAAAATGTGAGTGAAATGTTAGTGATATGTGATTGAAATAACACTGAAAAGGGAGCGAAATGTGAAATGAGTGAAATGAGTGAAAAGTTAGAGAAATGTGAGTGAAATTAGAATTAAATGTGAGTAAAATCTATAATGTGAGAAATTTGATATGAGTGAGATGTTACAGAAATCTGAGTGAAATCTGAATGAAATGAGAGTGAAATGAGTGAAATGTGACTGAAACGTGAGTGAAATGTGAAAAGAGTGAGATGTGAGTGAAATGTGAGCGTCATGTGAAATCAGTGAAACGTGATGAAATGTAAGTGAAATGTGAGCGAAATGTGAGTGAAATCTAAGTGAAACTTGAGTGAAATGTGAGAGAAATGTGAGTGAAATATGAGTGAAATGTATGTGAAATGTGAAATAAGTTATATGGGTGAAATGTGAGTGCAATTTAAGCGAAGTGTAAAGAAATGTTGGTGAAATGTGAGTGAAATATGAGTAAACTGTGATGGAAATTTGAATGGAATGTGAGTGAAATGTGAGCAAAATGTATAAAATATGAAATGAGTGAAATGTGAATGAAATTTGAGTTAAATTTGATTGAAATGTGAGTAGATTACTCATTACTCATCTATCTTTGAAATATGAGCGAATTGTGTTAAATAAGAAATGAGTGAAATGTGAATGAAAACCAAGTGAAATTTAAGTGAAATTTGAGTGAAATCTGAGTGAAATGTGATTGAAATTTGTGAAATATTAAATGAGTAAAATGTGAGTGAAATGAGTGTAATTTGAGTGAAATGTAAGAGAAATGTGAAACAAATGTGAGAGAAATGTGCGATAAATTTGAGTGAAATGGCATTGTAATGTGAGAGAAATGTGAAAAAAAGAAATTTGAGTAAAAATATTCGTGAAATATGTGAAATGTTAAATGGATTAAATGTGAGTGAAGTGTGAATGTTATGTGATTGAAATGTGACGGAAATATTACTGAAATGTGAGCGAAATGTGACATGAGTAAACCGTGTAAAAGGTTAAAGAAATTTTAGTGAAATATGAATGAAATGTGAGTAAAGTCTAAAATGGGTGAAATGTGAAATGACTGAGATAATATTGAAATGAGTAAAATGTGAATGAAACGTGAGTGAAATGCAAAATGGGTGAAATTTGTAATGAGTGAGATGTAAGTGACATGTGAAATGAGTGAAGTGAAATATTAGTGAAATGTTAGCGAAATGTGAAATTAGTGAAATGTAATTGAAATGTATGTGATATTTAGGGTAAGTGTGAGCGAAATGTGAGTGAAATGTGAGATAAAAGTGAGTTAAATGTAAGTGAAATGTGAGAAAAATGTGAGTGAAGTGTGCGCGAAATGTTGATTGAGTAAAACGAGTAAAATGCGAAATGAGTGAAATGAATCAAATGTGAGTAAAATGTGAGTGAAATGTGATTGAAATAAGAGTGAAAAATGTGTAAAATATAAAAGTGAGTGAAATGTGCGGAACATTAGTGAAATGTGAGTGATATGAGAGGGACATATGTGAAACATGAAGTAAATGAAATGTGCGTTAAATGTGAGTGAAAGGTGTAAAATATTAAATGAGTAAAATGTGAGTGAAATTTGGAAAAAATTAAATGTGAAATCAAATGAATCAAATGTGAGTAAAATTTGAGTGAAATGTGATTGAAATAAGAGTGAAAAATGTGTTAAATATAAGAGTGAGTAAAATGTGGGGAATATTAGTGAAATGTGAGTGATATTAGAGTGAAATATGTAAAATATGAAATAAATAAAATGTGTGCTAAATGTGAGTGAAAGGTGTAAAATATTAAATGAGTAAAATGTGGGTGAAATGAGTGTAATGTGAGTGAAATATCAAATGAGTGAAATGTGAGTGAAATGAGGGTAATGTGAGTTAAATGTGAGTGATATGTGAGTAAAATGTGAGTGAAATGTGATTGAAATGTGAGCGAAATGAGTGAAATGTGAAATGAGTGAAATGTGAGAGAAATGTGATATAAATGTGAGGGAAATGGTATTGTAATGTAAGAGAAATGTTAAAGAAATTTGAGTAAAATATTCGTGAAATACGTGAAATGTGAAATGAATTAAATGTGAGTGAAATGTGAGTGTTATGCAATTGAAATATGACGGAAATATCACTGAAATGTGAGCGAAATGAGAATTGAGTGAAATGAGTAAAATGTGTGAAATGTTAGAGAAAATTAAGTGAAATATGAATGTAATGTGAGTAAAATCTGAAATTGTTAAAATGTGAAATGAGTGAGATTTTAGTGAAAAGAGAAAAATGTGAATTAAACGTGAGTGAAATGTGAAATTGGTGAAATTTTGAATGAGGGAGATGAGAGTGAAATGTGAGTGACATGTAAAATGAGTGAAGTGAGAGAAGTGAAATATTTGTGAAATGTGAGCGAAATGTGAAATGTGATTGAAATGTATGTGAAATTTAGGCGAAGTGTGAGCGAAATTTGAGTGAAATATGAGTTAAATGTGAGTTAAATATAAGTCAATTGTTAAATGCGTTAAATGGGTGGAATGTGAGTGAAATGTGAGTGACATGAAAAACGAGTGAAGTTAGTGAAATGTGAGTGCAAATTAAGTGAAATGTGGGGGAAATGTGCGATAAATGTGAGTAAAGTGTATGCGAAATGTTGATTGAGTAAAATGAGTCAAATGTGAAATGAGTAAAATGAAAGAAATGTGAGTAAAATGTTTGTGAAATGTGATTGAAATATGAGTTAAATGTGAGTAAAATATAAAAGTGAGTAAAATGTGCGGAATATTACTGAAATGTGAGTGATATGAAAGGGACATATGTGAAACATCAAATAAATGAAATGTGTGTTAAATGTGAGTGAAAGGTGTTAAGTATTAAATGAGTGAAATTTGTAAAATATTAAGTTAGTGAAATTAGTGTAATGTGAATGAAATGTGAGTGAAATATGAGTGAAATGTAAGTTAAATGTGATTGAAATGTTAGAAAAATCTGAGGTAAATTTGAGGGAAATGGTATTGCAATGTGAGAGAAATGTGAAATAAATTTGAGTAAAATATTCGTGAAATATGTTAAATGTGAAATGCATTAAATGTGAGTGAAATGTTAGTGATATGTGATTGAAATATCACTAAAAAATGTGAGCGAAATGTGAAATGAGTGATATGAGTGAAAAGTTAGAGAAATGTGAGTGAAATATGAATGAAAATTTGTAAAATATTAGGTTAGTGAAATGAGTGTAATGTGAATGAAATATGAGTGAAATATGAGTGCAATGTAAGTTAAATGTGATTGAAATGTGAGATAAATGTGAGATAAAAATTGAGTTAAATGTGAGATAATGAGAGATAAATGTGAGTGAAATTTGAGAAAAATATGAGTAAAGTGTTGGCGAAATGTTGATTGAATAAAATGAGTAAAATGTGAAATGAGTAAAATTATTGAAATGTGAGTAAAATGTTTGTGAAATGTCATTGAAATATGAGTTAAATGTGAGTAAAATATAAAAGTGAGTAAACTGTGCGGAATATTACTGAAATGTGAGTGATATGAAAGGGACACATGTGAAACATGAAATAAATGAAATGTGTGTTAAATGTGAGTGAAAGGTGTAAAATATTAAATGAGTAAAATGTGGGTGAAATGAGTGTAATGTGAGTGAAATGTGAGTGAAATTTGTAAAATAATAAATGAGTAAAATGTGGGTGAAATGAGTGTAATGTGATCGAAATGTGAGTGAAATATGAGTGAAATGTAAGTTAAATGTGATTGAAATGTGAGATAAATGTGAGATAAATGTGAGGGAAATGGTATTGCAATGTGAGAGAAATGTAAAATAAATTTGAGTAAAATATTCGTGAAATATGTGAAATGTGAAATGGATTAAATGTGAGTAAAATGTTAGTGATATGTGATTGAAATATCACTGAAATGTGAGCGAAATGTGAAATGAGTGAAATGTAATTGAAATGTATGTGAAATTTAGGGTAAGTGTGAGCGAAATGTGAGTGAAATGTGAGATAAATGTGAGTTAAATGTAAGTGAAATGTGAGAAAAATGTGAGTGAAGTGTGCGCGAAATGTTGATTGAGTAAAACGAGTAAAATGTGAAATGAGTGAAATGAATCAAATGTGAGTAAAATGTGAGTGAAATGTGATTGAAATAAGAGTGAAAAATGTGTAAAATATAAAAGTGACTAAAATGTGCGGAATATTAGTGAAATGTGAGTGATATGAGAGTGAAATATGTGAAATATGAATTAAATAAAATGTGTGCTAAATGTGAGTGAAAGGTGTAAAATATTAAATGAGTAAAATGTGGGTGAAATGAGTGTAATGTGAGTGAAATGTGAGTGAAATATCAAATGAGTGAAATGTGAGTGAAATGAGGGTAATGTGAGTGAAATGTGAGTGATATGTGAGTAAAATGTGAGTGAAATGTGATATAAATGTGAGCGAAATGAGTGAAATGTGAAATGAGTGAAATGTGAGAGAAATGTGATATAAATGTGAGGGAAATGGTATTGTAATGTAAGAGAAATGTTAAAGAAATTTGAGTAAAATATTCGTGAAATACGTGAAATGTGAAATGAATTAAATGTGAGTGAAATGTGAGTGTTATGCGATTAAAATATGACGGAAATATTACCGAAATGTGAGCGAAATGAGAATTGAGTGAAATGAGTAAAATGTGTGAAATGTTAGAGAAATTTTAGTGAAATATGAATGTAATGTGAGTAAAATCTGAAATTGTTAAAATGTGAAATGAGTGAGATTTTAGTGAAATGAGAAAAATGTGAATTAAACGTGAGTGAAATGTGAAATGGTTGAAATTTTGAATGAGGGAGATGAGAGTGAAATGTGAGTGACATGTAAAATGAGTGAAGTGAGAGAAGTGAAATATTTGTGAAATGTGAGCGAAATGTGAAATGAGTGAAATGTGATTGAAATGTATCTGAAATTTAAGCGAAGTGTGATTGAAATTTGAGTGAAATATGAGTTAAATGTGAGTTAAATATAAGTCAATTGTTAAATGCGTTAAATGGGTGGAATGTGAGTGAAATGTGAGTGACATGTAAAACAAGTGAAGTTAGTGAAATGTGAGTGCAAATTAAGTGAAATGTGGGGGAAATGTGAGATAAATGTGAGTGAAATGTGAGAAAAATATGAGTAAAGTGTAGGCGAAATGTTGATTGAGTAAAATGAGTCAAATGTGAAATGAGTAAAATGAATGAAATGTGAGTAAAATGTTTGTGAAATGTGATTGAAATGAGCGGAATATTACTGAAATGTGAGTGATATGAAAGGGACATATGTGAAACATCAAATAAATGAAATGTGTGTTAAATGTGAGTGAAAGGTGTAAAGTATTAAATGAGTGAAATTTGTAAAATATTAAGTTAGTGAAATGAGTGTAATGTGAATGAAATGTGAGTAAAATATGAGTGAAATGTAAGTTAAATGTGATTGAAATGTTAGAAAAACGTGAGGTAAATGTGAGGGAAATGGTATTGCAATGTGAGAGAAATGTGAAATAAATTTGAGTAAAATATTCGTGAAATATGTGAAATGTGAAATGGATTAAATGTGAGTGAAATGTTAGTGATATGTGATTGAAATATCACTGAAATGTGAGCGAAATGTGAAATGAGTGATATGAGTGAAAAGTTAGATTAATGTGAGTGAAATATGAACGAAATTTGTAAAATATTAAGTTAGTGAAATGAGTGTAATGTGAATGAAATAAGAGTGAAATATAAGTGAAATGTAAGTTAAATGTGATTGAAATGTGAGATAAATGTGAGATAAAAATTGAGTTAAATGTGAGATAATGAGAGATAAATGTGAGTGAAATGTGAGAAAAATTCGAGTAAAGTGTGGGCGAAATGTTGATTGAATAAAATGAGTAAAATGTGAAATGAGTAAAATGAATGAAATGTGAGTAAAATGTTTGTGAAATGTGATTGAAATATGAGTTAAATGTGAGTGAAATATAAAAGTGAGTAAAATGTGCGGATTGTTACTGAAATGTGAGTGATATGAAAGGGACACATGTGAAACATGAAATAAATGAAATGTGTGTTAAATGTGAGTGAAAGGTGTAAAATATTAAATGAATAAAATGTGGGTGAAATGAGTGTAATGTGAGTGAAATGTGAGTGAAATTTGTAAAATAATAAATGAGTAAAATGTGGGTGAAATGAGTGTAATGTGAATGAAATGTGAGTGAAATATGAGTGAAATGTGAGATAAATGTGAGATAAATGTGAGGGAAATGGTACTGCAATGTGAGAGAAATGTAAAATAAATTTGAGTAAAATATTCGTGAAATATGTGAAATGTGAAATGGATTAAATGTGAGCAAAATGTTGGTGATATGTGATTGAAATATCACTGAAATGTGAGCGAAATGTGAAATGAGTGAAAAGTTAGAGAAATGTGATTGAAATATGAATTAAATGTGAGTAAAATCTATAATGTGAGAAATGTGATATGAGTGAGATGCTAGAGAAATCTGAGTGAAATATGAATGAAATGAGAGTGAAATGAGTGAAATGTGACTGAAACGTGAGTGAAATGTGAAAAGAGTGAGATGTGAGTGAAATGTGAGTGACATGTGACATCAGTGAAACGTGAGCGAAATGTGAAATGAGTGAAATGTGATTGAAATTTATCTGAAATTGAAGCGAAGTGTGAGTGAAATTTGAGTTGAATATGAGTTAAATGTGAGTTAAATATAAGTGAATTGTTAAATGTGTTAAATGGGTGGAATGTTAGTGAAATGTGAGTGACATGTAAAACGAGTGAAGTTAGTGAAATGTGAGTGCAAATTAAGTAAAATGTGGGGGAAATGTGAGATATTGAGAGATAAATGTGAGTGAACTGTGAGAAAAATATGAGTAAATTGTGGGCGAAATGTTGATTGAGTGAAATGAGTAAAATGTGAAATGAGTAAAATGAATGAAATGTGAGTAAAATGTTTGTGAAATGTGATTGAAATATGAGTTAAATGTGAGTAAAATATAAAAGTGAGTAAAATGTGCGGAACATTAGTGAAATGTGAGTGATATGAGAGGGACATATGTTACACATGAATTAAATGAAATGTGCGTTAAATGTGAGTGAAAGGTGTAAAATATTAAATGAGTAAAATGTGGGTGAAATGAGTGTAATGTGAGTGAAATGTGACTGAAATTTGGAAAATATTAAATGCGTAAAATGTGGGCGAAATGAGTGTAATGTGAGTGAAATTTGTAAAATATTAAGTTAGTGAAATGAGTGTAATGTGAATAAAATGTGAGTGAAATATGTGTCAAATGTGATTGAAATGAGAGATAAATGTAAGGGAAATGGTATTGCAATGTGAGAGAAATGTGGATTAAATTTGAGTACAATATTCGTGAAATATGTGAAATGTGAAATGGATTAAATGTGAGTGAAATGTTAGTGATATGTGATTGAAATATCACTGAAAAGGGAGCGAAATGTGAAATGAGTGAAATGAGTGAAAAGTTAGAGAAATGTGAGTGAAATATGAATTAAATGTGAGTAAAATCTATAATGTGAGAAATTTGATATGAGTGAGATGTTAGAGAAATCTGAGTGAAATCGGAATGAAATGAGAGTGAAATGAGTGAAATGTGACTGAAACGTGAGTGAAATGTGAAAAGAGTGAGATGTGAGTGAAATGTGAGTGACATGTGAAATCAGTGAAACGTGATTGAAATGTAAGTGAAATGTGAGCGAAATGTGATTGAAATCTAAGTGAAACTTGAGTGAAATGTGAGAGAAATGTGAGTGAAATATGAGTGAAATGTATGTGAAATGTGAAATAACTTATATGGGTGAAATGTGAGTGAAATATGAGTGAACTGTGATGGAAATTTGAATGGAATGTGATTAAAATGTTAATGACTAACAAGTGAAATGTGAGCAAATCTATCTTTGAAATATGAGCGAATTGTGTTAAATAAGAAATGAGTGAAATGTGAATGAAAGCCAAGTGAAATTTAAGTAAAATGTGAGTGAAATGTGAGTGAAATTTGTGAAATATTAAATGAGTAAAATGTGAGTGAAATGAGTGTAATTTGAGTGAAATGTGAGGGAAATGTGATTGAAATGTGTATAAAATCGGTGAAATGTGAAATGAGTGAAATGTAAGAGAAATGTGAAACAAATGTGAGAGAAATGTGCGATAAATGTGAGGGAAATGGCATTGTAATGTGAGAGAAATGTGAAAAAAAGAAATGTAAGTAAAAATATTCGTGAAATATGTGAAATGTTAAATGGATTAAATGTGAGTGAAGTGTGAGTGTTATGTGATTGAAATGTGACGGAAATGTCACTGAAATGTGAGCGAAATGTAAAATGAGTAAACCGTGAAAAAGGTTAGAGAAATTTTAGTGAAATATGAATTAAATGTGAGTAAAGTCTAAAATGGGTGAAGTGTGAAATGACTGAGATAATATTGAAATGAGTAAAATGTGAATGAAACGTGAGTGAAATGCAAAATGGGTGAAATTTGTAATGAGTGAGATGTAAGTGACATATAAAATGAGTGAAGTGAAATATTAGTGAAATGTGAGCGAAATGTGAAATGAGTGAAATGTGATTGAAATGTATATGAAATTTAGGGTAAGTGTGAGCGAAATGTGAGTGAAATGTGAGATAAATGTGAGATAAATGTGAGTGAACTGTGAGAAAAATATGAATAAATTGTGGGCGAAATGTTGATTGAGTGAAATGTGTGAAATGTGAAATGAGTAAAATGAATGAAATGTGAGTAAAATGTTTGTGAAATGTGATTGAAATATGAGTTAAATGTGAGTAAAATATAAAAGTGAGTAAAATGTGCGGAACATTAGTGAAATGTGAGTGATATGAGAGGGACATAAGTGAAACATGAAATAAATAAAATGTGCGTTAAATGTGAGTGAAAGTTGTAAAATGTTAAATGAGTAAAATGTGGGTGAAATGAGTGTAATGTGAGTGAAATGTGAGTGAAATTTGTAAAATGTTAAATGAGTAAAATGTGGGTGAAATGAGTGTAATGTGAGTGAAATTTGTAAAATATTAAGTTAGTGAAATGAGTGTAATGTGAATAAAATGTGAGTGAAATATGAGTGAAATGTAAGTTAAATATGATTGAAATGAGAGATAAATGTGAAATAAATGTGAGGGAAATGGTATTGCAATGTGAGAGAAATGTGGATTAAATTTGAGTAAAATATTCGTGAAATATGTGAAATGTGAAATGGATTACATGTGAGTGAAATGTTAGTGATATGTGATTGAAATATCACTGAAAAGGGAGCGAAATGTGAAATGAGTGAAATGAGTGAAAAGTTAGAGAAATGTATGTGAAATACGAATTAAATGTGAGTAAAATCTATAATGTGAGAAATTTGATATGAGTGAGATGTTAGAGAAATCTGAGTGAAATCTGAATAAAATTAGAGTGAAATGAGTGAAATGTGACTGAAACGTGAGTGAAATGTGAAAAGAGTGAGATGTGAGTGAAATATGAGTGACATGTGAAATCAGTGAAACGTGATTGAAATGTAAGTGAAATGTGAGCGAAATGTGAGTGGAATCTAAGTGAAATTTGAGTGAAATGTGAGTGAAATTTGTGAAATATTAAATGAGCAAAATGCTAGTGAAATGAGTGTAATTTGAGTGAAATGTGAGTGAAATGTGATTGAAATGTGTAAAAAATAAGTTAAATGTGAAATGAGTGAAATGTAGGAGAAATGTGAAACAAATGTGAGAGAAATATTAGATAAATGTGAGGGAAATGGCATTGTAATGTGAAAGAAATGTGATAAAAAGAAATTTGAGTAAAAATATTCGTGAAATATGTGAAATGTTAAATGGATTACATGTGAGTGAAGTGTGAGTGTTATGTGATTGAAGTGTGACGGAAATATTACTGAAATGTGAGCGAAATGTGAAATGAGTAAACCGTGAAAAAGGTTAGAGAAATTTTAGTGAAATATGAATGAAATGTGAGTAAAGTCTAAAATGGGTGAAATGTGAAATGACTGAGATAATATTGAAATGAGTAAAATGTGAATGAAACGTGAGTGAAATGCAAAATGGGTGAAATTTGAAATGAGTGAGATGTAAGTGACATGTAAAATGAGTGAAGTGAAATATTAGTGAAATGTGAGCGAAATGTGAAATGAGTGAAATGTGAGCGAAATGTGAAATGAGTGAAATGTGATTGAAATGTATGTGAAATTTAGGGTAAGTGTGAGCGAAATGTGAGTGAAATATGAGGTAAATGTGAGTTAAATGTAAGTGAAATGTGAGTGAAATGTGAGATACATTTGAGTTAAATTTAAGCGAAGTGTGAGTGAAATTTGAGTGAAATATGAGTTAAATATGAGTTAAATATAAGTCAATTGTTAAATGCGTTATATGGGTGGAATGTGAGTGAAATGTGGGTGACATGTAAAACGAGTGAAGTGACTGAAATGTGAGTGCAAATTAAGTGAAATGTGGGGGAAATGTGAGATAAATATAAGTTAAATGTGAGATAATGAGATATAAATGTGAGTGAAATGTGAGAAAAATATGAGTAAAGTCTGGGCGAAATGTTGATTGAATAAATTGAGTAAAATGTGAAATGAGTAAAATGAATGAAATGTGAGTAAAATGTTTGTGAAATGTGATTGAAATATGAGTTAAATGTGAGTAAAATATATAAGTGAGTAAAATGTGCGGAATATTACTGAAATGTGAGTGATATGAAAGGGACATATGTGAAATATAAAATAAATGAAATGTGTGTTAAATGTGAGTGAAAGGTGTAAAATATTAAATGAGTAAAATGTGGGTGAAATGAATGTAATGTGAGTGAAATGTGAGTGAAATATCAAATCAGTAAAATGTGAGTGAAATGAGGGTAATGTGAGTGAAATGTGAGTGATATGTAAGTAAAATGTGAGTGAAATGTGATTGAAATGTGAGCAAAATCAGTGAAATGTGAAATGTGAGAGAAATGTGAGTGAAATTTGTAAAATGTTAAATGAGTAAAATGTGGGTGAAATGAGTGTAATGTGAGTGAAATTTGTAAAATATTAAGTTAGTGAAATGAGTGTAATGTGAATAAAATGTGAGTGAAATTTGAGTGAAATGTGAGTGAAATTTGTGAAATATTAAATGAGCAAAATGCTAGTGAAATGAGTGTAATTTGAGTGAAATGTGAGTGAAATGTGATTGAAATGTGTAAAAAATAAGTTTAATGTGAAATGAGTGAAATGTAGGAGAAATGTGAAACAAATGTGAGAGAAATATTAGATAAATGTGAGGGAAATGGCATTGTAATGTGAAAGAAATGTGATAAAAAGAAATTTGAGTAAAAATATTCGTGAAATATGTGAAATGTTAAGTGGATTACATGTGAGTGAAGTGTGAGTGTTTTGTGATTGAAGTGTGACGGAAATATTACTGAAATGTGAGTGACATTTAAAACGAGTGAAGTGACTGAAATGTGAGTGAAAATTAAGTAAAATGTGGGGGAAATGTGAGATAAATTTGAGTGAAATGTGAGAAAAATATGAGTAAAGTGTAGGCGAAATGTTGATTGAGTAAAATGAGTCAAATGTGAAATGAGTAAAATGAATGAAATGTGAGTAAAATGTTTGTGAAATGTGATTGAAATATGAGTTAAATGTGAGTAAAATGTGCGGAATATTACTGAAATGTGAGTGATATGAAAGGGACATATGTGAAACATCAAATAAATGAAATGTGTGTTAAATGTGAGTGAAAGGTGTAAAGTATTAAATGAGTGAAATTTGTAAAATATTAAGTTAGTGAAATGAGTGTAATGTGAATGAAATGTGAGTGAAATATGAGTGAAATGTAAGTTAAATGTGATTGAAATGTTAGAAAAATGTGAGGTAAATTTGAGGGAAATGGTATTGCAATGTGAGAGAAATGTGAAATAAATTTGAGTAAAATATTCGTGAAATATGTTAAATGTGAAATGCATTAAATGTGAGTGAAATGTTAGTGATATGTGATTGAAATATCACTAAAAAATGTGAGCGAAATGTGAAATGAGTGATATGAGTGAAAAGTTAGAGAAATGTGAGTGAAATATGAATGAAATTTGTAAAATATTAGGTTAGTGAAATGAGTGTAATGTGAATGAAATATGAGTGAAATATGAGATAAAAATTGAGTTAAATGTGAGATAATGAGAGATAAATGTGAGTGAAATTTGAGAAAAATATGAGTAAAGTGTTGGCGAAATGTTGATTGAAGAAAATGAGTAAAATTATTGAAATGTGAGTAAAATGTTTGTGAAATGTCATTGAAATATGAGTTAAATGTGAGTAAAATATAAAAGTGAGTAAACTGTGCGGAATATTACTGAAATGTGAGTGATATGAAAGGGACACATGTGAAACATGAAATAAATGAAATGTGTGTTAAATGTGAGTGAAAGGTGTAAAATATTAAATGAGTAAAATGTGGGTGAAATGAGTGTAATGTGAGTGAAATGTGAGTGAAATTTGTAAAATAATAAATGAGTAAAATGTGGGTGAAATGAGTGTAATGTGAATGAAATGTGAGTGAAATATGAGTGAAATGTAAGTTAAATGTGATTGAAATGTTAGAAAAATGTGAGGTAAATTTGAGGGAAATGGTATTGTAATGTAAGAGAAATGTTAAAGAAATTTGAGTAAAATATTCGTGAAATATGTGAAATGTGAAATGGATTAAATGTGAGTAAAATTTTAGTGATATGTGATTGAAATATGACGGAAATATTACTGAAATGTGAGCGAAATGAGAATTGAGTGAAATGAGTAATATGAGTAAAATCTGAAATTGTTAAAATGTGAAATGAGTGAGATTTTAGTGAAATGAGAAAAATGTGAATTAAACGTGAGTGAAATGTGAAATGGTTGAAATTTTGAATGAGGGAGATGAGAGTGAAATGTGAGTGACATGTAAAATGAGTGAAGTGAGAGAAGTGAAATATTTGTGAAATGTGAGCGAAATGTGAAATGAGTGAAATGTGATTGAAATGTATCTGAAATTTAAGCGAAGTGTGAGTGAAATTTGAGTGAAATATGAGTTAAATGTGAGTTAAATATAAGTCAATTGTTAAATGCGTTAAATGGGTGGAATGTGAGTGAAATGTGAGTGACATGTAAAACGAGTGAAATTAGTGAAATGTGAGTGCAAATTAAGTGAAATGTGGGGGAAATGTGAGATAAATGTGAGTGAAATGTGAGAAAAATATGAGTAAAGTGTAGGCGAAATGTTGATTGAGTAAAATGAGTCAAATGTGAAATGAGTAAAATGAATGAAATGTGAGTAAAGTGTTTGTGAAATGTGATTGAAATATGAGTTAAATGTGAGTAAAATGTGCGGAATATTACTGAAATGTGAGTGATATGAAAGGGACATATGTGAAACATCAAATAAATGAAATGTGTGTTAAATGTGAGTGAAAGGTGTAAAGTATTAAATGAGTGAAATTTGTAAAATATTAAGTTAGTGAAATGAGTGTAATGTGAATGAAATGTGAGTAAAATATCAGTGAAATGTAAGTTAAATGTGATTGAAATGTTAGAAAAACGTGAGGTAAATGTGAGGGAAATGGTATTGCAATGTGAGAGAAATGTGAAATAAATTTGAGTAAAATATTCGTGAAATATGTGAAATGTGAAATGGATTAAATGTGAGTGAAATGTTAGTGATATGTGATTGAAATATCACTGAAATGTGAGCGAAATGTGAAATGAGTGATATGAGTGAAAAGTTAGATTAATGTGAGTGAAATATGAACGAAATTTGTAAAATATTAAGTTAGTGAAATGAGTGTAATGTGAATGAAATATGAGTGAAATATAAGTGAAATGTAAGTTAAATGTGATTGAAATGTGAGATAAATGTGAGATAAAAATTGAGTTAAATGTGAGATAATGAGAGATAAATGTGAGTGAAATGTGAGAAAAATATGAGTAAAGTGTGGGCGAAATGTTGATTGAATAAAATGAGTAAAATGTGAAATGAGTAAAATGAATGAAATGTGAGTAAAATGTTTGTGAAATGTGATTGAAATATGAGTTAAATGTGAGTGAAATATAAAAGTGAGTAAAATGTGCGGATTGTTGCTGAAATGAGAGTGATATGAAAGGGACACATGTGAAACATGAAATAAATGAAATGTGTGTTAAATGTGAGTGAAAGGTGTAAAATATTAAATGAATAAAATGTGGGTGAAATGAGTGTAATGTGAGTGAAATGTGAGTGAAATTTTTAAAATAATAAATGAGTAAAATGTGGGTGAAATGAGTGTAATGTGAATGAAATGTGAGTGAAATATGAGTGAAATGTTAGTTAAATGTGATTGAAATGTGAGATAAATGTAAGATAAATGTGAGGGAAATGGTACTGCAATGTGAGAGAAATGTAAAATAAATTTGAGTAAAATATTCGTGAAATATGTGAAATGTGAAATGGATTAAATGTGAGCAAAATGTTGGTGATATGTGATTGAAATATCACTGAAATGTGAGCGAAATGTTAAATGAGTGAAATGAGTGAAAAGTTAGATTAATGTGAGTGAAATATGAACGAAATTTGTAAAATATTAAGTTAGTGAAATGAGTGTAATGTGAATGAAATATGAGTGAAATGTATGTGAAATGTGAAATAAGTTATATGGGTGAAATGTGAGTGCAATTTAAGCGAAGTGTAAATGAAATGTTGGTGAAATGTGAGTGACATGTAAAACGAGTGAATTTAGTGAAATGAGAGTGCAAATTAAGTGAAATGTGGGGGAAATGTGAGATAAATATAAGTTAAATGTGACATAATGAGAGATAAATGTGAGTGAAATGTGAGAAAAATATGAGTAAAGTGTAGGCGAAATGTTGATTGAGTAAAATGAGTCAAATGTGAAATGAGAAAAATGAATGAAATGTGAGTAAAATGTTTGTGAAATGTGATTGAAATATGAGTTAAATGTGAGTAAAATATAAAAGTGAGTAAAATGTGCGGAGTATTACTGAAATGTGAGTGATATGAAAGGGACATATGTGAAACATCAAATAAATGAAATGTGTGTTAAATGTGAGTGAAAGGTGTGAAGTATTAAATGAGTGAAAGTGGGTGAAATGAGTGTAATGTGAGTGAAATGTGAGTAAAATTTGTAAAATATTGAGTTAGTGAAATGAGTGTAATGTGAATGAAATGTGAGTGAAATATGAGTGAAATGTAAGTTAAATGTGATTGAATTGTTAGATAAATGTGAGATAAATGTGAGGTAAATGGTATTGCAATGTAAGAGAAATGTGAAATAAATTTGAGTAAAATATTCGTGAAATATGTTAAATGTGAAATGCATTAAATGTGAGTGAAATGTTAGTGATATGTGATTGAAAAATCACTGAAATGTGAGCGAAATGTGAAATGAGTGATATAGTAAAAAGTTAGAGAAATATGAGTGAAATATGAATGAAATTTGTAAAATATTAAGTTAGTGAAATGAATGTAATGTGAATGAAATATGAGTGAAATATGAGTGAAATGTAGGATAAATGTGATTGAAATGTGAGATAAATGTGAGATAAAAATTGAGTAAAATGTGAGATAATGTGAGATAAATGTGAGTGAACTGTGAGAAAAATATGAGTAAAGTGTGGGCGAAATTTTGATTGAATAAAATGAGTGTAATGTGAATGAAATGTGAGTGAAATATGAGTGAAATGTAAGTTAAATGTGATTGAAATGAGAGATAAATGTGAGATAAATGTGAGGGAAATGGTATTGCAATGTGAGAGAAATGTGGATTAAATTTGAGTAAAATATTCGTGAAATATGTGAAATGTGAATTGGATAAAATGTGAGTGAAATGTTAGTGATATGTGATTGAAATAACACTGAAAAGGGAGCGAAATGTGAAATGAGTGAAATGAGTGAAAAGTTAGAGAAATGTGAGTGAAATTAGAATTAAATGTGAGTAAAATCTATAATGTGAGAAATTTGATATGAGTGAGATGTTACAGAAATCTGAGTGAAATCTGAATGAAATGAGAGTGAAATGAGTGAAATGTGACTGAAACGTGAGTGAAATGTGAAAAGAGTGAGATGTGCGTGAAATGTGAGCGTCATGTGAAATCAGTGAAACTTGATGAAATGTAAGTGAAATGTAAGCGAAATGTGAGTGAAATCTAAGTGAAACTTGAGTGAAATGTGAGAGAAATGTGAGTGAAATATGAGTGAAATGTATGTGAAATGTGAAATAAGTTATATGGGTGAAATGTGAGTGCAATTTAAGCGAAGTGTAAAGAAATGTTGGTGAAATGTGAGTGAAATATGAGTGAACTGTGATGGAAATTTGAATGGAATGTGAGTGAAATGTGAGCAAAATGTATAAAATATGAAATGAGTGAAATGTGAATGAAATTTGAGTTAAATTTGATTGAAATGTGAGTAGATTACTCATTACTCATCTATCTTTGAAATATGAGCGAATTGTGTTAAATAAGAAATGAGTGAAATGTGAATGAAAACCAAGTGAAATTTAAGTGAAATTTGAGTGAAATCTGAGTGAAATGTGATTGAAATTTGTGAAATATTAAATGAGTAAAATGTGAGTGAAATGAGTGTAATTTGAGTGAAATGTAAGAGAAATGTGAAACAAATGTGAGAGAAATGTGCGATTAATTTGAGTGAAATGGCATTGTAATGTGAGAGAAATGTGAAAAAAAGAAATTTGAGTAAAAATATTCGTGAAATATGTGAAATGTTAAATGGATTAAATGTGAGTGAAGTGTGAATGTTATGTGATTGAAATGTGACGGAAATATTACTGAAATGTGAGCGAAATG
This sequence comes from Ascidiella aspersa, assembly GCF_963924565.1. Taxonomy (NCBI): domain Eukaryota; kingdom Metazoa; phylum Chordata; class Ascidiacea; order Phlebobranchia; family Ascidiidae; genus Ascidiella; species Ascidiella aspersa. The sequence continues at coordinate 23,175,725 of NC_139450.1, read as the reverse complement.
TGACATGAGTAAACCGTGTAAAAGGTTAAAGAAATTTTAGTGAAATATGAATGAAATGTGAGTAAAGTCTAAAATGGGTGAAATGTGAAATGACTGAGATAATATTGAAATGAGTAAAATGTGAATGAAACGTGAGTGAAATGCAAAATGGGTGAAATTTGTAATGAGTGAGATGTAAGTGACATGTGAAATGAGTGAAGTGAAATATTAGTGAAATATTAGCGAAATGTGAAATTAGTGAAATGTAATTGAAATGTATGTGATATTTAGGGTAAGTGTGAGCGAAATGTGAGTGAAATGTGAGATAAATGTGAGTTAAATGTAAGTGAAATGTGAGAAAAATGTGAGTGAAGTGTGCGCGAAATGTTGATTGAGTAAAACGAGTAAAATGCGAAATGAGTGAAATGAATCAAATGTGAGTAAAATGTGAGTGAAATGTGATTGAAATAAGAGTGAAAAATGTGTAAAATATAAAAGTGAGTGAAATGTGCGGAACATTAGGGAAATGTGAGTGATATGAGAGGGACATATGTGAAACATGAAGTAAATGAAATGTGCGTTAAATGTGAGTGAAAGGTGTAAAATATTAAATGAGTAAAATGTGGGTGAAATGAGTGTAATGTGAGTAAAATGTGAGTGAAATTTGGAAAAAATTAAATGTGAAATCAATCTGAAATTTAAGCGAAGTGTGAGTGAAATTTGAGTGAAATATGAGTTAAATGTGAGTTAAATATAAATCAATTGTTAAATGCATTAAATGGGTGGAATGTGAGTGAAATGTGAGAGACATGTAAAACGAGTGAAGTTAGTGAAATGTGAGTGCAAATTAAGTGAAATGTGGGGGAAATGTGAGATAAATGTGAGTGAAATGTGAGAAAAATATGAGTAAAGTGTAGGCGAAATGTTGATTGAGTAAAATGAGTCAAATGTGAAATGAGTAAAATGAATGAAATGTGAGTAAAATGTTTGTGAAATGTGATTGAAATATGAGTTAAATGTGAGTAAAATGTGCGGAATATTACTGAAATGTGAGTGATATGAAAGGGACATATGTGAAACATCAAATAAATGAAATGTGTGTTAAATGTGAGTGAAAGGTGTAAAGTATTAAATGAGTGAAATTTGTAAAATATTAAGTTAGTGAAATGAGTGTAATGTGAATGAAATGTGAGTAAAATATGAGTGAAATGTAAGTTAAATGTGATTGAAATATTAGAAAAACGTGAGGTAAATGTGAGGGAAATGGTATTGCAATGTGAGAGAAATGTGAAATAAATTTGAGTAAAATATTCGTGAAATATGTGAAATGTGAAATGGATTAAATGTGAGTGAAATGTTAGTGATATGTGATTGAAATATCACTGAAATGTGAGCGAAATGTGAAATGAGTGATATGAGTGAAAAGTTAGATTAATGTGAGTGAAATATGAACGAAATTTGTAAAATATTAAGTTAGTGAAATGAGTGTAATGTGAATGAAATATGAGTGAAATATAAGTGAAATGTAAGTTAAATGTGATTGAAATGTGAGATAAATGTGAGATAAAAATTGAGTTAAATGTGAGATAATGAGAGATAAATGTGAGTGAAATGTGAGAAAAATATGAGTAAAGTGTGGGCGAAATGTTGATTGAATAAAATGAGTAAAATGTGAAATGAGTAAAATGAATGAAATGTGAGTAAAATGTTTGTGAAATGTGATTGAAATATGAGTTAAATGTGAGTGAAATATAAAAGTGAGTAAAATGTGCGGATTGTTACTGAAATGTGAGTGATATGAAAGGGACACATGTGAAACATGAAATAAATGAAATGTGTGTTAAATGTGAGTGAAAGGTGTAAAATATTAAATGAATAAAATGTGGGTGAAATGAGTGTAATGTGAGTGAAATGTGAGTGAAATTTGTAAAATAATAAATGAGTAAAATGTGGGTGAAATGAGTGTAATGTGAATGAAATGTGAGTGAAATATGAGTGAAATGTTAGTTAAATGTGATTGAAATGTGAGATAAATGTGAGATAAATGTGAGGGAAATGGTACTGCAATGTGAGAGAAATGTAAAATAAATTTGAGTAAAATATTCGTGAAATATGTGAAATGTGAAATGGATTAAATGTGAGTGAAATGTTAGTGATATGTGATTGAAATATCACTGAAATGTGAGCGAAATGTGAAATGAGTGAAATGAGTGAAAAGTTAGAGAAATGTGAGTGAAATATGAATTAAATGTGAGTAAAATCTATAATGTGAGAAATGTGATATGAGTGAGATGCTAGAGAAATCTGAGTGAAATATGAATGAAATGAGAGTGAAATGAGTGAAATGTGACTGAAACGTGAGTGAAATGTGAAAAGAGTGAGATGTGAGTGAAATGTGAGTGACATGTGAAATCAGTGAAACGTGAGCGAAATGTGAAATGAGTGAAATGTGATTGAAATTTATCAGAAATTTAAGCGAAGTGTGAGTGAAATTTGAGTTAAATATGAGTTAAATGTGAGTTAAATATAAGTGAATTGTTAAATGTGTTAAATGGGTGGAATGTTAGTGAAATGTGAGTGACATGTAAAACGAGTGAAGTGACTGAAATGTGAGTGCAAATTAAGTAAAATGTGGGGGAAATGTGAGATATTGAGAGATAAATGTGAGTGAACTGTGAGAAAAATATGAGTAAATTGTGGGCGAAATGTTGATTGAGTGAAATGAGTAAAATGTGAAATGAGTAAAATGAATGAAATGTGAGTAAAATGTTTGTGAAATGTGATTGAAATATGAGTTAAATGTGAGTAAAATATAAAAGTGAGTAAAATGTGCGGAACATTAGTGAAATGTGAGTGATATGAGAGGGACATATGTTACACATGAAATAAATGAAATGTGCGTTAAATGTGAGTGAAAGGTGTAAAATATTAAATGAGTAAAATGTGGGTTAAATGAGTGTACTGTGAGTGAAATGTGACTGAAATTTGGAAAATATTAAATGCGTAAAATGTGGGTGAAATGAGTGTAATGTGAGTGAAATTTGTAAAATATTAAGTTAGTGAAATGAGTGTAATGTGAACAAAATGTGAGTGAAATATGAGTGAAATGTAAGTTAAATGTGATTGAAATGAGAGATAAATGTAAGGGAAATGGTATTGCAATGTGAGAGAAATGTGGATTAAATTTGAGTACAATATTCGTGAAATATGTGAAATGTGAAATGGATTAAATGTGAGTGAAATGTTAGTGATATGTGATTGAAATATCACTGAAAAGGGAGCGAAATGTGAAATGAGTGAAATGAGTGAAAAGTTAGAGAAATGTGAGTGAAATATGAATTAAATGTGAGTAAAATCTATAATGTGAGAAATTTGATATGAGTGAGATGTTAGAGAAATCTGAGTGAAATCGGAATGAAATGAGAGTGAAATGAGTGAAATGTGACTGAAACGTGAGTGAAATGTGAAAAGAGTGAGATGTGAGTGAAATGTGAGTGACATGTGAAATCAGTGAAACGTGATTGAAATGTAAGTGAAATGTGAGCGAAATGTGATTGAAATCTAAGTGAAACTTGAGTGAAATGTGAGAGAAATGTGAGTGAAATATGAGTGAAATGTATGTGAAATGTGAAATAAGTTATATGGGTGAAATGTGAGTGAAATATGAGTGAACTGTGATGGAAATTTGAATGGAATGTGATTAAAATGTTAGTGACTAACAAGTGAAATGTGAGCAAAATGTATAAAATATAAAATGAGTGAAATGTGAATGAAATTTGAGTTAAATTTGATTGAAATGTGAGTAATCTATCTTTGAAATATGAGCGAATTGTGTTAAATAAGAAATGAGTGTAATGTGAATGAAAGCCAAGTGAAATTTAAGTAAAATGTGAGTGAAATGTGAGTGAAATTTGTGAAATATTAAATGAGTAAAATGTGAGTGAAATGAGTGTAATTTGAGTGAAATGTGAGTGAAATGTGATTGAAATGTGTATAAAATCGGTGAAATGTGAAATGAGTGAAATGTAAGAGAAATGTGAAACAAATGTGAGAGAAATGTGCGATAAATGTGAGGGAAATGGCATTGTAATGTGAGAGAAATGTGAAAAAAAGAAATGTAAGTAAAAATATTCGTGAAATATGTGAAATGTTAAATGGATTAAATGTGAGTGAAGTGTGAGTGTTATGTGATTGAAATGTGACGGAAATATCACTGAAATGTGAGCGAAATGTAAAATGAGTAAACCGTGAAAAAGGTTAGAGAAATTTTAGTGAAATATGAATTAAATGTGAGTAAAGTCTAAAATGGGTGAAGTGTGAAATGACTGAGATAATATTGAAATGAGTAAAATGTGAATGAAACGTGAGTGAAATGCAAAATGGGTGAAATTTGTAATGAGTGAGATGTAAGTGACATATAAAATGAGTGAAGTGAAATATTAGTGAAATGTGAGCGAAATGTGAAATGAGTGAAATGTGATTGAAATGTATATGAAATTTAGGGTAAGTGTGAGCGAAATGTGAGTGAAATGTGAGATAAATGTGAGATAAATGTGAGTGAACTGTGAGAAAAATATGAGTAAATTGTGGGCGAAATGTTGATTGAGTGAAATGTGTAAAATGTGAAATGAGTAAAATGAATGAAATGTGAGTAAAATGTTTGTGAAATGTGATTAAAATATGAGTTAAATGTGAGTAAAATATAAAAGTGAGTAAAATGTGCGGAACATTAGTGAAATGTGAGTGATATGAGAGGGACATAAGTGAAACATGAAATAAATAAAATGTGCGTTAAATGTGAGTGAAAGTTGTAAAATGTTAAATGAGTAAAATGTGGGTGAAATGAGTGTAATGTGAGTGAAATGTGAGTGAAATTTGTAAAATGTTAAATGAGTAAAATGTGGGTGAAATGAGTGTAATGTGAGTGAAATTTGTAAAATATTAAGTTAGTGAAATGAGTGTAATGTGAATAAAATGTGAGTGAAATATGAGTGAAATGTAAGTTAAATGTGATTGAAATGAGAGATAAATGTGAAATAAATGTGAGGGAAATGGTATTGCAATGTGAGAGAAATGTGGATTAAATTTGAGTAAAATATTCGTGAAATATGTGAAATGTGAAATGGATTACATGTGAGTGAAATGTTAGTGATATGTGATTGAAATATCACTGAAAAGGGAGCGAAATGTGAAATGAGTGAAATGAGTGAAAAGTTAGAGAAATGTATGTGAAATACGAATTAAATGTGAGTAAAATCTATAATGTGAGAAATGTGATATGAGTGAGATGTTAGAGAAATCTGAGTGAAATCTGAATAAAATTAGAGTGAAATGAGTGAAATGTGACTGAAACGTGAGTGAAATGTGAAAAGAGTGAGATGTGAGTGAAATATGAGTGACATGTGAAATCAGTGAAACGTGATTGAAATGTAAGTGAAATGTGAGCGAAATGTGAGTGAAATCTAAGTGAAATTTGAGTGAAATGTGAGTGAAATTTGTGAAATATTAAATGAGCAAAATGCTAGTGAAATGAGTGTAATTTGAGTGAAATGTGAGTGAAATGTGATTGAAATGTGTAAAAAATAAGTTAAATGTGAAATGAGTGAAATGTAGGAGAAATGTGAAACAAATGTGAGAGAAATATTAGATAAATGTGAGGGAAATGGCATTGTAATGTGAAAGAAATGTGATAAAAAGAAATTTGAGTAAAAATATTCGTGAAATATGTGAAATGTTAAATGGATTACATGTGAGTGAAGTGTGAGTGTTATGTGATTGAAGTGTGACGGAAATATTACTGAAATGTGAGCGAAATGTGAAATGAGTAAACCGTGAAAAAGGTTAGAGAAATTTTAGTGAAATATGAATGAAATGTGAGTAAAGTCTAAAATGGGTGAAATGTGAAATGACTGAGATAATATTGAAATGAGTAAAATGTGAATGAAACGTGAGTGAAACGCAAAATGGGTGAAATTTGTAATGAGTGAGATGTAAGTGACATGTAAAATGAGTGAAGTGAAATATTAGTGAAATGTGAGCGAAATGTGAAATGAGTGAAATGTGATTGAAATGTATGTGAAATTTAGGGTAAGTGTGAGCGAAATGTGAGTGAAATGTGAGGTAAATGTGAGTTGAATGTAAGTGAAATTTGAGTGAAATGTGAGATAAATTTGAGTTAAATTAAGCGAAGTGTGAGTGAAATTTGAGTGAAATATGAGTTAAATATGAGTTAAGTATAAGTCAATTGTTAAATGCGTTATATGGGTGGAATGTGAGTGAAATGTGAGTGACATGTAAAACGAGTGAAGTTAGTGAAATGTGAGTGCAAATTAAGTGAAATGTGGGGGAAATGTGAGATAAATATAAGTTAAATGTGAGATAATGAGAGATAAATGTGAGTGAAATGTGAGAAAAACATGAGTAAAGTCTGGGCGAAATGTTGATTGAATAAATTGAGTAAAATGAATGAAATGTGAGTAAAATGTTTGTGAAATGTGATTGAAATATGAGTTAAATGTGAGTAAAATATATAAGTGAGTAAAATGTGCGGAATATTACTGAAATGTGAGTGATATGAAAGGGACATATGTGAAATATAAAATAAATGAAATGTGTGTTAAATGTGAGTGAAAGGTGTAAAATATTAAATGAGTAGAATGTGGGTGAAATGAGTGTAATGTGAGTGAAATGTGAGTGAAATGTGAGTGAAATTTGTAAAATAAAAATGAGTAAAATGTGGGTGAAATGAGTGTAATGTGAATGAAATGTGAGTGAAATATGAGAGAAATGTAAGTTAAATGTGATTGAAATGTGAGATAAATGTGAGATAAATGTGAGGGAAATGGTATTGCAATGTGAGTGAAATATGAATTAAATGTGAGTAAAATCTATAATGTGAGAAATTTGATATGAGTAAGATGTTAGAGAAATCTGAGTGAAATCTGAATGAAATGAGAGTGAAGTGAGTGAAATGTAACAGAAACGTGACTGAAATGTGAAAAGAGTGAGATGTGAGTGAAATGTGAGTGACATGTGAAATCAGTGAAACGTGATTGAAATGTAAGTGGAATGTGAGCAAAATGTGAGTGAAATCTAAGTTAAACTTGAGTGAAATGTGACAGAAATGTGAGTGAAATATGAGTGAAATGTATGTGAAATGTGAAATAAGTTATATGGGTGAAATGTGAGTGCAATTTAAGCGAAGTGTAAATGAAATGTTGGTGAAATGTGAGTGAATAATGAGTGAACTGTGATGGAAATTTGAATGGAATGTGATTGAAATGTTAGTGACTAATGTGAAATGTGAGCAAAATGTATAAAATATGAAATGAGTGAAATGTTAATGAAATTTGAGTTAAATTTGATTGAAATGTGAGTAATCTATCTTTGAAATATGAGCAAATTGTGATAAATAAGAAATGAGTGAAATGTGAATGAAAGCCAAGTGAAATTTATGTGAAATGTTAGTGAAATGTGAGTGAAATGTGACGGAAATATTACTGAAATGTGAGCGAAATGTGAAATGAGTAAACGGTGAAAAAGGTTAGAGAAATTTTAGTGAAATATGAATGAAATGTGAAATGACTGAGATAATATTGAAATGAGTAAAATGTGAATGAAACGTGAGTGAAATGCAAAATGGGTGAAATTTGTAATGAGTGAGATGTGAGTGACATGTAAAATGAGTGAAGTGAAATATAAGTGAAATGTGAACGAAATGTGAAATGAGTGAAATGTGATTGAAATGTATGTGAAATTTAAGGTAAGTGTGAGCGAAATATGAGTGAAATGTGAGCGAAATGTGAGTGAAATCTAAGTGAAATGTGAGAAAAATGTGAGTGAAGTTTGCGCGAAATGTTGATTGAGTAAAACGAGTAAAATGTGAAATGAGTAAAATGAATCAAATGTGAGAAAATGTGAGTGAAATTTGATTGAGTAAAACGAGTAAAATATAAAAGTGAGTAAAATGTGCGGAATATTAGTAAAATATGAGTGATATGAGAGTGAAATATGTGAAACATGAAATAAATAAAATGTGTACTAAATGTGAGTGAAAGGTGTAAAATATTAAATGAGTAAAATGTGGGTGAAATGAATGTAATGTGAGTGAAATGTGAGTGAAATATCAAATCAGTAAAATGTGAGTGAAATGAGGGTAATGTGAGTGAAATGTGAGTGATATGTAAGTAAAATGTGAGTGAAATGTGATGGAAATGTGAGCAAAATCAGAGAAATGTGAAATGTGAGAGAAATGTGATATAAATGTGAGGGAAATGGTATTGTAATGTGAGAGAAATGTTAAAGAAATTTGAGTAAAATATTCGTGAAATATGTGAAATGTGAAATGGATTAAATGTGAGTGAAATGTGAGTTATATGTGATCGAAATATGACGGAAATATTACTGAAATGTGAGCGAAATGAGAATTCAGTGAAATGATTAAAATGTGTGAAATGTTAGAGAAATTTAAGTGAAATATGAATAAAATGTGAGTAAAATCTGAAAAGGTTAAAATTTGAAATGAGTGAGATTTTAGTGAAATGAGAAAAATGTGAATTAAACGTGAGTTAAATGTGAAATGGGTGAAATTTGGAATGAGGGAGATGTCAGTGAAATATGAGTGACATGTAAAATGAGTGAAATGAGAGAAGTGAAATATTAGTGAAATGTGAGCGAAATGTGAAATGAGTGAAATGTGATTGAAATGCATCTGAAATTTAAGCGAAGTGTGAGTGAAATTTGAGTGAAATATGAGTTAGATGTGAGTTAAATATAAGTGAATTGTTAAATGTGTTAAATGGGTGGAATGTTAGTGAAATGTGAGTGACATTTAAAACGAGTGAAGTGACTGAAATGTGAGTGCAAATTAAGTAAAATGTGGGGGAAATGTGAGATAGTTATGACTTAAATGTGAGATATTGAGAGATGAATGTGAGTGAAATGTGAGAAAAATATGAGTAAATTGTGGGTGAAATGCTGATTGAGTGAAATGAGTAAAATGTGAAATGAGTAAAATGAATGAAATGTGAGTAAAATGCTTGTGAAATGTCATTGAAATATGAGTTAAATGTGAGTAAAATATAAAAGTGAGTAAAATTTGCGGAATATTAGTGAAATGTGAGTGATATGACAGGGACATATGTGAAACATGAAATAAATGAAATGTGCGTTAAGTGTGAGTGAAAGGTGTAAAATATTAAATGAGTAAAATGTGGGTAAATGAGTGTAATGTGAGTAAAATGTCAGTGAAATTTGTAAAATATTAAGTTAGAGAAATGAGTGTAACGTGAATGAAATGTGAGTGAAATATGAGTGAAATGTAAGTGAAATGTGATTGAAATGTGAGATAAATGTGAGGGAAATGTGAGTGAAATGTGAGATAAATGTGTGTTAAATGTAAGTGAAATGTGAGAAAAATGTTGATTGAGTAAAACGAGTAAAATGTGATATGAGTGAAATGAATCAAATCTGAGTAAAATGTGAGTGAAATGTGATTGAAATCAGAGCGAAAAATGTGTAAAATATAAAAGTGAATAAAATGTGCGGAATAGTAATGAAATGTGAGTGATATAAGAGTGAAATATGTGAAATATGAAATAAATAAAATGTGTGCTAAATGTGAGTGAAAGGTGTAAAATATTAAATGAGTAAAATGTGGGTGAAATGAGTGTAATGTGAGTGAAATGTGAGTGAAATATCAAATGAGTAAAATGTGAGTGAAATGAGGGTAATGGGAGTGAAATGTGAGTGATATGTGAGTAAAATGTGAGTGAAATGTGATTGAAATTTGAGCTAAATCAGTGAAATGTGAAATGAGTGAAATGTGAGAGAAATGTGAGAGAAATGTGATATAAATGTGATATAAATGTGATATAAATGTGATATAAATGTGACGGAAATGGTATTGTAATGTAAGAGAAATGTTAAAGAAATTTGAGTAAAATATTCGTGAAATATGTGAAATGTGAAATGGATTAAATGTGAGTGAAATGTGAGTCATATGTGATTGAAATATGACGGAAATATTTCTGAAATGTGAGCGAAATGAGAATTGAGTTAAATGAGTAAAATGTGTGAAATGTTAGAGAAATTTTAGTGAAATATGAATGAAATGTGAGTAAAATCTGAAATTGTTAAAATGTGAAATGAGTAAGATTTTAGTGAAATGAGAAAAATGTGAATTAAACGTGAGTGAAATGTGAAATAGGTGAAATTTGGAATGAATGAGATGTGAGTGAAATATGAGTGACATGTAAAATGTGTGAAATGAGAAAAGTGAAATATTAGTGAAATGTGAGCGAAATGTGAAATGAGTGAAATGTGATTGAAATGTATCTGAAATTTAAGCGAAGTGTGAGTTAAATTTGAGTGAAATATGAGTTAAATGTGAGTTAAATATAAGTGAATTGTTAAACGTGTGAAATGGGTGGAATGTTAGTGAAATGTGAGTGACATGTAAAACGAGTAAAGTTAGTGAAATGTGAGTGCAAATTAAGTAAAATGTGGGGGAAATGTGAGATAATTATGACTTAAATGTGAGATATTGAGAGATAAATGTGAGTGAAATGTGAGAAAAATATGAGTAAATTGTGGGCGATATGTTGATTGAGTGAAATGAGTCAAATGTGAAATGAGTAAAATGAATGAAATGTGAGTAAAATGTTTGTGAAATGTGATTGAAATATGAGTTAAATGTGAGTAAAATATAAAAGTGAATAAAATGTGCGGAATATTAGTAAAATATGAGTGATATGAGAGTGAAATATGTGAAACATGAAACAATTAGAATGTGTGCTAAATGTGAATGAAAGGTGTAAAGTATTAAATGAGTAAAATGTGGTTGAAATGAGTGTAATGTGAGTGAAATGAGTAAAATGTGTGAAATGTTAAAGAAATTTTAGTGAAATATGAATGAAATGTTAGTAAAATCTAAAATGGTTAAAATGTGAAATGAGTGAGATATTAGTGAAATGAGAAAAATGTGAATTAAACGTGAGTGAAATGTGAAATTGGTGAAATTTTGAATGAGGGAGATGAGAGTGAAATGTGAGTGACATGTAAAATGAGTGAAGTGAGAGAAGTGAAATATTTGTGAAATGTGAGCGAAATGTGAAATGAGTGAAATGTGGTTGAAGTGTTTGTGAAATTTAAGCGAAGTTTGAGTGAAATTTGAGTGAAATATGAGTTAAATGTGAGTTAAATATAAGTCAATTGTTAAATGCGTTAAATGGGGGGAATGTGAGTGACAAGTAAAACGAGTGAAGTTAGTGAAATGTGAGTGCAAATTAAGTGAAATGTGGGGGAAATGTGAGATAAATATAAGTTAAATGTGAGATAATGAGAGATAAATGTGAGTGAAATGTGAAAAAAATATGAGTAAAGTTTAGGCGAAATGTTGATTGAGTAAAATGAGTCAAATGTGAAACGAGTAAAATGAATAAAATGTGAGTAAAATGTTTGTGAAATGTGATTGAAATATGAGTAAAATGTGAGTAACACATAAAAGTGAGTAAAATGTGCGGAATATTACTGAAATGTGAGTGATATGAAAGGGACAAATGTGAAACATCAAATAAATGAAATGTGTGTTAAATGTGAGTGAAAGGTGTAAAATATTAAATGAGTGAAATGTGGGTGAAATGAGTGTAATGTGAGTGAAATGTGAGTGAAATTTGTAAAATATTAAGTCAGGGAAATGAGTGTAATGTGAATGAAATGTGAGTGAAATATGAGTGAAATGTAAGTTAAATGTGATTGAAATGTTAGAAAAATGTGAGGGAAATGTGAGGGAAATGGTATTGCAATGTGAGAGAAATGTGAAATAAATTTGCATAAAATATTCGTGAAATATGTTAAATGTGAAATGCATTAAATGTGAGTGAAATGTTAGTGATATGTGATTGAAATATCACTGAAATTTGAGCGAAATGTGAAATGAGTGATATGAGTGAAAAGAAAGAGAAATGTGAGTGAAATATGAATGAAATTTGTAAAATATTAAGTTAGTGAAATGAGTGTAATGTGAATGAAATATAAGTGAAATATGAGTGAAATGTAAGTTAAATGTGATTGAAATGTGAGATAAATGTGAGATAAATATGAGTTAAATGTGAGATAATGAGAGATAAATGTGAGTGAAATGTGTGAAAAATATGAGTAAAGTGTGGGCGAAATGTTGATTGAATAAAATGAGTAAAATGTGAAATGAGTAAAATGAATGAAATGTGAGTAAAATGTTTGTGAAATGTGATTGAAATATGAGTTAAATGTGAGTAAAATATAAAAGTGAGTAAAATGTGCGGAATATTACTGAAATGTGAGTGATATGAAAGGGATATATGTGAAACATGAAATAAGTGAAATGTGTGTTAAATGTGAGTGAAAGATGTAAAATATTAAATGAGTAAAATGTGGGTGAAATGAGTGTAATGTGAGTGAAATGTGAGTGAAATATCAAATGAGTAAAATGTGAGTGAAATGAGGGTAATGTGATTGAAATGTGAGTGATATGTGAATAAAATGTGAGTGAAATGTGATTGAAATGTGAGCAAAATCAGTGAAATGTGAAATGTGAGAGAAATGTGAGGGAAATGGTATTGTAATGTGAGAGAAATGTTAAAGAAATTTGAGTAAAATATTCGTGAAATATGTGAAATGTGAAATGGATTAAATGTGAGTGAAATGTAAGTTATATGTGATTGAAATAAGACGGAAATATTACTGAAATGTGAGCGAAATTAGAATTGAGTGAAATGAGTAAAATGTGTGAAATGTTAGAGAAATTTTAGTGAAATATGAATGAAATGTGAGTAAAATCTGAAATGGTTAAAATGTGAAATGAGTGAGATTTTAGTAAAATGAGAAAAATGTGAATTAAACGTGAGTGAAATGTGAAATGGGTGAAATTTGGAATGAGGGAGATGTGAGTGAAATATGAGTGACATGTAAAATGATTGAAATGAGAGAAGTGAGATATTAGTGAAATGTGAGCGAAATTTGAAATGAGTGAAATGTGATTGAAATTTATCTGAAATTTAAGCGAAGTGTGAGTGAAATTTGAGTGAAATATGAGTTAAATGTGAGTGAAATGTGAAAACAGTGAGAGGTGAATGAAATGTGAGTGACATGTGAAATCCGTGAAACGTGATTGAAATGTAAGTGAAATGTGAGTGAAATGTGAGTGAAATGTAAAAGGAGTGAAATTAGTGAAGTGTAAGTGCAATTTAAGCGAAGTGTGAATGAAATGTTGGTGAAATGTGGGTGAAATAGGAGTGAACTGTGATGGAAATTTAAATGGAATGTGATTGAAATGTTAGTGACTAACAAGTGAAATGTGAGCAAAATGTATAAAATGTGAAATGAGTGAAATGTGAATGAAATTTGAGTTAAATTTGATTGAAATGTGAGTAATCTATCTTTGAAATATGAGCGAATTTTGTTAAAAAAAATTAGTGAAATGTGAATGAAACCCAAGTGAAATTTAAGTGAAATGTGAGTGAAATATGAGTGAAATGTGAGTGAAATTTGTGAAATATTAAATGAGTGAAATGTGAGTGATATGAGGGTAATTTGAGTGAAATGTGAGTGAAATGTGATTGAAATGTGTAAAAAATCAGTGAAATGTGAAATGAGAGAAATGTGAGAGAAATGTGAAACAAATGTGAGATAAATGTGAGACAAATGTGAGGGAAATGGCATTGTAATGTGAGAGAAATGTGAAAAAAAGAAATTTGAGTAAAAATATTCGTGAAATATGTGAAATGTTAAATGGATTAAATGTGAGTGAAGTGTGAGTGTTATGTGATTGAAATGTGACGGAAATATTACTGAAATGTGAGCGAAATGTGAAATGAGTAAACCGTGAAAAAGGTTAGAGAAATTTTAGTGAATTATGAATGAAGATTGAGTAAAGTCTAAAATGGGTGAAACGTGAAATGATTGAGATAATATTGAAATGAGTAAATGTGAATGAAACGTGAGTGAAATGCAAAATGGGTGAAATTTGTAATGAGTGAGATGTGAGTGACATGTAAAATGAGTGAAGTGAAATATTAGTGAAATGTGAGCGAAATGTGAAATGAGTGAAATGTGATTGAAATGTATGTGAAATTTTAGGTAAGTGTGAGCGAAATGTGATGGAAATTTGAATGGAATGTGATTGAAATGTTTGTCACTAATAAGTGAAATGTGAGCGAACTGTGTGAAATGTGAAATAAGTGAAATGCGAGTAAACGAGTAAAATGTGAGTAAAATCTTAATGAAATATGAGTGAAATTACTGCAAAATGTGTGTGAAATTTGATTGAAAAGTGAGGGAAACATTGGTGAAATGTAAGGCAAATGTGTGAAATGTGAAATGATTGAAATGTTAAATTATTGAAATGTGAATGAAATGTGGGTGAAATGTAAAATGGGTGAAATTAGAAATGAGTGAAATGTGAAATCAGTGAAATGTGATTGAAATGCATCTGAAATTTAAGCGAAGTTTGATGAAATTTGAGTGAAATCTGAGTTAAATGTGAGTTAAATATAAGTCAATTGTTAAATACGTTAAATGGGTGGAATGTGAGTGAAATGTGAGTGACATGTAAAACGAGTGAAATTAGTGAAATATGAGTGTAATTTAAGTGAAATGTGAGGGAAATGTGAGATAAATGTGAGTGAAGTGTGGGCGAAATGTTGATTGAGTAAAATGAGTAAAATGTGAAATGAGTAAAATGAATGAAATGTGAGTAAAATGTGAGTGAAAAGTGATTGAAATAAGAGTGAAAAATTAGTAAAATATAAAAGTGAGTAAAATGGGGGAATATTAGTGAAATGCGAGTGATATGAGAGAGAAATATGAGAAACGTGAAATGAATGAATTCTGTGTGAAATGTGAGTGAAATGTTTCGTTAAATATCTGAAATATTGAATGAGTAAAATGTGGGTGAAATGTTAGTTAAATGTGAAATGAGAAAAATGAGTGAAATTTGAATGAAATGCCAGTAAAATATGAGTAAAATGAGAGTGAAATGTGATTGAAATATGAGTGAAATATGAGCAAAAAATAAAAGTGAGTAAAATGTGCGGAATATTAGTGAAATGTGAGTGATATGAGAGTGAAATATGTGAAACATGAAATAAATAAAATGTGTGCTAAATGTGAGTGAAAGGTGTAAAATATCAAATGAGTAAAATGTGGGTGAAAGGAGTGTAATGTGAGTGAAATGTGAGTGAAATTTTTGAAATAACAAATGAGTGAAATGTGAGTGAAATAAGAGTAATATGAGTGAAATGTGAGTGAAATGTGAGTGATATGTGATGTAAAATTTGAGTGAATTGTGATTGAAATATCAGCGAAATCAGTGAAATGTGAAATAAGTGAAATTTGAGAGAAATGTGATATAAATGTGAGGGAAATGTTATTGCAATGTGTGAGAAATGTTAAAGAAATTTGAGTAAAATATTAATGAAATATTTAAAATGTGAAATGGAATAAATGTGAGTGAAATGTGAGTCATATGTGATTGAAATATGACGGAAATATTACTGAAATGTGAGCGAAATGAGAATTGAGTGAAATGAGTAAAATGTGTGAAATGTTAGAGAAATTTTAGTGAAATATGAATGAAATGTGAGTAAAATCTAAATGGTTAAAATGTGAAATGAGTGAGATATTAGTGAAATGTGAAAAATGTGAATTAAACGTGTGTAAAATGTGAAATTGGAGAAATTTGGAATGAGGGAGATGAGAGTGAAATGTGAATGATATGGAAAATGAGTGAAATGTGATTGAAATGTATGTGAAATTTAAACGAAGCGTGAGTCAATTTTTTGTGAAATATGAGTTAAATGTGAGTGACATGTAAAACGAGTGAAATTAGTGAAATGTGAGTGCAAATTAAGTGAAATGTGGGCGAAATGTGAGATAAATATGAGTTAAATGTGAGATAATGTGCGATAAATGTGAATGAAATGTGAGAAAAATATGAGTAAAGTGTGGGCGAAATGTTGACTGAGTAAAATGAGTAAAATGTGAAATGAGTAAAATGAATGATATGTGAGTAAAATGTTTGTGAAATGTGATTGAAATATGAGTTAAATGTGAGCAAAATATAAAAGTGCGTACAATGTGCAGAATATTACTGAAATGTGAGTGATATGAAAGGGACATATGTGAAACATGAAACAAATTAAATGTGTGTTAAATGTTAGTGAAAGGTGTAAAATATTAAATGAGTAAAATGTGGGTGAAATGAATGTAATGTGAGTGAAATGTGAGTGAAATTTGTAAAATATTAATTTAGTGAAATGAGTGTAGTGTGAATGAAATGCGAGTGAAATATGAGTGAAAAGTAAGTGAAATGTGATTGAAATGTGAGATAAATGTGAGATAAATGTGAGGGAAATGGTATTGCAATGTGAGAGAAATGTGAAATAAATTTGAGTAAAATAGTCGTGAACAATATGAAATGTGAAATGGATTAAATATGAGTGAAATGTTAGTGTTATGTGATTCAAATATCACTGAAATGTGAGCGAAATGTGAAATGAGTGAAATGAGTGAAAAGTAAGAGAAATGTGAGTGAAATGAGTGAAATGTGAGTAAAATCTATAATGTGAGAAATGTGAAATGAGTGAGATGTTAGAGAAGTCTGAGTGAAATATGAATGAAATGTGAGCGAAACGAGTGAAATGTGACTAAAACGTGAGTGAAATGTGAAAAGAGTGAGATGTGAGTGAAATGTGAATGACATGAGAAATCAGTGAAACGTGATTGAAATGTAAGTGAATTGAGAGCGAAATGTGAGTGAAATCTAAATGAAACTTGAGTGAAATGTGAGAGAAATGTGAGTGAAATATGAGTGAAATGTAAGTGAAATGTGAAACAAGTTATATGGCTGAAATGTGAGTAAAATATATGTGAAATGTGGTGGAAATTTGAATGGAATGTGATTGAAATGTTAGTGACTAACAAGTGAAATGTGAGCAAAATGTATAAAATGTGAAATGAGTGAAATGTGAATGAAATTTGAGTTAAATTTAAGTGAAATGTGAGTGAAATTTGGGTGAAATGTGAGTGAATTTTGTGAAATATTAAATGAGCAAAATGTGAGTTAAATGAGTGGAATTTGAGTGAAATGTGAGTGAAATATGAGCGAAAGTGAGAGAAATGTATGTGAAATGTGAAATAAGTTAAATGGGTGAAATGTGAGTGAAATATCTATGACATGTTAAAGGATTGAAATTAGTGAAATGTGAGTGCAATTTAAGCGAAGTGTGAATGAAATGTTTGTGAAATGTGAGTGAAATATGAGTAAAATAAGATGGAAATTTGAATGGAAAGTGATTGAAATGTTAGTGACTATTAAGTGAAATGTGAGCGAAATGTATAAAATGTAAAAAGATTGAAATGTGAATGAAATTGAGTTAAATTTGATTGAAATGTGAGTAATCTATCTTTGAAATATGAGCGAATTGTGTTAAATAAGAAGTGAGTGAAATGTGAATGAAAGCCAAGTGAAAATTAAGTGAAATGTGAGTGAAATATGAGTGAAATGTGAGTGAAATTTGTGAAATATTAAATGAGTAAAATGTGAATGAAATGTGCGTGAAATGTAAAATG
This sequence comes from Ascidiella aspersa, assembly GCF_963924565.1. NCBI lineage: Eukaryota > Metazoa > Chordata > Ascidiacea > Phlebobranchia > Ascidiidae > Ascidiella > Ascidiella aspersa. The sequence goes on along the minus strand of NC_139450.1, from coordinate 23,158,139 downwards.
GGTGAAATGGGAAATGAGTGAAATATGAATGAAACGTGAGTGAAATGTGAATGAAACGTGAGTGAAATGTACAATGGTTGAAATGTAAAAAGAGTGAGATGTGATTGAAATGTGAGTGACATTTTAAATGAGTGAAATATGAGTGAAATATAAGTGAAATGTGAGGGAAATGTTTGCGAAATGTGAGTGAAATCTAGGTGAAATGTGAATGAAATGTGTGCGAAATGTGAGTGAAATAAAAAAGCAAAGTGAAAGTGAAATGTGAATGAAATGTGATAGAAATTTGATCGGAATGTGATTAAAATGTTAGTGACTAATAAGAGTGAGCGAAATGTGTGAAATGTAAAATGAGTGGAATTTGAGTAAACGAGTGAAATGTGAGTAAAATGTTAGTGAAATATGAGTGAATTTGCAGTAAAATATGAGCGGAAGGTGAGTGAAATTTCATTGAAATGTGAGGGAAACATTTGTGAAATGTAAGGAAAATGTGTGAAATGTAAAATGATTGAAATATGAGTGAAATGTGAATGGAGTGTGTGTGAAATGTGAGTGAAATGAGTGAAATGTGACCGAAACGTCAGTTAAATGTAAATTGGGTAAAATGTGAAAAAGTGAGATGTGAGTGAAATGTGAGTGACATGTAAAATCAGTGAAACGTGATTGAAATGTAAGTGAAATGTCAGGTAAATGTGAGAGAAATGTGAGTGAAATCTAAGTGAAACTTGAGTGAAATGTGAGAGAAATGTGAGTGAAATTTGAGGAAATCTAAGTGAAATGTAAATAAGTTAAATGGGTGAAATGATAGTGACATGTGAGTGACATGCAAAAGGAGTGAAATTAGTGAAATGTGAGAGCAATTTAAGCGAAGTGTGAATGAAATGTTGGTGAAATATGAGTGAAATATGAGTGAAATGTGATGGAAATTTGAATGGAATCTGATTGAAATGTTGGTGACTAATAAGTGAAATGAGAGCAAAATGGATAAAATGTGAAATGAGTGAAATGTGAATGAAATTGGAGTTAAATTTGATTGAAATGTGAGTGACTAATAAGTGAAATGAGAGCAAAATGGATAAAATGTGAAATGAGTGAAATGTGAATGAAATTGGAGTTAAATTTGATTGAAATGTGAGTAATCTATCTTAAAAATATGAGCGAATTGTGTTAAATAAGAAATGAGTGAAATGTGAATGAAAGCCAAGTGAAATTTAAGTGAAATGAGAGTGAAATATGAGTGAAATGTGAGTGAAATTTGTGAAATATTAAATAAGTAAAATGTGAGTGAATTGAGTGTAATTTGACTGAAATGAGATTGAAAGTGTAAAAAATCAGTGAGATTTGAAATGAGTGAAGTGTGAGAGAAATGTGAAACAAATGTGAGAGAAATGTGAGATAAATGTGAGGGAAATGGCATTGTAATGTGAGAGAAATATGAAAGAAATTTGAGTAAAATATTCGTGAAATATGTGAAATGTGAAATGGATTAAATGTGAGTGAAATGGATGTGAAATTTAAGCAAAGTGTGAGTGAAATTTGAATGAAATATGAGTTAATTGTGACTTAAATATAAGTGAATTATTAAATGTGTTAAATGGGTGGAATGTTAGTGAAATGTGAGTGACATGTAAAACGAGTGAAATTAGTGAAATGTGAGTGCAAATTAAGTGAAATGTGAGGGAAATGTGAGATAAATGTGAGTTAAATGTGAGATAATGAGAGATAAATGTGAGTGAAATGTGAGAAAAATATGAGTAAACTTTGGGCGAAATGTTGATTGAGTAAAATGGGTTAAATGTGAAATGAGTAAAATGAATGAAATGTGAGTAAAATGTTTGTGAAATGTGATTGAAATATGAGTTAAATGTGAGTAAAATATAAAAATGAGTAAAATGTGCAGAATATCAGTGAAATGTGAATGATATGAAAGGGACATATGTGAAACATGAAATAAATGAAATGTGTTTTAAATGTGAGTTAAAGGGGTAAAATATTAAATGAGTAAAATGTGGGTAAAATGAGTGTAATCTGAGTGAAATGTGAGATATATTTGTAAAATATTAAGTTAGTGAAATGAGTGTAATGTGAATGAAATGTGAGTGAAATATGAGTGAAATGTAAGTTAAGTGTGATTAAAATGTGAGATAAATGTGAGGTAAACGTGAGGGAAATGGTATTGCAATGTGAGGGAAATGTGAAATAAATTTGAGTAAAATATTCGTGAAATATGTGAAATGTGAAATGGATTAAATGTTAGTGAAATGTGAGTGTTAGGTGATTGAAATATGACGGAAATTTTACTGAAATGTGAGCGAAATGAGAATTGGGTGAAATGAGTAAAATGTGTGAAATGTTAGAGAATATTTAGTGAAATATGAATGAAATGTGAGTAAAATCTAAAATGGTTAAAATGTGAAATGAGTGAGATTTTAGTGAAATGAGAAAAATGTGAATTAAACGTGAGTGAAATGTGAAATGGGTGAAATTTGGAATGAGAGAGATGTGAGTGAAATGTGAGTGACATGTAAAATGATTGAAATGAGTGATGTGAAATATTAGTGAAATATGAGCGAAATGTGAAATGAGTGAAATGTGATTGAAATATATGTGAAATTTAAGCGAAGTGCGAGAGAAATTTGAGTGAAATATGATTTAAATGTGAGTTAAATATAAGTGAATTATTAAATGTGTTAAATGGGTGGAATGTTAGTGAAATCTGAGTGACATGTAAAACGAGTGAAATTAGTGAAATGTGAGTGCAAATTAAGTGAAATGTGGGGGAAATGTGAGATAAATGTAAGTTAAATGTGGGATAATGAGAGATAAATGTGAGTGAAATGTGAGAAAAATATGAATACAGTGTGGGCGAATTGTTGATTGAGTAAAATTAGTAAAATGTTAAATGAATAAAATGAATGAAATGTGAGTGAAATGTTTGTGAAATGTGATTGAAATATGAGTTAAATGTGAGTAAAATATAAAAGTGAGTAAAATGTGCGGAATATTAGTGAAATGTGAGTGATACGAGAAGGACCTCTGTTAAACATCAAATAAATGAAATGTGTGTTAAATGTGAGTGAAAGGTGTAAAATATTAAATGAGTAAAATGTGGGTGAAATGAGGGCAATGTGAGTGAAATGTGAGTGAAATTTGTAAAATATTAAGTTAGTGAAATGAGTGTAATGTGAAGAAAATGTGAGTTAAATGTGAGTAAAATGTAAGTGAAATGTGATTGAAATGTGAGATAAATGTGAGATAAATGTGAGGGAAATGGTATAACAATGTGAGAGAAATGTGAAATAAATTTGAGCAAAATATTTGTGAAATATGTGAAATGTGAAATGGATTAAATGTGAGTGAAATACAAAAATGCAAAAATACCACATATATAACTGATTTTTTTTTACATTTACGTATATAGTTAATATACCCAAAAGATGTATGGTGAATGCCCGCGTGCCCAGTTTGTAAAATATATAGCGGGCGGTAAGTGGCCGATACCGGATTTAGAGTATGCGCTATCGCCCCCTCCCAAGGTTTTCGCCCCCCAATTTTTCTTTTTCGCCCCCAAGGGGGCGATATCGCCCACTTTGCGAACCACTGATGTAATTGACGCCGATTGCTTCTCACATTCTCCCGGTTCCCCAAATAGTTGGGGAGCATAATATTTGAATTCGTACCACGAGTTAATTGTTTTTGACACATTGCAATTTGTGTAAAGACCGTCTCCTTCCTGTATTGTGCCAGCTTCTTTGATTCTTTCGTCAGTTCACCAAGAAGCTTTAAATTCAAACCGTGTGTGGTTGTTTAAGAGGCTGAAATAGGAGTCGCGTTTCGCTACAAGAATTTAGACTCATATAGCGTTCTGCGCATAGACCGGGGCGCATACAACGAACGTTATACGTGTATCCCCGGATTCGACCACCATTGCCCCTGGATCAATAACTGCATTGGCCGTCATAATCACAAGTAAATCGAAATGTGTATAAAATTAATTTATAAAACTTTTTTTTTTCAGAAACCGAAAACGGAATGTTGCAACAAATTAAATATACAACGAACCTATTTAAATTTAACTATGTTTACTAACACAAAACGCACCATATAGTTAAAATAAAATACATAGCATATTCTTTATTTTCAATGTTGATTTGTATTATATTTTTAAGGACCTTCTATGGCTTAGTGATTTTATGGCTAACCGCCAATGTTGTGATGCTCGCATCTTGCATCTTTGTCTTCATCAACAGTTTTCTGAAAATAAACATACTGGCATCAGGTAAAAACTAAGTAAAATAGTAATACAGCCTACGTTCGATGTAAAAATATTTGTTTTTGCAACCGAAGTCCAAAATCTGTATTTCCGAAAGTCCAAAATCTGTAAAAATGTTATGTTTTTATTAGTTTGCTGCAAAATTGTGTCAGACAATGGTTGCTTAATGTCCAACAGTTAAAAATAATATTCAATTTGACAAGCGCAAAAATCAGAATATACAATTCGGCAAGCGCCATTTGCGCTTTCGTTTTGCTGAAACCGCATCTTAAGCAACGCCTAATTTTATTTGTAAAACATTTTCACAATACAGTATAATTAAGTGTTCGCAATACTTTTCAAGGTTGTTGCTATTTTGCTGTAAAGTTTTGCCAGACAATAAAATATATTTACTTTTTACTTTTAAGACCAAAAGGGTAATCAAATGTACGGCACAGTTTAAACAAATTTAACTCGTTTGTTTTCAGTCAGGGGGAACCTTACCACCTACCGAGTAAACAAGGTATTGGGAAATCAGGATGAATATGTTGATGACGTTGAAGAGGGTGGCGCAAATCCCGAGCCGGTAACAAACTTAGCCGAGATGCGTTTGGGAGCGAGAATGCGCCTCCTCTTTTTTCTCTATCCCACAGCCATCAATTATCTGGAACAGATGACCGATCTGACCATTGTTATCTCAGGTACTAACTTTTTGCTGTGTTTATTTAATGGGAATGGTTTAACAGAGGATTTGCTTGTTATAAAACCGACATAGGCCTATTAAATTCAATTGGATCTGGAAAACCATTCTAAAATATTTAGTTGGTTTTACTTGAGAAAACACTCAAAGCTTTGTTTATAATGATAACATTTCTTTACGTTTGCAGTTACTTTGCGGAAGTTTACGAGATTCATCAACAAGAAGCGCAACCTTGTCACGCCCCTCAACACAGAACCGAATATTTAGCTTTCGACTTCACCCGAATACCTTAGACTTTCCCTTCTCACCTGCGTTTGGTCCTGCACACATTCTCACCTGTTGGTTATTGAATTAGGCTACAATTCGACTTTAAGTGAAGTTGTGCGATCTCGCTTTGCATTGCCCATTTTAAATTAACACAAACTTTATTCTGCCTAACGACATGCCGCAACAAGTAATGTTGCTTTTGGGCCAATGCCATTTTAGTTGCGTAATTATATAAATGGTTCATTAATCTTGAACATGAAAACTTTTAGAATAATTGTGCAACAGTTTTTAATTTATGGCTAAAATTTCGCATTTTTTATTTGCTTACAGTGTTTGATGTACCGGTATCTATCGCCGTTCTTGGCAGCTTCGGATTGAAATATAACAATTGTAATAATTTGCTAAGAATGAAAGTCTTTAATTAAAAAATATTAAGTATATTTTTTCGAAATATGCCAATAATTCAAACCACCTTAATTTTTTTTTCCATGCACCAGTTGTTTAAGATCAGGGGAACTAATCAAGAAAATAACGATCCTGGGGAAATTATGTTGATTAAAACTCACTCGTACACCACTTGAACCCTAGTGTCAGGGCCGGATTATAACCAATAGGCTAATAAGGCTATCGCCTTAGTGCCTGGAAAATTTCGGCCCTCAATTTTTTAAGGTTAAATTTTTGTAAGGCTGATAGTGATACAGATCCAGTACCGGTATAGTACAGTTTTTGCCTAAAAACGAATGACTGAGTCGACTCAATATGTGCCTTGTGTGTGAGTAGATAAATAAATCGTTTTATTTATGCTGCAAACGAGTTAAGAACTATCTATGTTGTGCTTTCACTTTTAAGGGGAACACACAATAAAACTTAAAAAGCAACAATCAATACCTAAAGCAGAAAAATCTATAAACTCATAGTATTAAGACCAATGACATAATAAAGCCAAATACGCCGATTACTGCCCAGTTCAGAATAAGATCAAAACCGTCCGAACAAGACCTAAATCTGTCCAAATGCGTTCTAAATTCATCGTAATATTGCCTAAATGGCCAAAATAGCGCCTGAAACTGTAGGGAGAGGGTTTGGGTCGATCGGGCGCTGTGTTAGGTCTGGCAGTGGTCGTTTTGGTGTCGACGTTAGACGCGCTAGTTTGACCGGCGCCATTAACGCGCCGCAGTTTTTGCATTGGATTTTTGGCCCTGTTTGGGGTTATTGGTGGGTAATGGGCGGGGTTACAAAAATGGGGGTTGAAATTATTAGGGGAGTTAACGATGTACTTAGGGGTGAAGTTTAAAGTTAGGTAAAGTGTTGTTTGGGCCTGATTCTGGCCATTTCGGTCTTATTCTGACGGGTTTTTGACTTATTTCAATTTAGACAGTACTACGACTATTAGGTATTGGTCTCCTATTTTGGTCTTATTCAGAAGTGTGTTTTATTGCGACGCTGATGTTGTTCTTATTTCGGTCTTATGGCTGGAGTCCCTTTTAAGCACAGATAGTGATGTTGTTAGAGGTTTGAATGCCGATGATATCATTCATAAGGTCGTTTAACACTGGACGCATCTGGCGTTGACATAAAACGTTTTCGGTTGCGAAAGTTGAAACAATCAACTTTGACGCTTTCTGTTAGGAGCGAGGAAATTTGCCGTTAACGCTGGCAACGTGTTATGTGTGAACTGGACGACGCTAGCGTTGAATGCCAGACGCCAACGCTAAAAGCAAAACGCGTCTAGTGTGAACCAAAAACGTATTGTATGGTAAGGAAAATGTAATTTTAATTATAGGCTACATTGTAATAGGGGAGATATGGGACCAGTGACTCAGGAGCTTTTTCCTCTTTTCATTTAAAATAGATATTTGAAGATTTGAAAGAATAAAACGATTTTTGAGGCAAAAAAGTAAAATTAAGTCATCTAATAGAATCTAGAACAGGGTTTCTCAACCGTGGCCCGAGGCCCCTTTGGGGGGCCACGGAGTTGTCATTGGGAGGCAACGGGCATAACTCTCTAGCTAGGTAGTAGTTTGCAAAACCCAACTACACAAATTTCTCTATTTATAAAATTTGCCTGTTCGTAGGGGTGTTGTATAATATTGTAACCTTTTATTGCGTTTTATCGCAAAGTTTTACGCCTAGTCGTACGTTTGCGAGTGGCAAGATTGGATAAAGGCCTGTCGTTGGAACGCAACAATTACTGTGCTACTTTATACGTAGCCATCCAGTGCGGCGTCAGCGTTTTTTCGGGCAGCCAATTACTTGACGATTACCTTCGCCTAATCTTTAAGTTTCCGTCAAATGCTGTTGGGCAAGCAACTAACTTGTAATGCCTGGTGCAGAGATTTCCCAATTCCTTAACGAGTTTGCAAAAGAACATCGTGAAACGCGCAAGGTGTGCTACAGGGTTACTCAAGGTCAATTTTTGGCCATATTCAGCAAGGTTATGGACAGCGTATTTGGCAAATAATAGTAACGCATTATTAAAATTAAAATCTAAGAATCAACTTGGTGAATGTAGTGATAAAACAGAGTCGAATACAAAAAAACTCGGCGGAGTCCAAAAACAAGCTTTGAAAGTAGGTGCATTTATTCAACTTTTTTCTTCTTATATTTTGAATTAAATACTGTGGTATGTTGAAGGGCAGATTAAACTTCACGTTACGGCCTCTAAATCCTATTTTACGGCGCAAATAAAACCTGCAGATAAAAAAACGTCAAAAGGGATCCACTGGTCCCACATCTCCCCTAAACTGTGAGCCTAAGACACTTAATTACATTTATTACATGTTTATATTATGTTTGTGTTATTTTTTTGTAGCTTCGTTTGCAAAATTAGGCCCTTCCCCGGTAAATAGCATTATGCCTACAGTACCCTTAATCCGGCCCTGCCTAGTGTACGCTAGATCTACGGATAACCCGCATCCTCACCTAAAATTGTCCGCTATTTTTAAAACCAAGGTTAGGCGAAAAATAAATAATGAATTGTTCTCTGAAAGATTATTCACGAAGTTAAAAGAAAAATACGCTTTCTTTTTTAGGTCGACCCCTTAAAATCTTACAAAAGACATTTCGAAAAAAATGTGTTTAAACCGCTTCTAAAAAATCTGGTTCAGGCCCTGTTCGACCACCTGAAACAAAATCCTCCGAAAATAAACTTTTTTTTCACAAAATAAACTGTTTTTTTCTATTGAGTGCATAACAACATAAAAGGTACGCGAAGTCGTTTTTGGTGGTACGCTGTACGCAGTATGTTTTTAAGTGAAATTAGAGTTTTACCAAAAGGTTAAGCATTTTTTTATTGTAATAAACTAAACATTCATCGTAATGATTGTATAGTTAAATATTTTATGGTTCTTCAACGATAGGAACTATTATCTTTCCGGAACATCTATGCAAACTTATTTTATGACATCATAGCAAAACAACAAAGGATCACAAAACTTGACTCCCAGCATCTTGCAAGTTAAAAAAGGAAAACTTTTTTGAGAGAAGTGGGCCGCATTTGTTTTGACATTTCCGGGCTAACAAATTAGCTCATCCACCCCTGTTAATAATCCTATATACATTTTGAGTAAAGTTGAGTTTTTCGACATTTTGTTGGTACGCAACAAGATCATAGAAGCTCGAGGTGTTACGCAGTGAAAAAAAGGTTGAGAACCACTGCTCTAAAAGTTACATGTTTTTTGACGTAACGTTATGACGTATTTTTGTGACATCATATTTGAATACCCACACAAAAGGCACTTCTTTAATTGACTATTTTCAAACGGCCAAATTTAAATTAAAAAAACATATGGTATGTCTTGTTAAGGATTTATGGGTGGTGTGAACAACAACCTTATGTGTTTCTTTGCATATGATTATAGTCTAGTTACTAGACTCTTGGACAGGGGCGGGCAACCTACGCAGACAGTTTCCGGTGTTACATGATAATGTGGCCCGCGGCAACAGTCTGCCGTAATCCCCCACTCCTTGCTTATTACAATTAGAGGACTCCAGCCATAAGATCGAAATAAGAACAACATCAACGTCGAAATAAGACCAACATAGAACTAGTACTTAATAGTCGTATACGTAAATGACCAGAATGAGGCCTATAAAACATTTTACCTAACCCCAAACCACACCCCTAAGTACATCACTAACTCCCCTAATAATTTAAACCCTAACCCATTTTCTAACCCCACCTATTACCCACCAATAAACCCCAAACAGGGCCAGAAAATCAAAGGGAAAAACAGCGGCACCATAACGGCGCCCTTCAAACTAGGGCGCCCCAAATTAGACACCAAAACGTTCGATACCCGACCCATGGCCCCCGATCGTCCGATTTCCTCTTTCTACAATTCCATGTGTTATTTTGGCCATTTAGGCCCGATTCCGAACAATTTAGGACTTATTTCGACAGATTTATGTCTTATTTAGACGATAAGTTCTTATTCTGTCGTGGCTATAACTGCGTATTTTGGTTTATTATGTCGTTGGTGTAAATACAGGTATTGTTGCCATTTAGGTCTTATTGTGTGTTCCCAAATTAGATTAAGAATTTACAATCAATATTTTCCCTTGGATTTTGTCAAGAAAAGTAAAGTTGCAAATTTAACAAGGATCGGATGCCCAAGTAGCCTACTTTTTCACTTAAGGTGGCAAAAAAAGCAGTACGTTTGCTGTGCAATGAAAGTGTTGCCGTGTTTAAAGAGTACAATATTAGCCGCCATTATGCGACAAAACATATAGGCTATGGCAGCACAATTAATATATATCGATCAGGAATCCGGCCCGCCTAGTACTTCATTTCCCATATCAGGCCCACCGACTGGAGAAGTTGACCGCCCCTGCTCTAGGAACTAGTTGACTAGAATCTAGATCAGCGGTTCCCAAACTTTTCTAAAAATTTTGCCTGGCGGACCCGTTGCAATTATTTTGATATTTCGCGGCCCTATAAAATTTCAAGGGTCAGTTGACCCATATTTCTTGTAATACACTAGTGCAGTCACGATTCTTTCTAATGTAACAACCTTCGAACTCAGGGTGGTCCACGGTTGACTGCATCGCGGGCCACAATATTTCTTGTATATTCTTTGCGGGCCACATAAAGTAGACTAAATGCGTACCAGGAGCGGATCAACGTTTTTCGTTTGGTCGAGGCATGAAATGTTTAAAGATAACGTTACAAAGTAATATCGAAAGACAGATACGCTCCAGAAACTTGCTTCTGTCGTGGAACTTGTGCGCAAATAAAATCGAATATTATGAGACTGGGAAAAGTGGTGTGCGCGAAGCGCGAAAATTTTGCGTATTTGACAAAAATTTTAATTAGAAGACTGCATTTTATAAGCGTAGAATGTTCGGGTAAAAGAGATGTTGCATACTCCCCGATCGCTAAATTACAAAAACGTTATCATTTCGTGCACAAAGGTTTAATTAACCAGATCAATTTGGCTGAAATTGCAACTGGGTTTGGACAACCCTGTTCTAACTAATGCGAACGATTCGCTGATAGCAGGTAGTACAACATAATAGATGCTTTATGATGTCACAATAGACATCATAAAACACGCTATGATCGAATAATAAAGCATAACTAAAGACAAGAAAGATGACAGATAATGTTTAAAACATAGACTAATGTTTAAAAACTTAAAAGACTAATTCTTCTTGCGGACCCTCTGAAACTGCTGTACGGCCCCATTTGGTCCGCGGACCCCAGTTTGGGAAGCGCTGCTCTAGATTATTTGTAATAAACCAAAACTGGAAGGTCGCTTAGTTTTCGAAAATCTGTAAAGGGGGTTTACGACAACAAATGGCTGTGAACCACTACCATAGACGTACCCTCACCAAAATGGGCGGATATGGGGATGCCACGAGACCAGGCCGTCCCAAACTGTGTTCTTTGCCTATTTTACCTATGTAAATGCAAATGTTTTCGCGATTCGAAATTATGTTGCTAATTTGTCTTAGCCCATTTGAATAAAATCGTTTCAGCTTCGTGCGTCTCATCTCACTTTCGAGAATGTAGTTTTGGCAACCCTATAAAGGCGTTTCTCGCTTTACGCGAATCGATAACATCTTTGTTATGGGGCCTTTGTATTGAAAGTAGCCTAATGCTCTTTAACTAAAAACTTTAACAAAAAAGGAATTGTACGGAGTTGTAAAATAAAATTATTAATGATGTCACATTTTAAGGCAACTTTTTGATGTTACGTTATGATGTAACTCTGTGAGGTCAATGGATCTATAAAAAAATTTAGTGGTCCCACTGTTAAACAAAAATCCTGGCTCAACCCCTGCTCACCACTAGCTTACAAACAAAACAAAGCACATTTAAGTTTGCTCTAAATTGTAAACAACAAGTAACGGTATAACGGAGTTATTTCGTTTGTCAATTGTTTTGCTGTTTTTACAGCAAGAGCAAAATGTTAGGGCAACTAAGCATATATATTTTGCTACTTCATAATCTGTAGAAAAAATATTCGTGATGCAATTCTCGACTTGTTCGGCTTCCGTTGCAAAAGCCCAGAGAGAGAATTGTACCCCGACATTTACGATTTCTACAACTTAAAGCAATTCCTATCGGATCACCATGAAAACGAACTGCACCGAAATGCCCACATGTCATTCCATCAGTGTCACAACCGTAGGGACAAAAATCACCACTAATCCGTGTCGTTGACTCGATGAGGTCGGAAATCGCTTTCGGTTGTGATTTGCTTCACTGATTATAACTCGTCGGAACTGGCACGAAGGGTTGCCATCCTCGCACGAAATCCATCATACAAAAGCTGTCACTTGGTCTGCTGATCTGCGCTGATCGGAAAACCTTTCTTTCCGCTGACAAAATTATTTTGACGCCTTTGGCTCGCGCCCCGTTTAAAAATAAGTATACGTTCGAAGCTGCACGTCGTTGCGGTTACGCAAGTAAATAATGATTTTCTGTACGCTACTTTGGCGTAATTTCATAATTACACACTGAATGGTGAGTAGGACGTAAAACTATAATTCGTTTTGATTGTACAGAATCCTTGGTTTTAGTTTTTCACAATTAGGCATACTAAATTTGAGCATGCACTGTTTTAAACCAGACAATATTAGATGCATTGGCATTAAATGAACACCTATTATTATAATTACTTTAAATAACGCGAAGTGGACATTACAACAAAAAGTTAATTTTTGACTTTCTAGCAGTAAACCACAATAAAATAATTCCAAACAACAACCTTATTTAAGCGACGAAATACCGTTTACATCAATCACATCAACAAAATAACTATGACCAAAAAATACCAAAAAAACTATAACAAAATTTCTGAAGATCGAACATGCCGTTGCACTGAGCTGGCAAAATAAGCTAAGTTGGGATTAAAATTAGTTTTCTTTATTTTTAGTCGTTGTAGAGGAGATTCACTAAGCTGAGGAGAAAAGAAAGCGTGTTGACCATCCGTTCTTAATGCGATATATCACGTCGGCGTTTATTTTTAGCGCAAAACAGAAATGACCGATGAAGGGAAGCTTATAATTAACGTCGCATATTTAGCGGCGAGATTCTTTCTTTTTCGGTAAACACCTAAAATTTTTCTAGTTTTCTATTTTTTGTTTTATATTACGTTAACCATCACAACTAAGTTACGTCATTATCACTTCAACATCAACAACATTATTCTGTTGCACCTTTTAATGATATTTCTAGTGATATTTCTTGTTGAGAAATTGTTTCACAAGCTGATTAAGCGTTAAATGTACCATTGAAATTTGTTCTGGTGTTCGTTCTTTTTTAGCAATCTCAATGTTGTTGTTTGTGAAATCTATTTTTCTATTGGGCGTATCCCCAAAATACGTATAGCTGTTGATTTTGTCGAGCCACTCAAAATATATTTATGTTTTGACAACTTATACAGATAAATGAGACAGATATGGGCGGATGCCATATTTTTTTACACGGGCCAATAAGCGATAAAACATATTTGTATGGAGGGTTATGCGGCGCACAGGTTCTCCTTACAATAAACCTTATATTTTTGGAAGGTTTTTTGCTACGTCATTTTAATTCTTGTCGTAACCTATCCAACCATAAGAAATATCGCAACGTGAATTTTAATTAATGTGATGTTGGAAACGTTTTTGACAGTCTTGCATTCGGTCTCTTTGGATTATAAATTCGTGATACGTTTTATTTTTAAAAAACACGTTCAAAGTTAATAAAATATTTCACATTTCACCACAAGTTTACATTTTATTTTGTAAGAAGCACTAAATCAATAGTAAATCAGGTATATGCTGTTAGTGCCCAAATGGAATACAAGTAAGTAAGTTTGGCTACTTTTGTTTAATGAATCTTCATTTTCACCTCGCTTGGTTTACTCAATATATATTTTTCTGATTTCATGATTTTCTAGACTTTTTACGTCAAAACCTAACTTTATTTTCGAATTATGTTAAATCAACACAAGAAATTCCTATACCGCGAGTATTGCACGATTTCAATAAAACTATAAGTAAATTAGCATATCTGTACTGTAGGAATATATGTTTTGATTTCTCTTCTCACTGTTAACGATCTTTGTAGCGATTTAATTTTCTGCGCCAAGCCAACCACAAGACCGCCAATGCTCTCACGGAACCCGGTGTATTGCTGCCGTACTTCCAAAATATCTCTCATTGAGTTTCATCGAGGAGACGTCAAAATACACGGGAGTTCTTGTCTCCAACCAACATGATTGATCGCGTGCGGTTGATCTTCACAATTTGCTAAATATCTGCGGAAAGGTGGCCAGTTAAACAAAACGCAGGGTTGATGGAGGGCGGAAAGCAGCGTTCTAATGTCGGGCACGCAATCGCCTCACGCCATGGAAAATTGTGAAATTCAGAAAGCAGGCATTTCAAACCATTTGATCTGTAACAACCTGAAGGGCGGTTAGCAGGCTGCTACAGGTTTCATTAGATTTAGTATTCTTTTTGAGACAATTTACCCGAAACACAAGTTTAAAAGGTTTTTAATCGTATCTTGGTTCTATAACGAGACATGTCTACATGATTAACTTTATATCTACATTAACTTTATATCTACACATTATACAACACAAAACAAGAAACATGCAACAAAAAAGCTTAATATTGCGTTTATGTATTCGTAATACCTATCACCAAATAATTTAACCAGACAGACAGTTGGTTAACAATTTATTTGTTTGGCTGTTCTAAATTAGGTTTGTGGCCGCAATCATACTAGCCATACGGTTGAAAGTAGTAGTCCTTAACCGTTCATGGTTTTGCCCCCTATCAAAGTCTCTCACTACTTGTGCTGTTCCATCTATTATTTAAATCGCCACGTTTATGAGAAATGAACCAAATAAAGAAATTCAAAGAAAAAATGCCAATTCATTGAAAGAATTCCTATATACACAATCACGTCGATTTCTTTGAAATACCGTAGTCAGTAAGCTTTCACTAACGTAAACTGGCAAATTAATTACGCAAGCGTTTCACGTCATCAGCTCCCTGATTCGGTCTGTAGAACATCGCTCAACAATAACAGCGAAATTAGACTTCAGATCGATCTTTGTGACCGAGTTTTATATTTTTTAAACGACGCATTTATCGGGCAATAAAAACTTGACTATGATTTTGGTTGAAAATGTTGTGCTCTGTTATCAAATCCAAACAAACAATGCTATTTTCAAGGTTCTCGTTAGCCAGTGCGGCCACAAATTAGGTGTAGTTGTGTTAAAGTAACGTTGGCAAACAAAAAAAAACATATTAATAGTGAAAATGATGTAGGATGAACTAGATCGCTTTTGTCGTTTTCCACCTGTTGAAAGGGTAACCTTTGTCGTATCCTTGTGATGTGTAGGCCTTCCCGGGAACATCAAAGCTTTGCGATCAATATTCGACATTAGCAGATCTCCGACAAATCCCAGCCTTAAATAAAGTCTTTCAAATCGGTTTGCCTTTTTCCAAGTTTGAACAGTTTAATCTCCACTGAAAGAACGACCTTCGGCGCTCGTGCGGAAATAGCCCGGCGAAATATTGACACGGACGTAACGCACGCAAGGCCAAACGTAGCCCGCTCACATTCTTCGCTACGCACTTCCTGATTACATTCTGTTGGGTGTAGCTAATATTTTTCCATTGATTTACTTGGGTGCACCAACTCACCCTTTGGAAAAAAATATCATCGGCGCTATATATATACGCATGTAAGATTAGTCTCATTACAAACAGCAGAACGAGATACTACAAACGCACTTACGATCTAAAGGAACTGTAGCAATTTATAATGGGCTTTACGAAACGCACTAGACACGTACTTTTACTGTTTTCGTTAACGATTTGCCTGATTACGCTTTTCGCCGATGCTCGTCCAGTCAGAACACGGGAACTTATGCCGGTACTGACAGATTTATCTTTTATGTTTTCTTAACTTTTGTTTATCATTTAGTTGTTTGTAGTTGTGGCGTACGCTGTTAATTTCACGTACACTTTTATAAACTTTATATCGTACTTTACACATTGGCATTAGTATATGCAGGTATTTATTGTATCACTTTACATTTATTACATTTGTTTGTTGCAGAGAATTGTTCCTTGTTACACACTTCGTCATCCTTTTGTTAGTGCACGGATCGACTACAAAAAAGCTATTCGATTAAGGTAAGGAAACTTAAAAAAATATTTTTTGTCGAACCTAAAACGAAAAAATTTATAAATGTTGTTATTTAAAGTAATAGTAACAATTATAAATATATTGTTCTTTAAAGTAATAGTAATACTACATACCCAAATATTTGTAAAATTAAATCGCGAACCTATATGTTACTGGGACTATAAGCTATTTTTGTTTCCGTCATTCCAAAGTGTTTGTCAAAAATTGTATATCTCGTATGAAAAAAAATAACTTTAAGATTCTTGCCGTGAACGCTCTGGTTAAGGAAATGTCTACAGCGATAAATAAAAGTGTTAATTACCCGCAGAAAATGATTAACGTTTGTAGCATGCCATTTTAAACTAACGACATAAACTCAGCACCAAACTCTAAAAATCATGGCGTTATAAATACCAGAATATTTCTCCACAACGCTTAAATATTTTGTTGGTCGTGAAATGATCACATTATGAGTAACCGAGCAATTCAAAATAGGCCCGTTGGCTTTGTTCGCGCGAATCTTTAACGCCTTTCTTAAATATCATGCTTTTAGCCAGTGCAACCTTAGCCGTTATGTTTTTTCACTCAAAACACTTTTGTCTGTCGTAATGTGACAATTTCAGATGAGAGGCAAAACGCGATACCAAGTGCTGAAATCGACATTTTTCCGATACAAGGGTAGTATTGGCGACGATTCGATTCCTGATTAAAAGTTTTTTCTCATGGTTAGCGCTCCAATTCAACGATTTCTAACTTGAAGAGGTTAGTAGGGAAAAAATCGCTTTAGTGTTGAAAAGTCAACACTAACTATGTCAACGCTAGAGCAATGACAAATTATAAGCCTTTTAATTTTTGCTATAAATATTTTTTGATATACGACGTCACATGCTACGTTGCAAGTTAAGTAATCTTAAGAAGCGTGATGTTCTTCGACAAACTGGTTTGCAATTATGAAAGAATTAAAGTTGAGTTAATCACGCTAAGTGCGAAAAAATACGTTCATTTTAGTTCCGGACATCAAAGTTTTTTTCAAAATGGAGACTTGACGCATTGGGCACATTACACGATTAGTTAGTCACTCTCAACTGATAATTTGTTTCCTCAACTGAATAACTGCACTGAAATCACGTAAAAAGTTCGCACTAAGTGCAAAAAATCACACTTTACGTTTATATTGTTTTCAAAGTCGGCTGGATCTAGTCACGTCCATGATTAAATGGCCTTGCCAAAATGTTATAGATTTACACAAACAGCATAAAATGCAAATATAGATAACTTTGCAAAAGTTGCGTTTTAGCGGACTGAATCGACACAGCGACAGTTGTAGGCCGGGAATTTCTAAAAAGGTGACAATATCATGCAAAGTTTATAGTATTAGTAACGCCCTAACGGTTTTTGCTTTGTGCCGTAAATATTTTCCTATTTTTTTCCACAATGATCTTTGCCAATTTATAGACCAACAACTGGCCGCTGTCTGCCTAGCCCATAAAATAAAACCCTACGTATTTTTACACCAGTTGACGAGTTAAAGAAACAAAATTTCCGCCTAAAGTGAAAAGAAATTTGTATTGACTTACGACTACCAAAACTTTGTTTTCTCAAATCTGTACACCGCGGCATAAGTTACCTTTAACGACCACAGTTTGAGCACCGCTGCTGTAGAGTTATGGCTGTAAAAACAAACATACGAATATATAGAAGTTTGTGTTTTTGCCGCTGGGCAACTTGTCTGCTGGTAAACCAGTTGCCTGATTTTAGAAGTTTCATGTTGTTCGGTTGCCTTAACATAAAACAATTTATCGTTTCAGTCAAATCCCGAAGTCGATAATGTGTCGGATTGGAAGATTTCGTGCCCATTTTCCAAGACGTCTTGATCGCTACCTCAACCGAGGGCCATTCTTTGCAAGGAATAGGAGATTCAGACAAAACTGAATGAAATTGCTCATTTGCGAATAATTTTAAAGCTTTTATTTATATGCTCACTGACATTTTCTGTTAACTTACAGTTACGTACTAAACTCGACAGCGTCTTAAAAATTTAAACGCGCCCCAGTATATGATTTTTCGTATTTCTTAATGAGACAAGAGTAAATAGTCATAATAATGTTACGTTTGCGTTTTTATTTTATTTTTTGCCGTTAGGGTTTGTTTCATACGAGATTACTTTAAAATAAACCTTATCTCCATCTCCATAATTTTAAGTAGCTCAACACTTTTAACATACTCTTTTCATAATATTTAAAAACAGCTTCTGGTAATTGTAATTGTTAACCAACGTTTCGGCAACCTATTTAAATCGCCTTTTTCAGGTCACTTTGTTTTGAATATTATTATTATGCCTGATAACAACAGTTTATATAGGCCTACTTTTTTATCTGCACACTCGTATATTTCAGTTTCTTATGTATTTTGCCATACTGTTTTAAAATTTAGTCTTGGTTCACTCGACGTCCGTTTGTTTATAAATACCAAAACATTCAAATAAAATTGTTTGTTCTTTACCTTTGCTATTGACCCTTTTGGTGTTTTTTCGCTTGTTTATCGTCCTATTTTTGTTCAATTTGATACAATGTACATGATATTTTAAATAAATAAAACATTTTAAGCATACACTTCTCTCTGAATTTCTGTATGTTTTTCGGGGTATGATTATTATTAAAAGAACATAATTTTTGTAATAAAAAGAACATAATAAATAAATAAAGAACATACTTTGTTCTCGCCCACGTTATCATTTTTTTGCAGGGCCAATGAAAAATAAAATGTTACTTCTCAGTTTTTTGCAAAATCAACCTTTTAATATTTTTTATTGTTGGGTATTTAACTGTGCCTTCTTTACCACATAAATTTATTCATGAAAATAAAATCCAAAAAAATATTTTTTTTAAATTGTCCAGTACCTTGCGCCCCTCAAATATGAAATAAGTTCCATCCCAAAACCAATTTGGTATTTGTAGATTACGTTTCAGCGAGACAACATGAAAATATTAAAGTTAAAAGTTTGCGTTCATTTGGTTTAGATTACCGAAAATTTACTTTAGGTTAGGCCTACATGACGCATTAGGAACTCCACAGCTGTAAGGCTACAAAAGTTGCGAACAAAGAAGCGGGAAATTTAGACAACGTGTTTACGCTACATGGAATGCAATGGTCATATAATGGGTAACGTTTATTTAAGTTGTTCAAAAATCATTGTCAAAACTTTATGGTGTTATACCAAACGCCTGTTGTACTATATGTCCGATAATTTGTGCATTTTTAACAGTTTCATTGTTAAAGTTGGCATAAATGTAGTTTTGGATAGGGCTTGGCCTGGTATCCTCGCTGTGCACAACTCATATCAACTGCACCGGATTTTGCTGACTAAACATAGTCAAAATCGGTCGGTAAAAGTAAAATATATAAAAGGGTCACCTTTAACCAATAAAACTAGCTCAAAAACGCGCAAATTGCAAAATCATGAACCATTATTGCAGCTATATCTAGCCTACATATGTGCAATTTTGCGATAAAGCATAAACGGCAGCCTAAAAGCAGGGTTAATACCAAGCGTCGCATGGAATTATTAAAATTAGTATACAAAAAGTTATATGTATTGTAATAGAGGTATAGCGCCCTCTACGAATTTATTAAATAACGCCGTAAATTATGCGACTATAGGAAATAATTGTACTGTGAAATTTTTGTTGTGTCATATATGCCAAGGTGTTCTGGTCTAATCCTATGTTATAACTTTGTTTAGCGTATCAGCGACTTGAAAATTTCTGCTAAATGCTCGCCTTTGCAATTTCATCTTATTATTCACGTTTTAATTATGACAAGCATATAGGCCTATACACAATAATTTACCAACCTTTACCTTTTTAAATTGAAATTATAATCGCCTCATCTTTCTTAGCGAACCACCACGTATCGTAGGAATACTATAAGATCAGTACTATTATATGAATTGATGGACTCCCGAAGCATCTTGAAATTTAACTTATCCTTCGTTAAGTAGTTTGATTAGCTTTTCATTGTTTTACAAATAAAAACATTTCTCTATCCTACAAAAACAAAGAAAAATCCCAACGATCATTTTTTTAAATGTGTACTCTTTATGATCATGACAAAAGTGTTTGTATATGTCTCTTCACTTCCCATCAACATTACTCAAATTTTTCTGATATATTTCAAATAGCAACACCAAAAAAGCATTTGTTATGGAACACCAAACAAACCGCAGTAAGAAAGCCTTATAAGCTGATTAAAATTCCTTGTAAATCCTCGTAAAAGGGTATATGAAATGTGAAAATGTAATGTTTCACAAACACTATAGCCTAATTTAAAAATTAGTTTCAAGTTGATCAGGATTTTTTTACTGAATTTAAGTGAAATACGGCTATACGACTCAGATTGCCTTTCTGTTTTTATACTAACGAACTTTTAATAAAACAAACGTATGCGGCTTTTCTGAAATAACGTAATTTTGTGTAGTGTAACCGGCCTTCATCACTGCAATGTAAAAGACGATTTTAACCAGCCGACGACTACAAAGGTCCTGGAAGTTCTCATTTGGCACTTTATACAATGGGCAAAACATCTTGCTTCACTATACACGCGTTGCACTTCAGAAAGCAAAAAAAATAAATTAATATTCGGGACGCTAGTATGAACCGTTATTTGAATGTATGTTAACGTTCTTCAGCGGCACAGTCTTTCTTATCCAAAGTGCCTCGCCGTTCAGAGTTTACAAATGCAGTTTAAGGCACAACAAATAGTGTCGGAAAAATAGGTTTGTGCATAATTAAAGAGATTACAAGGTATAGTAGGCCTGGTAATACTACCAGCACATACTCAAATTGATGAGAAATTGGTATCTTTCTCAAAAACATTTTTTGATTACATTCTTCAGGAAAGTCAGCATTTAGAGCTTTTCGAACCGGAAGAAGTTATATTAAAATAGAAGAAAAGAACGCAAAACAATAAATTAAATGGATAGAATTCTCAACACAGTTATCATTAACGGAATAGGCTCTTTAACTGTAACATTAAACAAAAAGAGAATTTATATGTTTTTGCTGCTTAAAAGGAAATAAAATTAACAGATGATTAGCCAAGCATGGGGCCACTATATTGCGCGAAAGCTGTCACCCTGTTATAAACAGTAACGCATTATACCAGTAACAAGACCAAGCATTATTTTTTGTTTGATTGGCTTTTATAACTTGGAATGCGCACCCATACTTCCCTGGAAGAATTCAATTCAGGAAATGAAGTTTCATTCGAACTTTTACCAGTATTTTTGTTCAAGGTGTGCTAAGCTCTCCATATTACCCACTTGGGTTTGGGAATTGGCTCAGCCGTTTCCGGTCGACTAACACTTTTTCGCCTCGTTAACCCGTCGACTTCAGTTTTTTTGTTGGTATCTTTCCTCTTCTTGGGCGGAAGACCAAGTTTCCTTCTCCTTTCATTTGCTTCTGCGTCTGTTTGTTTTTTGTATTCTAACATGTACGTCTTCCACGTCTTTCTCTGCTCCAAAACAATCACTCGGATACGGTTGAGCAACAGAAGGATCACAAGCACATTCTTGCACGTGAAGAAAACGTTCATGTGCGTGACTACTCCATAATGAAGCATTATAAAAAGCCTCGTGATAAGGAAAGGGCCATCCTGGAAACATATGCTCATCACCATGCCCCAGATCTCGGTGTAACAGCAAAAGCAGTCGAAACAGTACCTCCCTTGAAGTGTTTTCTCCACTTCCTCATCTGCGCGAAGGTTGTCGTGGACCTTTCCTCTGACCGGGTTTGTGCCGCTGAAATGACTCTCATCGCCAACTTCCAAATCTCGATCCCGCTTGCTACTTGCATCGCTACCATTGTGCTCGTCTTGCTCCGATCGATTTTGATCAACAGAATTTTCTTTTCTTGACTTAGAAAGTGCAGGTCGGGAGTCAGCCAGTGGAAGGGTCTCGTCTAAGTGACGCTCCTTTCGCCGTATCCCAGGTAACATTAGCGTGTCTTTTTCGGGTGCGACTTTTGATTTAGGCTTTGTCGTTTCCCCATTGCTCTGTTTTCCTTCGTTAGTGTGATCGCTGGTACGTCCATTCTGGACGTCAGCATGAGTTATAGGTTCGTCGTCATCATCGATCGAGGGAAGCTCTTTTGTGGCAGTAAGTACTAAACAAAACTGGAGTAGACTCCAACTCCATACGGCCATCACCAGGAACACTATTTCACGGTTTTGGCTCACCTGAGTAATATACGTTTGTGTTATTTCTACAGAATTGGAATTATATTAAACATATTTTGGTTTGAAGCTAAGGCAAACTACCCAATACCTTATCCTCGCCAAACACTTCTAACAGCTCGATTATATCTGCACCGGCAGCAATATTGACCAATAGGAGCTGTGACAACTCGTCACGTGACAACTCTCCTTTTGGCGCAATCCATTTACCAAACACAAGAACAAATATCAAGATTTGTTCGAGAGCCAACGTCCAACCTTCATCTGATAAATCGATGTTGATTCCAAGCTGTGGCAACAAAGAATTAAACAAATACTTGTAAAGTCGCATGAAAATCAGAAACTCTCAGTGTTTTATACAAAGCATTATAAAATGTCAAGTAAAAAATAGATTTTTTGCTATATATGGTGTTAGAAAGATCGGTTTTGTTATATTTTTAACACTAAATTTCAATAAAGCTGGTTAACACTAGACGCGTCTAGCGTTAACCTAAAACGTTTTTAAACAAACGCATAATAATTTCAACTCTAACGCTTTCGGTTAGAAGCGAGTAAATTTGCCGTTAACGCTGGCAATGCGATATGTGTGAACTGGATGACGCTATAGCTAGACGTTAACGCTTCCAGTGTGAACCAGCCGCATCAATTGCATTTTTTTATTCTTTCATTGCAAGTTGAAACTGGCTTAAGGAACATTTTCGAATAAGCTTTCGCTTGCAATAGTGTTTGAGAATATATAAAGAATAAATGACCTACAGTCATGTCTTGTATCGCAGTAGCGTTGGTCGTCGCAGTTTCCTCGCTACTATCCGTCAAGGTTGAAAGCCGATCGTTGAGCAGTTTGATTTCAAGCAACCAAATGCAGGGGATGCCCCCAAGAAGATAAAAAAATACGCTTGGAGTAACCCTGAAAAAGTGTAATCGATGAGTTCGGCCAAGTGGTTCAATCATCTAAAATACGGCAATACGTAATGTATAACTATCCTTGTTCCGATAAAAATATTGCAATATAAGTATAAATAAAATGACAGGAATGTTACATTGCATAAGCGTCGACTGAAATAAGTGTTTTTTTGCCAGACTCATGAAGCAATAATAATATTCGTTAATATGCATTTGCAGTTTTTTTGTCAAAACTATCCATCGAGGTTATACGTGCGAAGCCCTTAACTGTGGGTACGTTTAACAAACAAATTCCCTCCGAGCTGATCTAATCCGACACAGCCCGAGCAAAGCGATGCTTGGCAAAACACAACTTGCCACACAAAGTTGATTTAGGGCCTTCCAATCCGCGTTGAGGCGATTAAAGAGCGATGGATTGGGTATTATTCGTGCCTGGGTTCGGGGACTCTGTGTTTCTTGAGGAATGAAGTGCCCGCCAATAGCCAGTGTTTCAACAGGGCGATAATGTTGTTTCCGCCCTCGGCCCAACTTGCGCCGATGTAGGCCCCCTGATCGTGATGGAATTATTGTAAACTTGACATATTTTCGTTGTGAAACGTGCGACGAAGCAATTGATGCTTATCATCACTACAGCATTCAGTGTAAATACAATTCTGCGCCTTTAATATAGTCACAAAGCTCTGTGTCTTTAGCGCCCAAAAAGTTGTCCAAAAGTAAACCCGGTAAGACGTGACTGTCAGAGATGGCAAATGTGCTGTACACATTATGCCAATGCTTATTTATTCTTCCATGCAACAAATTTAGTGGAAGAACTAAAACACACACCATGGGTAATGCAAAGGGTGAGTAAAAGTATGCCGCAATGTTGGTACAGATTTTTAGTCGAAAGTTAATATGATGGATTAGTATTGAGGATCCACGGTTCGCCCGTTGTGCACAATAGCTTAACTTCCGACCACACGTGTCTCTTTATACATTTAAGCTAACAAACGTGAAATTATTTCGCTGTAGGGGATAAAAACTGCCCTGCTTTTTTAAACATACAGAAGCGTATAGGTATAACTAAGAAAAACTTATAGCGTAATATTCATGTAACAATTTTACAGTATCTGTGTAATTGTTGAAACAGTCAATTACTCTGGTTTATTTTGTTTTAATTAACAATAATACTTGATCTACACTAACCAGGCAAAGTTTGCGATTCTTTACACGGTATAGACCATTGGTTCTCAACAGGGGTGCCGTTTATCTTACTTAAGGATTCAAAGGTTTCTTGGGCTTCTAATTTTGATCTATTGCTAAGTTTCCAGGTACAAGTGTTTGTTCGCGGTTAGAGTGCAATAAGTCAAGAAATAGTTTTTACATTGTCTACAGTTGATATATGTTCCTTCAATGACGTTTGTTGTAATATTACAGATTACCAATTAGCGCAAATATAAGTACGAGTTCCGAATATTTATCTTATTTATAGGGTATACCGTAATCAAAACGAAACATCTGTTATAGACTTACAGCTATATGGGCATCGCATTGTTTTTGGGTGACGTTTTAAAAAAGTGTGGTTTACATACCGTCACGTTCTAATTTGACGTCGCATGGTAAAACAAGATAACCAGTCCAAATTACAAAAATACATCATTTTTGTCTTTTTACCTACCACTTCATTTCGTTTCCCCGGCGCACGAGGATCGTGTGGAGCATCTCGAGAACAAGAGGACAAAGCACAAAGAGTAGGAGCCAGTATTGTGGCTCTCGGAGAGCCACGGTTACGCGCCAAACGGCCAGAAAAGTAAAGAAGGTGTAGAGGCACCGAGACAGGATCGACTTGATGATGCGCAGAAGGATCTTCAGCAGGTTGGCGATCGTGTCGCCGCTGATCGTCCCCAGGCGTGTTCTCCACCGTTGTTTTCGCAAGCGATCCAAACACATGTTGTCGCTGCTCGGTGGCCCTGCTGTTGCTTCGTTTGTGCAAATGAACGCAAATCAGTTCGAGTCGCAGTTGGGTCGCTGTAGAGTTAGCAAAACAACATCTTGGGTTTAAAACACTATAATTAAAACTTTTAATTAACATGGCAAAACGCTAAGTTTTATTGTGGACTTTTTGAACGATTAATAACAAATAGCACACGCCGGCACACTGTATACTAAGAACAGCACATGAGAAATATATATTATGCTATTATTTTTTTTAATCGTCGTTGAGTGACAGCACCTAAAATTAAATTCCTGTTTTCAATCCGTACTCCTTACGGATTCTGCAATGTCCGACTCTTTTGAAGTCGAAGGACAGTGTATATTAAGGGTGGGCACTGGACAATTATCTTTTACAGAGGATCGCATGTAAAGCAAAAATGTTGGGAGTACTTGGACTTTTAGAAAAACTGTTATTTAGCCGGGAATTATGCAAAATTGTGTGACTGATGCCGAGTTTAAAAAGGAGGCGGCGTCTTATGCCGCGAGCAAAAAATTGCAGCTATTTAGTTTAAAAAAATAATTTTGGTAAAGATTTGAAATATTGGACACTTTGTTTATTTGCACATTGCTCGATATATTATTTATCAAGTTGGTATTTGTAATTAGGTTTTTGGGGCCTTTGACCTAACATATTTTAGGCCTCACAGAAAGCACGTAAAAAGTTCGAAGCAGAAAAATTCTACATATCCATTGTTTAAATTTCCAGTTGAAGGCGTGTTACTTACAAACATTATAGCCATATTTCAAAGACTTTGTACGTGTGGGCTGTATAGATTAGCGTAAAACACGAAAAAATGTATCAACTAAATGAGATTGGGAAAATTTTAAGAAGATGAAGGGAAGTTTTAAGAAAATGAATGGGTAAAGTGAAACTCATTTTTTGTTATATTTTACTGACCGACTACATTCGATAAGCGCGAAAAATTCATTTATAAAATAAAGTTTGTTTACAAACATATCTTCAACCCCTAAAGTGAAAATTTTTCTTCAAATACGTTAAGAAAGAATTGCAGATGAGTGATCAAATTCGTGTAGAAAACAACGATTAAGTTTCATGAAAAATAAGCCACAGGCCGAATTAAATTGCCCGTTCCGCGGGGCCGTACTTTGTCATGTTTTGGTATATATGGACGGCTTACATCAACTATACTAACGTGTCACCCAATATGTAATCGTGTAAGTAACTCAAACATTAAATTTACCTCTAATTAAAAGACCACCTCGAGAGGAGGTGAACGGTTACCACGATTAACTAATATTAGCACAAACTGGTAAAAACAACTATTTTAACCATTTGCCTCCAAATCCGCGTTCTGCCGTATATTTTCTTTTGTACGCTTATGTGCCGTCTAATATAAGTTATTTAGGTTACCTGTCAAATGTAGGTTATGCAAATTCAAGCAACAATTCAGAAGAGGAAATGTCAATTAGCCAAAATGCTTTTTAACTAGATATGCGCCATCTATACATTAGCATACAAAATTTGGCATAAAACACTTTTGTTGAAAGTATTTCATTGAGCTGCATAAATTAAATAACAGATTTTTCTGATTTACATCAGTTATTCTAACCGGTTCTCTTATGAAAACCGCACATATCGATTTTACTATATATGTTGTTTTGACATACTGATCAGGTTTAGGTTGATCAAGTTAAGTTTCTTATCTGGTTTTCAACATTTCTGAAACTGTCCTTATTAATGTTTAGAATAAATCACAAGTGGTCAAACCAATCGAAGACAAAGAATCGCATTTTTTTGTTTTGTTAAGCACAAACCACTTCTTTCAGATGGGTAGAAACGAATATCGCTCAGTTTCTCCCTCACTCACACATATCATACTTTCTACTCGCGAACTTTATTGTAAACGATACACACTAACTATACTAAGTATGCTACATTAACGCGATTTTATTCACAAGGGGGATTGGTTGCCCTTGTCATATCCCATCATCTAACATCTATTGACTTTCAAAAAACATCTTTCAATATTCCAAAAAAGTGCTACGATTTGAGTCCTAACCGGTCTCTTAAGAAACGAATTTTACACCTTACATTCTAAAAGTCTCAAATAACAATACCGTACCTTAGATTCACATAAAACTATGTAAAAAGTAGCAGGTCACAGCTTTTCCAAGTTAAACTTGATATATATTTTATACAAATAAATTGAACAGACATCAAACAGCCATCTTAGTTATATAACAAACGATCGGCGTGTATGACCATACTGAATTTTGCTGCTGGAATAATTTACAGCGTGCAAGCCGAAAACACTTCTTTTAATTATTTATTATTGTTTTAGCAATTCAGTGTCAGTAAGTCAGACATACACAGGGCCATTTAGAAGAGTTAAAAGTTGAATAAATCATAGTTGAATAGCTTCGCCTGAAAAAGGCCACAACTAATAAATTCTGCAACTTATTATTTCCAAAGGGCTAAAGTCAATGTAATACAGCAATTTAACGTGTCTTCATTTGACGTGTGTTTTGGCAACCAACACATCATTTATGACGTTGCGAGTTGGCTATTATACAGTAGACGTCTTACACAAAAATCTTAGCCTTTATGGGGTTTTGATTTAATGTCTGATTTCTCTCTTATCGTTCGGAGTTGTGTTTTTGATCACGTCAGATGTAAATAGAGCCTATGGAAATTCGGATGAAAGGGTCAAAACGAGTAGCAACTTTGCGATACACTTATGTTTTATTTTTACTTAAATAGTAAAGTCCAGCGAGGTAGAACACTTTCATTGTTGTTATTTTTTGTTGACTTTTTATAAGGGTTTGAAACTATAATGCTTTAAATTAGTTGTTTATGTAAAAACTTATAATAAATGACAGTGACGTTTACTACGTATACCGGCGTTGTAACGTGGTCTTTAACCAGGCATGTCAAACAACAAAAATAGCACTTTTTCGACTACGAAAGCAACTGCCTGTAATTGTTACCAACTATATATGCCGTTATAATTAATAAAAAAATAAAAAAACTGACTTTGTTGAAAAAAGGTACAATAGAAACAACGCTAAGATGTAAAATATGCATAAATTTTCTGCTTTTCCTGCAACATTTTGTTATAAAAATCAGTGCAAATATCGCACGTTGCTGCTGAACTTGATGAACGATAACCTTACAACATAAAGACTTCATAGGAAGTATCGCCCATTAGCGGTTCCTACAGTTTAGTAACAACGAGCCGCGATAAAAAGACCGTCGACGCCAGGGCCCAAAGTGGTCGGATGCCCCCTGCAGAGGCCGACACTGTCGGCTTCAAAAACCCTCGCGAAAACTTCCACAATATCAATGGCGCTGGCGTCAGTGTGTTGTTTCAGCAAGCGATTTATTCTTCACGGTTAGAACGATCGCTCCTATTGTGCGAAGTTTTGCGATTTCTGTGTCTTTTCGCCTGTCGTGTGTCCGCGCGCATCGAAGCCCACTCGCACTGAGCGAGCTTTGCCGAATGACAGCAGGCAACATTTTGAAACGTTATGAAGAGGCCAACTCACAGGAGACATGATTTGCGCGGAGGCGCTCTTCCGACAAGCAAGATGTCAAACCTCACGCAACAAGTTTACTTTTGCGAGCACATTACTCACTAGACAGGAACGCGGAAACGACAACTAATACCGCCTGCAGGACAATAGGACCCTTTTACCCCCTTTCTTTCGAATAGGGGAAGTCATAGCTCTGGGATATCGGCTCGTTTTTGCTGAGAGCGGCCTTTTACTTCTAATCCGAAACCAAAACGAGATCCTTTCGGGAATCGTTGGTAAAGCACAATTAAAAAATACATTACAATAATTTGGCAAACTAAAAAATGTCCTTTAAAAATCTATAAACAGTGCCCTAGATTAAGTTTTAAAAAGAGTCTTTGTTTTACTAATTTTACACTAAGGAAACTGTTGTTTCTAATTAATAAAACAATATATGCGCAGAACAATCTTTTTTGAGAAATATGGCTCATTTATTTCACTCAAATGTTGTTGTTCTTTATCCGGATATATGGTCTTTTTCGTAAGGTTACTTATATGTTTATTATAGCGTAACTGAAAAAGTAAAATTTGAGTTATAGTTAGGTTTCTGTGATATGACTTCAAGTAAGGTTCAATAAGTAGTAAACAACCACCAAGGCTTTGTTGTGTGTTTGAATTTGTGTGAAATTTCATTTATTCAATTCCACTGGTTCTTTTTTTCTAACTTTTAACATGTTCGATAAATCATTCAAGCGGAACAATAATTAAATTAGCTTCTATTGAAAAAAACATATTTGGCATTTGCTGCAAATTGTGCTAATTTAAACATATATTCACACTGCATATATGTTTAATAATTTTTAAAACGTTTTTTGCCTAAGCGTTTTTATGATGTTTGAATTTATAGACTATATCTATTTAGAAAATCGCATGTTACTTTAATAAGACTTACATCGGGAGGGGATCACACAATACAACCTTTAAGGCAACACTTAGTACAAGAGCATTATTACGCCGTGATATTACGACCAACGGAATATTAAAACCAACTACTGCCTTCACCTGACATGTTTTGATTTGTATTCTGACGAGTTTAGGTCTTCCGTCCTAGATATTATTACGCATTGGTTTTATTATGTCGTTAGTCGTAAACCAATGGTGTTCCCAAACTTTTTTTTTATTTCGTGGCCTAAATTTTTTTAAAACAGTTTGTGGCCAACCATGTGGCGTAACATTTTTTGTATGCCCTTTAGCCCATCATCTAAATAAGATATATCAATCTAATTGCTGATGTACATATAGCAACATTTCCTGTCTGCAATGTTCGCCTACATAGTCGGACAATTTTTCAATAAATGCATTGATTCTAGCAACATCCATATAATCATTTTTTGCTCCGGCTCATTTTAAGATTGGAATTAAATATCTGTATGACAACAAACTGAATTTAAAGCAATCTGTCGAGCTAACCCGCGTATCGGATGAAAAACAAAAGTCGTGAGATTTTATCTTTACATGTTGTTCACAAAATAGTAAAAATGGCCTTGTTCTTATATAGTTCTAGATATGCTAACAATTATTTTAGTAAACAAAACATGCAATATTTCCAAATAGCTTCATGGACTACTGACAATAGTCTTGTAGCCCATTCCTGGGCCATGGCCCACAGTTTGGGAACCACTGTGACGTAAACCATGGTGTTTTGGATAGTAGGCTACTTCAGATGCTGCTTTATAAGAACCATTTACAATTTAGATGCAATAATTATTACAAATAATCAAAACCCAACATTTCAATCGTTAGACAATATAGTGTACAAATATTCCCAGCACGACAATTTTCTGCAAAATCGTATAGGTTTTCTTATAAAATTAATTAAATTATTGTTTCGCTTGAATGATTTCATACACTATGTTGAAAACATTACACAATAAACAACTAGTATAAAACAATAATAGGCTATAAATTCACCTGTCGCACGAAAGCTACACTCTTTGGTGTTTGTTTACAACTTAATGGAGCCCTATTAGGAGTCATATTATAGAGAAAATGCTAGAAACTGACATAGCATCTTATTTTACTTTTTTCAGAGCACATAAGTTACCTTACGAGAACCCCATATCGCGGAATTAGAAGGTATTTGAGTAATATGAATACGCCATTTTTCTTAGAGAGGCTTGTTCTATTTTACAATTTTATAATGATTTTGAGAATCTTATACCATGTATGTGTTGCATGGCCTGGGGAATGAAATGGAATGACTCTTCCAAGGCCAGACTAGCTATAATTTTTTGGGGTTGATATATATAACATAGCTATATTAAACTACTCAAATTGCAAATATATATTTAAAAAAAAATCTGCACTGTTTTAGCAAACTATAGCGTACAAACATGCAATTTAACACGAATCTAATAGCGCAAAGCGTAAAAAACGCCTATTGATTTAAATTCGCAAAACATTGAATTTGCGAGGCGAAATGACACATTAGGCACTTAATAATTTATTGTTCAATATAATGGCATTTATTAGGAAGCAGCTATTTGGCTGCACGTAAACTATAATGGTTGCTAAACGTAGTCCTATTTGGGGTGACATAGGTTTTGTTAAATGTTTGCTTCGTTTAAATAACACTATTCTGCAAAATAAGTTTTTGCTATTTAGGCCATTTGTTTACAAAGACTTCGATTTCTAGAAATACGGCAAAGGGTGATGTGTAAAAAAATCCGTTTTCAATCAAGCAAATCGCATTCGATACGCTATCGTAATTGTGATCCCTAAAATTGATGTTTTATAGGGCCTAAATTTAAAGCAGCCGCCACTAAGAGGTTTTCGTAGTTTCGAGACTAATCACAAAAGTGAAACATTTAGAAGCTGGGAAACAAAAACTGTGTTAAAAGTGAAATTTTTGATAAAAGTCTGATTGCTAACTAAGTAAGGTTGCTTAAAGTATAGTGTTTAAATGTTTCTGATTGATTAATTTTTACTTCCGAAAATAGGCATTACCTTTAAACCTTCGAGCTGCTTGCGTCCCCTTAGTCATCACTCATCAGTATTACGTATGTAGTCCCCTGATTGCTGTACTTCTTTATTAAAGTGTATAATAACCACGCATCTCTAAAGCTTTTTAATACACGCGACGTTTTTCGGCAAAATAACACTAATAAAATAGATTGTGCAGTGCAGTGTTATCACAGTTCATTAAAAAAAGGTGAAAGCGTCGTAAAGTTTTGATCAGTTTTAGCGAATATATAAAGTTTACCTTGTGAACATTCTGTCTAAAAAATGGTATTAAAATACAAAAATTAAATATATGAAGCAACTACAACCAAAGCAGTAAATGCAACAAACCGTGTAAACTATTTCAACAATGTACAATGGATTGAAGCTCTTTCGGAAAATACAAGGTCAATCGCAAATTAAGGTTATGGCGAATAATAGCAGGTGAGTACGAAGCTAGGTAGAGTGGTAATATTAAAAAAAATATAGATTCAGTGCAAAGTGTGGAAATGGTTTTCAGAAATTGCAGATAAATTGTGTAAGATCTGTTATGGACAGTGTAGCATTAACGTATAAAAGCGTGGCGTTCCTGAAATGACAGAATGAGGAAAAAACACAATTTTGGACGATTGTCAAAAACTAAATCGATTTTGGACGACTAAAATCGATTTTGGACGATTAGATTTCGAAAGACGGAATAAACGTGAGAAATAAAACAGCAATTGCATTTTCGATCACGAATCCAGCAAGTATCAGTCATTAAGTTGGCAGAGACATGCCACCCCTCGGTTAACCCAATGCTGCTCCGGCACAGAAGAAGGTAATCTGCAACAAGTTGCAATTGGCACACTTTCACTATTTTTAAAATAAATGTAACAAACCAAAAAGTCGTGATCGCTTTGACACATAAATGATGTCCAAGACTTTGAAATTTTATTCCCTTACTGATAATCCTATATTTTAACAAAAAGTATTGCAATCCGATGCGATGCCAAATTACGTCATAACTATGCTCAAGCACTATAGATGGAATTGAAACATTCGAAGTTAATTTTTTCAGGTTATTAGGCCTAGCTCATTTCTTAGCGTTGAAAGGTTTAGCTGTATCCAGTTGTTTACATAAAAGGTAGAATGGCTGTGTTGAATCACAAACCATGGCTGAAACGCTCAAATAAATTTGCTTTAAGATCGGTACCGATAGCATGGCATGGGTACCGATACCACCGCTTTTATCAGGTATCGGCTTCAATCCGATATATATATATATATAATCCCTACAAATAGGATAAATTTGCATGTACTAAGGAAACAGAAAATAGTCATCACAGGAATGCTAACCGTTTATTTTAATCACATTTTATAGTATTGTGATGGGAATATTTTAAATCTATGAAATAATGTAAAAAATAGCCTACATGATAGTAAGAACGTAGTTGGTGGAATGACCAGTTGTAGATAAAATTCCTCGCCGGGCGCTGGTTTTGTACACGGGACACTTATATGACGTAACGTTCGTCATATCCTGCTTACA
Organism: Ascidiella aspersa; assembly: GCF_963924565.1. Taxonomy (NCBI): domain Eukaryota; kingdom Metazoa; phylum Chordata; class Ascidiacea; order Phlebobranchia; family Ascidiidae; genus Ascidiella; species Ascidiella aspersa. Next base: position 23,125,174 of record NC_139450.1, on the reverse strand, counting down.
CGTGATCTCATACGGTTCTAGCCAGATCTGTATGGCGTTAAATTAAGAAAAAGTAAAATCATACCACATTTATAAAAGTTGCCTAATGTACTAGCGTTATAAATACCGCCTTACTTATATACATCACAAGTAAACGTTTATTAGTATAAGCTATTTGCGTGTGGTTTGTAGAAGATTTTTCAAACGACCGAAAGGGTTTTGAAGTCAACTAAAAGGTTGCCTTCTACAATTAAAGCAGAAAATTAGCAGTTAGTCTTTGTAAGCATGTCGTTGTGTAATTTATAAATTTCTTAGCGATCCCCAAATCCAAAATTCGTTAAGGATACAACAGGGAGGACGTCGTAAAGCGTTTTGGTGTAAGACTCAACAATTGTATGATCGTGACGACACCATCTCGCACCCTCCATGAACAGTCCTTGAATATAAACTCCGATGGTCTAACAGAAATAAAAAGATAACAGATCACAATAATTAGTTTAACGTAAAAGATCACGCAAACTGCAGTGCGTGGCAATAAAGAAAAAAAACACCAAATTCTTACTTTCTAGAATCTAGATTATATGGTCGAATAAGCACACTTTTCCTAGTAGGGGGAATAAGAACCAACCTCTTTTGTTTGTTTGTTTGTTTGCTTTGTTTTATGTAGCATACCTTTCCATTTATGCGATTACCGCCAATGTGGTGCGTGTTTCGTCTATCTCTCACTCGCTTGTTTCCCCTCGTTTTAAATAAATAAAAAACATTCGAGGCAATGATGAACCAAAACAAAGGGAGGTTTAGCAAATGGCTAGCCCACCAACCCTAAGGTCGTTGAGCCCTCAGTAAAAAAAAACGCACACCCACATATATAAAAAACCTAAAACTAAACATGGAAAGAATAAAATCTAAATTCCGAAAATATAAACACTTGTGGAAACTAACCGGTCGGGCTCTGTGGTGATTTTCTGTTGTCACGTGATACCGAAAGTCGAGTTGATCAATTGGAATCTGGCGACGCCGAGCGTAGTTTTGCATACTCCCGGTCAGAAACGACTGAGTGAAGAAAAATCCCGATATCCAGAACACGACTGGTTTACCATGTGTCACCCACGTCTTTAAAATAAATCACATTACAAACTTTGGAGCATAATGGTTGGAGGTTGTAGTAAAACGTAATCAGAATATCAAAGCCCATCATGTTGAAAAGGAATAAAGAGTTATTCGAAATTTTTAAAATGCTACCTACCGCTGTATGGGCTTTGATATTCTTATTACGTAAATACTATTATGTTTTGCCAAAAAAAAAACAATCGGAACAACATTTTTCTGTAATAGTGTCAGAATGCGTGGCCAGAAGGCAATGTTCAAAACAGCAGTGGAAAAGCAAATATACGCTGTAATAAAATTAAAAAACTGAAAGCAGTCGCGGGTTTGCCTGAACTTTAGTTTGAATTTATTCTCATTAGATTATAAAGGCTATACGGATTTAATAACAAATACGGCGTTATAAAAACACGAACACAATTTTATCTTTAAATAAACCGTCTTATAGGAAACAAAAAAAATTGTAAATAGTTATGTTGAACTCGAACTTTTTAACAAACTCTAACGACTATCTTGTGACAGTAGTAAAGACGGTATTTTACATACCAGCAGTTTAAAAATGGGTACAAAATCTGCTTTAAACTATCAACTTCTACATTTCGCTACCTTGAAAAATTGAAGCCTTGCAATAAGATCAGCTATGTAACTTCCCAAGGGTTTTAAGGAAGGATAGGATTTAGAGGCCCATAATGACGGGACTTTTCCCACAAGCATGTTGTCAAGAACATCTTCTAGTTCAGATGAAAGCAACACCAAACCACGTAAGGCCCTCTTCAAATCCTTCAATTTAAAATAAAAAGTTAAAACATGGATAAAAGAGAAATCTAACTCACGTAAATTTTAGTTAGATATGAGCATACGTCAAATATTAATAGCTATGTAGAGCATCCCCTTTAGGTTCAAATATTGCAGTCAAATATTGTGCTGCAAACAATTTTGCAGTCAAATATTTTGCGGCAAAGAATACAAAATTACCGCTGCTAGTAATGCCTAACCAATGCTTTGCAATAAGACTTTTCTTAACCTTTACTGAATAGTGGCCTAACTCGCAATTTTTTCCCATCTCGTATAACGATCACCCATCTCGTATAACGATGGAATGTTCCTTTTGTAACTTAACGCCTTTAAGAACATTGCGAAATTTGCACCAGTTTTTGCATATTAGTCGCTCGCCCAATTACACTTGATTAACAATTAGCAATTAAGCAAACACTGCACTACATAGCTACATTTAAAACAAGCGCTATAAATGTGTCGTCACACCGATAAGCCTCAGGTAGCCTTATCATATTAAAAGAATACTTTTTTTAAAATGAAAAATTCAACGGTAATATCGTAAGGCTGTACAATATTTTTTCGGGATACCTGTAAACTACTCCTGACAATAGCAGTTAAGTTGTTAAATCTGATAAGTTCCTGAGCCAACACAGTGTTCATGCTCTCAGAGTAGTCGGTAGGATATTTTCCTTGAATTTCCTCCAAATTAAATTGATCTGGAAGCTTTGATAAAATGTCAGAGGCCAGCTCCTGGACAATAACCTGAAAAAAAAGAAAAAAATTAACCGCTTGTATTTAAGGCAAGTTGAATCAAAATCCGTTTAGCAGTTTAAGCTTTGTTTGCCAATCCTTAATTTCCAAAAAAGTACTTAAACTAAAGTACACTTTACGTTAGGTAATTAAAAAATGCCTAATTCAGTGATAATTTTCCCAAATACTAAAAATTGGAAACATTAGTTATCTATTGCATCATGTTGTTTAAACCCTGTTTTGTCGAGGACAAAAATTCCAACTGTAGCCTAAGTGCGACCATTAAATCTGTACAAACAACATTTTTTCTTATGAGGCCATTGCCGTACACTCCAAACCAGTGTTTTAGGAATTAAACCCTCTCCAATTTTTTTTTTTTGACATAACATAGTATGTATATGGCTACACAGTATAATTTCATGCACTTAGTGGCGCACCAGAGACAGTAATATATCGACCACATGTCATAACGTCATCCTTTTTTTTTTTTTTTTTTTTTAATAAAAACATAACGTCACGTTTTCGTCGGTTTATTTGAACGATATAACTTTTTCACATCGAGTGTCACAGTTTTTTAAATCAGCAGTAATAGTTAATATTGCAATGATCAGTCAAATATATCTTTAGTTGGAAATCGTTTTTTATTTAATTGAAAAATGATTCTGATTGGTAAAAAACTTGCTAAAGGGTTAAGAAATAGCTACGACAGGCAAACGACACCTGGAAATTCATGTCGATGTAAAATCAACCTATAATTATCATTGCAGGTCACAAGACTTCGTCTCAGAGCATTTAAACAAACACGTTTTACCTGTGGGGACTTTCCCCCAGCGGAGGTTGACAAGCGGGGCAAAGTCACGAGAATTCCATCAAACATTTGCTGCGTTTCGTGCTGGTCTTTAGAGATGTCAGCGTTTAAGTGGAAGCCAAACACCTGCGCAAAAGTACGCAAACCGTTTCGGCATTCTAAACTTTAAATAATATTATAGTAATTTATCTGTTAATGCTGAAGTGGTTCATCGAATACTTTGCACTACGTTGTTAGACAAAACGCTTGCTGAGATACAATGACCGCGATCCGAAACTTGCTGGATATTCTGCATTGTTTTTAAACAAAATCACTAAAATATTCATAAAACTCCTCTAGGATAACACAAACATGTCCATTTCCCTCATTATTTAAAACTATTTGTTAAATCCACTATTTTTAGTGATTTCGTGTGAACTGTAATTTTGGTAGTCTGGGACTGGTTACATACCGAACGACTTGATACAACAAATTTAAGTGATACTACAAATTTATCAATTAGTGAAGCAGGCATCCTGCACTAAACAAAAGGTGACGTGATCAAGAAGATATAAGTTTGGGTATCATCAATAGGGAAAATTCCAAAATTTTTAAAGAAAAAACAAATGAATAAAACAATTAAAAAATAATGGTGGCGGGAGAAACACCCGTTTGGTATCTTGCCATACTTTAGTGCTACATGTTCGATTATGTTAATAAAGTTTGGCAATGAATACAGTACTTTACAACAAAAATATTATGCAACAAAAAATAGTCGTACAAAAACATATTTTTGTTTTTTAAACTCCGTGCTGGTTTGAACTTTCAATTAGGTTCATAGATAAACGTATTGCAAATTACATCAAAATTCATTAAATTCGTACGGTTGAACGCCTCTATGTGTTGCGATGGCGCAAGAATAATGCTTTTTGTTGATCTAGTCAAGTGATTGCACCACACGAAAAAAGGCCATGTCGTGAACGCGATATTAGCCGATGCCCACTGTAGTTGGGTTAATCTGACTTTTTTATCATTGAATGGCGGTAATATCACTTGAAGTAAACAATCTTTATGGAACCTGGTGGATAATGGTTTGATTTGATACAAAACGTCTATCAGAAATATAGGTTTTACATATTAAACGTATACTTTTTAATAAAAAAAGAAGATATAAAACAAGACAATTTTCGGACACTCATTATCTGGGACCTGTGTTTTACGAGCACTATAGAGAAGCTCACGAGTAGGGCAATTATTTTTTGACCTATCAAATTAAAATTTTCACCGATTAGGAATACATTGATTTATGCAGCACATCGTTGTATGAAGTACTGCATTAGTGTCTTGCCGCCGTCAGTTCTTTGTTTTTGGTGTTTTACTGACAACCGACAGAGCACAAACTAGTTTTTTAGGGTTTAGGGAACTCTTAAAAATGCTTATAGTTAATTTTGTCATAAAAAGACAAACAGCTAAAAAGTTTGCAATAAAATCAAGACGCATGATAATTTTGGATAATTGTTATGTAAGCAGTGTAGCCTGAACGAACATGCTAAAATAAACCATGCTTGTATGCTTAATACAAAAGTTGTTTGATGTAATTCAAAACTAAAGTTTGTAACAATTTTGAACTGAATATGATAATTCCAAAAAGCCCACTACAGTTTTGTGTTCAATTTCTGCTGTTTGTAAACAATTTTAACTTAAAATAATTTTTAATTTTGACCTAACATGTGTATTTTGACGTAAAAAATAAGAAAAAAATAATCGCCTTACTCATAAGTCTTTGGAAAGAATTTAATTTACACTCATTACATACAATACAAATTAAAAAAATTAAGTCATATACAGTTAAATAGGACGGTTATAAATTACCAGCTCCTAAAATAAATTGCAAATTTTGTTCTATCTGGTTATAATTAGCATTTTTGTAAATGGATGATCTTGTCTCGCTCATATAATTAATGCAGGCTGTTGCCTGCTGAAAATACAACATTATTATAAAACGTCCAGACGTCCAGACTTTTTGTAAATAACCAATGTTGAAATTCATTTTAAAACTTGCCTAAATGTTATATTTTTATAAATTGCTTTTGGGATATTTTTGCCGAATCGTATGCTATAACTTTAACCTATAGACCAGGGTTTTTAAGTTTTTTGGCCGCGCCCTTTGGCACAATTTATGGAAACTCACTGACATATTTAGGTCAATGAAACTGAATACAAGAAATGAAACATCAAGGTTAACATCACCGAGGAGAATAGGTTAGTTAGGGAATCAAAATAAATAATGTGTGCAGGACTAAAAGTAGGTAGTTAAAAAGAAATATTCGTGTAAGCAAAACTAAAAAAAAAAATTGCACGGAGAATACTTCGCGCCCCCCTTGCGAACCCTTCACAAGAACAAAACATCGCAGGTAAGAAGTGTTTTTTATGTCGAGTCACTTGGACTGATGCTGGCTTCTCAACGATACATAGTTAGGGGGTATTATACATTTTCGGAAGGTTAGAAACAAAACCAGCAGAGAATAAAAGAATAATATAATCAACCCTTGCTACCAGCAAACAGACACAATGAAAAAGGCCAAATGACTTACATCGCTGTGTAAACATCACAAGGCTATACGTTGCAAATTTATTATTCCACGTTTTACGCGGAATACATTTTATAATACTTATAATAACTCTGGTCGGTCTTTGTAACGCCAGGTATTTTGTATAGTGCTTCAATTTGTTATTTAAGATTGTGTATTGCTGCCATAAAACGAATGGAAAATTTCGCCCACACAACAGTAAACAGCAAGTGGCGACCTAGCGCTGTTGCGACACATTTAATAATTTCCTGTATGCCTGATTGACCCAAGGTGTTTTTTTTTTTGGGACATACCCTAAGAGGTCCTGACAAAGACGCTGACTTTGGAGTTTATTTAATCATTTAATCGCGCCTACGTGGGTGAACAGTGGCACAATTAAAAGTAGATTGGTTGCAATAGTTATTGACTGCAATGTATAGTAAGGTAAAGACTATGAAGAAACGATACTTTGCGTAAAAAATTGGGTTTTTAACGTTTTAATCATTTTCTAGCAGTATAGATTTTGGTGTTTTTGATATGTTAGTATGGAATGTCATACAAATGTATAAGATTTAAAAAAAATGCAATGTTCTATATTTAATATGTTGGCACGATGGTCTTTAAGCTAACCATTATGGCATACTAAAGTAGCATCATTGTGTATTTATTAGGGGCGGATCAAGGTGAGGGTGTTTTTGTGATAGTTTTACCTACATGCAATAAAATATATTGTATTTGCTCATTTTAAGGGAATATTTTTGAATTTGATTCTCTAAAAAATGCAATTTCTGCCAAATAACTATATAGTTCGATGCATATTTTGTTTGTTGAAATTTAGAACATCTTTGCAATATGGCTATTGTATCGTGTGTTACATCTATCCAACTTTTAAAATAAGATAACCGAATGTATATTTTTAGCACTTTGTGTCAACATTTCACGTTATTTCTACGCAATAATTTAGTTTTGGTGTAAAGGTCTTCAAATATTGTGAACAATGTGCTAACTATTTTAAATGTGCAATGCAACAAGCCTTTTTTTATAAAGTAAATTTTGTCTTTTTAACCAAATAAACGCATGTTTTTACCGCTTCGCGCAATTAGCTTAATTTTCGTTTGTCACATCAGTTCATTCGAATTATGACTTAATTTCATTATAACGTCATTTCTGAAAAAATAACAGTCCCTCATAAAAATCACCCTCGATTGCAACTCATTTTGTTTGTTAAGTATTATTGTGCGTAAGACAAAAAAGGAGATTCTATATGGTTCGCCTGCTCGCTATTTCTCCGCTGGTGCGATTGGCAAAGGAGACTATTGGGCAATACACCATGGTGTCTGCTCTGGCCACCATGCAGCTGAAAGACTATTTCACATTGTCTTATATTTGTCAGACGTAGAATAGACTTCACAACTATTTTCGACTCGGTCGATTTCAGCAGTTTTCAATATTCCATTAGCGTAGTAGGGCATATCATCTGAGAGTGTACACTGAAGCCATATATGTTCTTTTTGCAGTTAAATTTTAAAATGACTCGGCTTAATAGCCAACTCTTCCACCCCAAAGGTTTGTTCCACGTTGATGACAGCGAAAAGAAAACCTTTCGAAACTAAACGTAAGTGAGAATGTCGTCATTTCGTTAAATCCTATCATAATTCATATTTTTCCTTTCACAGGACTCCAACAACTGAGGTCCATTGCAAAACAGAAGTTTAAAAAAGACCTAAAACATAAAAAACACCACTTTGATACGATCGCTTGATACGCAATCAACATGGCCTGGCCATTTTATGAGTATATATAGTTCAATGTTTGTGTAGACCAGTGTTTCTTAACCTTTTATGGTTAGCGGCACCCCTCAGAAATGACAAATAAATTGCGGCACCCCTTCAAAAAATTTTCGTAGGTAATTCACTAGAATGTCACAATAAACGGAACTAGAACAACACACATCAACTCTATAGAACGTAGGAAGTTATAATTCGATTTATTACACTCTAATGTTTACAAAAAAAGTTGTAAGAGTTGAGCAAATAACAGATTTTTAAAGATTCTCAAATACTTTGAAACATACCCAAGAATGCAACAAATCGTTAGTCATAATTATTAGTCCATTTATAATGTTTAATTCGACTTATATAGTTTAGACAAAACTTTCTCGCTTCGGCCATATTTTTGTAGGGAAACGGAAAAAACAGAGGCCAATCAGCAGGAACCATTAGAAGACGACCAAGAATCGCCTTCACCATTCGAAGAGAATGATGTGCCTGGGGATGTGAATACTTTACCCCAAGAGCAAATCGAAGTTACGCCAAGAATGCGTGAAAATTCCAACAACTACGAAAGCCAAGTTACGCCAGGAAATGTAAATGGAATGGAGTCTGCGATACAAGATTATGAAAGCCTCGGGGTTGAAAGTGAAACACACCAAACAAGGTTTGATCAAACGGAAAACGGGACTTTCAACGGCGAAGTTAACCGTGTTAGTCAACTTGCGATTCCACATCCTTATGTCAGGGCTAGTCTAATGTTCATTGTAATTCCACAAAATGAGGAAGAAGACGGTGAACTTGAAGAGGAAAATGCTTCCAACATTAAACTTGACCAGTAGGTTTGATACTGTTAAACATGTTTAAACAACAATGCTGTCTCAAAAAGGAATGCAAATAGCCGTTACCACAAATCATATTTCTTATAACACAGCAAAAAGTCAAACAGTATTCTCTTGGTAGATATATACATGTGTTATATCAAGTTAGCTTCGTATTTTTCATGTATTATTTTTGTAAATTAAGAATGAATTACTGATTAGTCTGCATTTGGGTAGTGGGATTTTTAGGCTTCCAGCTTTGCGCAACGTTATGCTATATAATGAAGCTATAGCTAAGTGTATTTTAGTCAATATATTAATAGTCATTGTCACTTAGAAAAAACAATAAAAATCTGCGTAAGTATGTAAGACAATATACTATGAAAAATTCAAAAAAAACATTACGTAGCAAAAAAGATAAACTATCACAGTTAACATGGTATTTGTATCCCTCAATTTATCTATTTCGCTAATTGAAACTAAATGGAGAACGTACACTGCTCATCTGTTGAAAGCTAATAGATAATTTGTCTATATGAAGTTTTTTTTATGAACTCTTTGTGTTGTGTTGTACAGTTCGAATGCAGAAAGATGCGAAAATCAGCGAAAAATATTAACAATTTTAATGTAACAGAAAGTTTTCACAAATATCTTTGTCGCGAAATATATGATCAGAATTTTTTTTAGCACAGGGATGGGCAACCTCAGGCACACGGGCCCACCAATGTAAATTACCAATGCCGCCACCTTTTTGTAAACTTGAAATAAGGCCATATAGCTTATTTATTTTGACTGTATTTCATTATAAATGCAAACATGTTTCGCGCTTAGACCAAGTCTTGTTCATGCATCTAGTGCAGTGGTTCCCAGCCTTGGGGTCGAAAGAGGTTGTCAAGGGGGTCGCCGAGTACCATTTGTTAAACAAAAAACGAGAAAAAAAACAATATTAACAAAAGATTAGCAATAGAAGAAGCTCTAACAAAAACTTTTCTGTTGATGTGATTTAATGAAACCAGCTTTAGTGAAACAGTCGTTGTTAATGGCGTTACCATTAGTATTGTTTTCAATCAATAACCAGTAGTTTTAGTATAATGGATAATTGTTATGTCATGATTGCACAATACTTTTTTGTGTGACGCAAATAGACTTTGAATCGTAAATTTTTGTTACCTGTTTATGATTTTGACGTAAACCCGGACTTTCTTGCCAAATTAAAAAAAAATGTTTACAATTTCAAACAGTTTGCCTAATTTTATATTGCTATATTATGGTTTATGTACAATATATATATCAAAATTGGGGGGTCGCGACAACAAAAAGGTTGGGAATCACTGATCTAGTGTGTTTGTGCTTTGAGAAAATTTGTGTGGGGGCTCCAAACTTTAAACCAAATAATCGCATTTTCTTTCGCTTCACTGTCTTCTTCTTGAATATAATTATACCCAATGTTAAATTTAAAATAACTCTAACCCTGATTAACAGCCGTTAAAGTTGTTAAAATAAAATGCCTAAAATCACACATTTTATCAACATAATTGTCAGTTTAAATTTAGCGGCCCGTTGCCTACCTTGTTTGTGGATGAGAGACGTATGAACGAATAAAAAGTATTTTGAATAATTGTTAGAATGTTTTGTTGCAAAACAACTATTGCCTTTGTTTTTTATATCATAAAGTATTGCGGTTAAAAACTGGTTATTCTAACCAAGTGGTTCTCAACCTTTTTTCTTTCGTGGCCCATTTTCGTTGCACAAAAATTATGTGGCCCAATAAATGTTTATGAAAAAGAAAACAACTATAAAATAGGTTTAGAATAAAAGACAGCAGAACATGTTTTAAAACAGATTATTTCATTAACCGTGCATTAGTGAGATACTATAGAGGCTATAACAATAAATTTACATTCCTTCCCAAGCCATTATTCCTGTAAAATTAAGTATGAAACTAAATTATTCAGTAAATCTAGCTTTTTTAAATTGTTCTGTGGCCCACTCAAAGTGTTTCCATGAGCGATGGCCGACTGGTTGAGAACCACTGTTTTAACCCAAGCGATTTTATTTCTTACCCAACGATTGCTTATTTTGTGTTTTGTGCTCTCACCAGGTGCTTTTACGATTTTTACGCTTTTGTGAATAAAGTTGTATATTATGATTATTAGATTTTATATTTCTGCTAGCAAATTGTTTTATACAACCAAATTAGAAAACAAGAACGTCATTTTTAGAAAGTTAAGTATTCTAACTATTGAGTTCAACTAAAACAAATAGGTCGTGAAATATTACTAACCAATTCACTAACTATTTAAAGTGAATAGTAACAATCAAATCGACAAAAAATTGCAGTGTTGAAATTGCAACAAAGAATTACTGATGCGCCAAATTGTGTGAACTGTGCAGGGTAAATCCGAAAGGCTTACCGAAATCAGTCGGCCTAGTCAGGATTTTCGTGCAAGCAAAGCCAGGCTGGAAAAACAACTAGCTTGCAGTGATCAAGGCAGGTCTAATTATGTGTGCCGTTATCTTTGTTCAGTACGACTTCAGAAGAGCCTTGTCACCGATTATACACATTGTGTGTATAAATGTTTATATTATACTATATTAAAGCAAGCATTTGTTGCCAAACACAAACAGGTTAGACTTTAACCTTGTCGAATTTTAAATTGAAACGCATGATGCAACTTAGGTTTAACAACTTCCTCTTTTCGAAAGGCCCCTATTGTGAGGTAACTGGTTCCTGGTTTAATGGCGCTACTTGCGTAAACAAAAGCGATTGGTGCCTGGCTCGTCGAGAGCGTTTTTAGCCTACAGTTCCTGAGATCTAATACAAATCTATCATGTGCTTTCTAACATGGCTGATGTCAAGAAACTTAAAAAGCATCTTACCTCTGGGTGTGTGTTTAACGGCAGTCCTTTAATGTAAGTGATGTACGCCTCGTAGTCGCTTTCAGATGGTGCATAGTAAATGTCACCGGCAGAAAACTTGTACTTGTCACTTTCGAACACCTCGCAGCACATGAAATTGCTGAGCAGGCATTTTAAAAGCCTTCGGTCGTGATCGTCAGTTACTCTGCCTCCATAGTTGCATTCACCTTTATGTTAATATTATGTTATTATGTTAAACCTAAATTGAAAGTTCCGCTGTACAACGCTACTTATTGCTAAGTTCATGGCTGCGCTTGACTTGATATGCTCGACTTAAAACGTAACGACTGGGTAAGCAGAGCGTTACATTAAGCAAACACTGACTTGTTAGGTTGGAAAGAAAGCAAGATGATTTGGCTCGAGCTGCATTACATACCCATCAAATTATCGTTTTTTTTCAGCTGTATAGTTTTGTATACCCATTTCAAGCCTCTTAAATCACTTTTCTGCCGATGTGCGATACAAAATGATTTTCTATTGTCACCCTTCCACGCTTACTCACAAAAAACAAGTTTATGTAAATACGAAGTGACAACTGGTAAACTAGGTTTGCTATACAAATGAAATAATTGGGTTGTACGCGTAAACTGGGCTAGATTGAAATAGTGTGTTACCTATGAGGTAATTCAGTGCAACGAGCGGGACTTCGTCGTAATCCTTAAGGAACATTTGCGTCTGTCGGACGCTAATCCTCAGATCGGATTCGTTAAAGCCATATTGGATGTTCCAACCAAGAGGCCCGAATTTGCGCCTCTCTTGAACCAGAGCGTGAAAAAAGCAGAGCGAAAAGAGGATTTTCTTCCAGGTCTGCGAACAGAAAAAAAAACATTTTTCAATACTAGGTTGATTTAATTAATTTTGAACGCAACTGAGTCTAACGAAAGTCATGATTTCTATTCGCTTATCGCTAATGTATACCATGCTTGCTCGAAAACATAAGATTAAACGTTTTGTTAGGAGTGATATTTCAGCACAGTATTAGCATTCAATAATCCGCACACATACGTGTTCAACAACTGTGATCTAGACCTTATAAAGGTGGTTTTCGACCAACGGTTACGGCTTAAAAAAATCCAAATAACATATGAAAAATAATTTGCAGCATATTTTTGTATTTTTAATATTATTGTAAGTATTTCTCGCTTGTCAACTTCAAAATGTAAATTATGACTTACGTCATTTATTTGTCACCACTGGCTTCATATATACATTAATGAGCTTCCGTAATTCACACAACTAATGTTTTTATTTACAGTGCCTCTTCTCTTAAGATCATTTTATTTTTTCAAGATTTTCCATTTTTTAAGATTTTGATACTTCAATCATGTATCTTTATATGAGTGTTCCTACTATGTGTTTTTGTTTTTCTTTCACTAAACATTTTTAGTCTTCTTGCGAAACTAAGTTTGGCTAGCAAAATAATATTTTCAACGCAGTTTGAAGAGCAATACTTTTAGCTAAAAATATAACAAAAAATATATAAAAATTAGATAACTAACGAAAAAAATAAAAAGTGTCCATTGAAAACTTGTTGCTAAAGAAAATAAAAGTATTTTAAAAGGCCATTTTATTTCTGCATTGACACCTTGCAACTATACCTTTAAAAATAATACTGTAGTGTAAAGTGCCAGGCTGCATTAATGTTTAGAACGAGTTTTTTTACGATCATGCAATTTTAACTTTAAAAACATAATTCAGATGTTGCCACTTGTTTTTTTACACCTCCTTTATTAACTTATAAAATTCTGGATACAAAGCTATTGTAAACACTAGTAAATTCTAAAAACCCAGCGCTGGCAACCCTGCCTTGCAATTTTAAAGTATGTTTGACAGGTAAAACAGTGTCGTCATTCAATGTACAAGACATCACAATAAAAAACAGAAAAACTTAGCTATGCTTTTATCAATTACATTTGCTGTTGTTAACACTATTGCATATTACGAAAGATCTAACTTCTAAACTTTACCAAATTTGAATTCAAAATTTTTTTTAAGATAGCGCAACATTTTTGCCAAACATTGAACACAGCCAGTTTATCCGTCTTATTAATTTAAGGGACTCTTGTTGAGTTTTTGTAAACGTAACGTGTTAGAAAGCGTTATAGTTGCTTCGGTAATACCGCTACACATTTCGACGTTGTATCGATGTCAAACGCATATAAATAAAGTCAGAATGCCAAACTTAAGTTAAACATTTATTTGGAAATTCTCTACTATATAAAATATTTCTGTAAATTTTGATTGTCGAGGCATATTAAAATCGTCAATATTTATAGCCTTTCATAAACGTTTCGACACTTGCTCCTTAGTGTTCACATCTAGGGTCCAATGTTACAGTCATCTCTTGTGCTATGTATGTCAAACACACCTATACGGTTTACAACAACAAACGACTGACCGCATCTTTCTCTTTGCCGCATCCGTGAAAGAAAAGGGCGTCAGAAATGGGGTCGTTCTTGTAAGAGCGAAGCAGATTGGCGCGCAAGCCCTTGGGTGGCTCGTTTGTCATCTTGACGCTATTCTGCAGAACGGGGACGGGAAATTCGGGCGAAGGATAGCTCGTCAGCCAGAGGCGAAACTCGGGACGAGTCGTTGCCTTGTCTGTTATTACCTGCATCACAAATAGGCGCGATTGGGTTACGTTGGTTACGATTAATGTGTGGCATTAGTCAAGTTATGGTTTGACATAGGCACGGAGTGTTAATAAAACGATAAAACAATGAACTTCAACTTTCTTACACCAGAAAGCAATTTTTGCCTAACTTTTTCCATTTATTTGTAAATTGCTGTATTTGTCTAATTCTAAATAGGTTAGTCAGGTGGCAATATATAAAGACAAATTGTATTGAAACATTGACAAGCTTTCGTTTAACCGTGCTTCATCAGGTCAAAGTAGAAACCTTTTTCTACTTTTACCACATATTTGAGATTTTTGCAAGTTATTCTTTTTCTCTTATTACGAAGTTGATGAAAGCTGTCTGTACTGTCAAAAATTGAGTTTGAATCTCTTACTAAAGCATGGGTTCTTAACCTGTGGGCCACAGGAGATTTTTGAGGTGGGCCACAAGGCTATATTCTTTAGTTTTGATTGCGTTATGTGTGGGTTATTATAAAATGTTCTTATTCTTTTTACATTTAGAAGTAATTCTTGATTGCTTACTGTACACATTTCAGTTGACTATAACCAATTTAAGAAGAACTTTAAGAAGTGAACAACGAAATATTTTCAAAACAAAAGTGGGTCACGACCAGTATTTTTTTAAGGTGTTTTGGGGGACCGAAACGGTCCCCCAAATTTCTCCAGTGGTTTCCCAAATTTTGGACTTGCAACTTTTTGAAATTTAAATGAAACACATGCGGTTTCTTAAAACTACTTAGCGGTCACCCAAACCAAACCTTAAAAAAAAACCCTGCTCACGACCATAAAAAAGTTAAGAACCCCTATACTAAAGGTTTTGTGAATATCCGGTAAGCTATCAGCCACTGATGTAACAACAAAAGCCTATAATTACCTCCTCGCAAATTCTTCGTAGCTCCGGCAACCACGATACGGCAAGGTGGCAGTTTTGCAAAACGATCCAGGATCCGTTGTGTCTGGCCTGTTCGATCATGCGTTCAGCGATGGGTCCCTGACCTTGGCCAAGAGAAATTGTGTGCATTCCCGAAGATATACCTATTAGAAAGAACCACAGCAGTGGAATAGTTGTTCGTTTAAAAAGAGCGTTTCAATGTGTACGTTTAAGTGTTGCCTTAAGTTTTGAAATGTCGGGCTTTGGTACGTGAAAAAAGCAAAAAAATAGAAAATAAAAAGGGTCCGTTTACAAAGTAGGCTTTACGCACAATATTTGGGTTAGGGTTAGCGTTTGGGTGTGGGTGGGTCAAGTAATTAATAATAATGCTTGACCCACCCAAACCCAAACGCTATCCCGTGCGGCATTTGCAGAACATTTATCAACAAATTTTGCGTCGGATCGGCAACAATACCACAGAAGGCGATACGTAGTGGTTTTAGAAAATAGTTTTTTTGAATTGCAAAAGTTGATGTCGCCTTGTTTGCACATACGACTTTATTCTATGCTCTGTGTAAAGACCACTTTTTTATCGAATCATAGCAATTCATGCATGGTAAATGTGGAAAATGCGGATTTGTAACTACTTGATCTGAAGTTAAAATGATGATTGTAATTCTACTCAGATTTTCATACAAATTTTCAAACCAGCCATGCACAACTGTGACCATTTTCACAGAGATAGATCAGGAAATGCGAAATCAATGCTGTATTTTGATCATACTATATGCTGGCTACTGACTAGTCATGCTTGATATTTTTGAGTAAGGTCATACACGAGGGTTGAATCTTGTTTTCGCACATTTATTTCTGCATTCCAAAATCATTTATATCGGCAGCTTATCTAAAGCGCAGTTTTTCTCTAACATACGATGTGGGTCGCCTTCCGTTCCAGTGGCATGATTGACAGCCAGGTCGTCAGGTGTTTTGGGAACAGATGTAATCTTGACGTTAAACGGAAGTTCCAGTAGAGGGGAAACCTGGTCTTTTCTCTTAGGCGCCAATGTCACTTCCGGTACGGCGTTTAAATTGGGCGGCAACAGGAGGTTCTTTTTGTTGTGCAAAGACTCGCCAAATCCCGATATGCCTTCAGACATTGCGAGCAGCTGGCTACTTATTTCGTTTGCAGTTAAACTTGGTGCTTCGGTGTTCATTGGGGGTCGTGGCGGGGACCTGGGCCGCAATGATGCTCTCCTTGAAAGTGGATTTCTTGGACTTTTTGGTGGCAGCGGCGCAGGTTCAACTACTCCTGGAGGTGATTAAATTAAGAACGGGTCCACATGCATAGCTCGTGACGTGAAACGAACACATGCACCAGTTGAAATTACATGATTGAATATGACATCAACAATACAGAGGTAACAAGATGACGTGTAAGGTGAACAAATTAGGCTTTAATATGTTGACAATGGCTAACCCATAAAATTAAATAGAAATTAAGAGTATACTTACAGTGTGGTACTAAAAAATGAATTGTAAACTAAAGGCTGATGACTAGAAATTAAGAATATACTAAAGGTGTGGTATTACAAAACGAATTGCAAACCAAACGAAGATAGCGCGATAAAACGTATTGAATTAACAACATTAAAAAAAAGTTACCCTTTTCTTCCGCAAACTTTACCAGGCTGGCCATTGGGTCAGCGCCGGGGGATAAGATGAATATAAGCGGAGTTGAATAATCAGAATCCTGGTAACTAGAGTGAAGATCAAATGTAGGTGGCTCGATGTAAATCGAACCCATCTTGTTCACAATGAAGCTCTGGTAACACCGTTAAAGGCATTCAGTCTGGCTATGCGTAGCATCATTATGGCAACAATAATTTTAATTATTATAGAAAGCGTATCGATGAAACAATGTTTCGTTTACCTGTACAGCAGGTACCACTTTATCCGGCCTTACGCATCTCACAAGAACTAATTTTTCAAGTTCACCCAATTTATCGTTCCAGGGTGAAGGAAATTCTTCCGCGTGGGGCGCTAAAGAGTCATAAAGAAACTTCCAACATTGAGGCTGAAAAAAATAAATGTTAATTTTTCGCAGTGATTTTTATTTCCCAATTTGGTGATACTGACAGCCTGAAGCGAAATTTATATGTTTAGCAGTGTTTTTAATTGACGACGTAAACCAAACCATGATAAACTTACATTTGACCTGAAATGGCGCATTAAACCGGAAAAGGCTGGCAAGTCGCTACAGCGAACAACCTCAGCCCACGACTTGTCGCTCAGCCAATCAGGAGCCGGGTTTGCAAAGGCGTTGTCCAATGCGATGCCACCGGTGAGCAGAAACCGCCAATGAGCGTCATTCACCTCACCCCTAACCGAAACAAACACGAGGATTCCGTTACATGACAGGCAATTTCATTATTAGGAATTATGTCCTATTCCAGCAGTCTCCAACCTTTTATTAACCGACTCCAATTTAAATAAACTGAAATCAACATTACGTGCGACCCCAGTGTGTTTTCAGATAAATAAGACTTTGAACTAAATAACACAAACAATTGATTATGCTTAAATTATACACAAGCTAAGAGAACTGTGGCTACACATGTGTAGCAAAATAAGAAGTTTAAATTAACGCTTGGATTTAAGGTTACAAATAAACACAACAATTTTGTAATTTGTTTTATCATTTTTCTTATTCTTATTGCGCTTGTTTAAACTGAAAGAAAAATGAAATCACTAAAACTGCAGTAACTGGGGAGTGATGGCGATCCCATCAAGCGTTTAGGCGACGCCACATGGGGTCGCGACCTATAGGTTGGAGATCACTGTTCTACAAGATATTTCGATAAAAAACACAATACGGTGGTGAAATACGCTAAAAAGAAAAAAAAGTTTATCATTATCTTTTTTGTAGAAACACAAGTAAGTACAGTAGTGCTCTTTAATTATGTAACAGATACTTGGATCACTTACTTTCCTTTTAATATTCCAACACAAAGCAGAAAGGAAAACAGTAGTTTGTCTTTTTCGAAAAGCGACCGACATACGTTGCCATATATCACTTGAGTGAAGTGATCAATTAGATACGAAATCCTTTCCTCCAATACGGACGATTTCTTACTTTGTTCAATCGACTGTTAAATAAACCAATAATAACTCACCAAATGCGTTGTAAATAAGTGTTTTCCACTGTTTACAAGGCTATAGGGTTTTATCTGGCGACTAATTTAGATAACACACCTCAAAGTAAAAAACTATATCAAATTTCCATCGTCATATTTAAAACGTCTAAAATGTTACATTGTTTATTAGTGCGGCAGTGTCCTTAGTTTTAGAATGGTTATTAGAAACGAAAATGCCAACACGAAATAAAGCACATTTATCACAGCATAATTCAGACTTGGGCACCTGGACGTAAAGGTTGATAAACCACCAGAGTGAGTACTGGTACATTGGATCAATGTGAGCCAAGTCAGAGATGACAAAGAAGAGAATAGAGGAATGGACGGCAACCGGCCGGTATCCATTACGTGTGACGTCAATCTCGAGTTCAGTCTTACTGGTGACCTTCTGCTCCTCTGAGATTTCGGCAGAGAGCTGTCGACTGTCGGAAAGTATCTTGATCGCGGTTTCATCTTCAAGGATGTTGCCTGCATATTTTAATCATGACAATATATTATATTTTGGCTGGAATGTTGTTACTTTTTTATACCCAATACTTTTTTATTGTCGAATGATACATATATGCCAAAACATAAACTTACTTTTATAATTTACCTTGAATTGAACAACATGTAAATTTGATTTTTGTGTTTATATCACATGTGCTATACCTTCTCTTGAGAGGACTTCGAGTATCTTATCTTCAATGTCTTTGAGCAGTCTCTTGTTTTTTGCACCTTCCAATATCAGCTTGTTTTTCTTTTGTTCCAGTTCCGGTCGATCTTTGGCAGCAACTAAGGTAAGGAGTTGATCCTCCAACCCAATTGGGGTGATCATAAAGTTAATTAGAGTCACCTGCACAGTTAAACTAGTTAGTAGTTGGGCTGTCGATGTTTTCTAAAATGTATTCTTCCTAAAATAAACAAATGTGAGGATTGTTTATACATCAATACTGCAAAAAAATGGTTTTATGTAAATATTGACAAACTATGTTAATCGTTTAGTCATTTTCGTTAACTAACATTTATTGCGATATATGTCTTATACATGTATAATTGTATATTGTATATACGACTAAACTAACTTTAAAGCCATACATAAGTGCAAAGCATATCGACACTCCAATCTTTGCATTTTTTCTGTAGGGCTTTAAAGTTAGTTTAGTGTTAAATACTCGCATATATCGGCGTATGATCACCAACAATAGTAAATTTAAGAGTAGCGTTTTACCTTAACGGACACTTCAGGGAGATAATGTGGGTTTCTTATCCTTGTACTGATGTAGAGTACAAAGTCGTGACTGTACTGGATGGTGTTTTCACCGAGCTTAATATACTCCATCCCACTTTGCTTGAAAGTTTGATGGAGAAGAAGTGGATCAAGGATCGTGTCAAGATGCTCGGGCACGTTTTCGATCAATAGTGGGTTCCCGAACTGAATTAAAATTGGATCTTATAATTCGGAGAAAATGGTGAGAAAACGAGATGAAAAACGCAAAGAAGGTTTGGTAAAGCGACCTTGTAATATCCCAAGTGCATAGTCAAACATAATGGCAGACTTGGACAACTAGATAATCCTATTTTTCTAATTCAATGAAGAGCAATAATTTTTTTAATGGTTTAAAACAAGACTTTTCTAAACCCTTTTTATACAAGATTGTAGGCTTGATATATTGGCTAATTTTCAGTGAGACGAGTTCAAAAGAACAACATGAAACTCCACCAACCTGAATACAGTTCTCAAGTGTGCGAAGGTAGTCGGCGTCGGTCAGTTTACAAACGTGCAAGTTGTTCTTTTTCTCCATGTTTTTCACCCAGAGACAAGCCTGTCCCTGGGGGTCAATCATTAGTGGCCATCGACTCGCGTTGTTCACGATGATAGCATTGTCAACAGAAGTACTAAAAACGAGAGTATTATAGTTCGAACTGTCAGAGTTCTATTTCGACTTTGCGGAACGGATTCGGCGGGACACAATGCCACGGCACCCAACCCACTATATTTTTGGACGAACTATGAGTCAATGAAAACAATTTCAAGATTCGTGTAATTTTTAGTTGACTTTTTAGTGTGTTTCAGGTTTACCAATTTCTTTGATTCGGTTAGTAAGTATTTTTATGTGGTGAACTCATTTTGTCAACTTAAACTTTAGGCATTTATTGCCATAAGTTAAAGTTTTTTTAAGTTCATCGAAATAGATGCTAAATCTGATGATGAACGCGATATTGACTATAGTTGATTTATTAGGCTTTACTACTAAGTTTTAACTAAAATGCAGAAGGTTGCTATTGTAAGCATTAAGTTAGTCTTATTTTTACTAGAGATAGATGCGATATATCGTATCGGCAATATTGTCTGATATTTGGCTTCTACCGATATAGAGGTATCGGTAATTTTGGGCCGACATTTTAGTATGAAAATGGTATCTTAAATATCAAACGGATCCTATTTTTAACTACCAAATTTGTTCTTTTGTTTCATTTTATGACTGACTCATTTTTATGACTGATTTAACATAGAGCTTGATTTACGGCATTATATAAAGTTAATATTTAAAATAGGAGCTGTATGAGTAAAAGGTAAAAAAACTAAATATTATTTGCATTGCATTAAAATCGTGTTGGTATCGGGCATCGTTTGGTGAAAATATAAAAAAATCAGTTATTGGTATTGTCCCAAAAAGTTATATCGGTCGTCTTCTATTTTTTATTCTTAAGACCAACATATGCGACTATTAAAATTAAAATAGATGCCATAAGTGCCAACTATAGACAACCATATTGTAAGACTAGGACACTACGTATGAAGATAATTCAAAATTATTTACTTGTCCTTCGGCAGTCCAGCCAATTTCCAGTCCATAATCTGAACGGGATCACCGAGGGTTTTGGCTAGAGAAAAGTCATCACTCACGGGGATGTCCCGTAGTTTACACTCTTCCCACCATTTCTTAATTGATTCCTGACAAAAGTACATAAAGATAGAAAAACAAAAAAATGCCTGATAGAGACACAATATCTGCTGCTTTGATAAGGATATAATATTAGTTTAACAGTGATATAAAAAGCGTAATTTAATGCAGTACGCAAATCTTCAACTCTGCTTTAACTGTGCACATTGCCCAACGGGGTCATTAATATAAATAACAAGTTACGCATATTTAAAAGGTAACTTGTTTTGTAAAGCAAAGTGCAACATAAGCGATGGAAACAAATACAACTCAAAGTTTGAAAACCTGAGTAATCCAGGATCAGACATTTCGTAAAATAAAATTCGATTCTTTCAAATTAAGGAACTGACGATGTTAGTATAGGAGAAATATATATTACCGTTACAAAATGTCTGATCCTGGTTTTACTCAGGTTTTTCAAACTTTCGGTTTTATTGTTAATATAGGCGTCAGCGGAACAGTGGTGGACAAGCGGAAACCCGCTGCCAGTGGTTTTGGATTCCATAAAGATACGCCCTTTTATATTATATAATATTTAGGCGATATAAGGTTTATTAACCTGTCGATAAATGGGGGTAAATGGTGGTAAGTAAGCTACTACACTGGATGACAAGAGCACATCGCCAACGATGTTGTGGTAGGTGTTGTGCAGAGTGTGCGTCATATCCGTCCAACGATCCCTCTCCCCTCCCAAACCACTGATTAGCTTCTCAGCTCGGATCAGCTTCACTTTGGTCAGCTCAATATTGTCTTCCAGATTCTAAACGGATTATTAGTTTGAAATGCGTATTAATTTATATAATTTATATCAGTGGTCAGCAACCGCCGGTCCGTGGACCAGTGCCGGTTCGCGAGGAGTTCGTTACCGGTCCGTAGCAAGGTTTCCAGGTTGAAATTTTGATTTAAACCCAAACCGTACGTAAAAAAAACTCGGTTGAAAAGCACTGATGTAGAGCACTTTCACAACATCCTAAAATGCGTTATTGTAAAATTAAGCTTCTCGTATGTACAATATATCGAAAAAGGGCCAAAATATCATGTTTTTTTTATCCTTAACCGTGTTTACCCTAAAGTACAATACAATAAAATCTTGCAAATAACGTCCACAATAAAATTAATTATTATTTTTATGTTCAGGCAGGATAGCTTTTAAAAACAACGTACCGGTATGCATTTTAATTAGTTTGTTGAAAAAAAGTTGTAATAAATTTCCATTATTAAGCATTTGTTGTTGTTTTAAGGCCGGTCCGCAACAAAATTTCAGTTTTAAACCGGTCCGCAGTGTAAAAAAGGTTACCGACCCCTGATTTATATCATTTATACCTATAGAGCTTTGTAAAACTATAATAAGACAAAAAATTCAAATTTAGTTGCAAATATATATATTTACGCGTTTCTTTGAACACCACATAACATGTGTAAGTAAAGTTGGCCACTTCGACGGTAAAGATACTCAGTCTAACGTTAACATTGTTGTTCAAACCTTTTTTTAAAGATGATAATTTATAGTTTTTTATTGAACTTTTTTATGTTAAAGTTTCTACAATTTTTTTTTAAGCTGCTACATAGCGAGCTGGATTTAAAGATTTAAAGCTGGATTATAGCGAGCATAAAACTCAGTATCAGGGGTTGAAGGTAAATGCCTTTTATACCGTAAAAAATGTTCTTAGCGGAACGCATAACAATTTTTTAGAGAATATGTCACTAAGTCATAATAGGACAAAGCATTTGCGCGTAAGAAAATTGGTTTATTGGTGTAAATTGGCCAAACGCCGTTTCGGACCGTTTCGGCATACTTTTAGCACTGTTCTCGATATAAACAGCCATGCTTTATGTCTATAGGACTTGATTACTTTTTTCTCAGTTAGCTTTTCCTGCAGATTATCATTGAGACGTTGAAGCTTGTTCTTGACTTCTGTCAGTTCGCCACGTTTTACTTCTAGCACCTCCATCTCATGAGCCAAGTCGCTTTCAGCTGTTAACAAACTCAGGCGCTTCGGTGCCACAACTTTTGCAACCCTACAAAATGCAACAAACAGAATCTATGTTAGATGAACATTTTCAGCTCTTTAGTTCGTTGTAAAGTGGATACAACAATTCACTGACATGAGTAGAATGTCGCTTCTATCATCATCAAAAGTTATTTAATATTACACAGTTCCTTAAAAAGTTTTTCAAATGATAAGTAACTGATGCTTTAAATTATTTCAACCAGCAGCTTGTTTTAAACTTAAGAAGACGATATTGGGATATTTGAAAAGAAACTCACACGCACATTTAGTGGGGCTAATATAATATTATTTCATATGTTCAATAATGCCTTGCAAAAAGCTACGATGCAAAAAAGTGTAATACAAATAACGATTACACATGTGACATATCTTTTCGACAGTGTTTGTTCAACCGAATTGGCAACAACAACAACAACAACAACAACAACAACAACAACAACAAATTAAACGCAACATAATCTAAAATGATAATATAAGTTGATTTCACCTGTCGTAGACTTCAATAGCTAGGACCCAGCTACACAAACCCTCACAGGCAGACGACACGTTACGAATCAGCTCCGGCTTGAAGTTCTGTTCACCGATGAAGCGATCCCGGATTTTTCTCATCACTGAAATCGGGATGTTGTCTTTGTCGTAATCCTAAACAGAAGATGGGTGTTGTGATGACAATACGAAACGTTAAAAAAACTCACCAAACGAATATTTTGCATGTTGTATGTTGTTAAACGCAAAACTATATTTTATCATTTTATTTATTTTTTATCTAATAGAAGCACTACAATCTATTATTTTACCCTGAGTGAATCCAGGAACTTCATATCGCCCAGCATTTTTTTTGCAGCAGGCCAAAAATCGTCAAATGCCCGCCCCATTCCGTCTGTTTTTCGGTCTGGCTTAATTCCCTATATAAAACAGGTAAAGTGAATTGATTAGTAGATCCAATAATTACAAACTGAATATGTAAAATATGAAGATATCTACCTTACACGTAAGTGACGACAATGACTAAAAATGGGAGCTAGACTTTCCTGTCTAAGTCAAAGAGCATCAGTCGACTGATGATGGCTTATTTTGTGGCGAAATATATTTATTTTTTAAATGACTAGAACTCATTAATGACTCTAACGAAGATACAGGAAAAGATCCAATAATTAGGCTATGTGGATTACAACTTTTATTTTTTGTACTCTGTAGAAAATGACTAAATATAACATGCCGCACTAAAAGTCTACAACTCACTGTAAAACAAAGATAGGTTAGCAAACATACTTTCAGAATACAAATGGCCTCCATGGTCATTTTGACGCCGGCCGGTGGGTTTTGCATCGTTTTGACAAGCGCAATATCTTGTTGTCGCAATGTGTTTAAAGCTGCAATGGCGGCGTTCATTGCTGGCATCGCAACAGCAAGTTGCTCCTCGCATTCCTGCTTGATTTTGGACGCGGCCTCGGCAGCTTAAATGTTACAAGCCTTGCGTTAAAATAGAGTCAATCTTTAAGAGTTTCTTAGGGGGCGCTGTGAAGTTTTAGGCCTAAATCAACAAATTCATGAAAATCGCGGTAGAGAAACGAGATATGGGAATATAGATCCATATTTGAGGTCAATATTTAAAATTACCTAGAAATATAAAGAATCAATTGATTTTTAAGAGTTAAATATAGAATAAACGAATTTGTTTGTCTGCCTTTTAGTTACCCGAGTGCTATTTTGGACATATTTAACATTGTCTGTTTAAGTACGTAAAATTATTTATACTTATCTTTAAAATATAGAAATAGGCTAGTTATTACTATGACAGGTTTTTCCAAAACACATACATATTTTACGTGTTATAATCAAGACATTTAACACAAAAAAATTCAACCTGCAGCTGCTACAGCCTCGTCTGCTTCCACCAACTTTTTGGCAATTTCCACCTCAGCACTATCGGCACTTATGTCAGCGACCAACCTTTCCACTTCCTAAACATAATCAAACCACAATAGTTGGACTTCGAACAGTAGTTTTTAACAGAAATATTGTGGCGTATTTTAACGCATAACGCGACTAAAAGTTTCGTTGGCATGAAACACAAACCACAAATTTCCCAAAATAAATATCTCGTAATTGGTTACAAACAGGTTACTTTTGTGGAGTATATTTACAAGGAATTTTACCTGGGTGGATGGATATAGTTTAGTTTATTAGGTGAAATGATTGGCGTAATGAAAGACAGAATTTCAAACATGGTGTATGTAAACTTGGTCTGTAACAGCCTATATATAAATAATTAATTAAATACAGTCTACACCGGGATGCTTTTTGGAAAGGTTTTTGGTCAATCCGTTTCACAAATCAGATTTTAGAATCAATTGGTGAACTTCGCATTATAAAGATTTGAAACAATTACCAAATTAGGAACATTCCACAAAGAAGGAGAAAGTCCACACAAGAAGTTTGTTTTAATTTGATTAGTAAGGGAACACAGAATTCCCAAAATAACCAATGTTAAACAGCATAGCACTTGTACTAGGTAACAAACAGCTTACCAGCGAGCTTTCTTCAAGTTGCGGTTGCAAGGCAGTTAAATCTTGTTGCATGACGTTGATCTGCGATTGCGCAAACTCCAGCTTTTCTAGACCGATCACATACCGATTCTTAAAGGTCAAAAGGTCAAGTCGCTTCCGTTGTAGAAGCTCTTTGAAGGTTTTGATGAGCTCCAGATAAGAAGTCGGTGTTATGTAGGTTCGCCGGCCCAGTGATTCGAAATATCTGCAAAAACGTTGCATTTGATAGCATTAACAGATTTCGTCCTGTCGCCTCTTTAAATGGGTTTCCTGCCATATTTGAAAGTTCCCAACAAAATAAGTGTTGCAATATTTTTCAAAAAATTAAAAAATAGACCCGATAACTTACAAATAGAAAATTATCCGGACCGAAAAAGTTTAAACAGAAATGTTTTTTCAGTGTTTATGCGTGGTGTATTTGGTGTAGCAATGCACTTAACACGTTTGTGATTTACATGACATGACGTATTTAACTTACTGTTATGTCGGAATGTGGGCCTTTGTATTAAGCAAACCCAGGTGAAATTATATACATTACAAACCAAGTTGTTTCGTTGCCAAAAAGAGTGGTAGTTCGTTATAGAAACAAAAATATTTTACAAGTTTCCGTATTTTTACTTATATTAGTCCAACATGACAATACTTTCACGGCCCAGAAAAAACGATATTCAATCTGGTAATGAAAAATATCTTAAAGTCCACTCGTAGTTTACAATACGACGAATATTGTAGAGGTAAAAATAATATAAGAAAGGTATGCGGTTTGCTGAAGATTATGGTGTTGACTTTTCTCATTTGAATCATGCTATCAATGTTAAAGAGTATTTAAGGCAGTTATGAAAATAATGGGGGTATCAACACTACTGATCGTTTCATACTTTGTTTATCTCAGTAAGATAAAATATACGATCCTGTAAATAAGGCGTCATTCGCCTAACGTCCGCAATCAAGCAATTTCAGTTTTAGTCACACTAAAAACAGTTCACTTCAGCCAGGGGATCGACTTAAAACACTTACCTGTCTGACAACGATCGCATGTCTTTGTGAAAGTGCTTGCACATCTGAACAGTGGCCTGTCGCATTTCCTGAGACATTTCTACCTCGTCGAAAAAATGGTAAGCAACCATTTCGAGTGCATCGTCCGGCCATGCCTAGATACAACATACCATACTTAGTTTTTTAGCAATGTCTACTTAATATTCAAGGAACATACCTGGAACCAATCGATTGTACAACAATTGATGAGTGAAGGAAAGTTGCGAAGTCTGGTGCGAAATGCTTCGCCGACAGGACTAAACGCTAGAATCATGTGAAGTGATCTGCATATATATTAAAACGGAGTAATGAACTTTGTACAATTAAACCGCCTATCTAGAACAATGGACAGGGAATTAACTAAAAAGTTTCCTTAAGCTTATCGATACCAAATGGACAAACATATAGCAATGGTGGTTGTTATTTTTGGAATTATATACCACATTTGTCTAATACCACATCATTGGACGTGTGTACGAAAGAGTCAAATCATGTGAACAGAATACACATCTTAAAAGCAAGTTTATATTTACAAAGGCACCTGTTGACTCTTTCAATGAATTTGTTGTAAAGGTTAAGCGGGGTAATCTCAACTTTATCGTCATTGTCTGCTTGTGCCACAATCTGCATTTTATCGATGATTTCAAGACGCTCTTCGTTTTCGAAAATATTGGGGATGTCTCCAGTATTGAGCAGAAGGTTAATATCCTCAAGAAACGATTCGTCCTGTTGAAATATTTGCAATGATACGGCAAGTGCGATTATATATTTAGGCGACTTAATTTTACTTTTTTATATTTTAGGGCAATTTCATGTAAAAAAAATGTAGAGTGTATTGAAAAAGCATTACCTATACAAACAATGAATCAGTTACTACAAAACAGGTTCAGTTACACAATAAAACGAACATACCTAAGAGTTTATTTAGAAAAAAGCATACCCAGAACACAGACCACGGATAAGTAGCCCTCTTTGGTCCACATGCACCTTAAACACTACAATGTCCACAGTGGCAAAAAAAACTGAACAGCTTTGATTTCTTGAAAGATGTTGAAACACCAACGATTTATTGTCAACTTTTATCCCTCTTTGGTAACAATCGTTGTTAAATCCCGAACACAATTTTGCCTTACCTTGATCTGATGATCGCCGAAAAGAAACACGATCGGCGTAAGTTCAACTCCAGCTTTCCACAATACTTTTTTCAAGTCGGACCTCCAGTCGGCCACGGAGTAGGACTTTGTGACGTTAACCTGGTAAACGTCATAATCGGCCATGAACGCTGCGACCCTGGCTGAAGACTGTCGTCCGCTACCACCTATACCTGTCAAAGAAAGTCATTTTTTTAAATCTCCCGCGGTTTCTTTACATAAATAGAACTACCAAAATCACTGAAAGATTTTTGTGAGATCGCCACTATAAGAAAAGTACAACTGGAGCACTTACATTTCCAATGTAACGGAGTTAATCCCCTAATTGTGTATCTACATAAATTTGAAAAACTTAATGGGAAAACTTTTAGTATTTAAAAACGTCTTTATAATAAGTAAATACCCGGGATTTAGTTTAGTATTGTTAATAATTTAAAACTATATTTGAAAATCCA
This sequence comes from Ascidiella aspersa, assembly GCF_963924565.1. NCBI lineage: Eukaryota > Metazoa > Chordata > Ascidiacea > Phlebobranchia > Ascidiidae > Ascidiella > Ascidiella aspersa. The sequence goes on along the minus strand of NC_139450.1, from coordinate 23,096,866 downwards.
GTATAAAATCAATAGTATGGTCCAGAGGTTGATGGCTGCGTTATTATGAGTTTAATAAATCCTATAATAGTAATCAAGGTGCGGTTTTTAAAAAATATACCTTCCAGAATTTAAGCTATAACTTAACTCGACTGAAATCATTAAGGCAGATGATATGATCTGTACGTGAGTTCTATTTTAACAAAATTTTCGAAAGTTAAGTATTTTGTGTTTACATAGACAAACACAATCGTTTTGTGTAGTAATGACAATTGGCAATACAAAAATACGCATACCTCAAAGAATGGTTAACGTTAAAAACACGAAATAGGACATGCAGACTAAAGACGTCTTACCAACAAGTAGTGCATGCCCATTGGGTTGCTTGAGTATTCTGCTGATTCGGCTCACGTGTTCGATCGCAAACTGAAACATGACAAGGTCCATTGGCGTCTTTGTCATTGTGTTGTAGTCATCTAGGTAACGCTCGATGGTCGAACGAAGTTCTGAGCAAAAAAATTGGCTTTGCCTGCAGACACCAACTGGGTCGATGGGACAATATTTTGTAAAGGTTTTAGCAACAACATGGTTTACTCAATGCTCTCCAGTCTTCACGAGTGTAAGTCAGTTTAAACCAAGTACACAATTTAGAAAGCAAAGCTAAGTTTAATTAGATGTAAAAAATGGATATATTTTACCCTTACATACAAGATCATCCGTATCTCAAAGACGCCAAAAAAATCAAATAAAATATAGCACAGATAAGCATAGGCCTACACTATTTAGGGGTAACACCACATGGGTATATATTGTAATCTAGCCCTCAGGAAGTAGCTGACGATTACGGAGTTCTCATATAATTTACCGGGACCTCTCAAGCGACCGAGCTGCGCCCAGGGCAGCCAGTCGAAAAACGACCCACAGCACCATTAAACGCTGCGACCTATTCGTTTAAACCAGGGGCGTATCCAGAAATCCGAAAATGGGGCTCCCGAATTTTCAACTTAGGGAATTCCCCATTTTTCCGTCTGACGTTATTGACGTTATAAAATAATGACGGGTCTCACGTCATAAAATAGCGATTGTAATATCGTCATAAATAATAAAAAAACAATCAGAAACAGCCAATTAACGTCCAGCAAAAGCGAACCTTTAGACGCAAAGGTAACACATGCGTCATTAACACTCGTGCGAGGTGCCAGTTGCGAAACTGCTTAGTATGCAATCGTTAACTCTAGGTGAAAAATGAAAACAATATCGCGAAATATATGTGATTGATTTTGGTAGAACAATGTGCGGGGCTACGCTAAATTACAAGCACGTCTTTCGTCACCTGCAATACTAAACAAAGATCGTTTTTACCTGGTGTTATGCGATTAACGCAACATTTTCGCCGAGCTGTGCTATGTACCAAGTCGGCTAAAATACAAGCACGTCTTACACCAACAATAATAGCGCGAACAGCGAGGAAGGTCAGCCGCCTAACTCTACGTTTTCAGCGAGAAAAAAACATAGACCGCTGATTTATTGTTGTTAATTGTTGAACACACGTTTAAGACGCGTCACCTAATTACATTAAAATATGGCCGCTTCGGACGGTGAGGTAAACCCTGACAAAAAACGATAATGTCACTTACAAAAAGGGAAGGGGTGTCCGCATCAGCCAATTGTTTATTGTGCGTCTAGCACTTTTTATTCACCTTGCATATCCTGTATTTCGTCGTAGAGTCTTTCGCTGACGCCATCTTCGATCTTTGGCGACATGTAGTCTCCAAAAAAGACAGATCGGATATGAGAGTCGGACACGTCTTTGCGTCCGGTCTGGTGAGACACAAGGTGCTGGAAGATGTTGTTCAGCTTCTCTTTGAAATGCATTGTCGTGATGGTCTAAAAAATATAGTATAAAAAACTCACTAATGCCAAAAAAATCATATTCGAGCATTAGGGATCTTAACGTATCGCAGTTTGACTTTGCGCGCTAGAAAATCTAAAACAATGGTAAACACTTTTATTCGTATCCTTCAGTTATACTTAACCTTGTTCGTTTTTGTTTGGGCAGTTATTAAATTGTTCCAAAAGTGCCCAAGATCCTCGTTAAAGTGAGAAAATTTAGGATTATTTTAGGCTCCCCGAGTTTCTCAGAAAAAATGTTGAGTCTGGACACACCCCATATAGTATAGGCAATTACAGAAAAAGCATGGCATATACAGAAAAAAATCCTAAATGTGTAGGGTTTTTGCGATAGCTGTTTTTACCATTAATGTACGACATCTACTTGATCTATAATTAAACATCAATAAATACCTTGAATAATAATATGTCACGTAAATGTATTAATATATTTTCTGACCCTAAAGCTTTCGAAAGCTAGCGTGGTGTCGTGATTTCCTTCAAACTTACCTTGACCATATTAAAGAACGTGTCTCTGTCCATGTTGTCCACAAGGCGGTCGTAAAAAACTCGATGAACTTCGTGGACCCAGAGTCGGGTAAGTTTAAGTGCTCCTGGTACTCCTTCTGGACACTTATCGCTTCTGAAGAGTAGGATGCCCTAAAGATGACCATGCCGGTTTGTAATGAATATAAGACACGCGTATTCGCGGTGATTTAATGCTCAAAGCTTTCCAAAAAAATCACATTACAAAATTTTTACAAGACTACTCTTTTCGGTCTAAAAAATGTGAAATGGAGTCTAATTCAGTGCAAGAAACGTTTTATTTTTTAACTAAACTATTTTTTTTTACTTGATTATTTTTTTTTTTAAATTCATTACGAATGATATTTATTAATCACCGTGATCACAATCGACCAGGATATAATGAAATAACATATTACAAAATAAATACAATATAAAGTTAACATCACACTACGAAACGACTATATTATTTCCATTAAAACAATGCGTAATAGAATACCTGAATAACACGTGCATAATCACGCAGATTGAATAAGTAGTGTGATTTGGATGGAGTTGGAAGAAACTTGGACATAGCTTGCATGTATATGTCGGTGGTAGCCCAAATTATGATGCGGCCGAATCGTCGTAACGCGTTGTCAAATCCCCTTCAATGGGACAAAGTGTAACTCAACAATTAATCCTGTGTAGTTAATAATAATAATTTGAAGAAAAAAGCTAGATTTGATAAGCATTCTGGTATGTTTAATAGTTTTAAGAGCAATATATTTTAATAATATAACAATTGAAACAATGCCTGGCAGAAACAGAATATTCAGATTATAAAAAATAATTCATGTTGTCTTATAAAGTTTTGCTTAGTAAGCCGCTTTATTCTGTCATTCAAACACGCAATGGTACTACTACGATAAAGTCATTTACCCACAAGAAGGAGTCGGTAATTTTTGTAGCTAAGGGAGCCAAAAAAGCCGTATATTTTGGTTGTATTTTCAGGAGAGCCATATTATATTTTTCAACATCTAATTCTAGAGTAAGCGCGAAAAAATACTGTGGCTGATTTTACAAAACGTTGATTACGGAGTGTCGTGGTACGAACAGGTCCTTTTATATGCAAAAGGATTTTATCAAATCGGCTAACAGCCACGAAAAGACAAACAGCACAACAGGATTAGCACAAACTGCGGAATTATACTTCCTTAAGAAAAATACAGTTTAAAAGGGGTTATGGCCGCGTGGAGTTTTATTCAAGTCATGATTAGAAATAAAGGCTTAGATTTATTTGCGGGGCTTACACTTTTAAAAGAGCCTTATTGAGTCCTTAAAAGAGCCCAAACGGCTCGCGAGCAATAGGTTCCCGGCCACTACACCACACAAAACTATTACTTTTTTTCACCAGACAAGCCTATTACTTTCCGATTACTTTTTTAATCCAATAAGTCTTTTCTTCTTTGATTTTCTTTTTTTTTTTCTTTTTCTAACTAACTAAAAAAAAGTAAAGAAAGTAAGAGTAAACCAAAGGGTAAAGGGGTAGTGGCTTCTTCTTCCCATTGGCCATAAAGGAGGCTGGGAATGCTTCAAGTGTCAGTAATAGGTTCAGGCCCAGACCTCAGGACAACCATTCCCAAAGGGAGATGGTGCCGCCACTTGGAGGTAGGGCCGAAGTTAAACTGCGCATCGGCAGAAGGTCCACATTTTCGCGTTTTTAGTTGTAGTGTAGGTAATAATATATGTGTCAGTATAAGTAATAATTTTAGTACTTCCGGCCAAAAAAACCCGGTGTTGCCCAGGGAAAAAATGCCAGGACACAAACTCTACAGTGATCCGGTTAAAGACCCCCTCAGGTATAAGTAAGTATGGGAAACAATGTGTCAGTTACCTGCTGAAGTGCCAGTCCAACATTGGTTGGAATATGGTTTTCATCGTTTCCTCATCAAAGGCGTTAATACCGATGACGTTAAAGTGACGCAAGAATCGCTCGGTGATTTCGTTTCGGCCGCCACCAGGGGGAGCCATTGCGCAAACGATTGAGATATCGATAAGGTGTAACACAGACGTATCCTAAAAATAAGTCTTGTCAGCAGCCATCAAAATTATTACGTTGGTATGCCTTATATGAAAACAGACAGATATTTTTTTATATCTTGAGAAGCGCACCGGATTTATTCGAATTAGGAAAACTGATGATACAATATATTTATATGGCGAAATGCATATTTGTATTAAACGTTTTTAGACCTTGGTGACTGATTTTCGTTCAAAGCGGTTCGCTTCTCAAGCTAATATACAATTTTAAAACTTTTATCGTCGGCATTAGGAGTTCTGTTGGAGGGCAAGATTCTGTTGTGGAAACACGTACTAAACAGATATTTTTTACGTCGAATTACGTTAGTTAACTGCAATAGGGATCTTTAAAGAAAAATATTTTGTGAACATCTTCGCTCATAAAAATGGCAAACGGATAAATGTTTTTTAAAAGTTAAAATCCCTATTGCCTGAACGTCGCGATGCCTTATCCTTTAAATTGACGTATCGATGAGTTCTAACGTTGATTTACCTTTTTATCAAACCAGTGACCATGGTCAACCCACTGACGTAGTAATTCAATTGGCGGTTGCGCCCCATAGCGCTCCTTAGCGGGCATATTCAAGTCGTCAACAAAAACAATCATTCTCTTGCCTGGTGAAGGCCCGTACATACCACGACGGCGTCTAGAGAACGAAACAACGGGATTTAACACAAATATCAACTATTCTATAAAATCACACATATTCGAAGACGTCAAAATACAACGCATCCACAACGTGCCAATTTAAACACGCCTAGTGCATTTGTTTTAAAGCATGATAGTTGTAAAGTTACATCGTTAAAACATTTGTTACGGGTTTACGGTAAAGTTTAAAGAGAGCATACCTCAGCCTGAAACTCGGACAACACATAACTTACCTGTCGAGTTTTGAGAAAATCATATCCTGGGTTTGACTAGCACTTGTTTGCGCCGAGAAATTCACGTTGCAGATGGCAAAGGATCGCTTCGGCAACTCACGCAAGTAGCCATTTGTTATTGCGGATTTACCAGTTCCGGTCGGACCCACCAATAGCAATGGGCTATTGTTGCCGCACAACTTTTTAAGGAAGTACTGCTGACGAAAGGTGTCGACGGTCTCGATAATGATGTTGTTCAACTGCAATGATCAGTAAATTATGAGAGAACAGTAATTTGAAGATATGAAAGCCTAAGCAAAACCAAGCAAAGCGAAAGCAAAGTTTCAGAAATTCCTAAACTAAATTGCACACAATCGCTGATAACAAGAAATATCCAAAATAGCAGTCCTATACTGTAGAATAGTGGCTCTTAGTTTGTTTACTCAATATATAGTAAGCACAAGGACTGGCTAATCTTACCGTTAATCTCACAGCCCGATGATCCTTCTGTTTACATCAAAGCAAGGTGGCGACACCATGCGGAAAGAAAGCAAAAGCATAGATCAATTTATAGCAAAGCAATAGCTGTAAATTTCAATCAAGTCAAAAGGTCTGGATCGAAGTGTGTTAACTCAAATTCGAGTGGGGCTTGGAGGACAAAATTTGACTTGCTTGAAATTTACGCGAAACAAATGTATATGCCTGAATCTACTTCAGCAGCTTTAAATAAAACTAAAGGCAGTCTAAAACTAAGCACAGATACACTGCTATAAAACAAAGTAGTTTACAATGCGTTTTTCAAATAGTTTTTTTTTTTGTTGTTGTTTTTTGTCCGATACCGAACTAATGCGCAATTTCTATCTTGAACGATATACTTATCAGAAGGTTTTGAACTGGTAACTAACCGTCTTAACGTTAAAGCAAACTTTGACCTACTACCCTTTACTTGTTTGGCATATAAGTGGCGTAATTTGGTATCGGAGCGTACAGCGATCGTTTTTGTCCAATTATCGGGTATCTAAATAAAATGTCGGCCGAAAAACTTTGATAAGCTCGCAAAATTTTACAGGCACGTTAAATACAAAACTAAATATTTCGGATAAGTATCTTATTGCTGGTTGTGAGTTCGTGTGTTTTGAAAAAATAGGAAAAACGCAATTTATTTTAAATATCTAAGGAGCATTTTAAACTATTTCGGGTATACGTGCATACTGGTTACAGATTCATCTATATAGAAAACATTTTCATATTAGGGGTGTGCAACCTGTGAGACACAAGCGAAGTTATGTGGCCGAAGCATTGGCTCTAGTCCAGGGCTTCTCAACCTTTTTATGGTCGTGGTTTATTTTAAAGGTGTTTTGGGGGACCGAAACGGCCCCCCAAATTTCTCCAGCGGTTTCCCAAAATTTGGACTTGCAACTCGTTTAAGCAAATATGGCTATTTTTGGTATTTAAATGAAACACTTGCGGTCTCTTAAAACTACTTAGCGGTCACCCAAACCAAACCTTAAAAAAAACCTGGTCGTGGCCCACTTTTGCCTTGAAAATTGTTTGTGGCTGACTTCCTAAAGTTCTGCTTAAATTGGTTACATAACTGAAATATTTTAGAAATCAAGAATAACTTAAAAATATCAAAAAAGAAGAATATTTTATAATAACCTACACATAACGCAACTGTCAAAGCCAAGCTTGAGACAAACCAAAGAAATTAACCGAATAAACCTAAACAAACCAAAGAATTAAACGAATAAAACTAAAATTTTCATCAACTTTATAATTTTCCAAATGCTTTGTGGCCCACCAGTGGGCCATGGCCCATCGGTTGAGAACCCATGCTCGAAACGAATGCTCTGACTAACTTTTTTGTATAAAAAACATGCTAATCACAGAGTCAATAAATCAGGAAAGGCGAAATGAAGAGCACTAAAATTCGGTTGAACGCCCTTTGATTTGAATTCGGCATTTCGTAACACACATGGGCGAGCATTTTTAACCTGGTTTATGAAATCCCCAGATCGATCATTACTGACTAATAGTCACGTGGTAAAATAATTTTAGGTTGCCATCGCATTAGTTAAGGTTCGTCTGATCGATGTGAAATGCGATTGGTCCGTGGTCTAATCCGAGTGCTCTCTTTTGGCCCGTCAGTATTAAAGGCTGCACACCCCTAGTCTATATAACATATACAAAAATGTAATATAACTTGTTAACATGCAGCCGTAGTGGTTAGTATTACACATCTAGAAAAACAACCAATGCGTTTCATATTGGCTTACAAACAATATTATTTTGTGGTAAGCAATTTTATCGGACTTTCTGACGTAATTATTGTGGCCATGGTGCAAAATAAAGTGATTCATACCGCCTGTAGTCAACTGTTAGACTATATGTTTTAGTATATCATGCACACGGTTTATGTAGAAACGAAAACTTGGATACATAACGTTTTTGTGAGTTTTTTTTTTATCTTGGAACGAACCAGTGAGCTGGTTTAGTTAAAAAACATTTGCATTTGCATACGCTTTCAAATTATATGTGGCACTCCGTGATATCTTGCAACCACAATTAAAACATTGTGCATACGATTCATGCGATGCACACATAACAATCAAGCGCAACTGTCGTGCAATTCGTGCAGTTACCTGTACATCCAGATGTTCCTTAAATGTCAATTAAAAAGAGTTAGCTTGGACATTCAAAGCACTTAAAATTCGATCATGCCCAGGGGCTTATCCAGGGGGGCACGAGACCATGCCCTAAAGTGTATTTATGCCTATTTTGACTACATATATGCAAAAAATTCGCACCCCGCGCGAAACTGTAATACGTTTCTAGTATGTTTTACCACACTTTTATAAAATCGTTTTTACCCAAAGACTTCGTGCTCATCGCACCCTCGAAATGAAAGGTTTAAAAACCTACACAATATAAATAACATCTATGTACATAATAAACAATACAAGTTTAAAAATAACAAGTTTTCTTAGTAGACAGACTTGTGATCATAAAGTAGTTACTTATAGTGTAAGTGAACGTAACAATGATTAATATGAAGGCAGTGAATAAGATGACAACTATGAATCGACTAAGAAACCAAGATGACAACTATAAATCGAAAAAAATCAACTATGAATAAAGAAGCTAAATTTAAAATGACTTTTATTTTACGTTACAAAAAGACATTTTAACAGGAGCCATGATTGCCGTTATTTCGATTGTTAAACGAACAAAATGTTCAGATAAACCATCGTACAGAAATTGTCCGCAGTAACCTTTTTTAATCCACACAATACCATATTAATCTGTCTAGATCACAATAATATTTTCTATAGTAACTACTTAGTCACTAACTAACCCTTATGGCTTCCGTTAGTTCCGGTTCTTTGGTAAGACTCGCCCATCGATGCCAAGATCCGTAGTTTTTTTTTACATACACGTAATCGAACACGCTCCCGCGTTTGGGAATCAGAAGGCTGCGGGCGATACGCAGTTCACGGGGACGGGGAAAACCCGACTTGACCCCGTCGGAATCGATAAGTTCGCGAAAGAAGTCGTTGAATCTGCAATCGTACAATTCCTCAATATACACCGCCAAACAATTTAACTTGTCGATAGACGCAAAAATGTTCGTTTGTACAACTGTTAATAGCAGAATACTCGTAATTAAAGTCAGACATACTTTTCTACTTTTTCTTACACTTTTTTATATTCTGCTATTACTGATCAAGAATTAAGGCCGACATTTATCTTGCAAGGGTCAAGGTGATTTACACTATCACATATTATTTAGTGCTATGTATAACTATTAACAAGGAAATTGGTGTGGCTGTAAATATTTAGGTTTTGGAAGCATTTCTAGCTGTTTTTATTATCTGTTGGAAATTCAAAATGATACTTTTCTCTGAAATTTTCCAAGACACAGGCACCGATTGACCATACGAGGGCGAAGAGAAAGTGAGCAATCACCATGTTTCCCCTCTCTTCGATCGCCTAAAACACGGAATTCAATATGTAAGTTTAGGAACACTATGCACGAGTCTGTATTGTAGCTTGATAACGAATTGCAAAGCCGAAAAGGTCGAGTAGATTGCATCATCTTAAATGAGACGTTTTGATACTTGTATCATTAACTAAAGGATATACAATCTCGTATCGAAACGTCTCAATTAGGATGATGTCGATCTACTCGATCTTTCTGGCTTTGCAATTTATTATTAATTTTAGGAGGTTTAAAAAATAAAATTTGCGGTTATCACTTACCATGTTACCAAATTCATGAGTGTTTTTAAGAAGAAAAAATGACATACACAATCAAAAAGTTATGATAAATGGGTTACATACGTAAAAATGATCAAAAGTGGGACAGTATTACGGAATCCTGCATTAGGGTGCATTCGATTTATTATATAAATATCAGTCAAACGATATAGTTATACTTCCGTTGAAACACTCACTTTAAACATATTGTTTGATTTAGTACTACATAACACAAATACTATGGGTTAAAAATAGTTAAAAAATTTAAAAATGGCCAACTTTGAACTATAGTTAAAGAATAACCTTTATGTCAGAAACAGATAATTTTCCATCCTGTGCGTCATCAGTCATCATCGTCGAAATGCTTTCGGTGTCATCGTCATCATAGGAGCTGTTGACATCACTGTTGCAAAATCAACTTATTAAAAGTCCTCTCGTTACTACCATTGGAAGACCGCCAATTTATTTATATGCAACTATCATGCCGATAAAAGAGAGAACGATACAAAGACGGTGTTGTTTTACACTATATGTCAAAATTAAAAAAAAAACGATAACACTTCAGTTGTCTGTTATAATATTATTTTCACTTGTAAACATTTTGGGTCCGCTGTTAAAATCTTATTCAAATATATACTACATTCTAACTCTAATTTAAATGTTAAGAATAATACACCGTCAAGAATAAAATTTACTTTATATCATGTTAAAACAAACCACTTTAATTCTGTAACTAAAGCAATAAGGTTTCGCATTTACGAAACAAGTTGAGATATTTCAAAATAACAGCCTGCACAATAGATTTTTGCTATTTTAAACACAAGATATCGCTCTGCTATTGACGGCCTCTTAACTGGTTTGAAACAGTGGTTCTCAAAGTGGCAGCTAAAAAAATTAGTGAGGCTTTGATATTCCGGTGACACACCAAAGTATTTTCTTATAATATCTAGAAGTTTTGGTGGCCTGGTTGAAAATGTTTAAGAATCACTGATTTAAACATAAAGCATTATATTTTATTGAATGCATGTAAGGCGAAACACACATATAAAATACAACTAAAACATCCTGCGTTGGTGAATACTTTTTGCAAGATGTGCAGACTGCTAGAATTGGAAACCCCTGTTTTTAAGCATTAGGCAAGCTTTACCAAAAATAAAGGCTAGGCAAGAAATAAACTTACGTTTAGAAATGGACGTGTTGAGGTGGTGGATGAGCATCAATATACGATTGAAAAAAGCAGGAAAGCAAAAAATCGAAGTTATTAGACAGCACAAGCAAGAATGAAAAGATATGCTGCGCTATCTATTTTAAAAGCAACAAAAGCAGTACTGGGTCTACAAGCAGAGGTATTCTTGAGTAGATAATTTACTTATTAATTTTTAAAACAGCATCGATAACATTAAAGTTGCCTTGGAAAACAAACATCTTTTACATTTTCCCAAAGGTAGAATTACACTACAAAAACCCAAAAGGTAGAATTACACTTTCCCAAAGGTAGAATTACACTACAAAACACAGTAGTTGAAACTACTTTGTTCGGCAGTGTTTTTCAGGGTGACAAAAATATACTACGCAAAGCTCAATTCAAACTAGAATATGCATCTCGATGTTTTCCGACTTACCCAAGCTCTTTGAGTAGAGCGCTGTATAACTTCAGCAGGTTGACAGTCATGTGCATATGGGAAAGCTTGAGAATTTGTTGGCATTGTTTGGACACAAACTGTAGGCAGGGCGGCAACTGATAAAAACAACTGGCGTTTTGACCGATCATGAAAATACTTTCGCATATAACAGATAGTCGGCCGAAATACAAAAATCATCTTTAAATTTCACATTTAGATGCCAAAACAAAATTTGTAGTTAAAAGTTACACAATATGCAGTTTTTACGTTAAACGTTATAGTAAACATTCTTACAAGCCAGTTGAATAGCATTCTAATATTATCTTTTTGTTGCTTTGTTAGTATTTCGGGTAATGAGGTTTGCATCCAAGACATCACCAAAGCATTGGTTCCCAACTCTTCAGGGTCCATGTATATCATTCCACACCTGCAAATTAATTTTACAAAAAGAAACAGTCAGAAAAAAGTTATGTGTGCGCTCGCAGACTTGGCAAATATTTGTGTGCTAATTTTTATGCATTTTTACGCTTTTTAGACTGTAAAAATTACATACAAGTCGTTCCAACCAAAAAATTGTATTTGAAGTTCTCTGTTGGATCTAAAGACTAAAATTGCCGTTGGACATTTTTGGTAAAATCCGAATTAGATTAGAATTATAACAAGAGCACTCAAGCGATTTACAAATTCGATTATAATTTGAATTAGCCGCATTTTGCTCTAATTCAATGAATTACTAGATTTATCTAGTTGTCGTAGTCTGCTCCAAGGTAGCCTACCTGCTGACGGTGGCTGGTGACGCTTGTTCCAAGTTCTCAACTTCGAACATCATGTTTTGCTTTGTATTCATCGCTATTATTTCGCCACTCATCAAACAGAGCTAAAACAGTTGCGTCACAAAAAATACACACAAATAACACTACAGAATTTATTTAATGAAAAAAATTGTGAGGATGAAAATTAAAAAAACATGAAATTAATTTGGCTACACTATGCACGGATCCGTAATGTACCTTGATAATAAAATTAGTTACAAACAAATTTATTTCGCAAAACAATTATTAATTAACGAAACACTTTTAATTGATTTATCAACTATAGCATTAATAGCGACGCAGTGTTGTTAATACTAAACCTACCTTTTTATTATCGTCCAGTACAGTATTTAGATTTTCAACCCAAACAGCATCAACCGGACCGTCAAAAATCAACCACTTTCTATTTTCATCAGTGTTGTTGGCATGCTCACGAAACGTGTTTGCCAAAATACCTGTAGTAAATGACAGGCATTGTCAATTCATCTACAAGTTTGGTAAAAACTTGCAGACAGTATACAACAAAAAGTTCGCCGACTACAAATTGTTAATAAAAGTCTCTGTTTTAAAGCAATCGTGTTTATTTTTTATAAACAGGATTCTACGATTTTTTTATGCTTAAAAAACATACCGTTGATACATCAAACAACATAATTAGACCTGTTTATCAAAACAAAAACGAGTGGTTCGCAAACACAAATAAATCATTCACAGGACATTTACCTGCCACCTGACGCACACACGAAGACAAAAAAATACTTTGTATATAAACGCTAACCGTCTGTCCACTCATGGGACACTGGGTCGAAGCTTCCGTAAAGTTGAGCCATTGTGACAGCTTTTGGGTTGATGACACGGTAGCGAACCTAACAAACGTTATAAAACATTTTTAAAAGGACATTGATTTTGGTTTAATAACCTAACCTTTATACTAGTATGATTTTTACTGTTTAACGGAGATGACCGAAATTTTTATTTTTTTTAGTAATTTACATTTTTTTGTAAATTATATCAACGCTACAAGTCAATATTCCCGAAGATAAGCCAACGAGTTTAAATATAAAATATAATAATAAATCATCTGTTTCATCCATACATTCTTTCAAAAACGTTTCGTTATAGACTCAAAGAATGGCTAGTTATAGGTTGTTTTAAGTGAGACTAAACTAGCAGATGAAATCGCATACGGGTGCGTTCAACATGAATACATATGTTTTTTTCCATGACAATTTACCGGGTATTCATCCACTTCGTCGGACACAGATACCTCCCCAAGAGCGGCTGTTAGCACTTTGTAGGCGCTGGTTTTTCCCCCGAGCGCCTTTCCAACGACCATGAATCCGTGGCGGACTTTCATCATTTCGTACAGCTGAATTATCTTCTCAATAAACCACGGAATTGGCTGGACAAAAGGAGCAGAACATATTTATCAAAAACTGTTTATTAATTATATCTTGCTGCAATGTTGCCCTGAATGTGTGACATTTAGAATCACCTTGACCCTTGCAAAACAAAAGTGGACTTTAACTCGTGATAGGTCACCCATAAAACTAGAAAACAAAACTTTCAAAAACTGTAAACATTATCATGGCCTTAAAACAGAAAATATAGTAACCGTATAGAGTAGCAATGCTAGTATTAGGGTCAGACAATAGATTATATATATCTTTTCAAGTATCGTTATAAAGTGTCTGACCTTAATACTAGCATTACTAGAACATTCTGCTTACTCTGCTGTAATATCTCCCTGTAAAAGAAATTGGTCTAATAAAGATCTAAAACAGGCAGACATAAAGACAAAATATGTCACGACGAGTTACTTTCCAAATGTCATAATGTTACTTTTTAGAGCCTTATCAAATATCACAGCCAAACAACAAAAAAACAGCTTCAAGTTAAAAGAAATAAAAACCTGCAAGAAATTCTGGGCAATATTGGATCGTATAGCCTTCTCCAGTAGGCCATGGTCGGGTTTCGGAAGTTTTACTCCCGGGAAGAGGTCAGATATAATCCCGTCGAAGAGTGGAATGTCGTGAGAGAGGAACTTGGGAAGATTGACGTCAGTAATGGCTCGCAACATTAGCTCGTCTTCCCGATGATCGACGTACTTCAACTTAAGGTTTTCTGATAAAACAAAGGATCATTTTTTATTATCTTTAAATAAGGTTTCCTAGCATACCGTTGAAAGGAATGTTTAATTTAAATGTGATCTTTCGGTATGTCACTGAAAAGAATGTTTTTTGCGTAAGATGACAAACATTAGTTTGTTTGAGTTTAGAAAATAACCTTAAATAAAACGCTATGCTTTTAAATAAACCTCACTCAAATATAATTTAGCGCAAAATGTCGAGGAAAACTATAAATTTAGGTAACATTTTGAACATTTTGAAGATTTTTTTCATTTTTAACATCATAAAGACATATTTGAAACGTTTAAAATGCACAAAACGAGATATACGAAACGTATAAAGTGTTACCCATACTGCTATAATGATTTCGCTCCTAACACCAACCATTAGACTCCAAAACTATAGGCTGTTTTTAATCTGAATTGATTAAGGTAAATGATCATTAATCAGTTGACGAAAAGGTATAAAAATATTTTACGCGTTATAAAAACGAGTCGTGAGTGTTCCTACCAGCGGTTGTAAGGACCGACTTGACTGCCCTCATGCCGTAGTCATAGTGATGTTGCGAGGAAAGTTGTTCCGAGCAAAGTCGGTAAGTCGCCACTATCTTGACGGCAAGGTTTCGCGCGTCGACGAATCCCATCGAGTAAAGCGAGATCTCGGCTATCAGGGCATAGTCGGGGATCATCATCGCCACCGTGCGGAAAAGAACTTTGAGGTTGTCAGGCAGTTCAGCTCGACCTTCATAACAGCAAACAACAATTGACAACCACCCAAATATTTATATATAAGTATTCATACAAACATGATGAAATAGCATGCTTTATTCCAATTTAAATTTGGAAGTTATTTGGTGCGTTTGGCTATGAGACGTGGTCATATACCTTTTAAAATATAGGGCTTGGATGAATAAATATTAAATAAAGTTTTAAACGTTAAATCTTATGCCATCTTGGAAATTAGGTAATATACTTAGAAAAGTATTATTTTTGCATATGTTTTACAACTATTCGAAAGTGCTTTTGAAAGACAGAAATATAGACTTTTGTCGCATTACTGCGTTGAACATTTTGATAAACAAAATTACAATATAAGGTACCAAAAAACGGCGGCACTGGCTTTCCGTCAGATTTGCATTGTTTAGTCATACATTGCACGGCATTTTTATTCTGACGAAATGTCGTAAAACATGCCAAGACATGTTGGAAAATTAATAGGGAAAAAATTAAACAAACGAAAATTGTAAACCAATAAACGCAAACTAATGTCAGAGTCACATAAAATTGATTGAAAAATCGTATGCGGCTCGCGGTTCGCGTTTTGGCTACCCCTGGTATTGTATATGTCTACTTAAGCTTTTCGATTCGAAAACCGTGGTACGTTTTAAATATAGAAATGGTTTACGTATTTGTCAATAATTAAATGCAGCCAATTTGAACGAATTTATATTGATTTGCAGTTTAGTTTACAAATAAACGAGAAAATAGTTTAGCTGTTATTCAACATGCATTGCCTTAAAGTTATTGTTTTGGTATTTAAACACAGTCAGAAAAAAATGTCAACCAGTCATTAGTGCTACAACAATTGGAATGTTAGGCAGGGGTGAAAGTAGACTATTTTATACCGTAACGATGAAAAATTACCGGATCTTAACAACATTTTCAAAGACGACGTCACAAAGTTACGTCATAACAGGAAGTTTAAAAGAAGTAACCTTCGTTCGAGTAATTCTTTAACCGGAACTCCGTTATAGACCGTTCTGGCTTACTTTAATTCGGTGAAATATCTGCGTTCCAACACCAAAATAATTTAATTTAAAACGTGTGGTTGATTTCACACGTTGCGAGACACACGTTAATGCTTTAGTCAGTCATTTTTACGTGTAAGCGTAACAGCCAAAACGGCGCTCGGTTGAGAATATCACAAACGGGAGGGATGCCAAAGTACAAAAACAGTAACCTGCGTATCCAGGATTCATGGTGATGAAGATGGTACATGATGGATCCAGGGATATCTCGGAACCTTCAAATACAAACATCTCAACTTGATCGGCCACTGCTCGTTGAATGGTTTGTATTTGCTGCGCCACAACAGAAAGAACCTGGCGACAAAAGTATTATGAATTAGGAGGCTAAAACCTGTGAGTTGCGTACTTCGGCGGTGAGTTATCTGGGGACTTTTGCAGCAACAAATGACAAATAAAAGTAAAACTAGGAACCCAGTTTAACAAAGGAAATGAGTATTTATCATTTTTACAACACAAAATAATTAATCTTGAATAACAAAGTTTGCCAAACCAAACTTTTGTTATAGTACTTTTATTGGTAAAATAATCGACGGAAATGGGTTTCAATGCACAATAAAAACGTCGAATAGTTATTCGGCCTACGTTCTGTCGCATTAAGAGCACGTCCAGGCGACAAGTTACTCGCAAAACGGGGCGACATGTTTTGTACGTTAAAAATCCTCGTAGTGCGTTAAGAAGAAATCATCAGTCGCCTGTAATGACTTCAAAAGCAACCGCTGACCATAGGCTACAAAGTGAAGCTTGCTGAAATTGAAGTGACTTCCTCTCCATATTGTTACCGGGTTGAAACTCCGGCCATTTAATCGAAACAGTCTGTTATATTGTGACGTCGTCCCACCAGCCTGTGTGAATTCGTCAAACTGTCAACATATTGCTCTACTGGTGTTTCGTAAATTGCTAAGAATTTCATGTTTTCTTTGCGTGGCAGAACCGCATAGTTATGAAATTTAATCAACTCTATCTGGTATAAAGTATATAAGGGATTTCATTTTATACCAAAAAGCAGTAGTCTCACTGTTCACTTCTGGAGTCAGATCGCGTACGTTACGGAGGTAATTTATTGTATGTGTATCGTAAGTACCTGTAAGTACTGTTTCTCGTTTGTTCGTTTGCAATAAATATTCTTTTATTGTGGTTCGCACCCACAATTTGGTTCATCTTTTGCGACGTGATACTGAACACGCATAATTCCTTCTGATCTACTAACATTCTAAAATAATTAATATTAACCTATTGGTTTGAATTAAATGTATTTTTAACCTACGCTTTTGTACCTATTTTAGTTTTTAGAAAATGATGTTCCAATGCCATCGGTTCAAGTTGTTTCACCTGATGATAACCTAGTAAGCTTTCATAACTTTACTTTACCTTATTTATCTACGGCCTCTTACTATCCTAACCTCTGAATATCATAACCTTCTTTTCCCTTATTCTCAGCCTTTGGCTAGTTTTATGATAGACGTTTAGTAACGTTTTTGGGTCATTTTTAGCACCTATAGCTTAAGTTATCGTTAACGCTGAGATGGGCCTCTCACCCATCAAATTGAATTATATCAATAGGCTCATTACGTAGGATGGCAGCTATAGTTTATTCGTAATTTTTGTGTGCGTTATGCGTTGTCAGATATTGATACATGCCTTGCTTCTAATTTAACGTACCACGCCTCTTTCTCTCTAAGCCGCCGACGTTGTAAGTATGATGCCGCTGAATTATGAGCTCGTTTTAATGTTGCTATATCGGTCGTACAATGCAGATTTAAACCGCGTTTGAGCTAAACTAAATTTACGGCATAGCTGTTCAAACAATTTGCAAAATTACTCCCATTTTGTTAAATTAAAGGTCAAACTTAACGCAAGAGAATGTTCTTCTCTCGTAAACTAATCTCTAAGTCTATGAACAGATAAATATATCTCTCACACTTACAGAAGTTGCACCTTCTGAAGTGCATTTCCTTTAGCGGCTAACGTGCCGTCTGGTCCTATATGGTTTACGGTGATTGATCATAGATATTACACCTTTGACTTTGTTGATTTGGTATTCTAAAACAATAGATTCTAGGGCGGCATTCGACTGACGGTTTTGCCTTTGAACATTAAATTACGATTTTGACAAGTACCTGTATTGTAAGTACAGTTTGTCGTTTGTTTGTCCGAATAAATATTACTCTCATTGTGGCACGCACCCACAAAATTAACTATGAATCACTTGTCCCCGTTTTGCCTTTGTTATCTAATTAAAACAAGTTTCTCGTATTTGTGAATAGTATACAGTACACGTTAGTGCAGGGGTGGGCAATTATTTTTAACCGCGGGCCGCATGAGAAACTTTAAATGTTGTGGCGGGCTGGGTCAAAAATAGGATCTCAAATACACGCAATGTGACGTCATACTCTGACGGTATAAAACAAATAGGTTAATGAACTTGTTATTACGTTTGGAATTGTGCTAAAATATGCAATTTAAGTCGAATTTGAAAAAGGCCACAAGACGTCGCGGGAAGCGCGAAAAAAATGCCCCTTTATTTGTTTTAAAATGTAAAATTTAATTTAGATTTAGAGGTGGCATGACACATTGAACAGAGATAAAAAATACACATTGCTTGATAAATTGGCGTTTATCAAGTTGTGGGGAGCGTTGACCCAAAAGTTAGGAATAAAATATGTAATTTTTTTTGGCCTTTTAAGAATTTAAGTTACCGATGTGTTATTTGCGTTACAATGGCCATATTGCAAAGACGATATAAATCAGGAGAAACACACAACATGGCATTAACTAAGTTAGGTTGACAAAATGTGAATCGGTATACTTCAAAGTTTAGAAAACCGTCGGTATTTCGTTCTTATTTTATAGACGGAATACTTTCGCCGAGGCGAAAAATTTAGAATAAGTTTGTTAAACTTTCGTTTGGGAGATTGTCACAGTGCATAGGACGCTATTTTTCTGTAAAGATGCACAAAAATCGCGTGTAACATACGAGAAACACAGAACATACCAGAAAACACAAAGATTTTTTGTTCAATATACATCAGTAGTAAACTGTCTGTATCTAAAAATATTGTGGTGTGTTGGAGAAAAAATGCCAAGATGTTTACCGCGATTGTTCTTAGTATGAATTTATAACACACAGTCAGACTTCTGTTTTTAATAAACAAAATATTATATACCGTTAACCTTTAGGTCTATACGGGGAATAAAATGTGTTTATATGTTCTATCGCAGAGGCGTGCAACATACGGCCCGCGGGCCACAGCACGGCCCGCGAGACCTATTTACGTGGTCCGCACAGACTTCGTCAAGTAGCCCATTGTTTTTTAAAAATTTTCACTGTGTGAGAAATTATTTGTAACGCAATGATTGGAATTTATCAATTTGTTTTACGTCACACTGTCCGAACTTCCAATATTGCGTCATAGTGTGCATTCTAGTAAAACTGCCTTGCTTTGCTTGCAAAAAAAGAAAGGTTGATTATGAAAGGTGGAAATTCAACAAGTAACAACAAGTAAGATGTAGTTTGCCTGCTTTGTCAAAACGTTATATCAGTAATAAAAGAGTATAATATTATAGTGTTTTAAGGGACACTATAGTTAAAAACACTCTGCTAATTATGATAGCGTTGTAGGTCAATTTCGGGTTGACAAAATGCTGCAATGGGATGGTTTCCACCACTAGAGGCGTTGCGTGAGTCAGATGAACAGTTGCGAGCGCCTATCTTTTACAATGGTAATCCGTGGTTTTCAATTACGTGTTTTCGCGCTTTGTTTTTGTAGAATCTATTATGAAGCTAATTATTCGTTTAAAGTTAACTTTAATTAATACCTATAATCAGTTTTTATTCGCAATTTCGTCAAATGCTGGTAGCGAGAAGTTGTTAAACATGTACTGTTACAACTTTAATTTTGTACTTAAAATAGGGTTTCGGTTAAAACCAGGAAGCATTTGCGTCAACTTTAAATTATAAATAAAATGTAATTAGAATATTTAAGGCCAGCTAGTTGCGAACAAAGCTGAAATAAGCATTTTTATGAGGGAATATTGTAGTTTTTTGTGGTACTGCTGTTTTTTAACCTTTGCATTTTGCAAGTTCATTCACACTTTTTAACAGTCATTTTTAATTCGAAAATATATCTTCTGTATAGTATTCTAAAGGATATTGTATTGCTTGTGAATTAACTTAAATTTTTCACCAGATATTTCTTTTGTACTCAACATTAATTTAACACCTTTTCGTACAAGATACCTCACATCTTAGGAAAATATTCGAGTGATCCACATCCTTTTAAAACAACTAACTATTTGTACTGTTTTGAAATGGGTGTAATTTTGTAAATGTTATCTTATTATAACCTTTCTTACAAGTGACCTCGTGTGGTTTTACCAAAATTGAATAAATATAGCCTGGAGCCCTAGAGCAGACACTATCAAGCAAGCTTGTGCATTTGGCTGAAAAATCAGGCACTTGCTGAATTCCGAAGAATATTTTAGCTACAGAACTGAAATCTTACATCTTGACAAAGAAACCGTATATTTGTCGAACAACGCCAGGACAATGAAAGAAGTTTGTCAGTTTCCAATGTTACAAACAAGTCACAACTACAATGAATCTTTTCATTCTTCAAATAGTAGTCAAATCACTAGAATAATATTGTACTGATTTTAATATGAAATTTAGTAGAATGTTTTTTACTTGTGGTTTTTTGTGTACTTCAGGTTTGTAAAGCATCAATTTAATTCGCAGCGTTTAAAACAACTGTATAATTATTTTGTTTCACTTAGTATCATACAAAAAATAAATGCATATTATGAAGTTTAATAAAACAAGCAAAACTGTTGACTTTTTGTTAGGTGTGAACTGTAGTATATGACATCAAGAACATGATTAAAAGAGTTTTTTAATGCAGGCTTGTTTGAATCTTCCCTTGTAGAAATTATATTTCCAGATTTGTCTGTTTTGATTCCAAACCTATAAAAACGATATAAATAATTTTTATAAGATAATGATTATTTGCTACAAATAAAACAGTATAGCAACTAAACAAGTGTATTTTTTGAATTATAGATTATTATTTATTTCAACTAAATCAAACACCGTTAAAGAATCCCATAACTTAAAAAAACTGCATATAACAAACTAATATAATCAGGGAGAACTAGAGGTAGAAAATAAACTTTTACCTGTTAGATCACTTGGAAAGCAGCATCTGCTTAAATTGTATTCCAGTACCAGTTTCTTTAGTTCCATAAATTGTTAACCCAGGAAGAGAATGCATAGCAGGTTTAATATTACCAAACAAGTATTTTCTAGAAGTTTACACAAAATTCTCACTAACTTCAGAAAATTATAAACAACATTATTAGTAAAAATTGACCAATATATCTAACTTCATTATGGTAAACCCTTTCACTTGGTAAATGCATGCTAGTTTAATGCACTTTCTGGACCAATAACTAGAAGCTTACCCCAAAACATACCACAGCCACCTTGCCAAACAAATTTCTCGTGAAAGATTTTCTGAGTGTGATAACAAGCTAAAATCGTAAACTAACTTAAATAACAATTCAGTCTTTGATTCGGGGAGTGGGAAAGGCGTAAATTACAACAATTTATTGCCAGGATAGTTTGATGACTGGAAAAAGCAATGTTCACATACTTCTTTGCGATAAAAATTGAAAAAAAATGGTCTGATAGTGACTACAGGGATAAACTTACCAGTTAAACCGGTCAAAATGTCGCAAACGGCCCTAATAACTGAATTATCGACCAAATAGTGCCAGTCTCAGACCTATCGCCATTGTAAAAAAATGCGACTTCATCTGAGTCGGTCCGCGCGACCCCTAGTGGTGGAAACCATCCCATTGAAAAAGTATTTGAGCAAACAACAAGAGGTATTTCATTGTTATAAGAAAGAGGTTGAGCTTGTTACAAAACTGGGCTATAAGTTATCGAAAGCAATTGCTGAAAAAGGAAAGCCTGTTCAAGACAAAATTCAGGAATCAGCTCACAGATGAGCACTTGTTAAGTGAACTTCGAGTTGGCACTTCTGCCAAAACTAACAAGATCTCTGGTGAGAGAAGATATCACACATCTCATTAATCGCTTAATGAGTATCTTGATTCTACACGGTTTTCCAATGAAAAAATTGTTTAAAAAATATATCTGTTGTTCGATTGTCCGGCCCGCACCACTATCATAAGTATACATTATAGTCCGCTGCGATAAACAGTTGCACGCCCCTGTTGTATCGGGTTTTGCTAATTTTAGCTTAATATAACCTCGAATGTTGCAGGAGCATCTAACTTTAAAGATACAAGCAGTGAATAAACAAACAGTCGGCATCCGGACACAAGCTTAATGCGTTTGAATCATAGACAATGCATACATCTACTATGCCGTCTTATAAATTCAGACTTGTTATGAAAAGCGTGGGCATTACGTTTGAAACACTTTTTGTACCATAGATCCAATGGCAGTTTGGATAGGGCTAACAAATATCGGGTGCTGGGGAAAAAGGGATTAATATTTCCTCTAAGGACGTAGCTATTTTGTATTTATAAAGTCAATGTCAATATAAAATAGTTAGGGTTACCTGGACTTACTTATCCCCCGACTTAACAATTACATTAACCATAGTAATTACAGTTATTTGAACAATAACGCCTGGCATGGTAGGCTATCAGTTGTTTATTGAGTAAATCCTTTTAAGAAGTCGTTTTATTTTCAGAGAAATAAATTTATGTCTTTGTAAACACCATGGGAGCGTTTTTCTGCTACGCTTTTGTAATTTTGGTTTACATAGCAGAAGGTCCACTTCGCTCAGTTGCAGGTAATTGGTGGATAAGCAAGGAAAGTTGTCCCAGTGTGGATATCAACTGCACAGCATTCAACAAAACCATAACTCTAGGCAACTGCATGTGTATAAATGTAACAGTTGCTTGCAAAAACATAACTGGATATTGCATCAATAAAAACAAAACTTGTGCGGAGATAGCTTGCTATGCTACAGAATGCCTGTCCAACACCAGATCGTGTATCACCACGGAACAAAATAACTGCTCATTTTCAACAAACGTTTGTGAGCTTGGCGAGGTCTTCGAAAAGGTCTATAACAGCGAATGCAACCACTCTTGTGACAACACTGATGGAAAATTGACTCAAATTGAAAAGGTTGGGAAGTACTGTTTTAGTGCAGTTTAAAGATACGCGTTCGCTTGCATTGATTTGCTCAACTTTCATGGACCTTCCTTGTAAGATGTTTTACGTTAAACAATTGTTTCAAAAACGATTTTTATCTAAAGTTAAGGCGAAGCGTTAAGCCTATATCGGCAGATGTTTAGAATCGATTGTTGTCAAGCCAGATATTGCAGAACAAAATTGGTACAATAAGTAATGCAGCATATAGCGAGCATTGTAGGGCTTGCTGAGACTAACGTACGTACATAAATTACCGAAAACAGCATGATTGAAATATTACACTCTTTCCGCTAAAATTGGCGTAAAAATGAAATAACTAGACAAAATACCCGACGTTGCCCAGGTTAAATAGAGTATGTGAATGTTTAATTTTAAAGAGAACTGTCGGAGTTGATCAAGTGATGTTAACTAATTACCGCTGCAACAAAGTCGATAATTTGCAAAGTCTACCTGAATTTACGTGATTAAATAAATCCCGATCATACTGGATTTTTATCACTTCGTATATTACTTTGTAACAGGTTCGTTTGGATTTGCTGGCTTCGTGTTACAACCGATGTATATAAAGTTACAGAAAGCGTAACACATTCGTTAGAGCAGTGATTCTCAACCGCGGCTCTCAGAGCCGCATGCGGCTCTCAACTCTACATTTTGCGGCTCTCACTAACGGAGAGAAAATTAGTTAGCAGTAGCAGAATTGCAACAAAGGAAGTAAAAGAATAGAAAAAAGTGAATGAATTTGATCAGCAAGGATCCCGAGTACGAAGTACTAATTGTTCCCGGGAAGTACTAATGTTCCCCGTTACTTTCGTCCTGCGTTTTAAAATAATTTTGTGGTTTGTGACGTCATAATATATTTAGTCTTGATCGACAAGCTATGGCAATAAGAAATAGCTGTTTCAACAGTGCAAATTAGTTAGCCTAGGCTAGCGTAATGTATTTTTGTTGTTTTCTTGTTGCTTTCTCAATGTTTTTTAATTATATGCCTACTGTTGTTTTTGTGCGGCTCCTTGCAAACTTTATAGGTTTGGAATGTGGCTCTGTCTCTATAAAAGGTTGAGAATCTCTGCGTTAGAGGGCTAAATAATGACACACGGTCTAATTTTAATCAAAGCCATCAAGCTGTAGCTTCGTTACCACACTACGTGTTACTCCCTCCCTGTAAAAGTTTGCTGAACCCGAAGCCGCGTGTTATAATATATAATCTACATAATAAAAGAGAAAGTTTGTGAGATGTAAGATATAAGTGTGTGGCAAGATGTTCGCACAGTCGGTGATGATTATAATATAAATTTTGAGCAATTCAACGTTGCGTCGCTTTAGCTCAGTGGTAGAGAACTGGTTTCGTGGTCGTGAGTTCAAACCTCATTGGTGGAAAACTATTGAAATGTTCACTTTCTGTTTACAATGTGTTGCATCACAGTGTTACGTCACACTCGATACGATTCACAAAATGTTACAATGCAAATTTAAACATGGTACAATGTTCCCAAGATTGTGTTTAAGCACGTATCCCAGGCCCCAGCGTTAGTTAATTTAATAAAGGTATATTTAGAAGTAGAGTTTAAGTAAAAGATAGTCCAAGTTTAACTTATCCGCGAAAAACTTTTTTTCAAGCGCAATTACCTGTCGGGAAATAAAAAAATGAAAGTAAGTATATTTCCTTAGTAAAAAAGTAAAATTTTAATGTTTCCAACTAAGCCTATTATGTTTAGGAACTTATTGATGCCTGTTACCACGTAAAGTTTAGGTAGAGTTCGCAAATTTACGAAGAATTTAATTTTTATTTTAAAACCGTTTGTTAGCGATAGTAATTGAGGCCAAAGCCTAATGACTTCTTACAATGTGTTTACCCACGCAATACTTAAAAACAAACAAAAAAAAATTTATTGCAACAGTTAACAGTAAACATTTGTTTTTTCAATGAGGATTTTTCTCACATTTGACGCAGTTTAGCACCGGGATTACGTATTTGCTTAAACATGACGCTCAAGCAAGTCTAAGCAATTGCTGCTGCAACCTAAAGTTTTACGTTTGGGAGTTATTCTCAATTGACAAACGTCACGGGTTTTCGTTACTTAAAAGTTGTATTGCATACTTAGCCAAGTGTTGTGCGCTATAGTTAACCGACTTCACATCACATGATTTGAAATTTCTATGTAGTGACACTCAGTTCAAACGTTTAGGCATAAGCAAATTTGTTATGACATTTAAAAAAATATGTTTGCATTATTTATGTCATTTACGAAGATCTTACGAATAACCGGTAAATATTCTTTTGGGTAATACTAATTTACGGAATGATAAATGGTCGGAAACGCTCACTAATTTAAGTATTACCCCGTTAAAACAAGTATTAAACCAACGCACAATATTTGGGTTAGGGTGGGGGTTAGCGTTTGGGTGAAGGTGGGTCAAGTGTTATTATATTTAATAATAATACTGTAAGCGTTCCGACCATTCATCCTTCCGTAAATTAGTGTTACCATATTCTTTGCAACCTGGGCAACGCCGGGTATTTAGTCTAGTTATTTCATAAAATGATTGCCGCAATGTAAGCAAATTGCAATGTTGTTTATTGCTTCTGTAATGGATTAGCTAAAAAAATCGCCTATAGCGCGTTATACTTGACTATTCACGCCACACATCATTAACCTAACGAAAACTATCGATCGGAAATTATTAGCAAACGTAAAAAACGGCCCTTGTGATAAAGCAATCCTTTAACTTGCGTGATATTCAAGTAATTTTGGTATCAAAACGGCGTACAGCCTAAAAATCCGTCACCCGATATTTTGCAACATAATTTTGCTACTGTAAACCTTTAAGCTTTGACAAAAATCAATGTTTTCTATTATATTGTCCCATCCCAGGGTAAGTTATCCTAAGTCGCCTGGTATAACGGCCTCTGACGCACTAGAACTAATGACCGTTTACAGTAAAAATAGCTTTGACCGAAGGAAGGCCATAGCAAGCTATACTTGGCTAATACGCTATAAACTACAAACGTAAATTGCAATAATCGCCCTGTTCTCACTGTCGGAGATAAACAAACGCTCTTTTGCTAATTGATGAAGCGGGAACTAGCAAGAAACTATAGCAGGAGGCATACCGAGGGGCCTACTTTAATTTTGTGCTAATTGAAGTAGGACCCTCGGTATGTCTCTAGTTAGTCACTTGCTGTTACCTTTCGAGTCGTTTAAAATATTGTCGATCGAACTTTGCTAAAGATCTTTTATACAGTTATAGGTTAATGAAATTCTTAGCACAACACCCAAGTGGAGCAAAGTGATGGATATGGTCAAATAAATATTCGAAAGATATACCGTAAGCAACGTTTTTAAAGTAATCCATTTGGGAGGAAGAAAATGTTTAAAACAAAATATACTTTTTCGACAAATTGGAAATCATATAGGGAATATTACCAACACAAATAGATTACGGAGGACAAGATTCTGTTGTGGAAACACATACTAAACAAATAGATTAATCAACATATCCGTGATATAACTCAGACTCATTGCAACGGAGAGTGCTACGACGGGGTGGAAAATGTGACGTCAAATTGTATAACAGCTGGTTGTACGCTGGTCGAAAGGAAGCGCTGCTACAACCCAAGCACCTGTTTGGGCGTTTACAACAATACAGCAACCACTTGCAGCAAATCCTGCGGAAAAGGCTACAGAAACCACACATCCCAATGTTTCGTTGGTAGGACGTAAATGCTGGCAAGATATTATAACATGCAAGCAAATATAAGTTTGTATGATTTTTCCTATATAGTATACAGTGTGATACAAATATCAGCAATAATTTTTTAACGCTACCGAAAAATCACACAACCAATACTTTTCAAACCATTTGCGTAAAACAGAAACTCACAGTACTAGAAGCGAAAACTAGGTTCGAGCTAAGTCCAACGCGATAAACATGGCCTGCATGGTTAAATCTGCCAGCTCACGTATACCGTATATTGATATATTGAAGATACGGTACTGAAGAAATGTAGTTTGGTGCAATTCAATATTAAACTTTGATACCATTTTGAACTGAACCACCATTTGAAAAACCTTATATTTTTCCATTATTTTAAACTAATTAGTCGACGATTTAATAACCAGCGTCTTGTTTTTCTTAGATATTTTAATAACTGTTTCTCTTTTTGATATTGCAAAATATTACCGAAACATTTTCAAGAGGTTTGCATAAACCTGAAAAAACTGACTAGCGTACCACCGTCGTCAGGAAAACAACCAAAACAAGTGTCTGACGATTCCAGTCTCATATATCATTATAATCAAATTTTGCAAAAAAAGTACTTCTAGGTCAAATTACGCATTTTTAGTGCATTTATTCTATCTGTAATGAAGGGGGTGCCTTAAGTTACAACTGTCAAGGCAGTGGTGGAAACAAATCCAACAGCAGCATTGAAGTGTGCAACGCGTATTCCTGCCCTAAGTGGACAAATTGGACCTCCTCAGGCTCCTGCTCTCAAACGTGTGGCGGCGGCTTCCAAAAATACGCACGACAATGCGTGTTTCAAGGCCTTGCGAACAACACCCTGTGTCCAGGTAGAAAAATAGATTCAGTGACTTGGTTCAACTAAAATTCGAAAATAATTTTGTTTGTAATAAATACTGAAAGGAAAGTTTATTAGGCTAAATTACCAATAAAATGCGGCTATCTGTATGCGTGTAGCGCCAAAACATACAACTTACTTAATTCAATATTATGCCAAATCTGTACAATATAGTCATCCATATGTGGTCCCAACTAGATCAAGCTAATTAGATCGATTTATTTATTTTTGCTTATTTATTTTGCTGATGTTGAACCGTGTTTGCCCCAGGCAGGCCTGCTGTATATCTATGAGTGATGTAATGTTTACACCAGCTTACATTTTTGGCTAAGCATCACAAAGTACTAAAATAATAATAAACAACTACTAAATTCAGTGGATTAAGAATTGATTCAAAAAATTGAAGGTTGTCGATTATTAACAAACTCAAACTTTACTACAGGAAGCAGCGAAAGGTATGAGGCATGCAATACGCAGATTTGCCCTTTTTGGACTAATTGGACGTCAACAGCGTCGTGTTCTAAATCGTGTGGAAATGGCCTTCAAGAATATTCACGTCAATGTATTTATCAAGGAGGAGTTCACAACACACTATGCTCTGGTAAATGACCCGCTAAAACAATAGCTGACTTACTTAACTGAAAAAGTGTGTAAAAGCTTTAAAACGTTAAGCCCCAATATAGAAAAACTTATTGTCAAAAATAGAATCAAATTAATTATGATTGTTGGCTGTCGAGTTGCAGAACAATAGAGTGGCTTATGTTTAAAGAATTAAAAAAAAGCATTCCTTTACATAACATTACAGACAAAATTTAACACAATTTTTGATAAAATTATTTTTAAAACAATTTGAAGCATTTTGACTGTTTGCACCGGTTCGCGCGCTCATGCTCTTATATTTAAATTGGCCTCAGAAACGGTTCCTATACGCCAACTTTATCAGCCTGTAGCCCGCCTAAATATATTTTTTGCTAATTTTCACTAACCAAATGCAAAAGTTTGGATTTTGTTTTACCCATTTTACGTGTCTACAGCCCAGCGCCGCAAATTCTCTGCGAAATGCAAGTTGGCCGAATTTAGCGTATAATCTAATAGGTCTATGTAATATCGCCAATGTATCGCGAGTAACACCTTTATAACTTTTCAAACAAGATAAAACCAAGTATGTGTTTGTGCGCGATCTTTTTGCTAGCTGTTCTTCTATTCAATTTTGGTATACATGGCCCTCATAGAAAAGCAAATGTGCTAATATTTTATTCCACGCCGCAACGGAAAAGAAGCGGCTATCTAATTCAAAACACAGCATCGAAACGTAAACAAACCGGATCTATAAAGATTTTACGCGCGAAGCGGAAACATTTTTTGCACTTACGTAGTTAAAATAGTCAAAAAGTATGTGAAATGGACTGGTGTCTAGTTTGTCAAATAGGCCGCGGGCCGTATTGCATCGGCGGGACGTAGGTTGCCGACCCCTGGTATAAAGGTTATAGTTGGACGTGAAACGGATAGAAAAGCCCATGTTCAACTTAAATAAAGATTTGTTCGAAACGTTCACAAAATACTACCTTTACCTCTGTATTGTCATTCTACAATACATCATCAAACAGATTTTAAACTTTTAATCGCCTATTTGACTAGTCGACTCCTTCAATTGGACTTTTATTACGCTTTCATTGCGAACTTTTCTTTGTTATTAATCTGACAAGTAAAATGACACCTAAAAATATACTATTTTTTACAGGTAGCATCACAAAAAAGGAGCCATGCAACACACAAATCTGTCCTTTCTGGGCGAGTTGGTCCCAGTCTGGCTCGTGTTCACTTACATGTGATCGAGGACAACAAACATATACACGACAATGCACGTACCAAGGATCTGTGAGCAGTAAATGCATAGGTACGAAAAACGCGTTTTTGAAAATTTACATTTACCCAGAAAGTTGTTAGTCCGTAGAAGTTTTATCCTTCGACAGTTTAACTCGATATACATCAATGAATGGCTTGTGATATGCTATATAATTACAAATTTGGTGTATTTAATGTCATGCTCATAATTTCCATTTTTTTATTTCAGGTTCTGCAACAAAAACTGAAATCTGCTACACACCTTGTCCGGCATGGGGAGCTTGGAACCAATGGTCACTGTGTAACGCATCGAACCAAATAAGAAGTGGAGTTCATAAGAGAACAAGGTAGAGCAGAAATGGGGGCATAATACATATCAGCAATCATAATGTAACGATGTCACAATTAAGTCATTCTTTGCGAATTAGTAGAAATGGCAAAAATATGGTGTTTCCTAAATTCGTTTGTGGTTGGAAATAATGACAACAAAAAGTTTAACTAATATATCATTATCATCACCATATGTTTATGTTTACAAACTTTGAATATTGTGTCCTTCTATATATGTACATTTATAACAGTAATTTTACTTTTGCCGTGGTCCTAAACGACTAAACGTGTTTAACACCAAGAGTTTGTGCTTATGGATACGATATTTTGCAGCACGATTTAAAACAGAAGTGTGAGAATTTATCTTTTTTACTTTATGGCAGAGTTTGTTATGTCGGCACAGCATTGGGAACTTGTGGTGGAAAATCGTCTGAAGATACATTCAAAGAATGTACTTGGTGGTATGTTTACGATTATATCTTTTTGATTTACGATTTTTTTATATTATTTTGAGCGGACTTTATGGCTGTAACGAAGTTTCATAACTAAAGTTCAACATTTCGATAAACGTAATCTAGTCAGGCTAGTAACAAAAGGCAATTTCGCGCGAATTCGCTTGGAAGCGTTAGGCCAATTTGAACGGGAACACACAATAAGACCTACAAAGCAACAATACCTAAATCAGAATAATTCTATAATACCATAGTGTTGGACCAACGACATAACTTTTCACGTTTGATTCTAGATGTAGGGTCATACAATCTATATGTTTTTTTAGGTTATTATAAAAAAATAACTGTTCATGTTCAGTAAAATGCTTTATAAAACAGAAAATCTTAAATCTAAACCTTAAAGCAAGACCTTTTATGCAACTTTATACGGTTTTAAGCTGTAGATCAGGGGTCGGCAACCTACGGCCCGCCACCTCTTTTTCAAACTATAGGCACAAGGCCATGTCTCATTTAACTTTTTGAACTATACGAAAATGCAAAAAAAATTTGCGCTTCGCGCGTGTCTCTTCTTTCAGTTTCAACTATATGCATTCTCCCTAGATTAAATTTATCGTAATTCTAGATGTTTAACGTAAGGAAAAAGGGCAACTATGAATTGATATTTTCGGTAGTGAGTAACTAAGTATATGTTAAAATGTGGTTTTATTTCAGCAAAAGTGAACTTGAAAAGTGCGAGGGTTCATCGCCTTGTGACCAGTGGAGTCCTTGGACCTCTGACCACTGCGTTGGTGGACAAAGTAATAACTTAAAATTTAAATTCTACGTCGTATCAAAACATTTTAAAAAAAGGTTTATAAAAATATCAGATAGCAGCTAAAATACAACAGAACAATTTAGACGCGAAAGACTTGTTTGATAAATAAGCGAATATTACAATTCGCAATAAAATGTTTTAAACAATCAAATAAATATCTACTACCGTAAATTATTTTCTGTCAGCTTTGCGTCGATACTGTCAAACAACGTGGAAACCAAGCTTGGTCAACTTAAACTGTGAAAATCAAGACTATGTCAAAGCGATCCCTCAAAACACTGATCCTGGTTTGTTTTACACCCTATAGAAGTTTTTTTGCTAATACCTCATTTCAGTTTTCTGCTAGCATGCTCGTTATTTAGTCCACCACATACTTACTGGGTTAGCCTTATAAATATTTTCAAAAGGTACAACTGCAGCAGTTGTCTTTGTGATCCTCATCGCTATATTTGTTGCTGTTTCTTTTGCGGCGAGATGGAAGTGTTACGTCATAATTGAGTTAAACCTCAATCGGGACAAAGTAGTTGTGCTTGCTAAAGATCAGAAAAACATTGAACTGACGAAGACAGTAAAATCAGCAGAAACCACAGACTTTAACGAGTACCATGATACGAAGAATAAGTAAGTTTAATAACCATTGTGCCTCTCGTTTAAAAAGGGCGTAAAAACATAAATTACGATCATATTCTTGTTTAGCACAGTTCCTGATAGTCATGATGATTTTAGCGTGGACCGACCTGATCTCAAAAATATTAAAAGAGGTAAAGTGTTATTACATCTAAAGAAGGAATTTAAATTATGTAACATAAATAAGGTGTTAAAATGCGGCAAAATGTTAAATAAATCAAAAAACGTGTTTTGACGTTGTCACTTGCAGATAAAGAGAAAGAGAATAATAGGGTGGATGATGAAAATTACACAATTATCATCGAGGATGGATACGGTAAAGCAGAATCAAAGGCCATAAACGTAGAGCCAGGTTACATCGTCCCAAACATGCTTATGTAAGTAGCCTAATAGCCTAAACGCAAGTAACGCTGCTTGAAAACCCACAACGTTATTTCACAATATTATTTAGGAGCAACCACGAATACGAAGGCAGTAGTCATCTTCTAGCAGTACATCCTATTAAAAACGGTAAATATTTCTAATCACTATTACTGACATAAATGACTATTACTGACATAAGTGACAAAAATATCCATCGCCGTATAAAACTGGCATAGTTCCAAAATAAAATTGAAATTGTCTAATGTTTCTTTTTTCGATTTTTAGTCTTAAAGACTTATCGTATTTTAAGACAGAAACTTTTTTTCACAGTTTGTTTTAATACGACTAAATATTCAACTCTGCCCTGTTTTTGCATATACAGTTAAATTAGCCAGGAAGTAGGCTACTGAACACGTTTTCTCCTCTGCATTGTTGTAAACTAAAGGTACTGATAAAGTTGAGAGTGCATACGAGCCTGTGGTCGCCCAGAGTCACTACGATGCCGTTTACAAAGAGAACGCGTACGAGTTACCAGGAAATAAGAAAGCAGCGAAACACGATTACGTAAATTGTGTAGTACAGTAAGTTTTTGAATGTAAATTGCTAACCTAGAAGCTTACAAAGTAATAATGGTTTTACAGATTTAAAGCTATAAACGTACCTCACAACTTAAATACAGTAACAAATGCTGTCGCCATTGCACAACAATAGTACCTTGCGGCTCTTAGGCATTCAAAAAGCAACCTTTCTATATAAAGCCACGCTTAACCTAAGCAATGCATGTCAAATTCTCATGAATAACATATAGTAATAAATAGTTTACATCAAAACACAAAACAGCCGAAGTTTGTCGTTGGATATCACATAACTAAAATCCGGCTAATTGGTAGATAACAACATTTTTGCAATAAAATAATTACGTTTACCAAACCGACCTGGTTCATTAAAATATGAACTTTCACAGAGTATACTTTTCTCAAATTTAATCATGTTTTCAGCGTTTAGAATAAAGAGTGTTTACATTACTATAATTATTTTGATGCTTGTGTTATATAGAAACAATACCAGTACTTCATCGGTTGATCAAAATGTACATGGTAAGATCACCACAAAATTGTATATTAAAACATATTAAAATTCAATAGTTTTTGTGTTGCCAAACTAACCTATCAGGCAACATCTTTAAATCTAACGCTGTTAAATATATTATAAACTCACAGACAAAGGAATTAATTTCCACAAAACACCAAATACAACAGCCAGCAGCTCAAACAAAAATGATTTTTTGAAAAAACTAGAGGAAAAAACAGAAAAAAGGTAGGTATGGGCAACAAAAAACAATAGTCTACATAAAATAAAATAAAGCATTTCGCGTTTACATTTAAAATCATTATCTTTTAGTTACAACGAGGTAAAAAGCCCAACACCAAAAGAAAAACAAACCGTGCAGTCAGGTAACGTAATTTTGTCTAATCGGTAACATTACAAGGTTAATCACGAGTCGAAAGTTGCATGCGCCTTTATTTATTTTACAACACAGTGCTCAGTAAAGTGAAAGCAATGTCCCAAGAGCTTCAAACAAGAAAAGCAAAACAACATAAAGACCCTGAAGAAAATGCCTACGAATCATACAGCATAACGTTCGTAAATTTCTATAATTTATTATAAGTGTTGTAATGCGCTTAAGTCACTATTTTTTAATGAAATGACTTGACTTTTTCTTTGACTTTTTTTTTAAAAAATTAATAAACTTTTACAAAAATGACTTGACGTGGGCATAAGTCATTGTGTCAAATAACTTTTAAAATTTTCAAGATTTGAATTGAGTGTTTTTATTCAATATTTTTCAACTAGGGCTTGATTTGGGTAACTGATGACTTGTTACCTAATGACATGACTGGTTTCTAACGCTGTTTAAAATAACAAATTCACGACAAGGCGTATTGTTTATACCTATTTATTGTATTTATTCAAGTTAGTTAAAAAAATGATTTCTCATTCAAGTTTGTTAAAAATGATTCTTATGAAATTAAGTAATTGTTTTGGTTATACGCTAGAGAACAGCCCTCTGCCACTCCGACTATTTCTTCCAAACCTGGACCCAAAGCCAATCCAGCTATATCTGCAAAACCTGCTCTTTCAACCAAGCCGCTAATCCCAACTAAACCGACAGAACAGGAGGACAAAAGCAAGATGATTAAGAATTTAGCACAAAGTAAGTTAGGTAAAATGCCAGATAAATAGTTGTTTCGAAATTTAGCAGATATATTTATTGTGTTACTAGCTCAACATAATTTTTATGTCAAATGACAAAGCAATAAATTAAATTTACCTTCAAATATTTGCATAGTGCTAAATAAACAACAAGCTTCAAGCCAAGTTACGTCGGTTCAAAACAGCAAGAATGCAAATACAAAGCCACAACCTGCACAGAATGCAAAGAAACCTCTCTTGCCTCCAAATTTTAGGAAGTGAGTTTCCATTCGCGAGGAAAATCAAGTGGAAAACCTTGTTTGTTTTAAAAGACGAACAATATACCTAAACGGCCACAACTGCAAAATATTCATGCTAAAAAGGCTGTTATGATTTGACGAAAATTTGTGCAAAACATGTCATGTTCTTCTACTTTTTCAATTTCGACCCAGTTATTTTGCTTTCTGCTAATTTCGTCCACACAAAAATCTAACTACGCTAACAACCACGGACAGCTGAGTTTGGTTCCTAAGGTGGCGGCAAAGACACCAAAAACAACTTTTCGTTTTAGAAAGGGCAGTTCGTATTTTAATATATATTAATATCCTTTTTGAGAACTACAATAAGTATTTAATCCCTGCCACCAGTTGCGTGCGTGTACGGCAACACCTTATGATGTGACGCTGTCAAACTATTACTCTAAATCTAGAATGTGGATGTGTTTTGCAAAGATTGTAGTTTTATGAAATGATAAAATACCAAACCCGTTGGAATAAGACCTAAATGGGCAGAATAAGGTCTATACAACCTTTTACCCGACTAAAAACCCCACCTTTAACGTTATCACTAACTCCCCTAATGACTTTAACCCTAACCCAATTTCTAAACCTACCCATTACCAGCACCTAACCCCAGAGAGTGACCACAAACAGATACTGTAGCTTTATAGATCCTATTGTGTGTTCCCGTTATGGACCTATTTATACTGTATATTGTTTCGTGACCTTTTGTGCGCCTATACGCTGAAAAATATGTCTTCTCGCGTTAATCACACCGTATTTTATTTTTTCTCGGGTTTTGTGTGTACCGGAGCATTTGTTCTGGTTAACCTTTTATCTCATTCGGCCTTTTTTTATTATACTTTGTGTTGCTTTGTCGAACATAGTTCTGCAAAGCTGTCAACAACTTAGTAAACGAATAGATAGCTTTAAACACAATTTAAAATCGAAAAGCGTATTTGTAACCATTTGTTCCGCTGAATAAAGTCTCGACAGTAAAAATTCTGTAATGTGTTTTAGTTATTTTGCCACAAACAAATAGATTATATTACTTGCATTTTAACGTCAAGCAAAACATATTATTTTCATTAAAAATGCCTATAGCATAACATGCATTATATCTAAAGTTCACTAATATTTTTCATTTCACTAAGGATAGAAAACGTTTTTTGCAAATATGAAAAGGAAAAAAGTCATAATCGCAGTTGCGTTATTTTATCTATTAACAAGATTTAAATGCGTTTAATTTTATTAAAACCTTAGAAAATTCATTAGTGTTCTCACTCGACTAAAAATATAACGAATTTTTGTCAAATTATTTGAGGTACCTAAAGAAAAAAGATGTCCTTTTTTTATATTAGTAGGACATCAACTTTTTTTCGATATGTGTTTGATTCAGATTACTTTTTAATTTGGAATACTTAACGTTAAACGCAAATAAGGGATTATATAGCCAGGAACTTACGTTCTATGAAAGCGATTTGCATTTAGGATAACCTTTCAGAGAACAGTGTTGTCGTCCATATACATGCTGTACCTGATTATTTACGTAAGTTTACACAGCATTGCAACGGCAGATATCTGGTTAAACTGGCTTTCTTGTGAAAACATAGCTGCAAACCCAAGACATAAAAGCTACATACAATGTTCATCCAGTGAAGAATTTAATTCTGAATTAGCATGTTTTAACCAAACAGAAGCATGTTTTAACCAAACAGAAGTTAACCAAACAGAAGTATCGAAGAACATTTACTGCACAGCTGTGTAACCAGATATAAAGAATGGAATGGTGTAAGTTGTGTATAAATTCTAAATAGGTAAAACGCAGTCTTCTGCTACTATATTGTCTCATTGACCGCATCAACAAGTAATAAAAACCGTTCTGGACAGCATAACAATACTAAAGAATGCTTAAAATTCATCTGCCAAGAAGATCAAAATACTGTTACAATCACAATAAAAGCATCTCATAATCAAAGCAATTACAACGGAATTTGGACAAGAAATATCCCACTTCGTTTAAATTTTGCAGTGGGTGTTTGGCCGAAACAGGTAAGCATGGTAAACATTAAATAGCTAAACACGTTTGTATAGCAATCTACCATGCAACTTTTAAAGCACAAACGCAAACGTAAATGCCCAAGAGGCCAAGACAGTTTTACAAATATTCCTTGCTATCACAACAAGTTGAATGAGAATGCTCTATTTTGGCATTCGTGCAGCAATTTATTTGGCAAAAATATTAGGATTTACTTAGCAAAGGCCGGTAAAATGACATCAGTTTTATAAAAGCAGTGGTAAAAGTAAAGCAGATCGGCCAGTAAAGGAGTACCGGTAACATGTATTCAGTTTTTACGGGGCCTTGTTCCAAATTTAATTCTTGCCTTTTTATTTTTTGCCTTTTTTGTGGTCCACTTTTTAAAGGTCGAAATAAGTCCTGAGGTTCTCTTATGGCGCGGACCCGCTAGTAAAATGTCTTTAGCCTGAGTCGCATATTTGCGCAAGGAATCGACCCACAACAGTATAGGTTTCTTGAGGTAGACGTCACGTAATGAAGCAACTTTGTGACGTAATATCTGAAAATTCTTGTTCTTTGCAGTAAGAAAATTATTTTGCACTTTAACCCCTGCAATGTATTTACGAGTGTTTGTTAAAAAGTAAATCCAATTACAAATGTTTACTTGTTCGGAAAAACTCAAAAATGCATTCAGTTCAAAAAATATAACCCCGTAAATATGGAATTATCCTATTTTATCTAACTGGCCAACACGCCAAGCAAATCTATTCCGCGGATCAGGTAAAATGAACAAAAACACATCAGAAAAAACAACAACGACAAACGTGGTACACAGCAGTTGTGTTTGGCGATTTGTACGTTTGACCTTGTTTTCTTGAAGATCAGCAGCTAATCTTGTGCATGCTGCGCGGAGTCGCTGTTGCGGTAACAATGCTTCTAAGTGCCTACATTTGCTGCCTTAGGAAGCGCGTCACTGTATCGCGTGGGTAAGTAACAACATGAAACGTCATAGGATTTTATTGCAGGACAAACAGCTGTCGATTGTGACTTATGAGCTCGGGTCAACCATAGTAAAACCCTATGGACCAGTGCTTTCCAACCTTTTTAAGTTCGCAGCACACTTTTTTATCGCTTTTATTCACCAAAATACGAACTTTATACCATTTGTTGAAACTTTAGGCCTATATAGAGCTTAGCCTACTGTTGTGAAACATTTCATTTTGCATTTTAACGTTTAAACAGAGGCCAGGGTGGTTCATACTTTATTGCAATTTGCTATGTACACGTTATTTATTTAAAAAAAATTAGATTTGGCTAATCACGCAACATTGTATGTCACTCTTTTTTGAAATGAACATTTACTTTAGTCAGTCGCATACAATAATTTATACTTTACCTGTATATGCTTGTCAAAACGCTTCTTACTGTGCTTCTTCTTAATAAACAAACTTTATTAATTTTACTTATTAGCAAGATCCAGCCTATTGGACTTCAAAAACGAAGTATGCTCCAAATAATTGGTAGGTAGTACCATCACCGTTTTTGTTGGTAATTGTTAGTCGTCAATGAGCACTGTTAGTGTTAGCAGCACCCAAATCACCGACTTGATATTAAGCCAGTGGCTTTTAAACTTTTTTGCTTGCGGTACACAAAATATTGCGTACACCGCGTCTGCACGGTAAGGCAACAGGTAAGTCACAACACATTTTAAAACCAGTAATTAAATGACTGGTGTGCGCATTCAAATGTTTCCCTGCATGTAGGCCTACATTTATTGATTTATTTTACAAATATAAAAAAGTTTAGCGGCGTAACTTGCGTATCTCTCGACGTTCAGTTGTCTGCCGCGGCACACGGCTTGCGAACTACTGTATTACGAGTAAATTATTAGGACTTTTTCTCATTTTTTCTCTAGTGTACATTCAAACTTTAATCAAAAGTATAATAAACACGTGGACAAACTGTTGCGCACAAGCAGCGGTATATTGAAACGCTATTTCTATGTTTAAATAGTATTACCCAACAAATATAACACCCAAATTCGAACAAAACAGGTTTACAGGCATTAAGCTTCAGACTATCGTGCGATATGTAACATTGCCGTTATTATCAATGAACCCAAATCATATCAAAAATCCATAACATTCCATTTTTTACCAGAATATCCGTTGTAAGAGTCCACTCTCACGTGATGGTATACAAAAAAATTCAATAATTTTATGCGACCCTTTAAACTTGTAAACTAACACTTCCGTCGCTAGAAATTATGCCCATTCCAGGTATAAGATAACAATAAATTAGCAAATCTATATTATGTCCTGGCATAATATAAATTTTGCATTTTAGAAACCAACGACGAAGATTCCTATTTGTCAACAGTCGAAGATAAAACACAAACCATATCTGTGACGAAAAATACCAGGTGTTATAACATTAGCAAGTGTCACTAATACGTTAATTATAGACATAAACCAATATATGACCAATAATTGTTTTCAAAGTGCTAGCAAGGCTTTTTAACACATTTCATTTTTAATTGTGGTTATACGCTTGTTGATCAAAGGCGTCACCAAATTCGTTGGGAAAACACCTTCATGAACCAGCACAGTAGTTCTCAGCTAAAAGATAAGACAAGTGAATATCCAACGTACAACGATTTCAAAAGATGTTCAAGTGAACACATGGAACCTATGCCTGTACAAAGCGATGCACAGTGAAAATTATTGATGTGCGACGGTTGTGTAATGAAAATATGTCAACATTAAACACATTTAAATATAAATTTGTAATTTATTTATACATTTTATACATTTTGATATGTAATAATATATAACTTTCTTACATGGTAAAATGCCATGCCAGGCCCCATCCTCCAACCAATCAAAGTTAATGGTACGTCGCTCCGACGCACATTCAGAAAATCAACAAATTGTGGATAAACAGCGTTCATACTAAAGTCACCATTCCTCGTGACTGGATTCATTAAAACGTAGGTGCATCCGTCAGTTGGAAATGACATAAAACCTCCAGCTTTAACCTCAAGGAAACCAAACCTGAGCACAGGGTACCATGTGGCCCTTTAAAGTCATACTTTTTCTTCGTCATAGACGATAACTCGAACAAATCACGATTTGTTCTAACGTCATCCGTACCAACGCCGCAATTAAACAATACAC
The DNA here is from genome assembly GCF_963924565.1 of Ascidiella aspersa. Taxonomy (NCBI): domain Eukaryota; kingdom Metazoa; phylum Chordata; class Ascidiacea; order Phlebobranchia; family Ascidiidae; genus Ascidiella; species Ascidiella aspersa. The sequence goes on along the minus strand of NC_139450.1, from coordinate 23,057,060 downwards.
ATGATATACCATCCTTAGGACAGCAGTCTTCTGCGAGATACAAACAGGTGCTTTATTATGAAAGGTAGTTTTATAGCGGCAATATGTGTTTTACTACAAATAGTTACGACAGTTGAAGGGAAGTCATGGGGTTTATGGAAGGAATGTGTTTCTGGAAATTGTTGGCAACACAGAGTGAAAGAATGCACTTTAAATGGAATAGTTACGTCGAAAATAAAGTGCGTCGCTGTAAACGAAACGTTTGAACAGATCTTGTCGAATGAATGTTCAGTTCAATGTAATGGAAAATGGAATTATTCAACGGTTCGTTATAAAGAATTTGAATTAAAATTTATTATTAATGCTTAGTAGCGAGTTATATTTTCTGTTAATCGAAAATCAAAAAAATACAAATAAAATAAATTGTTAAAACTTAATGTGAAAACAGCATAACTATTACGATTGTTAATATTAAAATATCTATATTAGCAAAAACAATTCCGATAAAAAAGGCTTTCTTCCATTAAAAAACGCAAAGAAAATAAAAGCAAACAACTGAAATACTGAGGAGGAACCATTTTTGTGTTACAAACAGATTACTGTGTGCAATGGCAGTTGTTACGACAGCACAAGTGTCGACATTTTGGAATGTTCGAATCATACAACTTGCAGAAGGTTTGATTACAAACGATGTTACAAAGAAAGTAGTTGCACTGGTACGTGGTTATCAAATGAAAATCCAAAATGTTCCAAAGAATGTGGTGGAGGAATTAACATACACTTGTTGAGATGTTTTGAAGGTAAGTTAAAGCTCTGTCATTTTAAAATAACCAATATACGAGTAGATTATTCTACAACAAATAACCAAAGGTAGTTTGGTTTCTTCATACAATTGCAACGGAACAAATGGAAATATAACGGCTGAAAGCAGACTTGAAACGACCCAGCCTTGCAACCCACTCCCGTGTCCAACATGGAGTGAATGGGTCGAAACCGCATCATGTCCACAATCACAATGTGGGGAAAACCACTCCAGGCTATTTACTAGTGAATGTACATACGGACAACTACCGAGTACATTATGCGACGGTAAATGTTTAATATGGTGTTGCTCAAATGCTAATTCCCTTAACATTCTACTTTCTGACATAAACAGCTGAGCGCAAAAAAACAACAAGAACGAGAAATGAAGTTTGCTCCCAGGACTGCACCACGTTAAAGCCAAGCAATAAAACTGATTCAAGTAGGAAATTCTATCGATATTTGTATATTAAGGCTTTTAATTTATTCACAAATCCCATTTTTATATCTGATATAATCGCTTAGCACGCCTACGCATAAATAATTGTAGTTAAAGTTGACAATGGTTTTATTGAATTCCAAATAAATTTATCCCATTACAGATCCACTAAGCACCACAACATTACAAGGAACCACATCAAGAACAACCACGGAAAAAAGTACAAAAACTTAAAAAAGTTTTTTTTTTGTAATATAAACGACGTTATTTTTTGCCTTAGCAGTGACCCTTGCGCCAATTATTATCTACTACGCGGCAGCCGGAGGCGGTGGTGGATTTCTTATTATCGTCATTACAATAGTTGTAACTGTGTGCGTGGTCAAAAAGAAAAGAAAGGCCGAGAAACAGAATAATGGCAAGGAGAAAAAGCAGCCGCCAACCAAACCACCAAGAAAAGCTTCTCGAGAGTTAATTGAGGATCAGGATGCAAAGTAAATTAACAACCTTGCCTTTGTAAACTAATGCGGAATATACTATACGCTAGCAATTTCACAGTTTCGAATAAAAAACACGAAAAAACAACCAGTAAATAAAACCAGTTTGTCAAATACATGTAGTAATAGCAATTTACTTCCAATCACAAAATTGATTCTATAATTTTTTTCTTTAATTTTACCTACAGTGAGCACGCGATCAACTTCAAACAAGAGGATATTACACCACCAGTTTTCCAAAGTAAGTGGGAAAAACATTGCACATAGAGAGTAACAGAAAGTAATTAAAACGAAACTTATCTAACTAGGAACCCAGTTACATTTGTTTGATGTGTTTGAACAAACTGCGACATACGTTAATATAATTAAGACGCGGATCAACATTATTCGGTCATCGATGAAATAAGCGAAATCAAGGCTTTGTAGCAGTGGTGGGCACACTTTTCTGACTAGGGCATATTTTTGATTATACGTGTGATTCAGCGATGATTTACTTTTAAAAAGTTAAAACCAAAAGTTCAATTGACCCTTATTGACCTTTTGTTGCATGTTGTCCAGGTTGATTTGTAATACAAATTCGGAGTCATGGACATTTTCAGATATAAGGTCACACAATTTCGTTACAACCTGACATCGTAAAACGTGACGGAACATTCAAAGTTTTACTTAGCGCCTAGTGTAAAGCAACAACAAGTTTTGGTTATAGTATGAATAGCGAAACTACCATTTGATTAAACACGGGTGGCCAAATCAAAGCGCACAAAGGTATCGATGTAATGGTGTTTAGCAATATTTATTTAACAAAAAGTTAAAAGGCCATTGGCCCCACAGGTTTATAATTGCACGGCGTATAAATGAGAACGGCGTATAAAATGAGCAAAACAGAATACAAAATTGCGGTTCCTAATTAGGAGATGCTTTCAAAGTTAACGCTCAATAAAACAAGCAATAAACTATGGATATATCAAAAAAATATTTGTTCAGGCTACAGTTTTCATATTTAGTAATAGTTCATGGATACTACAGACATAAGATCGATAGAAATAATATCAACTTAGAAATAAAACTTAATTCGTAAGACAATAATAGGAATGATAACCATAAAAGTCATAATAACGTCTAAATTAGAATAAGACCTAAACCCGTCGGAGTAGGACCTGAAAGCCAGAAAAAGACCGATCAAACCTTTTGCTTTTAGTAACCCCCAACCCCACCCCCGACTTTAGTGCTAAATCCCCTAATGATTTCAACCCCACCCAATACTGCCCAACAACTCAAAACAGTGGCAAAGAGTTCTGTGCAAAAACAGCGGCGCCCCCAACGGCGCCAAAACGTTGTTACCAAAACGGCCGTTGCCAGACGGGTGTCACCAAATAGCCTAATACTCCCTCTTTGTAGTTTTGGGGGGTATTTTGTCCATATAAGCTTTATTCCACTAAATTATAAACTTATTCCGATAGATTTTAGGACTTAAACAGATATTTTAAGTCTTATTCAGTCGTTGATATTACGTTGCATATGGATTTATTATGTATTTGATTTCTATACTATCACCATATAGATTTTTCGGCTTAGATATTGCTGATTTGCAGGACTTGTTGTGTCCCTTATTCATAGCTACGTGTACCGACTTTATCCCGCTTCTAACTTCTCCATAGTTAAGCCAGAGTTACGGAGTTGAAGCCGGGACTTTAAAGTAGGTTAATTTGGCTGGAGTCGAACTCGGGACTCGCAACTCGAGTAAGACTACAACTACTCCCGAGTCCAATGTGCGCTTGCTCAGTAGCACGTTTGGAACCAATAAGGCCGCAAACTGTTAGACAAAAGGTAGAATACATAGAGTGCAATATTTGCTGCCTACACATTGTGGTTGGGTCAGTTATTCGATATCTTCCAGAGTGGATTGCTGTATATCTAACGCCGGAGCCGGACTTGACATTATTTGGTCCGTCTGAGCCAACTCGAGTTGTTTTAAACCGACTCTACATCTGGGATCTAAACCCAAATGTAAAGATATTAATTATTTAGAGTTGCCATCTATGTTTTAAAACGCGCTCCCTCAAGACGTTTGCCATTTGCTTTTAGCAAGTCCATTCCAGCGCAACTCGGACAAATCAGCCTACACAACGATGAGCAGCATCAGAAGCACAAGCGGGGCCACTTTTGCGTAAGTTGTTTCAAAATTTTTATAAGTGTAGGATAACAAAAAAAAAATAGGACGCACTAAACTTTTTAGCCCGTACCCCCTATAATTTATTAAACTTCCCCTAACCCTTAAAGAGTGGTGAAATGGCACTTCTCATAGTTTTTGTTTCAGTATTGTGCCACTGAATTGGGAATCGTGTTTTGCCTTAGGTCTGACATTGCATGTCGCAAGACAAAAATAGTTCAATTTAAATCGGTGTTACTCTTAAAAAAACTGATGAAGGTTTACGCGCCGTGGCCCCCATATAAGGTTGCGGCTTGGCGAGCTCTCATTTACTTAACTATGTGCATTGCTGGCTATAACGTGCATTACCTTGTAAACAGAATGGAAGTCGACGTACCATCGGCTGATGAATCAGACGACTCGTGGAGTGGTGCGTTAATAAACATAACAAATCATTCTCGTGTATAGCACAACAAGGCAACCTAATTGGAGGATTTGATTTAAACCGGGCAATCTATAACAAAAGCTTTATTAATACCACACTTTGTTAATTTGTTAGATACTTCAGAGTTAAAAAAATATCCTCTATGTTTCACGTAGAGGATATTTATAAACCGCAGGATAATTATGCTAAACATTCTGTTGGCATATTAAAACTAAATTTACCTACCGATATCATGAACCAAATTTATGTTCATTTCCGTAATTTAGAATCTAACTACATAAATTCAGCATTGCGGTGTCTAGTTTTTAAAACAAAGTCGGCACCAGACTGAAGCAAAAACGTAAACAACATTTTATCGCCAGACGATTGGCCTGAAGATGACGAGTTGGATTCTCCGATCAGGCAGCAGCGACTAACTATAAGAAAGAGCAGGAAGAGTAAAAGAACCTCGCGCAAAACTGGACAACCCTTTAAACCAACTGCACTGCCAACAACATACGACACAATTCACGAAGTGAGACAGGTAGGTCAAACACGAATGATTAAAACCTAAGACAGTGGTTCTTAAACCGGGTACCGCGGCATCCTGGGGCGGCATTTCTAATGCCCAAGGGTGCAAATGATATTTAACAATCTTTAAGAATCTTAATTTTTGCTCAACACTTACAACTTTTTGTGTAGGACTAGAGTGGCATAAATCCTATTAAAATTTCCTACGTTGAGTAGAGTTGATGTGTGTTATTCCAGTTCCATTTATTGTGACATTCTAGTGATTTACCTACGAAAAAAACTTGTAAGGGTGCCGCAATCTATTAATTTTTTTGAGGGGTGCAGCAAGCCACAAAATTTGAGAACCACTCACTTAAGAAAAACTGCTTTTCTGGAACAACCAAACTGGTTGATCCGACGTAGAAAAAGTCCGAAAAATGCTAAGCAATAGAAAACAGATTATAAAGCCTATAAAAGGTAGCATGTTATTTATTCCCTAGGCTCCACCACCACCGGAAGAGCAACCCCCAGCACTTTTATATCAAGCAAAGATGTCGATTCCTGTGGCAACTCCTAGGACAAAGCGACCTACTTAATGTTCAAGATATATAAACTGTATATCTAACTGGAATTGTTTCAGTCTTTATTAAGTACCTATACGCTTGAATGTGTCGGCCTTTTTTGTGTGGTTAAGAGTGCTATAAGTTTCGCATCGTTTACTAAAAGCGTTGTTTTGATGATTTTTATAAACCTGTATGTCAAATTTATCTAAGCCTATATATGTTTATTAAAATGAGTTATTTGTTGTGCAAATGGATTTAACTTGTGGTAAGGGTTCTCTGTTTTATTTTGACCCTATACAACTTACGACTGTACCATATGCTATATACTACTAAATTAAAACAGCTATATAATTGTTTATTTCCTGTATTGTTAAATTTTGCGCTGTAAATTAAAAATCATTTCGACAAAATTAAAAAAAACGACTCTTTTCAATTAATTTTATCTACAGTGAATTTTGCACCGATGAAAGTTCTACAGACTGCTTTAAAGTTAAAATATTTTTTTTAAATACATAAGCACAAAATCGAAAAGTATTTTTTACACCATAAAAACGTTCTACAGACTGCTTTAAAGTTAAAATATTTTTTTTAAATACATAAGCACAAAATCGAAAAGTATTTTTTACACCATAAAAACGCAATAGTTATAGTCTTATTTTTCTTTGAAGAGTGTTTTTCCACAAGTTGTCCCACTTTAATCGAGAGTAAAATTCTTCATTCATCATTCATATATTTATCTTAATTTTACTGGGTTTTGAAAACAATGTATTCTACACATTGGTCATTTAAGTTCTTATCAATAAGTAAATTGCAAATTGCAGCGTGGTTGCCAGTAAAGTACAATCGTTTCAGTTTGAAGCACATTAACGACATTGTTGTTGGTACAGACTAAACGTAATTTAGAGAATAATCAAGTGTAGTTTGATGAATATAAAATGAAATGTCAAATTCAAATTTTTTTTATCTAAATTATGTTTCTAGAACAGAAAGTGTTAGCCCGTTTTGGTAGAATTGTTTTAGCTCACACATGCGGCATGCAGTTTTACAACTCAATCAAGGTAAAGATGTCTTTTTGCACTGCGAATGTTTTCCTTCTAAAAAATGGCGGTCATTTTTGTAAAGTAAAAGTTTTACTAACCGTGATTTAAAAAAATCTTTTTGCCCTAAATATATATTTGGTAAAAATAACTTTCAACACTTTTTTAAGCACCATAGCGTAACGCCGCTACTCTTTCTAAAATGCAAATTTCGATAAATTTGTCTAGGTAAAGCAATTTTTTTATAACATTTTTATATACAATAATAACATCGAGGCTTTGATATTGTAAGTGATCATAGGCGTAGCCAGGGGGGGCTGAGGGTCCATTAATAACTTTCGGCTGGCTACGCCACTGTAAGTAACACCTGTGTAACGTAAGACTTTTTTAACAAAATAAACGAACTGTATGATGCTTTTAACTGCTTAAGGATACTTCTTATGACGTCGTTTTTTGTCTTTGCAGATAATAACACTGACTTTAGGTGATTTGCGAATTTTGGTTTTTGGCAAAGAAAGACACATGAGCAGTTTTGTGAAATGTAAAGAATTTCGAAAATTATATTAGCCAGCAAGCTGAAATATATTTTATGCTTAAGTTGTTCCTTTTGCAAATGTCTTAGAAGTCGCAAGCAATTTAAATATAGCTTCGGTTTCAAATGCTGCCAGGGTTTGACCATATCTTGAGTTTATGTCGCCACACAGGCACGCCAATAAACAAGAGAAGTGTAAATAATCCTTGCTCAGTGTCGTAAAGTATACGTCGTGATAGACGAGAGTTGAAACAATCTATAACTATGCCAGCGCAATGTGACTAATAAATCCCTTTTCTTTTCCGGTCTGAGTAATTGGTTAATCTTACTGTCTGCGATAACGAGATGTGGCACACCATTGCTCGCTTATTTTGTTTAATTTCCACGAGAATGTCGCACAAAGATCTCGTGCTATTGGTAGCGCTAGTAATTTTGTATTCAGCAGACAAAGTTTTAACACAAAGTGGGTCATGGTCAGACTGGAAAACCTGCAATGACACCTCGGTGTGTCACTCAACCAGAATTAAGCAATGCAATGTGAGCGGGGTGCCAAAAAGCGGAAGTATGTGTGTAGGAACAAATGAAGTGTACGAGGAAGTTTTGTCAAATAACTGCACCGCTAGATGTTCCGGAGTTTGGATTTCGAAAACGGTACAACAACGAAGACTAAGTTTATAGTTCACAATTCATAAGAATCTGACATAACTATATCTTGGCTTGCCATTTTTTAGAAACGTAAATCCGGGACGTATGTTGAAAACTGAAATAAACTTAATGTTGACCAAATATAAAATAATTTAATGCTATTAATTAACTTACCGGGGTTGCGGTTGTTTTATATTTTGTCATTTTTATATATTTTTTCAGGGCCTTATTTTTAAGGGTGGTTTTTCTAAGTAATTTAAATTGTAACCGAAAGTAATGTTCCGTATTGTGAATAAAATGGGTCGGGTAAATACTTTCTACAATTAAAGTAGGATGCAGCTCTCGTGAAAGCAGCAACAATATTAGGCCGTACATGTTGGCAAAGGCGCTGTGTCCATAACAAATTCGTGTTGCCCTGGCCAAATTATTATCAAGCATAGGTTAAGCAAAATGTAAGATTCCAACAATGATACTATATAGGTTATATAGTATCATTGATTCCATCAAGCTGGCCTTTTAATAATTTTTACATATTATGTTGTACTGCGTCATTTGCTTGAGCCGCATGTTACTGTCGATGATTTAAAACGGTAATTTACCGTGTTACTAAAATGTTACGGATAGCGTAATATCCTGGCTTGAGTGCTAAATAGTGTGTAAAGTTTAATTTTCTCTAAATAAAACATTTTAATTTCTCTAATCGCTAATTGCTATACATGGATTGTGCCTGAAATGGGTTGCTAAGCACGTCAAACATTTTGTACGTAACGAAAACTATTGGCATATATATCAATAGGGAACACTCACTAACGTAAAACCTTAAGTTGTATAGCAGCCATTGTTCACGTTGCGAGATATTCAGCAAATACGTAATCCTGGTACCATGCTGCGTCCAACGTAAGTAAAATCTCGTTTGAAACTGAAAATTGGTTACTATTAAAACCGCCGCATTAAATGCGAAATTTTCCGAACTTTACCTAAATTTTGCGCGGTGACAAACATCAAGAAGTTTTTAAACATATAAGTCGTAAGAAACATTAAAACTTAGTACTATTAAGGCAATCAGTATGTTATGACTTAAATTTGATTTGTAATGATGAAAACCCACGACATTTATCGATCCAGAATTATTAACAAACGTTAAACTTGAATTGTAAAAGCAATTGTTTAGACTTGCGTAATCCTCAAGCAAATAATACCGGAACCAAACTGCGTCATGCGTGAAAAAAAAAACTTGAAGATAAAAATTGCTTAAGGGTTAGAGTTGAGAAAGAATTAAATGGCTAAACTCGAGAGTTTTAGGTTTTTTATTTTTTTGTAAATCTCAAATTGAAAAATCCGGGACAAATTGGTTAACCGGCCGGGACAAGGCCGTAAAACCGGGACTGTCCCGGCTAAACCGGGACGTATGGCAAGCCTAACTATATCAGGGACGTGCGGTCAGGGGAGGCAGGTGAGGCACTACCTCACCTGCCAACATCTGGCAAAGCAAAATGTATATTAAAGAGATGTTTATCACAGTATATATAATATATATTTAAATTATATTTATATTAATTATATTATAATTTGCTAAAGTACAGTACACATTGCATGTTTTTGGGTGCTTTAATTTGAATGGATTCCTGTAGTCCATACTCCTTCTCCGCAAATTTTACACTTTTATACCTAAAGCGTTATTATTTCCAATTTCTGTTGCGTTATTTATATCAAGCGTTCAAAATCGTTGAAATACGCGAAGAGAGGCAGTGCTAAGCTGTGCCTCTCTTCAGATCACAAAAGTTGTATATACTGCATTATGCGTGCTTTTTTCTTTCCCAATTCTCTCGGAAAACATGATAAACGATTTAGCTAGGATTTGAGGCATGCCTCAAATGTAACGTCCCAGCTACGAAACATTTCTACATTGACTTCTTGCAGTATAAAGGATTGTTTTTTATATAAAATTTAACTAAAATGGAGGAAAATTTACACTTTCAATCAATCTAAAGTTAGAGTCATAAATAAAGGCAAATCTGTTTCCTATTTAAAAGGTTTGCATCAGACGACTGGACAAAAAAATAACACGCAACTTTCAAAGAGATTGGTAAAAAAAGGAGTGGATGTGTCTGTCATAGGCTCAGCCAGGGGGCCACAGAAGCCATGACCCCCTAAAAATTTATAAATATTGTGTACTCTAAATAATATTTGTTTTGCAGTTCCACAAAAGTCGATCACAGGCATGCCAGAACTTCAATTGACGTGCACTGTTACGTCATAAACGATTTAGTTATTATTAAATTCGCTATAGGATACTTATTGGTGTAGTTTTTGCTTTTTAGTCGTTTTGTTTTTTCTCTCTGACTGAATGATTTTTTAGTATTGCACTAAAACTCAGTGAGTTGCTGCTCGAAACGGTTTGCTAGCGTATTTATTTGTGTTCGATACGCAGTTCATACAATGGCAAAAGCTAAACAACAAAAGTTTAAAATTTTTGCCCAGACCCCACCTTCCTAAATTTTTGGCTGGCTACGCTACTGGTGGCTGTGCTTTAAAAATATCGCCTTTTATACTTTCCCTGTTTCTTATTTTCAATTTTGTAATAAACGTGAAAGTGTGGGGCGCAGCCACAATAAAATAATGGAAACATTAAACATTCTATAAACATTTTTTCATTGTGGCTGCGCCCCACAAAAGCATGCCGCTAATTTTTTTATCTTTATTAGTACGATACCGTTTTTGTGATTGTTAAAGAAAAGCGTGGCTTGAAAAAATTAGTGTCTCACCATCTAGGAACGTCACCGCACGTCACTGAACTATATGCACTTTTATTGCTTGCCCATTCGATCGTTCAACATTACTATACACGTGACTTGAATGCTTTTGGTTCAACTAATAAATTTCTGCCAAATCAAAACAAACAGTTCGAAATTTACACGTTCATATATTCGAAAGTAAAGAGGGCATTGATCAGAAATTTTCTAACATTACTTTAAGCAAACTATCTTAGCCGTATTCTGTAACAGAAGTACAAAATAAAACTCAAAGTTTAAAAACCTGAGTAAAGCACTACAGATTAGTAAAAAAATTTTAAAACAAAACAGGCTGTCGGAAGAAGACTATGGCGTTCTGCAAGGTGATATCTAAGTAACGAAAGTGTTACGTGTGGGTCGTAATAAAAGAGAATTTGAAGTGGAAAAATATAAGCGACTTAGGCACATCGTAAATGTATTGCGTTACCGCGCAACAAATATGCTGTACGTTTGTACCTCTCAAAAAATTCTATATTTTTTTGACAATCGGATTGCGACTTAAGCTAATGCAGCGTGGTGTGTTGCCTATTTTTTCCAATATGTCAATTAAGAGGCCTATATAGAATACCTTGAAACACGGTGGATTGGCGCTTCCTTGTTTCACCGATATTGTTGTTTAACTTAAGACGTTTCTGCCAATTATTGCGCATTTTGCCGGTCCCTATACTTTGTTGTTGTGGATTTTAGACAAGGAAAAACAAAGTTTTATTGGCTAGACATGTATGCAACCTACACCTGAATTTGTCATGAAAAGCGGTTTATTGTACTTCTCAAACAATAAATATATGCGAAAAGCCAGTAAATAGCATACATCGCCGAGGCTACGTTTGCGAGCAAAATTTTACTGTACACCCAACAAGTCTATATTTGTACTAAAAATGCCTTAAAGACCTATTTAGCATGGTAAAACTCATATTTAATGTTGTATATATTTGTATAAATATGTGTGTGTGTATGTAAGAGATATGCTTGAAATCAGTCAAATTAGCGTTATTTAATATTTTTCTATGGTTTCAGGAAGGAATTTGTAACGGAACGTGCTACGATGCTATCCAGCAATCCCAACAAACTTGCTCAAATGAAAGCAGCTGCCTCAAAACGCAGATGGCGAGATGTTATAACAATGTTACTTGCATGGACTTTTGGATAAACCCGGGAGATGTATGCTCCAAACCATGTGGAACCGGATATAGAATAGAACGCCGAAGGTGCAAATCTTTTGGTAAACACTTGTTTTATGTCTAACTATTGCCTATAGTTATTTTAATTTTTGGTATTTAAAATTGGCTTAGGGCATAATTTTAAGTTTTTCTAGGCCTAAAGTGTAGGCTAGGCGTTCATTGTTTTAGCATAGATGCGAAAACATATTTTTTCATAGTAACATACTCAGTCGCCTACAAATGACGCAAAAAAGGCTTTCAAGTCAAGGGCGAGCCAATACCTTGTTATCAGTTAGGTTTCATACACTTGGTTAACTAATGCATTACACGGGCGGATCCATGGAGCACAAGGCTATTAACGCCCAGAGTACATTTTTCGCTAAATTTAACTATGGTCAGGGGTCGGCAACCTTTCATATACAAGGTGCCAGTTTATGAATAATTTTAAAATATTAACAACTCGCGTGCCAACATTTTTGCATGTTTGGTTTTGCACTGGCAACCAGGGCTGCGCAGTCGGTTTAAAACAAACCCGAGTCCGACTCCGGCTCAGACTCTACAGCAGGGGTTCTTAAACTGGGGTCCATGGACACCTTGGGGGTCCGTGAACTAACTTTAGGGGTCGGTCTATAAAGGCAAATTGAAATATTGATGCATATTTAGCAAATAATCAATTTTTCATAAAGAGTTTAGTAAAAAATAAAACGTTTGTTGCACTGAATGTATTTAGACTCCATTTTACTTAAATCTTCAGCATATTTCTGAAAGTCTATTTGTAATGTGACGTCATTTTTGACTATTTCTCGCCTACCATGGTCCACGCGATGCAAAAATAATTTTAGGGATCCGCGGTAAAAAAATTTAAGAAACCCTGCTCTACAGCCTGTATTTAACCCATTTACATAACTAAAATAAAGTTTATATTCAGCAAACCCATCAAAGGGATCATGGAAAATATGCCACCATATGCTATTCCACCCTAACAATCTACAGTTTGCTGCCGTATCAGTTCGAAATTTGTTTTTTTACTCCTCTTGGGAGACGCCATTAAACCCTATTTCGTAAGTTAAACTTTGTAAAGATACCCTAACCCTGCTGAAAAAACAAACTGTCACGGACACAATACTGTACTGTACCCGCTATTTTGGAATATACTTCGGCGCTTTTCAGCCGACCTAGAAGTGTTAGTTATCAATTTCGCTTTTAGCTTGGTTTCTCAGCCGCACAAAAACACGCGTGTTTATTTTTAATGTACAATACCCTGATTTAACGCACGCAGTAAATGACACGCCAATTTTAGGGCATTGTGACGTAATACGTAAGGTTAGCCGTAAGCAACAAGTGTAACGCCAACAATCTTTTTTTTCTTGTAAGGGTTTTCGAAAAAATGTTCCTGTTGCCGAATTTGGTTTAATGTCAGTTTTGAAATGTGCATTTTTCACTTTTTAACTGGTTGTTGTGCTGTTGCTAAATATTTTTCGGCAATTTAACCCAATAAACCAGGATAGTCCAATAGCATAAGCAAAATTCCAGATACAAAAGCAGGTTGCTGTTGCATATTTGTTTACGCACGAGATCGAGCAGGGATAGCAGGTTTTTGAGGTTGCTTTTTATGTCGTCACTTAATGACGTAACTTTGTATGGTCATCTCTGAAAATTTGCATGTCCTCTGGCAAGAAAATATCACTTTTACCACTGGTTATAAGTAAACTTTGTTCCTAATTTGATTTTAAAGCGTTCCTTGGAAATTTGTTTACCCGAGTATTGCCGTAATACACAAATTTCCATCTTTTTGTCATGATTCTTTTTTTGGAATGATTTAAAGAATCTCTTTGCCTTTAAAAATTGTTAGTCAAAATAAGACCTTAATGACTAATAGAATACAATTGGAATATTACCTATACTCTTCAGAATAAGTCCTAAACGGCCAGAACAAGATTTAAACAACCTTTCAACTTAACCTTTATTTCATTGCACGAAGGGTTGCTGTAGGTGTACCAGTATTTATACTATAAGTCTGTAACTCGTAGTAGGGTGAACCAAATGCCATCGCAGACTCACCGAATCTGTGGATCAATGATGCAAGCAAGCCAGGCTAGAAAAACAACCAGCCTGAGTGCAGAACTCAGAACCTCCGGCCAAACCGGGGCCGTCGCCCTCCCCCCAACTAAACTATCACAGGCTCCGAGGGGAGCGAGGCTAGAAACAACCCTACGCCAATGGTTGTTATATTCTGTTAGTACAAGCTACTTCATATTGAAGGGGATCTACAGTACCATATCATTCAATGAAAGGTACTTGCATCATTGATTGTCAGATTTGGATTGTCTGCGATGGCTTTTGGTGTACTAATGATACGTAAGTCGTAATCGTTGGTAAAAAAGCAGCTCCAGAAGGGCTAAATCACAGTTGTGGAACACATATATTTCTTATTAGGGCGCTAACAACTAAACTATTTTATATACAGCTACACTATTTGCAACGTATAGCTACAACTGCCCAGGAACAAATGGTAACATTACGGCAGAAGAAATCATACACCATACTGATAGGTTGTGCAATCTTATTCCTTGTCCAACCTGGAGCGAATGGGCCAGCACAATGTCGTGTTCACGTCACTGTGGCAATGGAGTGAGATATCTCTCTTCAAATTGTTCTCACGGTGGACAACCTAGCGTCTTATGTGATGGTGAGTCGTATAGTTATTTCAGCGCATATGCCTAAACACTACGAACCACAATCCAGCGGTGAAAGTTAGCCGGAACGATCCGTAACAATTATTTTTCTTTCAAACCCAATTGCGATAATAAAATGCTTCTAAATATATAAGTGTATATATATATATATATATATATAGGACGTGTGCATTCTATATCTGTGGTTTTAAAAAATACAGCAATTGATTTAAATTTTCATTACAAAAACACAATTAAAAAAAATATTAAAATTTTCAATGTTGGGTAGTCTACGATACAAGTCAAACTAAATTTTACAGGTGTTTCGGTTGAAAAATCATTGCCAACGGTAAAAAAATGTTGCAATGTTTATTATTTTCAAAACTGATTATTTTTTATTAAGCTATCCCCTTGAATCTATTAAACTAGGGGTTTAGTTTCATAGTTTTGCACGACATCGAAAGATTTTGGTTTCCTAAGTTTACTTGTTTTATGCGTCACTTCAACCCTAAAAAAAATTCTTTGTCAGTCACAATCTACATGATGTAGGCCTCTACAAAGGGCCTATTGTTTGACGTTATATGAATAACAATACATAAATTGGTTGGGTGCCTTCATTTCCATTCTGCGTATGGCCTTGGTCCGTCAAATTTTTTTTGTTATACGATGCCAAAGTCGAGACTTGATTTAAACCAAATCGTGATTTACAGTCAACAGATTATCGACGAATCGTACCAAAAACGAAACTTGCAATACTCAACCTTGTTGCAGTTCCTGGGGTTCATGGTCGCCGTGCGAGGAAGCAAATTGTCAAGGAAACAATTTCCTCACCCGACATCGGTAATACATGTGTTTTTAAACGTATCGGTATGATTTATGCACCTAATATGTATACAGCTACGTAACCAACTATACTGAAGTTAAATGCCAAAAACAAAAATAAATACATAACAAATTGTATTTTTTTATTTAGTAACATGACCTTTTACCTTTTAAGGCATTTCACTTTAACTTGGTCAAATAAGAAAAAAACTATAAAAAAATAATTATCAAATGACAGTTTTCTTATGGTCGTTTTAAAATCACACACAGAGAATGCAAGTTTGAGACAACAGAAGCAAATTCTTGTGTCAATGGAGGCAACAGCAGCGGCTGTACAGGGAATTCTTCTCTTGTAGGAAAGTAAGTAAAAAAATCATCTTAGTTTCTAACTTTATTAATAGCTTTTATATTTTTAATGTTTTTTAGCTTTACTCAACAAGAAATCATAAATAAAACTTGCGAAAACATTGCACACGAGTGCACGGATTGGTCGAATTGGAAAACTACTCAAACCTGCTCGTGCATTAACGAAAAAACTGGTAAATAAACAATGTTATTAATAACTAACACTTTTACATCGCCAATACTTTATGCAATCGTTTTTATTAAATCTTACTAAAATTATCTGCAGAAAGCAGACAGCGCAAGTGTATTTCTCACAACGCATCAACCAATGCTTGTCAAACAACGGCAGCCTTGACGTCGACTGTGATCGAGAATGCAACAAACACTGTCACGGAATTACTCCTAACAACACATCAAGGAACTGGAAACACTAACGAACAATTTGAACAACATAACGCATGTACGTAACCAAACACCATCCTAAAAGATAGGTCTATCTAATAAATAACACAATTAACCTACAACGTGAACGAAAGAATACCAATATCTCATAACAATACCAGCAGGCTGTGTTGCAAATTTTTGACATAGGCGTATCATGTTTACCTCAACATTTGTTTGTTAAAACTGCTTTCTATATCTAGCCTGGACAACTATGTGTATTAGGTCAGGTATCTTGAAATATATTTACATAAATATTTAAAAAAATGATAAAGCAAATCAATTGTTTAAAACGGAAAAAAGGAATCAAAATAATAAACATTTTCCTAATATTTAGTTTATACACATAAACTAAAATTGTTCTCGGCCGATGTACATACATCATTTTTTGCTACTTGATGTTCTAGCGTACTTGGCAATTGCGCTTGGAACGTGTGGATGTGTATTGGGCCTTGTTGTGCTGGTGTTAGTATTGCTTGCGGTGGTAAAACGTAAAAGGAAAAGCGATGATGGAACAGGACTTTACAGCATTCAACTCTCCAGAAACAACAGACGGACTAGAACTATATTGGCAGCCAACACATCGGGTAGCGATGGCGCCTCAAGTGGAAGGTACGGTTTATTACAATCGTAAAAATAAGCCCTCGAAGCCACAAACAAGTTAGTTACACAGGCAGCTTAACAATAAAATTAAGTTATACAAACCACCAAAAAAGTAAATTCATAACGATTCGTGTAGACTGTACGTTTTTAAAATATTTTCATTCGCTCTAAGCTTTTACTTGACGCTTCGACAAAACCTTATCGGCGTTTTAGAAATTCAGGCACCACTACAACGTCTGATTCTTCGACATTGTCACGAAAACAAAACCAATATGTTGACCCAAGCGAGAGGTTGGCTAACAGAACTCCAACGGGAACATGGGTAAAAAAACACCCAGCGCCTTTTGGTGAGCAAACAAAGCTGTTAATAGTTTCATGTTTGTAAATATCGCATGTTTTAAGCATTTAACTTGTTATTAATTTGTCAGAAAGGAAACATGTTGAGCAAAACCGAACCAAAAGCACCACCGTACAACCCAAGCAAAAACAAGGTATCAAACCAACTGCGTTTTAAATTTCTGGTTTGATATTTTATTTTAAATGACTTGACTGGAAACGCAAAGGAACAATTGCAATAAACATCCCTGACATAAATATAAGCGCTATGTTTATTAAACGTAGCCTTCCTTCATGTTACAGATGCTTTTTCGCCAGAAGATGAATACGAGGAGATAAACCATGGGCCTCGGCGACATGCAAACGGTATATTTTCTTAAAATAGTTTGCTGCGACAACGTAAGTAAATGGCCACATACGTTATTTTTCAGGCGAAAGCATAAATTCATTGGAGTCCTACATATCAATGCACAACATAATCTCCCCAACATACGAAAGCAATGTTGCTGTCAGGCGAGTTACATTGTTAAACGTCATATCCCCCCAGACACTCGTATATGACTAAGTCGTTAAGTCTGTTTCAATCGTTGTTCGGATGACGTAGCTTTCTCCATCATATCCTGGTGTCGATAATATTAAATCACGACAAAATAGACGTATCACCTGACTAAACAACCGCGTTGTTTGTGTTCACATATAGGAGGGGGACCAATCGACAAAGAAGCAGCAATGCGTCGTCAACCAACCCTTTGTCCAGTCACGGCTCCGTTTCATCAGGTAAACCGCTTACATAGAAAACTCTGTGAGGCGATGGTGAGTCTAAGCCTTTACCAATGAATATATCTATAAGGGTAATTCAAAGAAATAAATCTTTCCGACTAGATTGTTTTGTTAAAGCATTACTCAAGCAAGCGTTGCTTAGGTTCTTCAAGAAAGAAATCTGTCCGATTAGATTGTTTTGTTAAAGCATTACTCAAGCAAGCGTTGCTTAGGTTCTTCAAGAAAGAAATCTGTCCGATTAGATTGTTTTGTTAAAGTAATGCTTAAGCAAGCGTTGCTTAGGTTCTTCAAGAAAAAATCTAGCCGTATAGATTGTTTTGTTAAAGCATTACTCAAGCAAGCGTTGCTTAGGTTCTTCAGGCGAGAGTCGGGAAAGAAGCAGCACTCAGTCGTCGGTTACCAGCAACATCTGCTACTCGACGATCAATCCCGTCAACAAGGAAACGGAACGAGTTATCCACAAAAAGGCGAAGTCAAAGTCAGGGCGCAATTTTCAGCGAGTCGAACGTCCAGAGGCATTCAGTCGCGCGACGTCGCTCCGTGCCCAGGGCGTGGTTTCAGTTCGCGGCTCCTCACGCAGACCTCAATTCTCCACAATAACGGAACACAGCGCGCTGGATACACTCACCCTCCCACCGCCACCAGCACCACATGACAACGACTTGGTCGATGAGTACGAGGTTTGCAACAAAATCTAACTATAATTGAACAGCGTCTCTCGCACTTTAGGCAAGCATTCGCTAACATGGTGTGTAAAATAAATAATTCGATAAATAAATCATAGACTGGAACGTTTCGTCGTAATTACCTTTTCATTGCAGTAATCCATTCACAAGAAATAACTATTAATATTTGCTAGAATTTTACATTGTCTCGTTTTGATAAACTCGCAGGTGATGAATCGCCAGATAAAGAGTAACAGCTCGTCGCCATATATTAACAACATCGAATCCGGGTCTGGCGAACAACGCCCGACAGAATCTCACACGCAAGTAGCACAGAGACACATGTCGGTTGAAATAATAACGGACGAACCCATGCCGGAAGAAACAGCTTACAATGACACCCTTGAAGACCTTCCTTCTGTGTACAACGATGCAGTATCCTACGACCCCCAGGAAAATGTTTATGCGGGTGTTCTTTAAACTTAAGAAGTGAATTAAGAAAAAAACGAAAACATTTGTACCGCAGCTGTAACTAAAAGAAGCGAATGCCTTAACAACTTGTGTAAGTTAATTCGATAATATCGGCTGGAAACCGATAATTTAGCTAAGTGTTACTACACAAAAATACAGCTACCGAACATGCCTGTTTATGGAAACTAAAAAATATAAACTGTTTAACTTTATATGTACACTATCGCCTCGTCAGAAGAATTTACTTTGTCAAATCAAAGTGATTTCGTGCTAAAAGACAATCAGATATCTGTACACAAATCTCCCAACATTTACGATATTTGCATTATATGTTATACCTACTTTACGCTAGATGATAAAACGATATGTGGCGTCAAATAAGCTACAACAACAATATCGATAAGAGGCAAACACAACTAAAACGCCTTCATCCAAATAAAACCCCAGTGACACCAAAAGAACAAAACAAATCTTACCTCCAAGTCTATCCGGTTAAACTCGTCAAAGCAAGCCCAGGCTCCAGATTGTGCCAATCCTTTAAAGAACTTTCCCATAGCTTTGTAGTCCAGGCCGTCCGAACAATTAAACACGACACACTGTTTTGCGACAGCTTTGGCGAGATCTTTGCACGTTTCGGTTTTGCCGGTTCCCGCTGGGCCTTCTGGCGCACCGCCAAGGTTCAGTTGTAAGGCTCCCATCAAAGTCCTGCATCATGTTTTTGTTAATACCGTACAGATTGACTGTTTAACTATTAAGGCTTCCTAAACCTACTCGTTATCCGTGGCGTATCCAGGGGGGGTTGGGGGTTCGGATCCCCCTTTTCGTAAGTGATTATAGTTGTTTGTTCGTTTTTGTCAGGGTTCAACTCACTCACCGTCCAAAGCTGCGTGTTTTTTTAATGTAATTGGGTCACGCGTCTTAAGCTAATGCGAAACCAAAATCAAAATCGTTTCTTGTTTGGTCGACCTTAAACGCAGGATATATTTTCTCTTTCGCCTTTCGTTATTCGTTCGGGTTGGCTGATCAGCAAGTGTGTGTTCGACAATTAAGAACAATAAACCAAGCGGAAGCGGTCTCTGTAATTCATCGGGCCCGCCGACAAACAATACACAAGGTAATTTTAAATACTTTTAGACTATTTTAACTACGTAAGTGCGAAAAATGTTCGCGCTTTGCGCGAATGGTCTTACTGCGTTCGGTTTGTTCACGTTTTGTAGCGGTCTTTTGAACTGGATCGCGCTTCTCTACCGTTGTGCCGCGGAAGGATGCCAAGTGCGTCACGGACAAACGGAAAACTTATTCAAAAATATTAGACAAATATTTTTTAACTTTTTTTTTTAATTTTTTTATTTTCGGCAATGTAATAAAAACTTGCGAGAAATTTAAATAAAATGCCATTATACTAAAAAAATGGCGCTCGCTTCGCTCGTCAGGTGTGCACTTAAAAAAGTTAAAAACACACAACTAGATTAACTATAGAAGTGGCGTTTCTTCAAAGTAGTTTTATATGTATTTTAGCTGACTTGGCAAACAGCTCAGCGCAGATGTCGCGCTAATGGAATAACACCCGCGAAAAACGATCTTCGCTTAGTATTGCAGGTAGCGAAAGAGGTGCTTGTAATTTAGCATAGTCCCGTACATAGATCTACCTACCAAAATCAATCACATATATTTCACGGTCTTGTTTTTGTTTTTCTCCTGAACTTAATCATTGCACACTAAGCGGTTTACCTGGCAGGAGTGTCGACGACGCACGTGTTCGCTTTGCGTGTAAAGGTTCGCTTTTGCTGAACGTAATTAATTGGCTGTTAATACTGATTTTTTTATTATTTATGACGTAATTACAATCGCTATTTTATGTCGTCATATCCGTCACTATTTTATGACGTTAGTAACGTCAGACGAAACACCGGGGAATTCCCTAAGTTAAAAATTCGGGACTCCCCCTTTTTTGGATTCCTGGATACGCCCCTGCTCGTTATCTCAATAGTTTTATTACTTTTCCTACCAAAATACAGTATATTGAAAACGCAGCAGTTTAAACCAATGTATCATTTCTATCAGGACATATTTTTGATGTACTAAATTAAAATAGTCATACCCACCGAAAATAGTAAATAAAGCAACTGTATTACTGCTACTGATATGATTTCCCTAAATTACATTGTGTAATCTATTATAAAGCTTTTGCTTTTGCTTAAGTTGGTTCTCAGGCCTGATTGAACACATTTATCAAATTGGTGTACAATTGGGAAAACAATGGGTATACCTGTAGCATCGTTCAGTTAAGGGTGTTATAACCAGTCTTCCAGTGTTCCCAAGGTATTCATAATCATAGGGAACGGTTGTCGATATCATGCGAACCATAACAGAGCCGTCTTCCCAATAATATCGCATTTGGGCAATCCAGTTGAAATCTCTAACATCGCTCACTCCGCCTTTAGCCAATTGTGCGACAACATCCCGGGCTAGAGAACACCAATCATAAATATATAATACATAGTGCAACGTACTTTTACTGATACAAATAAACGTTGAGAAAGGCAGCATTATAGTGTTGACCAATAGACAAGTTAAAATAAAAATTTGTCCAAAATTCTGCAGATTTATCTCTGCCTGTAATTACTCGCGCAAATCAGGCAACAAAGTCGACCATTACATCAAATTAACGTGCGCAGAGGGTCAACAGTAGAAAATAACACAAAATAACAGAAACTTATCCCAACTTTTTTATTTAAATTCAAAGATTTTTTGCAAACATAAAAAAACACATATTAAATGCTGCTCACCATGTACGTCAATTGTGACAAGAGCGCCCAGAGTAACACGATTCATTTTACTTAATTTGCCTCGAACCAGTTGGATGATGTCATCAATATGCAGACTACAAACTTGCAAGTATCGCTTCAGGCCTCCTTCTTCCCTTATTGCCTAAGTGAGAGGAAACCTGTCAACTTCAATAGCAATGTGGTTGGCTATCATTTTACAACACGTGTTTTACAATCAAACATAACGAACATATGGGAACTTTTTGTTGTTTGATTGTGTCGTGAATTAATAAGGCGCAATAAATCAGAAAAAACATTATCGCGCGATAATTTATTTGTAAAGACATCAACAGCTGATAGCGGGTTGAGCAAGTAACGGCTTCTCTTGCTGTGCGAGACTAAAAATTCACACAGGAAAAGAAAGCCATAAAAAGCTCGGACACCCAAAAGACTTGCGATGTCCAGGTGAAAACGAAATAAATCGCACGTTTAAACGTTCACAACATTTTTCTAGGTTACTTTTAAAACCACTGTTAGTTTTCAGTTAGGTACCTGTGTGACCTCTGCCGTCCAGTAAATGCAGCTTGCAGCGAGGATGACCTGTCCAGGCCAACTCAAACACCAGTGCTTGAACGGAATTTGTGGATAAGATTCGACAGCATGTTGCATCGACTCTTGTATGCTAAGCTTCATTTCAGATTCGACCTAAAATAAATGCAATTCTGTAAGACAGGGTTTCTCAACATTTTGGTTTGTAAAACTTTGTGTGCGGCGACTTAACTACTAAGCGAACAGTATAACAGCGAAGCTATAGCGATCCAATTCTCTTTACCGCAGTTTTGTAAGCTTAAAGTAAACAAAACACAGAAATCAAATAGTATTATTGAACTTAAATGTGATTAATATGAGCCATATATTTCTATGGCTTTGCGCAATGCTGCAGTCGTCTAACCAAGCAAATCAAAGGGCGGCCCAGGTTGAAAAACACTGGACTAAGTGAAAGCATGACTAATCGCCATTACTATACGAAACATGGTCTCGTACAAGTTCTGCTCAAACTTTTATCTTTATATGTTGGCCTGTAAAAATGGGTGGGAATTTAACAGGTACCGGTACCATATGAAATATATGAACTACTGAACAATTTATTGAGTCGGTTAGTTTCATAATATAAATGCAGAAGGTTTTTCAACCAAACACGGTCCGTTTCTGCGTCTTCGTTAAAGTCCCATTTTAATTACGATCTATCTCATTGCCCCAGCATCCCTGGCCGGCGCCACTTCCCTAGACCTGTCAAAGTACAGCAAAAAGGAGTGGCTTTGCCAATATAGTTTGGTGGACGTATATTCAGCTTTCTTTATTTGAGACGACCAAGCAACGTATTATACTACAAAATCTTTTTCGAACAAATTAACCTGTCCGTTAGCTATCGACGAGGGTGCCGAGTGCAATGTATGACACCATTGCTGTGTGAAATTAAAAAAATCACACAGGAATGAAAAAGCCATTAACTGCACATGGCCAAAATGCTAACTCAAAAACGGCCAAATTTAATTAAAAAAAATTAAAAAATGCTAGCAACGCAATAATACAAATCGCATTTTATCATTGATTTAGCAACTGACCTCAACGAGCCATTTTTCAACGAGTCCGCGCGCGTCGGAAGGCTTAATGACGTTAGTTAGGTCGACAGTCTCATCTTCGGCCGACTGCATCGCAACAATTTCCTTGTCGTCGGTGAATACCAACCTCGCGATACCCTCGAAGCACTTCTTCAGGTGGGGCTGCACCCTTAGGGGATCTTTCGTCTCCGACAGGATCTCCAGTAACTCGTCGTTGGACAGGAAAAAAAACCTTGGCACGAACGTTGCAAATTTAACGAGTCAAATTGATCTTAAGGATAGTGCAACAAACGACTGGCAAAATGTCGAAATTAAATGTGCGTTTTTTCAATTCATAGTGTCACTTTATACGACAGTTTAATTCAACAACACAAAAAATTAGTTTGCTATTTTCCATTTTTAATATTTAAAAAATATACGCAAATAATGCAAGTGGCCGAGTCAATAGCAAATCGCGATCTGATGTGCTACAGGTATTGTACACTACTAGACAATTGTCAGTCACCATTTCGCACTCAAACCGATTTTACCTCGGAAAGAAGATTCGCTTTTGTTCTAGATATTCGTTGAGGCCCTTCTGTATGTTTTCCAGTAGAGATTGCGACTGCTTGAGCTTTTCGAGCATTGAAGGTTGTGAAAGAACAACCATTGCCTTTGTTTCCTCAGCAGCTCGCTTCATGATCGCCTTGTAGTACGCGTCAACCTACAAATTTCCACATGTGTTATTACTAGGGCCATTTTTATTTTAACCTAAAAAACATTATTTTTACTTTATTTTTGTCAAATTTTAACTTTATTTTAACCTAACGAAATTGCTAGTTTGTAGAGGCCACAGTTCTTCCTTGAATTGAATCCAGATACGCAAACATAATATTTTGTCGATTTCAGACCCAAACGTGATATTTTGTCGCAAAGTCAAGGTGTTTTATGGATGATAAAAAGTGTGTCTGTTTTTTGGGCGATAGATTTAGATTTCTTAGGCATTTTTGTATTACAGAATGTCAGTAGGCTATTCCTAAAATCCAAACTGTTGATCTTCGAAAAGACCACGTTTATCAAGATGAAGCGTTTTATAAAAATTATTTAAATACGTAGCAATAAATAAAAAAATGGACAATTTGCGATAAAAGTTACCGCTGATTCAAGTGGGCATTGTGACATATTTCCTGCTTTTATATGTTAATATGGTTTAATTGTGTCGCAGTTCATGATTGACAATGCTTCCACGACGATTTTTACAAAAATTACTCTTAAGAAACACAAAAACTTTGTCAAAAGCCATAATTTGACAAATTTTGACTTCATTAAAATTGTTTAACTTTATTGTAAATTTTAACTTTATTTTGACCTATAAACTTCTTAGAAACAGACCCCTAGGTGCTGAAAACAACTTTATTCTTTGATTCGTGGACAGACGAGGTCCTTAAAATTTTTTAACTTTATTGACTTTTGCGGGCCCTATAGTTATTACCAAGTGCGTTTTATTTTTAGAGGATTTGTCCTCTTTTAAAAAAAAGAACGGCCCTTCAAAAACACTTGAAAATTTTCAAATCACATTTTCTAAATTTTGCGTATTCTTACTAATGTTTTTAACAAATTTTATTTTTACGTGACTCTTCGGCATGACACCCAGTTTAGTCGAATCAGTTTTCAGCAAAAGTTTGAGAACTAATCTATTTTGTCTTAATTTAACTAGTTTGTATGTATTTTTCTTTGTTTTTTTGTTGTACATGCGTATAGTTATCTAAAAAGGGGTAAGATATTGATAAAAAGTAGCGCTTTGTGTGTTTTCTGTTCTTTTGGAGGCGATGGAAATTGCAGGCTTAAAGTATGACCCATGATGTAATTGTAATGTCTTCCGCAAACACAACATAAACAGCAAAAAATTGGGCATGACCGCTATTAAAACCTGTATCGTTATTTTCAAACACATGTTCGCCTTACTAGGATTAACCTCTGACAGTTTTACATCGACAAATAAAAGTAGAACCATGTTTCAAGTATCGGTCTTAGCATAGAGCAAATACTTTGTTTACTAAACAGTTTTACCTTTTGGTGTTGGCTGAAAATGCAATGTTAAAAGAAAACAACAAACTAAAAAATGTTGTTCTTTACCATAATTTGTACTTTTTTTGACAACGTCTTGCAAAACCAAGAAGAACAAACAAACCTGGGTAAACATTTTTCCTTCAACTGGAATTTGATTTCGAATGTCCTCCGAGCCAAATATGGGTTCTAAGTACATCCAAGCTGCTTGCACAACCAACCAACTGTCGATGATGTCACGAGCTCGTTGCTATGCAAGATATGAAATATTATTAAAGCTAAACAGTACAGCTAAAGTAAAATATTACGAAGCAGCTTATAAAAGAGCAATATATACATAGCACTTTTTACCCGAGCAAAATCAATTTGTTGTCGTATTGTCGGAGTAAATAAACTAGTTTTGTTTTCTTCTTTACCAATTTTTGTTCCCATTCGTCGATTTCCTCTACAAAAGGAGCAATGAAGGGAGATCCCTTCATGGTGTGCGTTTTCACCACGTGGTCATCGAGCAGCATCTGAATGTCGTCAACGGCGGAGAGAATTTTCAGGTCCGTGTCTCGATACGGAACCAAGCCAAAGTTCACGATTTCCCAGTCGTTTTTCATTTTGATGAGCGCCTGAAAGCGAAAAAGCACCAAACTAAAGCAGTTTTCACGGACCACAACAGTCTTTTCATTCGCCATGCGTAAGCTGTGGATACTGCAGGAGGGAAGTCATTTTCGTTGCGTGCTGCGATGTCAGAGATCTCTCCAGTCCTATACTGAGCCTGGGGGTAGATCGTGTGTGCCGCACTCCTTGTACAGCTTGGTATCCGACGCACGTGACGATAACGTAAGGCGTATACGAACAAAAATGCCGACAAGTTCGAAATATATTCAGATTTTTGATGATAGAAAAATCAAAAATAAACTAGAATATGCACAGCTGTTTATTGTAAACTAGAATTGCACGGCTGTTTTCAGTAACTTTTCTGTTGGTAATTTCGTTTAGGAGGGTTCCATAAGTTTTTGCCACTGCCGAGTATCTTAAGATTGATCGCATTTGCGCAGCCGGAACGCACATCAAGCTTCAACATCGCATTTGCACAACATGTGACAGATTTGTTATACGGTACAACTTAATTAATAACTTTTCCAAATACCTTTTCCAAGGCGTATTCCTTTCTAGCCTGATTGCTGATAAGTGTCAAATCTTCGAGATTTTTCTCCAGCTTTTTCCGCAAAACTTCGCTCAGCGCAGTTTCATCTTGCGGAGTTACATCAAAACCAACCTAATTGGTGCAAAAGTAAACTTTGTGAAAAAATATGGAAAGACTATGGTAATCACGAATGGTTTAAACAAACTTTTAACATCCACAATACATTGCCTTGTACTTTCTGGACACACAGAAATGCTCTACCTAAATATTAAATAGTAAAAGAAGCGTATTATTCAATAACGCACTTAATGAATATTAATGAATCTGTTAGCAATATTGAATTGAAGTTTAATGCAGGGATTTCCAACTTATATTTTTAGCGAATTACTAATATTACTCAGATCTTAGCGAGTTGCAAATATTTTACTCAGATTTAATCGAGTTACAATTATACATAATATATATTCAAGCGAAACTTTTGGCACTTAGCAATAAAACCTTATCAATCAATAAGCGACAATTTGGAAAACTATCAATGAAAAAATGATTGGGGAAGCTAATCCTTTACTTTTTAGCTTAAAAATCTTATTGCATTTTTTAAACCTTTAAGCACCTATAATTTTTGCGTAGATTGGGAGTTGCAAAGCAGAAAAAATGGTATAATCGCAGACAGACAATTACGACCTTATTTTTTATATGTAATTCCCCACACAAGGGCTTTGTGTGGGAGTTATTTTTGACGTAAATGTCACAACTAAAATACGCTCAAAATAACATTGTTCTAAATAAGATAAAAAAATCGGTTTAAAAACAAAGCAGTCTGACAGGAGACTTTTTGACTTCATTAGGTTAGCATGATTTAATTGTGCGTAGCGCAAATTATTGCATGACTAGTTAATAGAACATGCTGGAAAACCGAAAGGGAATCTGAAAATTTTCACAAAAAATCAAAAAATGATAAAAATGTTTTGACCACTAAGCCTTAAAAACGCTACAGACATAGAGTAAAAGCGTTACTCAGTGTTAAAATATCGAAAAAGCCAGTTGCAAAAGCCAATTTTTATTAAAATTATTAAAAAAACACACGAGTTTACTCGAAGCAAGGAAATCCTTTTAATTGCGTTGGGTAAAAAAAAATTTTGGTTAATTTTAACCATGATGTTACAGTTCTACACTGGAAAGTTGCGTAGAGCTAAAGAATGTGCGTATTTGTGTGTTTTGCCACAAAAAAGTATGTCAGTCGCTTCCTTTGGTAGGCGCATTACCAATAATCTTAAAAAACGGGTGAAGCATATTCTAAAAAGTGTGCAACTCTTTAACCTTCTCAGACATAAGGTCCCAGTGCCTCTGTTTGATGCCAGGGTTGCAGAGCGCGTTGATAAGAGGCATGTTGATCCGAAATTTCTCCAGCTTGTTCTTAATGGTAGCGGCAGCCTTGAGAGGTCCCATCAGGTCCGGGTGTTGAAATCGCTTGGTCAACTTGTAACTCGTCTTCCAAAGCTCTTGAACCTGGCAATGTTTTTTAAATATATATTGTAATGCAGATCTAAAAGGTTTCTGAAGGCATGCAACCTTTCGATCAATGGAACTGCGGTTCGCAAAACAATATCACTTACAACTTCTTCCACGACTTCGGCGTTGACTTGCAGCAGTGGCCCGTTCATCCATCGGTCATAATTCTTGTTAAAGGCTACAACATTTCGCCAGAGCCGTTCAAACGGATCTTTCTTCAATATAAGCTCCTGAATCTGCGGGTAAGGGCTAACGTGTCCAACATCCAGGAGTATCTGTTCACGGTTTATTTGTTGTTTCTTAAAAACAAAAATGAAAAATATAGTTAGTCTCTGTAGTAGTTTATTTGAAAACTTGTTGTTATATTGCTTTCAGGTTTACACAGGGAAAATACATTGACTTGGTTTGATCCACAAAAGCGAAACCGTTACCTCCTCAATAAAACCGTTGATTTGCTGTTGAATTTCGTCCAAAACATCAACGTATCTTTGCGCTTCGCTCATTCGCTCTTTCTTCTGGAACTCCTTAACCGCGTCGGCGACCTCTGCAAGCCGAACCTCAAGGTCATTCTGCCACATGCGGAGTTTGCTCACTTTCAAATCGTGTTCTTTTTGTAATCGTTGCTCGCTGAAAAACAAGATTACTTCCAGTCTAATGTAGCCTAGTAAGTAAATTGGCAACTCTTCATTTACAGTCAATAAATACAATCATTATTAAATTGAAAAAACATTCCATCCATTTTGTTACTAAATAACTGCATACAAATAAAAACAGGATTTTTTGTACTACTCTTCCTCTAAAAACTGACAGCAGATAAGAAAATTGTTTCGTTTTTTAAACTTATATTTGTATTTATAAAAACAAGTCAATAACTGCAAGGTATTGCCAAAACGTTTGTAAACTGCGAAATGTCGATTTTGTCAAATACCATGGCTTTAGTATTTTGTGAAACTATATTTCATGGCAAGAGAATCTTGTGCGTTTCGTACTTATTCTTGTGTACCTTTCACAGGCAAATATTAAATTACCTCAAATAGGGCAGTCAGTGATACATATTTTTGCACTTCGAAGGAATGCAAATTAGTTATTATGCATAGTTGACAGCACATCGTTCAAAAGTCAAACATGTTAACCAATACAATAATAATCGCGGCACTCGCATTTAAAGCCGTTTTAAAGAGGACACGTTAGGTAGAGCGTGATTAAAATATAAATTAAAAAGTAACAATTATAACTTAGCTATAATCCCCAAAATATAAGGTTTAGCTTAGCTTAATATTTTGATTCTAAAGCTTTATTCTTAAGATAAAAGTGCTAATTAAGAAAATCGCAAAGCTGATATAACAAACCTATTGCGAATTATAGGAATGATACGATCGGGCCATGAGAAGGTGTTGTCATTAAGAAGCACGTCATCTTTACAGAGGTAAGCGTAGTCCATCAAGAATAGGAGATTACTGGCAGCTATTGCAAGTTGGTCTTTTAACTTGATAAGTTCGCATGAAGCCAAGCCATCCACGTACTCCTGTAGTTCTACGAGGCCGTTGGTGCTTAAAAATAAATGCAGTACAATTTTAAAGCACAACAAAACTTGATCAATATCAGTTTTAACTGTAAAATATTGTGTGCCAACATTTATAAGTATTTGAGTGTTTACAATCAGTTTAACGTTTCTGGTTGCAGATATGTGCCCAACAATGAAATACTGACCCAGTGTAAAAGCAACTACCCAACAAAACGACAATTTTATTAGTGCAAATTGGTCTACTATTACCTTTGCACATGAGAAGTAATCTTCTTGACGATGACATCGTAAGTGGTGCAAATGGAACGATTAAAGCGACGCGAAATATCTATCACGTTGTCTATCATCATTTTTTGTAAGGTGGCACTTCGGTCGAGTAACCACTAAAATAAAAAATAAAAATTGCAAACGAAGATACGCAGTAAGTAGTTCAAAACTTGAACTCTAAAGTATATAAGAATATTTAACATAATGTTTAGAGGAAAATTAGCAAACAGTGGAAAAATCTCATATATAGGTTAGATCAGTGCTCCGCAACCTTTTTCCACTTGCGGCACACCAACAGAGCTAAATATATTCGGCGGCACACCTACGAAATATATGACGATCGACCATCAACAAAACCAAATAACCTGGGCTACTCAGAAAAAACAATCGATCGCGCCGAAGGAGCCGACAATTTGACCTTTTACGTTCTATTATTAGCAAGTTTTGTGTGTTTTTACGCTCTTTCTAAAATATCCTAATACGGCCAAAGGAACACCAGCCATAGAACTAAAATTAGAACAACATCAAAGTCGGAATAAAACAAATTTCGGAATAAGACCAAAATAGAACTATAATACTTATATAATCGTTATAAAGTCTAAATCGGAATAAGTCTTAAACCAATCGGGAAAATGCTTTAATGGCTAGAATAAGGACAATATATCTCTTTACCTAACCTCAAACCCCACCCCTAATTTCATCACTAACTCCCCTAATAAACTTAATTTCTTACCCCACCTATTACCCACCAATAACACCAAACAGGAGCAAATAACTCGATGCCAAACCATCCGAAGCCAGACCAATTGCTCCCCAAACGCCCCATACCCTCTTAGGCCTTATCCCCATAAATTTAGGACTTTTCCCGACATGTTAGGTATTTTTTTAGAAATTTTGGCTTTATTATGACGTTGGCCTAAATACTATTGTAAATTTTCTTGCTGTAAATTTTATTGCTTTACATACCGTTACTTTGTAGGCCTTATCCTGTAAATTGCAACCCCATTACGAGTCAGAAAACATTAAGAGCTTTTTATAAAATATTTGAAAAATGATGTGACAATTGAGCGTTGTACCCCTACATTCGTGCCGATTTTATTTTTTAGGACAGCAGACAAGGTTAATTTAGCAATCAAAAAATGCCAATAATACATTTACAGCAGTGGTTCTTAACCTTTTTCGAGCCGCGCCCCCTTTGGTAATTTTTCTATACCTCACGCCCCCCTACGAAAAGCAGTTCGACATTTTCAATGACATTTCACTGAGCAAACTTGAAAATAGTGAAGTTAGCTGTCGGTCAAAAAAAAAAATTGGGTTTAATTGGTTGAATTGGCGCTAAAATGTAAATTCAGAAGGGTTTTCGCATTGGGCACACAACAAATTGCTCGTGCTCGACACATTGATTTTTATCGAGCTGATATTGACAAACGTATTGTGAGGATATTTACTGGACCACAGTTGCAGGGCGGTGATGCCGAGTGCAAATTAAAATGTTAAGCGCAAAAATTAAACATTAAGTTAACGTGTTTCAATAGATGTGACGGCACACAATACAACGGCAATATTGCAAAAACGTAATAGTTTTGCGTAAAAAAGTTTAATCCCCCTGTTGCTAGCCTCTTACCCTATATAAAATATTGATAAAAAATAGTTCGAATAGGGGATGACTTCTAACGTTTATCAATAAGTTAACAAAATTGTTATTAAATAGGGGGGCCGTTATACATTTGATGATATGTAAACATGCAATGGCACTTTGGGATAGAACGTAGGAAATAAAAGAATAACAGACGCTTCGCGAGCGAAAAAGCAGCTTTAATAAGTCGTATAA
Organism: Ascidiella aspersa; assembly: GCF_963924565.1. Taxonomy (NCBI): domain Eukaryota; kingdom Metazoa; phylum Chordata; class Ascidiacea; order Phlebobranchia; family Ascidiidae; genus Ascidiella; species Ascidiella aspersa. The sequence continues at coordinate 23,025,688 of NC_139450.1, read as the reverse complement.
GTTTTGCACAGAGCATTTCGTAACAGAAGTCAAGACGTAGAATTAGTTGTAACATAAGATTACTAGGAGAAAAGTTACAGTAAGCATAAATATAATTTTTACTAAACGTTTGCTCTACCTGGTTGAGTTCGGTGCAGTCTAAAAGAAAGAGGTGCATTGGAACGTGCACGGACAAACTACCGATACTTTTCGACATCGACTTGAGCTTTTCCAGTTCTTTGACGTAACTTCTTAAAGGAGGCTCCCGGTCGATGAAGTGCGCCACCTTTCGGTCAGTTTGAGGGTTAAGCAAATGAGCATAATCTGGCTCGTACACGGAGCGATATCTAAAATAAACCAATACCGCGGCTTTACAACGGCTTCCACCCTTACTTACGACAACTTATCAAAACCATGTTTTTGCTCAAAGGCACTTTTTATCACTTCCAGGTCACTTTTTTGCCCTTTTTTACACTTTTTCACTCTTTTTCACCGGAATTCCGGCACACTTCACGCAACAACACACACTAATTATCTCCGAATTATTTTACAACTAACAATTAAATTAGACACGCTTACAACATAGAATAAAATAAAAAATAAAATAATCTAACAAAAGAAAGGAAAACGTTTTACCATTTATTTAGTTGCAATATTGATGTATTTTTTTAAATTTGAGTATTTCTGAAAATATGATACATTGCAGCTACTTATCTACATTATAGAACAATATCGTCTCGGTATTTACTAAATGGCAACCCTTAACTTTAGATATAGCAGAAAACATGCAGACTATATTGAAAACTAAATATAGTCACTATATGCAGGATAAAAATCTGGGGAACGCATAAAAATCTGGGGAATAATATGGCTCTGATAAGTCCAAAAACGGTTAATTATACTACAGGTTTATTTGAGCTGTCAGCCTACTTAAGATGTTAACTGTCTTAATAATCTTAAAGACTTTCCAAAGAAAGTATGTGCATTTAAAACACATAAGATTGGCTCACTCGATTTTTAATTTAATTAAAAAAAATCTGTAAAAACACCAAGGTAAACATAGCGAGCCAAATGGTTTAAAATTTATCCACTAAACATAATCCTCAAGGAAAACAAATTTTAAGCCGATTCAAAGACTTTAATGAGAAAATCGTACTTTTCAATATGAAAATCAATTGACGGACAATCTCAACGCCGGTGAACGTTTGCTATATACACGGTTCAAAGCTCGATATTTAGCGTATTAGGCTATAAACAAGCCAAAAACTGTGCTTACCTGATTGGCCCGTGGCTGTTGTTCAGGACGACCGCACTTATCCTTTGTTTAGCAACTATAACAATCTCGTCATCGACTTCGACGGCTGATAAGCACATGACATTGACGTTTTCAAAAACTTGAAAAAGGTGCTGTTCTACACGTGGAATATGCTGGACGCTCTGCAGTAATGAAACTTTTTGTTGATAATACATATACTTTTGCCAATTGCATGCTGCTAGTAAGTTTTGTTGCTAGTAAGGTTAGAAGCAAAGAAGTAAACACACAAAACGTACATTTAAACTTATCATTGAGAATAACATAACGATACAGTAATCGGACAAGATTGATATGAATCGTGTATTCAAAACGGCAGGTTCGTTAGTTAAGTAGCCCAAACTTACCATAACAATAACGTCTATCACGTCGTGCAGCATTCGTATCAAATTTTCAAAAGTCGGCTCAAACGTCGTACTGGTATGGTTAGACTCTGGACGCTGTAAGTACATTATAAAACTTTCACGTGTGTTTGATTACAACTTAATCTCTTGTTCATTTTATTCAAATTAAACCATGCTTCATTCCACAAATCATTGTTTGACACGCTAGTGTGCGTTTGGTTGAAAGAGTGATTAACTATTTTTAAAATAAACAAAGGATTTTTAGGTCTATCATGTTTACCCAAAAACTTAGTCAGTTAGTAGAATTCCCGAAATTTTTAGTATATTCGCCTAACGAAAGATCATATAAACGTCTGTAAACGGTCATTTATTTAGCGGGGTTCAACAGATCCAAAGCCAAAAGTAATGTATTTTATATTGCTTAAAATATCCCAAGTTGAATTATTATTAATAAGAAGTTTATTTTTGCGCGTGAAGTTTAAGAAAAACAGGATTACCATAAAAACTAACCATAAAGAACTTGATTGGGTGAGGTTTTGTGGGAAGTTGCAATCCACTTTCGTTGTACAACCCCTCGTACTTGTTTCCATATCTGAATAAATATGATCAATAACTATTTATAAACACTTTTAAGTTTTATTACACAAAATTTAATGAAATGGATCCGATCCAAGTAGGCAAATGCCATTTAAATAAACGTAACTATGGGGATCGTAAGCTTTAATAAGAAGAAGAATTAAATTACCTGTAAAGCTCCAGGAGATGAATGACGTCATGAATAGAATTGCGCACAAGATCGCGAATGAGGTTTGACATAAGGGTTGCCACGCAGCCGAAAAAATGATCCATTCCTTCCATTCGCGACAACTGCAAATCGTCCAACAACTCGGTGTTATTACCATAAATGGACATATTAGGTAAATAATGATTTTGTGCATATTTAAACGAATCTTTTTAAAAAAAATAGGCAAAATTTAAAGGTTAATCACATAGAACTAAACTAAATTACTATAAAAATTATTATATCAACTCTAAGCGACGAATATGATACCGATCTCTATTTGAAAATAGTTTAATTACGAGCTATCATATTCTCATTATTTTAAACAACAAGGGCGAAAGAAGTCCTATTTTGTTAGTTTAACATTTAAGTTACATGTAATATAACTACTAAACATTAAATTTGTAATTTTGGTTGCAGTTTTTAGTGGCAGCGGGTAAATTGTTAAACACTTATTAACATAGAAAATAAAAATGCATGTCGCTTTGTCATTAGGTTGATTCGTTTGGTGTTTGATATAATTATTGTATTGCGCGTCCTGTGAGTAAAAAGAGGTTTTAAATTCTTTTATTGTCCGTCTAGGATATTTCATATTTTTAATTGATATATTTTACCTGAAAACATTAGTCCGAAGGTTTCTGATAAACAAGTGTCTATAAACATATTGCGCCTAAGACTATTTCACACATTTCTTACAAGATTCTGTCGAATTGTACTCTCGTGAGGCTTAACCAAAATCTAGCTTTCGTCGAGAGATGTGTGCCACTCACCTGACGCTAACCTCGGAAAAACTCTACTAAAAAAGGAAAGCCTATTTCAAACGGCGCGCTTTCTATGTCGAGTCAGATTCAAGACCAAGTAGACGCCATAAATTATTTACAACTCACTTCGTTTTCTTGATTTACGGATGCTTCTACACTCTCCCGCCTTCTGCGCACCGATTCTGCACACTCCTCGATCCAATGAGTGGTCAGCAAATCGGCGGCCATCTTGCTCGAGCGCTCCACCTCGCGGATAAGCTGCTCCACAGTGAGCGGCATCAACGAGTAGATGTTGGAGATGTCCACGAGACGGAAAGAGGAGTAACTGTAGTGAAAATTTTCCGTTGCATAATTATACTATGTCAATTACTTCCGTTGATATAGTTAGAATGTCAAAGCCCATACAGCAGCATAGGTATCATTTTGAACGTTTCAAATAACTCTTTATTTATTTAGAAACAATATTTTTGGACTTAATTTTATTTAAACGTAAAGACTCTTTACAAAATTACTTTGTTTCCCAGTTGTGCAGTATATCAGCATTCACTGGATGATTTATGAACAAGTTGCTTCGAATTTGTTCGCGGGACCTCTTTAGAGATTCGAACCATGGGTAGCGCCACCTACCGGAAGAGTTTGAAATCTGAAAGTACCACAATGATATAATGAATAATTATATGAAATGCCATTACTCGACTAGAAGTGTTTTTCACTCAATTTGAAATATAAGACCTTAAGAAGATAAGATGGGGTAGCCTGGTCAATAAAGCTTTTGTTAGGTAATTGAGTATTTTTGGATTAAGTTTGCTATATTTAAAGGAAACAACACAATTTAAGGAAAATCTAACAGCGGCTTACCTTTCGCGGTACGAAGACTCCAAGTCTTTGTTGCTCATTTGGGTCGAGAAGAATGTAGTCAAAAACAGCTTTCTTCAAACTCTCGGTGTGTATAAATTTTACTTCCTAAAACAAACATTTTTCGTCGACACTCGATATCGCCACTCTATACAATCTATTTGTTTTTCCTATAGGTTTCCGTATGCTTAAAAAGTTTTGTGCACTATAAGCAGTGCCCTATATCACAAAGGTATAAAGGTAAACTCCTAAAACTTGAGTTTCATTGCTAAGACATGAGAATTGCTTAAAGTTAAAGTTGCGTTCACAAGTTGTTCACGACAAAGACCATGTTGCACAATGTTGCTCTAAATATTTGACAAAGAACGTTTTTAGAAAAATCTACATTTCGATTTTCGATCAGTAACTATAGCAACAAGCGTTATGGTGACGTAGTAAAAATCATCACATCACAGGCGCCAACTTATTAACGACATGTGCTGGACCGGTGTACGCCTTTCTACTTTCATTACTAAGTTTTTTTATTTTCATTGTATGTCTTGTTATTTTTCGTTTGACGAAATAATGTAAGGCGACCCATCAGAAAACTTCTCGCGACCCCTTTAGTTTGTTAAACCTTGAGGTAGGGGGTAAATTTGTGGTAAACTATGTATTGTGATCGTCTTTATGTTCGACATTATACGCATGAACCTAGCTTAAATTTACAAGATTTACGTGAAACATATCCACAGTCTATTTATACCTGGAGTAGCTCTCTTATCAACTCCGACCAAGCGACACGCAATTTGGGGCTGAGCAAAGTCAGGAAGTTCTCCACCCAATCATTCGGCAACATAGAAATCATACTAGGATCAATGGATTTATCCATGACATTGTAGTATCTGCGGAACGGAGTTAAACTTCATCCCTCGCCATAAAAACAACACTATGTATAAAATCAACACCCACATTTTAAAAGTTTTGTGACATTTACAGCTAAAATGCAAATATAATATGTATATATATAATCGTTGTTAGCTAACTACTTCTCGTGCAAGCTGTTTATAAAATGTATACCTTTCAATGTATTGCGGTGCCGGTGTAGTAGGTCTTGACAGGCCTTGAGTTGAAAAAGTGTGCGAAGGGAAAAGTACATCGAGAACAGCTTGCGTTGCTTCATCATGTGTCCTTTAAAGGTAACACATTACCACAACCATTACACAAACTCCACAATGGCAAATAGTAGCAGTGTTTTCTAAAGACTAAAATTAAAAATAAAAGACTAGAATATGACTGTTTGAGGGAAAAAATTTGTTTCCTAACGTGTAGGTGCCTAAAAAAATATGACACATGCGGTGCCCATAAAGATTTACCGCTTACATAAAACACGATGTTCATATACAAGAATCTATTGTACCCGACCTTAAAGTTGTTACGGCAGGTAACCATCACAGAAGATTCTAACGGAAATACAGTTTTACCTAGCAATTTTTAACCCTATATACAGATATATTTAACATTTGAACCAACAATGGAGGTACATTAATAAGCACTATCGTTAGGGATCATGTTACGTAATTTTTTACTTTTTTAGTGGTTTTTTATGCAAAACAGCCGAGATACTTAAATATACTGACAAGTTTAGTAACATAAACAAAATTTGGTTCTCTAGGATTTGTCTTACACTGGTGCCAAACAGCAAAATATAAGCAAGAGAAAAGTAATCAATCAAGCTCCGTTAATATACCTCAATCCCATGTCGTCTTCGCTCTCAACGTACTTGGTCTCATCACTGCCCATGTCGCTTCCTTGAGGTGTGAGTTGACGACTCTCAGTCCCCACTCCACTTGTGGATGAAGCCAGGTCGAACACTGCGCGGGGAGTTTGTGGCAAATCCGGTTGATAAACCTCGCCTAAATGTGATGTAGTAATAAAAAGCGGTTTTGCGGCTTAAGTAACGTTTTGTTAAAAATGGCTTTTCGCTCTGACACGCTTTTTTAAGAAATTGGAGGTATTCGTTCTGTTTACCGAGGCGGCTATCGAGAAAAGATGACGAATTTTTAAAACAGCGAAGCACATAAAAAAAAAGAAGGAAATTAGGGAAACTAAATGCGTAAAAACGGAAAAATTACTCTTCCTTTTCATAAAATAAATTGGCACGTCATGGACCATTGAAAACCCGACCATTGAAGTTTCGTTTTAATCTGGCCCTCCGATTCGGACTTTTCTAAACCCTATTCCACTAATTGGGATCAATTTGGTTAATACTTTTTGATAACTATAAATAAACACACTATATTCGTTTTGATGTGTGGGACCTAGTACATAAAACAATGAAATCATACGTGAACGATAGTAAGTCGTAACACTTAACGCCCTACCCTCGATTCGAGCATCACCGAAAACACTGTTTCCTCCGCTTTCTGTTCTGCTTTCTTTGCTCAGAACACGCGAGGATACTCTTCGAAACGACTGCGCGATCTCGTTCGTCACATGATACATGGCAGTTGATTGTGACATTGTATTACGAGGAGAAGAGTGCGAACTTTCAGCAGCAGCCTCATGAAAAAGCATTTGTTTAAAAGTAAATCATTTAAACCAACTGCAAAAGTTCGACGGAGTTTATTATAACACTACATAAAAATCTTTTTAACAACCTATAGTCTCCCAAAATTTATTAAAGTTTATGTTTTATGTAAAAACTTGAAGGATTGAAAGTATAAACCATTAGACACAAATTATGCATAAGCCTTAATTAGATAAGGTCTCCGCACAAGGTGTGCCGAAAGACAATACCAGGTGTGTCGCGCCGTTCTTGACGGTGTTGTATTTTTTTCAAGGGTATATTTCAATAATATATATTGTTTTGTTTTCAATAATAGAGTATTTTTGCATGTTGGATAAGGTGCGGTAAACCTTATCAGTTCAATTTGATGAGATCAACCTTCAGAAACAATGTTGTTAAGCAGTGCGGATTTCAGAGATTAATTATTTAGCCCTAATGAATTGTTTAGACGTTGGTAAACGCAAAACCAAACATTATTAGCATACCCAAGTAGAAGACGAAGTTCGTCTATTTGTTGGTCTTGCAAGATCACCTTTGGCGAAAAAGAATAATGACTTTCCTCCAGGGTTTTCGTTGTTTTTGTTGACGCGATCAAAATCGAAGTGTGGCATTTTCGGAGTACTTTCCGCAGCATCTAAACGTTATGTCAAAATGTTGATCATGGTTATATAACGTATACAGAACAAAATAAAATAATCGTTACGTTATGTTTGGAGTCGATAAACCTAATATTATTAAAAATAAAAGTCGTCAAGTACATCAAAACTTAAACAGCAAAATAACAACAGAAGCCTAAGTTCGCTTCAAGCATTTAAACTAAGTTTAGGCAATCTGATTGTTTCGATTTGAAAGATAGCTTTACTGTTGCCTGCTGCTGTATCTTCAGCGAACAATATGCGGGTATTTGTATTGTAAAAGTTCGCCTTGATAAGCGAAAATTTAACCTAAGACTTTTAAAGCTATGAATCGTTTGGACCGAGAAACTTAAATGAGTAAGCCGATTGGTCTGTCACTAAATTGTACCGTGAAGTTTGGTTGAGTTGTAGACTCCGTGTGGACCTCTAGCCGCCGACGGAAAAAAGAAGCGCGACTCGGCTGACCCGTGAGTTGCAATGTGGCTAGTTTGCTGCTCGTTCGGAAGAAATGTAAGTTTGCGACGCATCTTGGAGCTGGCTTGCTGCGGCCGTTGATCGGGAGAAAATCTTAACGGTAAATTTGTTCGACATTACAAGGTTTGCGCGTTTTCGTTATCAAAATAGGCAGTACGAGACTTACGTGTAGCTGTTGCTATGGTAATTTGCCGTTTTGGCGGATGCCTGATGACTCCTTAAGGATGCTTGGTCATGCATTTTGACTTGGGCAGTAGTAAGAGGTTTTACATTCGATTGGAAAACGTTTTGTGAAATATCGCTTAGAAGGGCATCGGAGTGGTGGCCGGTCAGACGTGCAGGCAGGGAACGTCTGTCAGCGGCAAAGCTGTGGTCACGGCGGCGATAACCTAAGTGATTTCGTTAAAAGGTCAGCTGGACAACAATACAAATATAGGACGCAACGAAAATAATTTAACTAAAACTAAACAATCGAACTGGATGAAAAAACGACAAAATATCGCTTATTTATTTATTTATTTTACAATATTTTTACTATTTATCTACTTGTACAGATAAACTGATGATACCATTTATTTCTATGGCAAAATGCATATTTACATTAAAAGTTTGGACCTTGCTGACTGATTTTTGTTCGAAGCGCTTCTCAAGCTGTAAGATATCGCTTACAATTAAATTTAAAAGAAACTTTCCAATATTTCTAAATAGGGTTTCGTGAACAGAACAAGGCATTCAAAAACTACATTACTTCAACAGATCACCATTATATTTCATACCAGACGATCTTTGCTTTTCGTAAATAATGGATGTCGAAAGATTTCTTGCACAAGGACTATAATTGTTTCCAATGGAGTCGCTGAAAAAACAACCACGGAGAAAATGTTAGCAATGTTGCAATACAGTTGTACACATGTTAAACTTATACTAAAGTATTGGTAGATCCTAATTCTTTGTTTGTTGTGATTTGTTACCTGACTAATCTGTAATGCTTTTCCTCCTTAAATGGGACAGCTTTTGTCCGAGAACCCCTTTGAAGAACTTTGGGATTTTCGCTAAAAGCGGGCTAAAAGAAAAGAAGTGTGTAAATAATGCAAGAAAATTGTTTTCCAGCAAAAGTTTTTTATAAAAATACGTATTTATCCTGTCAGAATGTATTCCAAATACGGCGACGCTTTTATTCATCACTGTACAATATATATTTAATGGCTAAGTCAAGGGGGACGTACTGACAAATAAGTAGCGTAATACTAAACAATCCATACCGTACTATTAACCAAGCCAAATATGAGCTTAATATTCACATCGTGCGAGCCACCGCGTTACAAAGAAACTAAGGTGAGCTACATCGGCTGGAGTGAGACAAGGCAACAAAGCAGGCTGGTGGCGAACTTGAGCAAACAGGGAAAGCAAATACGAAGCACTGCTGACCTGTGAAACGTCTAAGGGAGGCAGATGTTCGATGATGGAGGGCCTCCTTCCCATTGCCCTATTTGGAGAAGTCATGTTTTGTGTGGTTTGTGAAATCTCCATGGCAACACCGTTTACCGCGATGTCGGTTTATCGCTATAATTCTTACAAAGCCTACATTGAGTACCTGTTTTAAAATACATAAATAAATAAATAAATAAAAGTTAGAATACTTTAGATAGACATTAGAATTTACTAATCGAATACCTCTCAGGTTTACTGTAGTCAATTTAGTATGACTGATGTTCTCAGTACTATACCAATTTGCCGCTCAGTTAGGATTAGTTACTAGACGCTAGCCAAAAAGGGTGGATAACTTTTGAGAGAACGGTAATCTCGGTAAAGGGGTCGCGACCAACACTCTTTGCCACTACAAAGGCACCGAAACGATGCTTCATATTTTAGTTTTCCAAAGCGGTACGCTATAGCCTTTGGAACAACTATTCCCTTGGGAACTGTGTTAAACTTCTCACACTGCTTGTGAATTTTTAATTTACTTATATTTGGCCGAGTCACAAGGTATTTTAAATATTAGCACGGTATCGTACCAAATCTAGTCAATAAATGAAAGATTTTCATTCAAAGTTGTCAGATAAAACTGATGTAAGATTTCGAGCTTATTTAGCGTTTTCAATAAGATTTACACGATATACTACGTCTCTTAGATAGTAGAATTGACACTAACACTAATATCTATTCATAATGCTCATATTGGTGTAACTCGTGACAACTGGTAGGTTCATTTCCTGTTTATGCGACAATTGTTTTAAACAATTTTTTGCAGCTGATTTTTCACGGCACAAAGATTGTAATAAAAACTAAAGCATCACCAAGAAATATTTAATTTTGTCCTTTCCAATATACTAACAACTTTCCTAAATTAAAGTGAGGTAACACTACGTCCTACCAGAGACGATGACACTTCTGCACTCATATTTAAAATCCGTTTGTACGGTCACCCCTTACAGAAACAATAGTCAGGAAAAAAGCTTAAAAGTTGTCGACCAATGGGACTGGCTGCAAACATGTTTTCAGAACAGCAGAAATCGAACCGTTGAAATGCGTTCATTATTATGTCGAATATGACTTCCATTGAAACATTGTTAACGCTCACGAGCTGACCGCTGGCTCACAAAAGAGGTAGGGATCAAGACGGGAGTCTTGCGCGCAGACAAAGGCTTTGTTAGGCGTAGATTGTTGATTTTAGACGTAGCTGGGCCCATAGAAAGCACTAAAACCCGACAGCAACGATAAGACGGTTTCCAAGCGAGACAATTAATGGCGAATTGTGCGTAATGCCAACACAGATGCCAGACTCAGAAATTCAGTTCGTCGATATTACCATTTTTTAACAGCGAATAGCGTTCCGCTAAGGTTGGGGGAAGTTTCAGCTCTTGGGTACATAACAGCGCATTTAAAAGTAACGGTTGCTGATAGCGACGAATGCTTTTCTAATTTAAAGCTCAAAAAAGAGTTTTACCTTTTAATATTACAATCATGTAGCAACGTTGGAAATATGACGGTGTGACTGTTAACAAATGCGGTTAAACACCCGTGTAGAAAGACTGTTACTTGGTGCTAATTGATTAATTCTATAGGATTTTCAATGCAGAATTTTGCGCGTAACTTACTTGCCCAGCCTCCTCGATAAACACAAAATAAAAATAAAAAGTAAAATAAAACAAAATATTTTTGAAAAATTGAATACCGTACTTAAAAGAATATTTTATTTTTAGTAAAAGAGTACTCAAATATTCGTAAATTAAGCGCTTAATTTTAAATTGCAATTAACTAATTTTATTGGAAAATATGTAGGCCTACTGATTTTATATTTCCTTCCTGTAAATTAGTTATAGTTTTGTACAATTTCGTTAATTTAAAAGATTTTCTGCTCTACGCTATGATAAGCCCAATGTTCAATTTATCAAACTGTAAAACATGAAAGAGATTTCGGATTAGCCTACCTGAGGTATTATCAAACAAAACAGAAAATCTCTGTTTATGCGTAATCACCATTAGCATTATTTGTCTAGTTTGATTAGACACATGTTTTATTCGCTAATCCGCGTTGTTAGTGTAACGTTGTCATTGTTCACCGCTAATTAGATTATTTGCTAAAAGCGACGGTTGTTTGTCATTGGTGTTCCTAAACGACACTCGGACAACAAAGGTTTGGTGGCCGACGATCGGAAAAATGCTACTCGGCAAACTGTCAGTGACAACTGAGATGCAACAAATATTTGGCGAAGAAAAAGTTAAACGATTTCCGTCATCAAAATCATGGCAATCGGGGTCACACGCATTTGGGCGTTAACGAAACTAATGTCATGAGGAAAACAACGTTAGCGCTACAATATCTGCAATGATTAATGAAGAACAAAACAGCAGTTGTATCATTATTTGGCCAATAGGTACCCGGAAAGTGTCTCGTTGTTTAGGCCCAGTTTGAATAACATCATAAAAATATGTCATCTTACCCTCTATAATGCACCCAAAATATTAAGGCACTTTTGTGTAGTTGGTTAAGCTAAACCTTACTTTTGTATATAGTTTGTTCAATATCAATTTTTGTTATGATGTTTAAAAGCACGTTTTTACTATGTATATTCAAATAAGCTGGGTTTGTATCTATCAATAAAGTATTAAAACTATTTTTTATTGGAAACGTGAGCTACTTACGATATAAAGAATGAACAGTCGTTCCCTTTAACGGCAAAAGTCGATGTCCCGTAAGTGATTTCAATAGGGCAACTCGCCCGCCATAACTTTTTGTTGTGATAGCAACCCAATAAAAGAATGCAGCGACCGTTAAACCGTTGAGAAATAAGATAACAACGATACAGTTTGGTCATCATCTCCAAGCAAAGACATTTCAACCATTCTTTCTAAAGTAACTGGCGTCTAACGTCGGCCAAGTATACAAACTGATTTAGCGCAACAAAATTTCCTTGACGTAAACAACCGTTCAATGCTGCAATTTAAATAGGAACAAAAAAGCCCTCACAACAGGATTAGGGAAAAACGCGACGAAAACAATGGTTAACGGGATATTGCGGTTTGCATATTTCCAAGCTTTCAATTGCGCTGCGGTATCCGTATCTCGAGGACGAATTTAGCGGACGAGTTCACAAAAAAGGTTGATTTGCATTTCACAAAGATGATGGCAGCAACCGAATAACCCGAGCCTGTTGACCGTTTCACACCAACACAGCAAACAAACGGCATTGTTTCGTCACCAACCAGGATGCTGCCGTTCTCCGCGGTAAAGCGTTTGACACTTTCTCCATCTTACTTTCCCGGACACTCAAGTGCGTGCTTGTGTCTAAAACCGGCCTATGGGAATCCTTTATGCAAGACGAACAACGCGCCCTGTTTTGGCACCGGATAGTTTGCCCCTGTTTGGGGTTAGTGGGGGGTAATGGTAGGGGGTACAAATTTTGGTCTTATTCCGAGTGTGTTTTTTTTTCGACGTTGATGTTAGTGCAAAATCTAGTGCAAAATCATTTTGTTGTTTAAAAACTTGAAGTTTCACCATGTCCCAGAATTAGCCCCCATCGACTAAAACAGGTGAAAAACAAGCGTCGCAGGTGCAAAATACGAATTTCATATTCGAATCCAAAGGGGATTCGGATCCAATTTTGCTGTTTATAGGGTAATTGGAACCGATAGGATTTAATGTTTTGCCGCCGATAGTTGCACCTAATTGTACATCCGCGAGTGGCAAGTTAAGATAAAGGTCTGTAGCTGTGGTGACGCATTTGTAGTGCTTGGTTTAAATGTAGCTTTGTAGTGCAATGTCAGCGTTTTTCGGGCGACCAATTACTTCGCGTCTCGCGATAACCTTCGCCTAATGAAGTGGAAATCAAGCGTTATTGAGCAAGCGACTTAGCCTACGTGGAATGCCAGGTGCGGAGTTCGCAATTTCCTTAACTGCTGTTAAGCATAAGTAACACTTCTTTGTAAAACGCAATGGCCTTGGACAATATGCGCTACAGGGTTACTTAAGGTCAACTTTAGGCCAATATTCAGCGAGATAATGCACAGCGTAATCGTGAAGTCTGAGTTATGGCAATAGTAACGGTATATTCTTTGCAGTACATTAGTTGACTGCATAACAGATTTACGTTATTCAAAAAAAGTAGAACTCACACATAACAATGTTTTTTAAAAACAGGACCGAATTGCTGAAGAGTTCATTGTGTAGTGTTGCATTGTACTAACTATATTGGCAAAATATTAATTTTTGGCAACAAACAGGACATGTTTTACAGTTTACACAACTGCCTCAAATGACAGTTGTTAGGAAACTTAAACATTTGGGAGATTATTTTTTATTACAATATACACATGTTAGCAAATTGTTTTGCGATTTATTGCTGTGGCTGTGGGCCCTGTAGGTTATATTAAGAATAACCCCTCCCCCAAACAAATTCGATATAATTTAATTAAAATATACTAGGATTCGATATTATAAATTCGAAACCTAAAGTTCTAGAATCCCTGCCTGCAAGGCAACAATATTTGAAGCAGGATAATCTATAATATCATAGCAGTAATAAGATCGAAATCGTCTGAATAAGACCTAAACCTGTCGGAATACGTCCTAAATTCAAGAAGGTCTAAATAACGCCTGAAACTGTAGGGAGAGGATATGGGACGATCGGGTGGCGTTGGTCTGGCATCGGCCGTTTTGGTGTAGGCGTTTGTATGTCCTATAGTTATGACAGGGCGCCGCTGTTTTGGCACCGGATTTTTTACCCCTGTTTGGGGTTAGTGGGGGTAATGGTGGGGTTAGAAATTGGGTAAGGGTTAAAACTATTAGGGGAGTTAATGACGTACTTATGGGTGGGGGTTGGGGTTAGGTATAAGTTGTATAGGCTTTAGGTCTTATTACAACTATTAGGTATTAGTCCTATTTTGGCCTTATTCCAGACTGCGGTGTTATGACTGGAGTCGCTTTAGAATATGGCCAGTGCATTGTGAGTAACACCCATCCCACTTGCCTCATAAAAACGTTTTTGCCGACTGGAACCAAACAAACAAAATAAGCAAAATAATCCTTCAGTTGGATAATAGCAGACAGCAGTTTGTTCAAAAAGCATGCCTTTTATTATTCCTTGAAGTATGACGTCACGTCATGACGTAATGTGCGATGTCCTTCCTAATTTTTTTTAATAGAAAGTCAATTGACCTTACACTAGTATATAGCCCTGAGCCCATCAAAACTTAAATCCAGCCCTGATTTATGGATTTTTCTTATAATCCTCAGTATCGCTATCTATTGGCATTTTCCTATAAATGTTTTTGTATGTCAGTAAAACTATGTGAAAATAGGTGCCTGGCTGATTTGAAGTGGCAAGGAAAACTATAGCCAAGTCAAAGCCCCTTCAGTCTGCAGAGGGCACAATGGTGCGCAATAAAGTGGTACAATCTTTCTCAAGATGCGCTTATAAGTGCTGCGATACGTTAGCAAGTTCCCTCTGTTATTGTCAGTTAACTTTTAGTAGTTGCACTCCAATTTACCATTTGGAAAATGCAAAATACCGAAGTTACCTCGAAACCCTACATTTGACAGACGAAAAATAAATTTACTAATTCGAACATAAAAACGTGGAATTTTTCGATTCAAAACACATTAAATTCGAAATCGTATAAGGTTTAGGCTACTTGTAAGCAGGAGCGACCATGTCCTTTTTCGGCATTAGGTCAAACGAGAATTTTTAAAGTGAGCGACAGCATGTCAAACATAATTATAGTGCTACTATTCTCGGTAGATTAATTATATAAGCAAAATAACTGGACTACTTATTCAAATATTAGTGTAGCGGCCTAAAACTGAACCCCCTATGGGACACATATTTTCTTTCTGCGGGCGGCATTTGGACCGGTGCACACCCTTAATTTACATTCCTGTTGATGTATATGTGTGGCGTAACCATTCTGTGAGGGCATCCGGCAGAATACCAGCTAACTTCTGATCTGGAAGGCCGAAGTAAGAAGCTTTTAAACCAAATTAAAACCGTTTAAATTTGTAAGATCGGCTGCTGATTTCCAGTTAAAGTTATTCCATTAGTTCGTTTAAAACTAATATTTACAACGAATTGTTCATTCCATATCTGTATTTTTGGGCCTTGCATAATACTATGTTTTAGAAACGGTGATCAACACATACATAATACTAAACGATTAAAACTAAAAGCCGAAATTAATGGTAATAGCGTCAATAGCAAATAAAAGTAGGCATCAACAAGTGGATATATATTACAGTTAACTGCATTAATAATTTTGACCAACCGTTCTCGGCCACATTGCTCAATAAGTCCTCGTGTCGCTCCAGTTCCCCACATTTACTCCAAACCACTCTATAGAAAAGTACCAAAGGGCAAAACAAGTTTAAAAGTCGGTTGGCCTATGAGATATAGCTAAAGCGTTCCAAATCGATGGTAGTGTACATTACTACATTGTACACCACACCGACTAACAGTGTGGAGTGTCGGGTAGGCCACTGGAAGATGTTGGAAATCAATATTTGCTAACTGATAGCCAACAAGCCACACTTAGCCTGCTTCACAATTAGCCTACAAATACTATGCTAAATAGCTTAAGATGAATAAAGCAATTTTTTTCTTACCTCTACTACCTATATTAAAACGGCAATCTTATCGTAACACTTTATTTGCGACAACGAAGAAATATTAGATGAAGGTTTTTTTAGATTTATTAAATTATTATATCAAGTCAGTTGTGTTCAATCAGGATTGTCCTTTAGACAGTAACATACTACCGACAGGGGTAAGAAAATTACCTTTGTTGTGAAACGCTCAAATGAATGTGAAACACTAGCGTTAACTGGTTATTCTTGTAGCCGAAATTATTGTTAAGTACGAGAACCACCTTGTTTTCTGAATGCTGAACCTGAATCTTGTCTATGGTTCGCCTACATGTAGGCTATAACAGCATTTTTTTACCGGATCAGAGTCAGCGTTTTTGGCGTCGAGGCAATTTCAAGTGACAGCTAAGTCTATCAATAATAACATCCGTTACATATCTCCATTTACTGTACTTTTCAAGCGCGAAAAAATTTTGTTCAAAATAATAACAGTTCAGTCAAATAAGAGAGTCGTACAAAATAAACTTATTCTACAATGTGCAATGCTTGGACTCGTAACTGAAACAAAATATCTCGTAACCACAAATAAGCTGAAAGAGACCGCACAGCTTTCTGCGTCATGTCGTAAATACACTCTTAGGGACACTTTAAACAGCATCAAGCACCCCATTACGTCACAATACTACTATTGCCAGAGAGTGGCTGTTTATTCCCGCGCCTTTTTAGATGAGACCAAGCCCTCCGTGCCGCACATATAACTGTATATGCAGTGCCACAAAACCCAGTGAAGAGTCTTGGAATGTGCTCTGCTCGATTGAGAAGCAACAATGTTTAAAGAGATAAATCGAAATTTGGCACAAGGTTAGGAACAAACTTGACGATCTTTACATCTTCAGCCTTTTATGTCTATGACTATCAGTTAATGATATATTTTGTCTTCCTTTTCATGAAATATACACGCGACAACACGAGAAGTGCACAACACTCTTACAAATACTTTATATTTTGAGCTTGTGTTGCATTTAAAACAAAATTTCGTCAAATAAAAAGTATTAGCTGTTATTAGTATCATCACTTAGTATTCACAGACGTTGTTAACAAAGCACAGTGTGTTCATATTACTGCCTTCACGGCGGTTTCCAATGGCGATATGCCACCGTAAGGGGAACATTTTAACACTAATTCTTTCTCGGTCTCCTTTTTCATACTAAAGAGTCTTTTGATTTAATTTTTACACATTCTTGCCTAAGAGAGAAACTCCCCATTTTCTTAGTATAACCCGAGAAGGCGTTTTCCATCAAACATTCTGCACAACTAATACGAATATAGGCTAATATCCAAAGCATTTTCTTACATTTTTATCGCAGTAATGCAAACATTAGAAATTTAAGTTAATAAAACTTTATTAATATGTCAAAAAAATGCAGTGTGTTTTTAAGATTAGCCTTACACCCTTACCATAGTTTCGCCTAAAAATAGAAAACGCTGTCGGATTCGCAATTATAATTCGTCGCAAGAAAGAGCAACAAAGGTACAGAACGAATGAAAGCCAATATTTAAGCGAAAGCGCACTTGAATATTTTAATATTTTTTTCGTAAAACACTCGAGTCAATGTAAACTTGTAGGTTAGAAAAGTAAGGTTTTCTTTGTTCTTTGAAGTAGCCTACTTGTAGATATTTGTCAAGCAGGTTTGCAAACGAGTTACACTGCTCGTGTTGGTTACACCTTTTTTGTTTATCGTGGTAGGTTGGTTGGTTACCATTTTTCGTTTAAAGTTGAACTTTCACCACAGAGTTCAAGACAGACAGCTACCTTTCATAAATAGGTGATGCTAAAATTATTATTTATTAATATTATCAATCTTACATGAACCAATTATTAGTGCCTTTTTATAGTTAAAGTACATCAAACGAAACAGTACGATTCGTTTGACGGCAGTATGGCCAAGTCGTTTTAATAAGTAGGAGCAATAGACGAAGTACGAAACGACATTTTTAGGCGAACAATTTAACAATTCTACTCTGCGACGTCGGTCAACCAAACCGACATTTGCTAAATCAATAAAGACGGCATTATTGGAAGCGTGACAATTCTTCCGTTGTGCTACCTGGGTTGGTCGCCGATGTTTGGATAGCATAATGTACGACAATCGTTTCGTGTTATGGCGGTTTTAAAATTAACCATGCTTTGTGTCGTGGTTGTGTAGCCACGGGTTTGATGCCAGTTTGCTCGAGTAGGTACTGTACACAGCCGTTGGATCATTTTTGCAACGGCCGCCGAGCTATCGATGGAAACCAACAAAAGAAATTCTGGCGCCAATTCCAACTGCTTGGCAGTGGATCTAAAACAAATCTAACAACAATGAGCACACTGGGAATAATACCATGTCCCCATAATACCATATGTCAGCAACTATTGTACCGCATTTCTGTATTCTTGCAGGTTTAAATAGAAAACAAAATAGAAAAAAAACATCGCAAAACGCAAAAGCACATAAAAAGAAAAATATTCATCAGTACAAAAAAGTTTTAACAGGGCTGTTCACGAAAAAACTAATATGAAAGGCAAGACATGCATTGCGCTTCTATTTCGTGAAGGCTGTGTGAAATGGCGATCTTAGAAAGTTAATCGTCAAAAGTAACGGTAAAAGGCAAGGCACATGATCAGACTAAACTTCGGTAAGGAAAGGGTAAACATTTTTATTCCTGTGATAGCAGGCAGTTAAGTTTGTTAGAGCCTTCAACTAACACATTCTAAAGTTTTAAAGACAGCAAATAAAATTTAGAAGAAAAAATGAAGTAGACTGAATTCACAGTTCTTTAACCGAAACTTCTCAACAGGCAAATGTAGAAATATTACTTAAACAGTCATGATACCACTCAAAAAACTTTTAGAAAAAAGTTAGCATGTAACTTTTGGTTTGCCACACATTCCAAATAAGAAAACAAGTAGTTCCAAGGTTATACACTTCCTGGAAGGGTCGTCCAACTTTAAATCTTTCCATGATACACATTTCCACAACATTTCTTATAATTTAAACATGTAAGCGTAGTTTCAGAACTGTGATCAACATACACATTTTGTCTGTCCATCAAAAAAGGCTAATAATAATAAATCCATCGTATGGCGATGTAATAATTTCAGGCAAACAGTCGAAGTAAACTAAATGTACTGCAATAAAAAAATATTTCAATATTGTAAGAAGGTAGGCTGTAGTTCTATTTTGTTGCCATTTTTTCTGACAATATTGCTTATCAGACTTCACAGTGATGCAAATCTACCCACCACATCGGCTACCAACTACATGAAAAAGTGGAATTTATACGCCATCTTGTGGCCAAATTTTGCGGAAATAGAAAACAAAACAATGTGTAATGTATTGCACGTCTACCTAGGCAGCGGTTTGAAGACTGTTGCACGGTTTATTTATACCTTAAAACAAATGGCAATAAGTATCACAAACAATTGGTTTAGTAGCACACACAAAGAAAGTAGAAAACAGGCAAAATAATACTGCCACAAATGTTAAGCCACAAGTTGTGCAAAATCATTAAACAATTTCACCTAGAGGTTGCTTAAACTGATTTTCGATCTTAGGTGAGTTACTGTAGCTACGTAAGCGGGTGGTCTTCGACTGATTCACAACAGCGCTGTGGTCAACCAACTGGCGTTCCAGGGAAGAAATTTCGCACCTGAAATCATAATTATGTTTCATTTTTTTTTTTTTTAAAGAAACTTTCTAAAAATAAAAAACGCACAATACAGTATCATTTAAATAAAAAATCTGACTAAAAACAAAATTATTCGCTTGTTTTTTTGCCGCCCTGTTCCAGAATCCGTGTTTCAGAAACAAACTTGTTCAGTTTAATTACAATACAAGATTTAATTATAGTGTATACACACTAAACGGGTAATAGATTTTATACACTTTTAGTAGATCGTATTTTCGAAATAAAAATCCATTATAAGAAAGGAACAAAAAAAGCACACCCCCTTACTTCAACGTCTTTAACATTTCTTCAACGTCGCGAACAGTTGATGAGATCTCAAGAGATGATGAACGCCGGTTCGTTTCATTTTCTAGTAAAAATACGATCCACACAGTTAACGAAATTATATTAACCACAAAATCAATTCAATTTTTTTATACGAGATAATATCAAGGATTTGAAATGAACCCGAATCTAACTTATATAAAACGGTTTAGATCTAATTTTGTCCGAACGGTAAGGGAACTAGGCCGGTTTTTATAGGATTTAAAAAGGTAAGAGGAACTAAACCGAATATTTTTAAAAAATCTAAAGAATAACAAGACCGGAATCTGTTAAAAATAGTGGGGGCGCTATCTGCGCTGGCATGCATGCGATAGGTAGACGTGAGATTTTTTGCACAGATGTTCATTTTGGCGTTTTATTTTGATTTTTGCCAGGATCCAACTTGATTTCGGTGTACTTCCCCCCCGTATAACCCCCTAAACCCCTCATTTTTGGAATTTAAAGTTATTGCTAATTAACGTATTGATGACGCCATCGTTAAAAGTCGTAAATACGTCAAATTTGTTTCTTAACCTCCTTTTTAGCTTATTATAATCACTTTTTATTTGATTTTAAATACCATTTTTGTTTTTTAGAATTAGAAAAATATTCCACTCAAGCTATGACGTCATAATGACGTCACATTTTTTTTCTTATTTACGAAAAAATGAGATTCAGTGAAGAAATCCTAATATATAATGTAAAAACCAATAAAATGCAGTATAATTACTTGACGTAAAAAATCAATCAATTACGAAACAATTAAAAATGCATTTGACAGTCAAGTTTAAGCTTAAATTGCAAAAAAGAGGTGTCTTTTTAGGAAAGTTTTAGAACAGGTAAAGTTGTTATTAATAACAGGTTAAAGTGAAGATTATATTTTTACCATAGACAAGGTCAACTTACTATTAAGTCAGAAAGGATTTACATTTAACGATCTCTTTTAACATTCAACTAGAAAGTAAGATCTTAAATTTAAAACAAGTATGTCTTTTTTAGCACTAAAAAAGGTTTCTGAGTATATTCAGGAAGAAAAAAACGCAGCAACTCCATTTAAACTTATCGATTTGGAATCACGGTACCATTGTATTCTTCAAAG
Organism: Ascidiella aspersa; assembly: GCF_963924565.1. NCBI lineage: Eukaryota > Metazoa > Chordata > Ascidiacea > Phlebobranchia > Ascidiidae > Ascidiella > Ascidiella aspersa. The sequence goes on along the minus strand of NC_139450.1, from coordinate 23,004,791 downwards.
GTTTGGTATAGAGCAGAATTCGCATTCTTCCAGGTTTTACCAATTGTTAAACAGCGAAATTCCAGACTTACAGGATTTCATTTCAAATGCCAACATTCGTTTTGTTTCCTTAAAATCCTCCACCCATAGTCCTTGTCCACGTGATTCGACCAATTCCAAGGTATCCAACAGTTAATAGGCTATTTCTTCCAAAAGGTACCATTTTGAGAGACGACTTTCTTACAATTGTCAAGAAGACTCAGTACCATCCAAGCTTAAATTATTTTTATCCCACTTACTCGAAGATCATAAAGTATCTGTTCAAGATTCCACTATGGTCATTTTTCGCAAGCTGTGAACACAATTGCTCAACTGATTTTATTTAACTTCCATACGTAAGTTTTCATTTTAATATTGACAAATTCAATATAACAACAACCTAAACTTAAAAATATATATGATATTATTCACAGGCGTAGTCAAATTCATACCGAAGCACCTAAACGAATCCGGCACCCATACGCTCGGGAAACACCTTTACCGATCTACATTAGATTGGCCACGTATTCCAAAACCGGATTTAAGCAATTATTTAAGATATACAACCACCTTGGTCTTTCGCCATGTTATGAGAGAATTGTACAGCTTGCCAATCAATACGGTAACGCAGTTGTAAATAACTTTTTCGTAGATAAAGCACCATCCAACTCTATTCATCGTAAAAACGTATTACAACATGTGCCGTTAATGCCCACATGTCATTTGAAAATTGGATAGACATAAAAAAATCATACTCTAGCCAACTCCAATTTTGGTACATGATATTAGGTTTAGAATGCAATGTGCTTTGTTTAATTAGATCTTTTAGGAACACAAGTTTGCTTTATATTTAAGTTCTCTGAAGGCATTTGTCCCTTGGTTGGCAAAAAATATAGTTTTACAGGCTCACAAGACAACATTTGGCATGTGGGTCTTTCCAAGCTGAGCCAATTTAAAACATTATATGCCACACCAATTGTTAAAATAAAGTCCAATGAATGTACGGCTATCATGCGGCCAACAACTACGGTACATGATAACACCAAGCTATTCAAAAATAAATCGTGGTCCACAGTTGGCCTACAACTGTGTTAGTGACTACCACAAAAAAAATTGCTCACACACGTACGTTGAACCGAACAATGCCACCTTAAAAGCGACTAATTTTCTCAGCTGTGCAAACTTATTTAGATCGAGATGTTCGCGGTAGAAAACTACTTTTTACCTGCGCTGTTTGTTTCTTGTTTTTACAACTCACATGAACATTGAAATTGAATATAAAACAATTACATTTCAAATGATCGAAAAAGATCAAACGGACATTTTTAATAAGCTTTCTTTACATGGCCATAAGTAGCTATTCGAAAGCATTTCAAGAACAAAAAAATTGCAGCGCTCAGTGCAATTCACTTTCACACAAAGTTGTTTTTCACAAAAGTAAATTTACATGCTATATAAGGCGACCTAGACTAAGGAACAGTCAGGAAGTTTCAATATTTTAACAGTTACCTGAATGTTTAGTGGTGCGGGCCAAAAACCAAAGCACACCGCGGGCCACATATTTTGGTTCCGCGGGCCGCAGGTTGCACGCCCCTGCTCTAAACTATGTGAGCTATAAGAAATGGATATCTGTCCATATAAAACATCTTAAAGAACTTCGAACCCGGCATCCCTACATTTTTCAATCATTTAAACAGGGTAAATTTACGGCGCAAAAGACTGCAAACCGCTTTTCGTGTATGGTGCTCGACCAAATCCATGAGCAGGAAAATGTCCATATTAAAGGAGTTGCTGGTGCAACATTACTTTTGAACAAAGACGACGCCTTGCGTCGATGGATGGTAGCAGCACACGAAATAACTTCAACTTTAAAAGAGTTTGAAACCGAAATTGGCATTACATCTCGTGATCGACGAGGTTATCATCATGACGAAGGTAGTTTGGTCCAAGTTAAATTTGAATGCAAAGTCAAATCATTGGTGTCATCAATTAGAGAAACGGGTAACCCTTTTTCAGAAAATTCAAAACAACTAATAAATTTGTATCAAGATTTGTAGCACCAGGAAGCGTTTCGAATGGAACCAAACAATATTTAGATTTTGTACGTAACGTTTTAATTGAACAAAAAACGTCACTTTGGGGAAAATTTCCTAACAACAAGCTTATTCTTTTTAAAACCATGTCAAAGCTCCGATCAGTCAAAAATCAAAACAACAATCTATCGCGAGTATTTTCAGAAATCACAGTTTGTTTTTTGCAATGCCTCGTAAAAATTCACGCTTGAGGATCAGATTACGGCACTCTCTTTTCTCATGAAAGTTAATATTTCCCTCCTTCTTTGTCCATAGACGGTCAAATAAGATTTGGGTCAAAGTCTGATTTAAAACGTATGATGATAGACTATCTAGGAAATCAAAGTTTTTCCAATCCACATTCTCCTTGTGTCATTTTTGATGGTGCCGTTTTAGGACAATCACTGTACATCCCCTCGTCCGTCAAGACGTTTCGCGAGTACCGCCATCACTTCTGGAAACACATTTTTTTAAAACCATACGGTTGTGAAAGTATAGATGTACTATTTGATCGCTATTTAACTGCCAGCATCAAGTCTTTTGCCAGGTTTAAACGTGTTGAGTCTGTTGTTACGATGTGATTAACATAAAAGAAAATGCCCCTATCCCGAAGAACTGGCGTAGCTTCTTAGTGGTTTAGGAAAACAAGGAAAATCTCTTTAATTTCCTTTAAACATCAAAGTAAGGTATGGACGGAAAAACAATTATTTCCACTGTTGGAGAACAGGTTTCAGTTTTAAGTGGACCAAGTAACATATCTAATTTAGAACTCCTTGGACCTTCGAACCATGAAAAAGCTGACACAAGGATTTTTCTGCATTGCGCACATTACGTAAAATCTGGTTTTAGGAATATATGCTTATTCGAACAGTGGATACAGATGTTGCTGTTCTGGCTGCTTTTAATGTAAAAAAACTTCAAATCAAAGAGCTGTGGATAGAATTTGGTGCTGGAAAAGAAAAACAGTATATTCCCGTTCACATGTTTGCCGACATTATGGCTGAAAAATGCAATGGCCTACCTTTTATCCATGCATTTACAGGGTGTGACACAGTGTCGGTTTTTCTAGGGCATGGAAAAAAACAAGCGTGGAATTGCTGACTTTCTTTCAACAAAATAGACACTGTTTTTCAATCATTATCACAATCAACCCTAAAAATTAATGAAGAACAAATGAAAGTGGTCGAAAAGTTGGTCGTTCGTGTTTATTCCAAAAGTAGCAACGCAACTGCAGTTAATGAATTAAGAAAAGAATTGCTGTTAACGAAGGGGTCGTCCGTGGATAAACTACCACCAACAGCAGCAGCTTTACTAAACCACGTCAAAGGGCAACTTATCAAGCTGGTTACGTTTGGGGGCGGTCCTTTTTTTGACCAGACGCTACTCAATGGGGTTGGTGTTGGAAAAGCAATCAGTTCCAGGTTCTATTTTGGACAGAATTGCCTCCAGCACATAAAACAAAACACATTATCATTTGTGGCTGCATCAAGGACTGCTCAATGAATTGCTCGTGTAGAAAGGCAAAATTAAGTTGTTCACCTTTGTGCAAATGTAAAAAGTCTTGTTTAACCTGAAGACCAGTGTAATAATTACATATTTTTTTATTAACAAAATGTTGTTTTTAAATAAATAATATATCGTTTTTAGCGCAATTTCTGGTTTTATTATTTTTCTAATTTTATTTACTGACTTTAACATAAATGTATTGTTTTTTATTTACCAATATGCATATATCGTTACAATTGTATTTTGCCCGGCATGTTGTTGATTTATCGCTAATTGATATCTTATTTACACAGTTTTTTCATCTTTTGATTATTAAATTATACGAAATTGAGAGACCTTGATGTATCATTTATTGTTGCTTTAGTTACAGCCTACATGCGACTAACTTGGGTGATTTTTAAACATTATAGTCTGCCTATATTGGACATATATTTTCGTCTATGTTCACACCATAAGACGAAAATTTTAACGTCTGCTGTGAAGTAATTTTGAAAATATGTGCAATTTCGACAACCGATGACGTCACTATGATGTCATAATTCTACTGAAGAGGTAAAAAGAATTCCAGAAAACAAAAACGCGAAATCAAATCTATAAAAGTGATAAGAATGAGGGGATATCTTGATTAATAAGACGAAATTCCTATTCTAGCGATGACGTTATCAAAACGGAAAATAGCCATAACTTTAAAATTATACGTCATAAAATTAAAAAAAATATATTTTTAAAAATATTTCTTTATTCTCGTTTGTTTAAGACCAGTCGCAGTTAATTTTGCTGAAGCTAAAATTTAGGGGTTTAGGGGGTCATACGGGGGGGAAGTACACCGAAATCAAGTTGGGTTCGGGAAAAAATCAAGATAAAACGTCAAAATGAACATCTGTGACAAAAATCTCACGTCTACCTATCGTTTGCATGCCAGAAGGTTTTTTGACACATAGCTCCCCCACTAAAAACAAGTCTTCTTTGGCATGGCGCCATACCTTACATTTTGTTAAGTTAATAAGAATATCAAAGCCCCCCTACTTCTGTATGGGCTTTGATATTCTTATTACGTCTTGTTAAGTTTGTCATGTTCGAATTTGTTTGTCCAATAAAGTATAATAAAGTGCGCAGGATGCAGGATAACTTAGGTTATTAGCAAAAGGAAATAACATAAGGTGACAAGGTATCCATAATACATAAAAAATAGTCTTACGGCAGACCTGTACAACATACGGCCGGCGCAACCCTTTAGTGCGGCGCGCTGGCGGCCCACAATGTATTAACATTTTTCAGTTCACTACAGAATTTCTTTTTTAAATTACTGCAGACTTGCTTGGAAAATGCGCTGAAATGTTTATTTAGTCATGTGTAGCGTATAATAGTTGAAGTGACTGTAAGCGACTACGCGTATAATACTTTAGTCACCATTCAGGGAGGACCAAATATTTCAGCTTGCAAGTCGCATTTCAAATTCAGTAGTGTAATCAACACTAACAGTAGCCCATAGGGGATTAACGTGTGAAGATTTTTTTGCCACAACAGAATACGCATAGTATGGGGGTTGCAACACAGCTAGTTTTTAAAAACATGGTCATAAACAGGGGCGGGTCGGGAAGGCAACGAAGCCATTTCTCACTAAAAAAATATATTTTTGCTAGCTTGTACGTAAGGAAAGTGTATTTTTATTAAATAACGGTATTTCGGGCAATATACGAATCTATTTTTATATGCTTAACGTATCACGTATCGTTTCAAGTTAAAACTTTTGCCAATTTAAACCAAATAAAGGTATTTTTTAACGCGAATAGACTGGATTTCAGCTGCATATTTTCACCGGAATTTGCTGTAGAGATTATATGCGAATTACACTGGTTACATCAACTTTAGTATGCGGTCTGTGAAGATTTTTTTGCCTGTTTCCGCCCTTCACAACCCCCAACAAAAAATGATATTCGCAGCAACTGAAGCTTGAAAGATGGCAGCAAAACACTCGACATTATTATAGAAACACAGATGTCTTACCGAAAAGTACATAATCCTGACAATAGATTTGAACAAAACCAAGCATCAATTAACCTGTCTCCAAGCAAGATGCTGGTAATTTAGTATCTTTCTCCTCTCGAGGGCTGGCGAGCCAGGAAAGTGACCTGAGATCGGCTTGCAACTTTCTTGACCTATGTTGGTATCGCAGTTTGTCGCGGCGAGAAATTTCCAATTGCTGGCCGCAAGATGTCAGTTTTACCTGTAATAATACAACAACTGTCTTTAATGGACCCATAACAATTACTAATCAATAAATTTTCCAGACCCTGTATGACTGTTGTTTCAACCAATTTCAACAATTTGAAACTGAGATATTTAGCAACAATATTGTCAAACATGATAAATTTGATAGTTAAAAAGATAGTACAGACTACAGACTCTATTGTAGACATATAAATAATAAACAATAATTTATTCGATGATCAATCATATATTTTTGTTTGTGTTTCATCTTTTAACCAAATGCAAAAACTAAAAGCGAATATATTTAGTATGTATTGTTTTGGTATTATATTGGCAAACATTATAAATTATGTTGGCAAACGTTAAATGTTGGCAAACGTAAATTTGAATACTTAAAATGAAAGTACAGACTATGTTTTACACATAAAAACAATAAATATTTGGTTTGTTGATCCATCATATAATTTCTACAGGGTAACTGAAAGGACATAAAAATATGTTTAATAACAAAACCTGTACCTGTAACTTTTCAACAGTTCTCCTTAACTTGGCGTTAGCTTCCACAAGGGAATAAATTCTTGTATTTGACTCTTTGATCTTCCTTTCTTGCTGCAATCGATCTGCCATGGCTTTTCTCCGATGCTTGTCATGGTCTCGTTCATGGCTGGTCCTTAGTTTTTTAATCTCATTCTGTTATTACATAAGATCAGGTAAAAAGATTAATAAATCAAAAGATGTTAAAACTTGGGATGCAAACGAAAACAAAATATTTATAACCTGAAGTGAAGTTACTTCATACTCTTGTGATTCTGCAACACCTTTCCAATGACACAGCTGTTGTTCAAAGTATTCATTGCATCCCAAACTTTTATAATTTATATCAGAAACAACAGGTGAATTATAATTCAATCGAGCCTTTAGGGAATTTAGTTGTATTTGTAAATTTTTCACATTAAGTTCTTGGTCTGCTAACTTGCTATCAGCAATTTTCAACTTTTTCTTCAAAACTTGAACAGTATTTTTGTAGGCTTTAAGTTTTTTATCGTCAGTTGAAGATAGAATCCTTGCAACATCATTTAGATTGGGAGGAGGGGAGATATAAACGTCGTCAGTTTGAATCAATGTAGAAGTAGAAGAAATGACAACATTATTATTGTTACAAATTTCTAATGAAGAACAATCAAGTGTTTGAACACAAACAGAATTTAATAGTTTTTTAGGAACCGGATTTTCAACTATATCGGGCGCTACTAACGATTCATGTTGGTTAGTCTGGCTGGACGCATCAACCAAACTAGTATCAAAAACTCCATTTGAAGACAGATATGTCTGTGTACCCACAACGCAAAAAGAAGAAACTAATATATCGGTTTGACTGGCAAAGTTTGCAGTAGCTCTGGGCTCAGGGTGCTGCCGACCAGAAAAAAGAGGCTGCAAGTTATGATCCGTTCGGGTTGAAGCCATGGTAGAAATTGAAGACAAACATCGTCCACATGTTGAACATTTAAAACGATGACTCAGTGTGTTAACGGATTTCTTAATAGAATCTTGAGGCAAAAAGGGTGGCTCTTTGTTGTGGCCTGAACTTACATCGCAGTATGTTTGAACCCCAAGCTGCAATATAAAATGAAATGCAAGGTATTTAAATAGAAAATAAATCGTTGCAGTTATTTTAACTTGGTCCTATGTGGTTGGGGCTGCTAGAGATTTTACGAACAATCTTGTGGATGCACATTTACTTTAATTACCCGTTAGCTTTTAAAAAATAAAGAACGAAAAAAAACATAGTTCTAAATGGGTAAAAGAACGGTACCATTTGTGCTATGTCTGGTAACACTTCTAATTGATGAATGGTAAAACCAAGTCAAATTGTTAAATGGATAGCGCTAGTTTGAGATCAATTAATTTGAATTACAAACAATAAAATAAATAACAACATACATGGCCAATAGGCCATAAAATCATATTTAGATAACTTGTTTGTTAGATGGTGTTCCGTGAGATGAGTATTAAAATCTTTGCATAAGAGTTCTAAAAATATTCAAGATAATTGTTTAACAAAATTATGCATACTTGGCTTATGGGGTGGGACGTTTGATTAAAAGAGCGCTTGAATGGGGAAGATGTTGGAGTACATGGCTTGTTATCATGTTCTGTTTGTGTTGAGGTATCCTTCACATGACTACATAATTCCTCAATAAAACCAGCATCTGAAACTTCCATAAATTTCAAGTAAAAAGTAAAAACTGATGCTACGTTTGCCTGGATTTTTTGGTGCATATTTAGAGGATTTCAATATTCATTAAAATTAAATTACGTCTTAAACAATTTTTTTTATAAATACCTCTTGCGTCTGCAGCAACTTTCGACTTGTCGAAAGTTTTTTTGATTTGATCTGAGGTTGTTTGTGCCCATTGTTGATAGTAAGTTTGAAGGGAGACAATATACCTCTGTTGCTGAGCAACTGCCTGGCGCAATTTATCTCTCTCTTCTATGGCTTGTTCAAGTTCTCCAAAACAACTATTTTCCAGAACAACTATCAAAAAAGCATTTCTTGAAATAATAAAAAAAAAGATTTTAAACAGTAAAAAATACTTTTGTCATTTGTTGACACAGATTTAAGCTGCAGTTCATCCAACAATTTTATAGCATTTCTGTTCATTTCTTGTTTGACAGTTACGAGCTCTTCAGTTAGGTTTTTAATTTTTGAATTGAGTTTTTCAATTTGCTGAAAAATAGGCAACAAAACATTAAAAATAAGTTTTTTTAAGGTAAAGAGAATAAATAATAATAACATACATGTGCTTTGCTCACCACAAAATGCAAAATATACATCACATGCCTTATTTAAGCTAGACAATGCATGGTAAACTTCACTATTAAATGCTATACCTGTCACGTGTAAGCTAACTTTGTTTTGGGTTTTTTCAGCTGTAGCATTAAGAGGTTTTTAAACTATTTTGGTATTTGGCAGTAATAATCACTTTATTGCTATAGTTGTTTCATGGTAGTAACTAATAACTTATAAATTGTTGCCCGCATATTCCTCTCTGTTAATCCTGTTGAAAGGTAAACCTTTGTTGCATTAACGATGAATAAATAAATTTAACTGACATATGCAAGACAAGCAGCGCAACATTGTCGGGCAAAGTTATACATGGGTGCAAGTTATATAAGGGCAAGTTATACAGGTTATTAGTTTTAACTAAACAAACTAGCAGGGTGCAGCAACTCTCCATAGTGCAAAGTTTAAGTTTATCAAGTTCACAGGTATTTATTCTTTAAACCAATAGAACAGTGAAGCACAAAAACAGACAGCAAAACAGTTATATTAGCTAAGCAGCTAAAATCAAGGGATAGCATCTGGGCCGCAAACTTACCTGATGCTGGTTAAAACGAACTTTCTCTAAGTCAGAACTTATATTCATTTCTTTCTCCCACTTTGTGTTTGTTGTCAATAATGCTCTTTGAAGTTCTATGTTTTCTTGTTTGATTTCTTTGCAATGTTTTTGCAACTCATTCAGTTTCTGCGAAAACAGAACTATTTGTGGTTGTGATGTTTATGTAAATCAAAAGTTTCTACAAAGAATTCCAACATAAATGCTTTGTCACAAAGAAATGAGGAATTTAAGTCGGCACTATAGCCAAAATTACAAACATAGAATAGCATAAAATAGCAAAGCTTTTTAGAAGCATCAAAGTGTTAAAATAATAAGCAACCAGACAGTACACTTTAAGGTAGGGATAAATCCAGAGCAGGCTAACTTAAAATGAGACAGCTGTTGTCTTGTGTTAAATCCCTTGGGATTAATTACAGCCTACTTAATGGCAGTCTATATTATCAACTATTAGGGCAGCACAAAATGATATGATATAATCATGCATATGTTTTAAGTTTTAACCTACCTCTTCATAATCATTTTTCAATTTAGAACTAACCATTTTAATATTGGCACGATCAGATTCAATTTCACCCAATTGAAAGTTTAATTTGTGCAGTTCAGCTTGATGACTTGAAGCTTTAATTTCAATTTGTTTTGTTTGGATATCCAACTTTCCGTGTAACTCTTGCAGTTCATTCTGCAATTTGACTATAAGATCTGGATGGCGAGTTACACCTTCTTTAGAGTTAACATTGCCAACACAGGTTGAAGTGTCTTCAATCTTTAAAAAAATATATTGAACAGTTGACAACAATTATTTCTGCTTACACATGTGTTTTATACAAAAAGCTGTTGAAAACTCTGATTAAAAAATATTTGAGGACCATTTTCTAAATAAAGAATAGACAAGATTAAAACAAAAATGTCAAAACATAAAAATTGTTTAAAAATATCAGCATATTGAAATTTACAAAGAAATTTAAATCTTAATTTCCATTAAGAGTTAATTGCTATTCACATTTCTGCTTGAATAAAGACAGGTGTACCAAATTACCTTAAGCCGCAACTGTTGAACTTCATTTGTCAAGCATTTTATAGTAAGTTGGGAAGCATCATGTAATTTACTTGTTCTGTTTTGCTTCTTTTTAAAGTCATTCAGTTCCCGGTTTAATTTTACAATTTCATCATTTTGGAGATAAACTTTAGCTGCTGTTTTGTCTAGTTCAGTCTATATTTTTTTAGGTTTATTTTATTTCAAATACTAAATAGCTACAAACAGCAACATGAAAATAAAAATAACAAAACCTCAACTAAAAATTTAAAAAACAAACCTTTGCTAAAGATACTTTTAATACTTCTGCCTCAAGTGCATCGGAAAGTTTGTTGTAGTTTTGTTTACTTTCTTTGAGTGCAAGACTTTTTTCTTGCAGGTTACTGTTAATAAAATATGGAAGTTTTGTTTCTGAGCACACCTGGAAGATATTATTACACAAAACAACAACTAACATAAAAAAAGTTAACACAACCAAAATCTATCACTAATTTTAATTATTAAATATAACAACTATAGCAACAGTAACTAAACTTACAGGCAATTTTTGGATAAATATTATTGAAGTTTTATTGCTTTCAAAAGTTTAGTTTTAAACAAGCCCAACAAAAGACAGACTTAACAAGGTAACGTAATTTGGCTTGATTCCGTTTTTTTCAGCCATGAAATATTGTGGGGTGAGATATTATGATATCACTATGAGTGAATCGCTATTTATCAACCCGTTTTAAGTTATAGAATGAGTAGAATACAGGGCTACAAAGTCAAAGCTGGCTTGGAGCTAGATGGAGTAGGTTAATATGGCTTCTGATTTAGAATTGACTTTATTTTCTAGGCTGGATTCAGATTATATAATATTATTTTCTCAGTCAAGTTGGACTTTAACTGAATGCCATAGTCCTGGTTTTAACATACCGTGACAACTCATGTTCTTTTGCTGCAACAGAACTCAATGATTTTTCTTTGTCTGCCAAGGTGCACTTTATTTTCACTACTTCATGTAGTGCCGAATCTCTTTCCTGTTTTGCTGATTTGATTTGACAAATCAGCTGCTCGATCTGCAAAAAGATTTTAGAATGACAAAAAGGCTATATTGCCAACTGATGCCATCATATGTTTTATATATATTTAAAGTTTTCCATGCTTTTCACCTTAAAAACAGGTTTACAAAAAAAAATAGCGAGAAGTACCATCAACAGGGTAAAAAAAACAAGTTGGCTACTAACTGAGCTGCTAATGGTTCCACTTTTTGACACTGTTGTAATACCCAATTCCCAAAGGGATTATTTGGGATTAAAACCAACAACAGAGTGTCGACAAAAATAAACAGCAAATTTTGGTTTAATAGACCAAAAAAACACGATAGGAGCCAAAAGTGGGTGTACAGAGCATTTTTAAACATTAATTTTAATTTAATAGGAAAACGTTAATCCAAAAGCATGAGCTTTCGATCATAACCAACATAAACAAAAATGTACAAAATTAAGAAAAACTGAAGTAAGCTTTTTGTAATTTTTGTTTGGTTTAGAATTTTATTAAAATTTTGTTTTAAGTTATCTTTAACAACTATACACAGCACAGGCCTGGTTTGTTGCATTAGGTTCAGATAGAACTTTGTTTTTGCCTCAGATAGTTGTGTATCTCTGATATGAACAACTGAGCAGCATTTGCTGTGTCTCTTTTCGGCTGGATTTGAAACTAATCAATTTTATACTTTGATAATCTGCTAGGTCATTGTCATTTTTTTGCAATTCTGAACTGTTACTCAACAATTTTCTAAAAAAAAAACTTGTTTAAGCAACGACAGACGACACCGAGACACTAGAATGCAGTATTTCATAAAATAATACAATGTTTAAATCAATGCATTCTTAATAGGTCAAAAAAATAACAAAATATATTTTTGAACACAGATTTTGAAAGTCTGAAGCGTATGTATGACATTGACACAACACAATTTATTAAAAATAAATAAATAAATAAATAAAAAATGACAAAAAAATTAAATTTAGGTTGGATTAATCAGAAGACATTGTTTTTTTTCTGCTAACTAATGCAAATGTTTTTTACCCCAAGTGACTATATTCCATTATGCTAGTAAAGCTTAGTAAAACATCATCGGTTGAAATTACTTTATTAGGATATTTTACAAATTTTAATAATTTTGAAACACTTCAAAATGAGCACTGGAGAGAAATTCTTAAAAATGTATAATTTTCCTGACTAGCTCCATAAGAAATAATAAATACAAAGTTGTTTCACCATTTTTATGCCATTTCTGTTTTCAAGGTGAGGCATGGTTTACATTTCAGAAAATGCAACTTTTTAAATAATTTAAACCGAATTCATTCTAGTATTTTATTTTTAATCCTGCAAATAATAGAATGTTCCTTCTATCAAAATGCATAGTTACAGTGTCAGATCTGTCTATCTTGTTTAACACTTTTGAGTATCTAATAATGGGTTTTACATATTACTGTTTTTAAAAAACTGGAACCATTTGTTTAAAGGTTTCTTGAACTGAATTTATTGCCATACAGTAAAATATCAAACCTCAATTTACCATTGTTGTGTTACAGAGCCTCTTTACTCAGCTAAATATGTTTATATTTATAAAAAATTGAAATTTAGAAAGGTAACCTGATTGTTTTTGTCATTAACTCTTTGAGTTTGGGTTGTCAAATTTTCTTTGAGATGACCAGAATCACTTTCCAATTTTGACATTATTAGTTTCATTTTGCTGTTGTCACTTTTCCCTTTTTCAACAAAGTTTGACTGGAAATAAATTTTTACTATCATAAACGTGGTTGGAGTGGCTGATTTTACATAATTTATAATTCAATTAAATACAAATGGAATAATTAAAAACATAATACAAAAACATATATATATTACCTTTAAAGCAATCTCTTTCTTTATCAGTATAAATCCTGCTTCCACCTTGTTTAGGTCACCATGGAGCCGGGATACAACCTTATCCAAGTTTTCTTTTTCTTTTAGTTTGATTGAAAGTTCGTCCTCTAGTGATTTATTTATGCTCTTATAATCTAGTACAGATTTTGTAATATTCTCTTTTTCAAAAGACATCTTCTCTTGACTTTCCTTCAACTGCAAAATTCTGAAAACAGAATTATATTTTTAGGATTGACAAATAGTAGAACACCCTTTTATTAAATACAATAAAACAATAAAATAAATGGTTGCATAGAAATATTCAAGTTTAAAATGAATAGAAGTATGTGTACCAAACAAAATATTAAACATCACCTTTCTTGCAATCTCTGTATTGACATTTGCTGTTCAATGGATTGTTGGTTACTTTCAGACAATTGCTTTGCATATTCATCCCGATCCGAACGAATTAATCTTATATATGATTGTGTCGCAATACTGTCATCTGTACTCTGAGTTACCAGGAGGGATAGCTTGGCATTTTCACTTGTAATGTTATCCAACTAAAAAATTATATGCAATTTGTGTTATTTACATGCAACAAAACCAGTGTTACAATTTCCTAAGTGGATATACCAAGAAATTAATTTATGGTGGCAAAAGTAAACATTAAACACACATAATTGAACAGACCTCTTTTTGTAGAATATTGTTCTGCATTTCAATCATTGAAGCCTTGTCCTTGGTTTTATTTAACAGATCTTTTACTTCCAATTTTTCCAGATTAACTTTTTCTAAATCTCCAGTGATTTCTTTATTTTTCTGCTGAAGTTGACAAAGGTTCTCTTCGTTATGAAGAAGTTCTGATAAGTATTTTTCCTACAATAATAAAGACAAAAAGAGAACAGGGTCTTTGTATGCATATTAAACTGTAGATGGTGGGTATTTCATAACCTTTTTTTCGGACACCTAAACAGTGTATAACTGACAATTCAACTACTAGTGCAAGCTTGCACATAACAGTAAAGTAAAAAATTACAAAAAAAATTTCAATTGTTCAATGTTGTAAAATCTAGACTAAGCATAAACTTAATTGAATTTTCAGACCCAAGTAACGCCAATGTGTAACAAGTAAAAACTAATTTATGATAACGATACATTGCTAAATTTTATTATCTGTTCAAAGCAGACATTTATTTTATCACTGATAAATTGATAGTCACCTTATGATGTTTTAAAGTTGACTTCAGAATGACTAGACTTTTTTCAAGCTGTTTTGATTTTGTTGCAGCCTGAGTAAATTGGTTGTTAGTTGCAGTAATTTTTTCACAAGCTTCTTGGTAATCAAGTTGGAGTTGTTGCTTTGCAGAAACAAGTATAGCAGTATCTGCTTGCGATAACTAAAAATATATAGATGTTAACTAACCAAGTAATTTGTGTCAAGAAAAAAAAGAATTTAGAAATAGCAACAAAACACAAACCTTCAGTGATTGTTTTAAGTGCTTTATTTCAGTAATGAGAGCTGAAGTTTTATCATTGGAACAAACAGCAGAGTCACTCTGAACACAAAAAGTCTAATTAAAAAAAAATGACTAAATTAAAATAGTATGCCTAATCAGTGGCGTATCCAGGGGGGGTGTGGGTTGGGGGTTCGGACCCTCTCTTTCGCCTTACGTTATACGTTCGGGTTGGCTGATCAGCAAGTGTGTGTTAGACAATTAATAACAATCAATCAACCGGTCTATGTAATTCATCGGGCCGGCTGCCACTTTGACAAACTATACACGAGTCCATTTTAAAAACTTTTTGACTATTTTAACTATGTAAGTGCGAAAAATGTTGGCGCTTCGCGCAAATGTTCTTTCTACGTCCTTTATTTACGTTTTGATGCTGTCTTTTGACTAGATCAGCGCTTCTCTAGGGTTGCGCTGTGGAAAGCTGCCAAGTGCGTCGCAAACAAACGGAAAACGTATTCAAAAATATTGGACATATATTTTTTTAACATTTTTTTTATTTTTATTTTCGGCAATGTAATAAAAACTTGCAAGAAATTTAAAAGAAATGCCGTTATCCCCCCCAAAAAAAATTGCGCTTGCATCGCTCGCCAGGTGTGCACTCAGTTAAAAACAATAAACAAGATTAACTATTGAAGTGGCGTTTTTGCAGGTGTTGCGCTAATCAAATAACACCAGGGAAAACAAACAAATTTGTTTAGTATTGCAGGTGGCGAAAGACGTGCTTGTAATTTAGCATAGTCCCGTTCATGGATCTACCAAAATCAATCACATATATTTCACGGTTTTCGTTTTTCTCCTGAAGTTAACGATTGCACACAAAGCGGTTTCGCAGCTGGCGTTTGGCAGAAATGTCGACGATGCACGTGTTCGCTTTGCGTCTAAAAATTTGCTTTTGCTGGACGTTAATTGGCTGTTTCTGATGATTTTTTTTATTATTTATGATGTCATTACAATCACTGTTTTATGACGTCATATCTGTCACTATTCTATGACGTCATTAACATAAGACGGAAAAACAGGGAATTCCCTAAGTTGAAAATTCGGGACCCCCCCCCGCCCCCTTTTTGGATTTCTGGATACGCCCCTGTGCCTAATTTACTTAATTGATGCATATTTACATGGTTACTTGCAGGAAATTGTTCCGAAAGTAGCAAACCATCTTGATCCAATGACATTGATGAACATGTAAATGTAGTCACGTCAGACAATTGATCAATAGAATCTGAAATGGAAGCATCTTGTGCATCTGGTAAAGATAGAAATCTCCTTGGTTGATTAACAGTGGTAAGCAGATTGTCAGTAGCAGTAGCAGCAGTGTTATTTGGTAAGTGGCATGGCAGTGATAAAAAATAATTTTGTTTTTCTTCATATATTGAATTGCCAGACAGAATATTGTTGTCTCTGACATCTTGATTTCTTTTTAAAGAAAATTCCCCAAATACAGATTGCAGGGTATCAGTTTCTTCATCACTAGATGGCTTAAAGGATAAAGAAACAGATCGTTCAAAGTCTTCAGGAATTGTATCAGACAATATACTTCCAGAATCAAAAATACTGTCATTTGTTAACATAGAATTTTCAGAGTCAGATGCATCACCATTTGAATGTACATAAGTTATATTCTGTTTTATATGTGTCAGGTCAGGTAAATGATTGTCTTTCGGGAATTTTGTAACGCAGTGTTCACTTTTAGGCAAGCTCATGTATGTTGGTAGTTCAACTGGCTTTGCCTCGATGGTTCTTTGTCTGCGCATCTTGCAGATTGAGGAAGATACTGATGTTGTATTGCTGGTGTTACCACCAGAACAATTTTTAGTAGTCAAAGTAGCTCTTGAATATTCCACACCACCATTATCATTGAAGAAAGATTGATTTGCCGCAACTAAAAAAAGCTTTAGATAATACTAAAAGGTGTAATAATAGATAATAATAAAAGCTTTTAGAAATGTTGTTAAAGTTTGACATTCTTTTATTTTAGACAATTCTGTTACAAGTATTATTTTTTAGCTAGACGCAATATTTCAAATACATTTGGATAGTATAGAACAAAAATATTTACCTAATCAACAATATACGATCATTGATGTCATTGATGTTGTTAAACAAAGAGTTTAAATTAGATTTGGCAACACACATATTAACTACATAATTATATTAATTACCTTTTATCAATTTGGTGGTGGTTTCTTTGGAATAAAAGTTTTGTTTCATAGGGAAAATTGTAAACAAAAAAATTAAATAGCATATTAAGATTTTTTATAAATTTCAATGTAAAATACTTGTTTGAAAAACAAATTTAGTATTACAAGACTATACCTAAAAAAGAAAACATGTAAAATATAATATATATAGAAATAATAAAATTATAAACACCAATTTAATATTTAAATTATAATAGTAAACTGGCGTTGATCCACAAATAGTAGAACAGAGAATTATTAAAATCAAACATGTAGATAAAAAGCTTGATTTGAAAATAACATGTTTCAATTATTTTGTGAAAAAAGTAAAAAAACATTTTGTAGAGCCAAACAAAACTCACCCTTTATTTAACATAAAAAAATAAGTAAAATCTCACATTTTAAATGGCCCTTGATAAACATATACAAACTAGAATTACGGTAATATTATTTTGGGTATCACTGTTTACCCTAATGGTGTTTCAATATAACTTGGCATGTTAAAACAACTTGTTACTTTCTTACACCATAAGTACAACATAATAATATATTTTGGTTGTTTCGAAACTTACAGCCTGTTGTAAGTTAAAAAAAAACAATATCTACCAGAAATATATTAAGAAATTTCACTAGTTAATGATAGTTTAACGAATAAGCAGAAAAGAGATCTTACTTGTCAAAGAATGCATTCCAATAAAAAAATTTAAATATTTAAGAAAAAAAAAAAAAAATTGCCAGATACTTGTTCAAAACAGGCCTATTTTTAGAAGCAGTTGATGTTTAACAAGTGGTATAAGAATATTATCTCATGATAAGGGCGATTATTTTTTGACTTATCAAAAAAGGTCATAATTTTGTCAAAATTTACATGTTAGGTCAAAATTTGTCAAAATTGTTTAAAGTCAAAATCGAATAAAAATGCACATAAGTCGTTTACAATGTTAAAAAAAACAAAAGTCAGCTTTATGTAACCGTGTGTAATTTTTTTTTAATTTGCATTCAATTATATATTTCAAAAAAATATAGTTAACTGTTTACACAACATTTTTCTAAAATAACCAGTGTCTTGTTTTCTATGGCATTTTTATAGTTGTTTTGTCTTTTTTAAATAACAAAAATATCAATTAAATATTTTCTTGAATTTTGCATTAGCCCGAAAAAATAACTGATTTGTGTTGAAACAAAATTTCGTCAAAATAAATTATTTTTAGGTCAAAATTTAAATTTTTCAGGTCAAAATTTAAATTTTTCAGGTCAAAATTTCTTATTTTTTAGGTCAAAAAATAATCGCACTACTCATGATATTGAATTTACATCTTTAGGAAAGTGTTATTTTTTACTGTTTGTTAGTGAAGCCTCTTCGTCGTCTTCTATTAAATGAACTCCTCTATGAGCAGGTTTTTGCAATTTTCGCCGTTTTGACAATTTTGACTTATTAGGAGAGTGTTTCACAAAAAGGGCGGAGGTTATAGGTTTTTGTGAAGAACCCGTATGAGTAGAAAGAATTTCTAAAGTTTTATCTGAAGTACTTTCCAAAATAGTTGAAGACATAATTTCATTCAGTGATGAATCACATAAAACAAGCAAACTGTCTTTAGTTATTGCCTCTGCATATTCACGAATTTGTGAAATTTCCTTTCTAAATTTTTCAGGAATGTATGGAACAGTTTCAAGATGAAGGCGTGTAACATGAGCCCCATTTTCTTTGTAGTCTGCAATTTCAGCATCCTTTTTCTTTAAAGCTTCTTGCAGAAGAGAATTTTCAAACATTAGTCTTGAAAGTGTAGTTATGAGTGGTCTAGAAAGCAACTGTTTGGTTGCAGACAATCTTTCGTTTTCTTGCTTAGAAGAGCAGTGAAATGTCCAATAAAATGGAAAGTCATGGCGAAAGTTGTTTGAAAGTTCTAGTAATAACATGTAAGGACTTACAGCGGATGTTGTAAAGTCGCTTTGTTGTTTCACACTTTGTTGCAAATGGGCAATAACAGATTCCACTGGAGCTTCTAGTCGAGAGTTATTTGCAGTAAATGTTTTAGCTATTTCTTCTTTGTTTAAAGACTCAAGAAAAACTGTTGAACTATCGCTTACAGCAATTGTATAGGAGTTATTATTGGTTACTAAAAATTTTACAAGCCAATTTTTTAAACCTTTATCACTAACAAGGGGTTCCCATCTTGCACTTAATAAATTCTCCATAATCTGTAATTTAAAAATATATACAGCGGTGGATTTAGTAATATTGTTTGGAGGGCATATAAAAAAAATTAAACATAACAACACAAAGTTATGTCATAACATCATAAAACAAGTAATCTAAGAGAACCTGCTGTTAGTTAAATTCATGATCATTAAATGTCAAATTAAATAAAGTCTATATAGATCCAAGTTACAGGTTGGAAACTGTCTAAGAGAATTTGTATTTTATTTAACTTAAAACCAAAGACCACACAATAACTGCATAAGGTTCCATATTAGTCGCAGCCCAACGGCTGTCTGTTAAAAAAGGAGGCATCCGGCTTAATAATATTAAATTTAACTTTCGCAGTTTCGTATTATTTCAGTATTGATTCTGCTGGACGAAACATTAGTTACAGCCAGACATAAGCAATAAGACTATTGGACTAACATCATTATCGGAAAACAAAACAAAATAGAATTAATACCTAATAGTTGGAACAAAGTTTAAATGCGGATATTCAATTCAATTCAATTCAATTATTTGGCACATAACAGTGATACAACAACGAAAGCAATAGGATTATTTAATATGCCAGGAGGCACCAATACAACCAACAGGTTTACCAGTCAAGGTGCCCCCTTTCACTATATATATTAGCAAATACAAGAATACAAAAAAATACCATTTAAACTTATTTATACAAATTATTTAAATTATTATTAGTTATAGACTCTGAAATAATCATCCCAACACCAATAAATGAAGCAGTCGAAAACAACAAATGCATATATACCAGGAAACAAATTGTACCAAATAATAACTTCAAAGAAAAACAAATAATAACGGAGTTGTGAAATACCTAGCAAGTAAGATTCAAATCCGTCAAAATAAGATCTAAACGGCTACTAAATGTCTAAATAACCTAATCTCAAATTACTGTCCCTTGGGTGCACTTTATGATTTTCTGATGTACTCTGTATTGCATACATTGCACTGTAAACGTATGTCACACATATTTGCAGTTCCGATTTTTTTGGGGGTGCACTTTTGAAAGGTTGAAAAATCTCGCGGGTGCACTTGCCATACTTTCCACTAATGTTAGTAAATGTTAGCCAAAAATATAATTTGATGGGCATGGCTTGCCGGCTTGGTTGCCCTCTGGATCCACCCTGTTATGACTACCTTTTTACAAACTCACTGTGTTTGTGCCCCACAACAGAGTACAGTCTGCAGACTAATCCATGTACCCTCGCTTTGAAAAAGATCTCCAACACAGTAATCCACTCTATGAGACTATTTACTGAACTAGTTATTTTAAAATGTGACCAGGAAGACAAATTTTTTTTTTTTTTTTAGATTTACAGGTATGGGGTGTCTAACCAATGTTTAATGCATACTAAAAACTATTACTGCGACGGTTTTGCGCGTTTAAGCGACTTTTCGCGGCTAACCGCTTTTCACGGCCATTTTACACAAAATTCGGGCAGACCTTACTTTCCAACCTGGGATGCGTGCACATGGTGACATGGATGTGCATACATGATGCAGCCTGTCAAAGAATGTAGACTGGCTGATTGCCATGTAATGTCTTAAATACGATTGCCAATAGACATCGTGGGACAGGTAAATCATAAGAGATATATTAACGCTATGAAAATTTTATAACATTTCATTGGCTCTATAATACTCCACGTTTACTACACTTAGACCCGTTCTGTTTGTATGTTTGTTGTTTGTTAGTTGTTACTTTATTACGTTTTGTAATTACGTCCGTCATGGTCTGTTTAGCTGGGCAATCATTCATATCCTATAATAATCTATATGAGGAATGAACCTAAAATATTGTTTTACTAGACGAAATACCCGGCGTTGCCTAGGGTAAATAGTATATTTATATGGGCCGAAAATTTATTTTCGGGACATATCTTATTTTTCCCCGCATTCTTTTTTGGTTTGCTATGGTTTGCTTGGTATGCTTCAGACCGATTTTTGTCCGAAGCTTTATACAAAAAGTAGACATCGTAGAACTTCCCAATTTTCAGACATGGCGTAGAATGGTATGTAGGTGCGTATTTCAGGTCTAGGAGTCCGCACCCCTAGGCGCCTCTGATTGGGGGACAAAAACTAAAAGTGGGACGTCATCATTTTAGTACTTTACAGCTATCTACTTCTACCTAGCGGCAGAAAAACTTCAATACAGAATGCATTCACATTGTTGCTATATTCAGCTCGCGAAGCGACAAAGCGGCAGCTCGCATCCTGCTGCGCTTTATTGTCCAGCGCGGCAACGTTTTTGTGCAAAGTGGCTCGTCTAAGTAAAACTAGGCGTGCGCGCCTTGTCTTTAAGAAAGAGGCTTATCTCAGTAAAAAAAAAACTTACTGCTGTTACAACACAACATATTTTACCGCCGCAAATTTAAATGCGAATTCTGGAGGCAGTGTACATCTCTCTGCTAGCACCCGTTGTAATTGTTGCCCCAACCAAAGGGCCGCAGCAAGCAAAATGCTAGGGCCGCAGCAAGCAAAATGCTAAAGTTTAATGCATTTTTAGGGACGACGTTACGAAGCTACGTCATAACATGGCGTCATACAAAAATAAATAATAAGAACATTGATTTATCATATATATGTTTTGATCATTCCACAAATACCTCGCCGTATTTGAACCCCTTTCACATCTAATAACATGGCCATAGAATTTACAAAATCGTGCTTTAATTGTAATATAAAATCAATGCAAATTAAGCATGGTTTATTACCCATTTGTTATAAAATTTTATCTCTAAAGACGTTAAGCTCGCATAACAAAGACAGCAAGGACGTGCAGTCAGGGGAGGCAGGTGAGGCACTGCCTCACCTGTCAACATCTGGCAAAGCAAAAGATATATCAAGAAAAAGTTATATCAGTTTTATCTACGTTTCTATACCTAAAGCGTGCTGTATTTTTTTCTTCTATTTCTGTTGCGTTTATATCAAGCGTTCACGCGGTCAAAATCATTGAAAAACGCGAAGAGAGGCAGCTCCAAGCTGTGCCTCTCTTCAGATCACAAAAGTGCCATACACTGTATTATGCGTGCCTTTTTCTTTTGCGAATTCTCTCGGAAAACATGATAAACAATTTAGCTATGATTTGAGCAGTGCTTTCACTTTTAGGGATTTAGTTCCAAATTGGAACTTTTAGCCCCTTTTAGGGACAAATCTGGGGATTTTGATGATCTAGGGATTTTTGGGAAATTTTTCGCCATTTTTTGAAAATCGTATTGTATGATTTGTAACTAGTAAATGTTAACCGAATTGCAATTTTGAAAAAAAACAGGTTCAGAATATGCTACTTGCTTCTGTTCATTAGGAAGTTTATTTAAAATTTTAAAGGGTAACTGAAACTGCTTAGCCTATTTGAAACCTGGCATGAATCTGTTGATTTTTGCATTATTGTGCAATGTACATTATGCATGAAATTGTAGGTGTTAGACCGGTTTGAGAGAAGCCGCAGTCTTATATGAAACTTTCTAAAATGGCTGTTTTGCAAACTTTAAAGTTATAACCGTCAGAAATGGCTGATAGCTTGCGAGCAGGGCGGATATTCCGAGTGCTGTTATATATAGACAAGATAGTTTTATCATATCACGAGACAAGGGTGAATGAAATCTGGAGATAGATGCTAGGGGTGAACAAAATTAAGAATCAATGATTTAAGTTTTTATTTTGTGAAATTCGCAAAATTTTAAAGTTCGCGCTTTGCGCGCACCGTTTTTCCCAGTCTTATAACACTCAATTTCATTTGCGCACAAGTGCGACAATAGCAGCAAGTTTCCAGAGCTTATATGTATGTGACGATGCTTTGTGGCCTGCGATGCTGTCCACCTTGGACCACCCTAAGCGACACAATGCAGTTATTTTAAGAAAAATATGGGAATATCTTAAGCTCGCTTTTAGCATGTAAATAAGGTTAATTTGTTTGTCATCTGTGTATATATATATTTGTACCCCTACAATATTTTAGCTAATGTGATATTATAATAGTATATAGCGCGCTAATTTATGGTTTAGGGATTTTCCATGTCATCTAGGGATTTTTTGACATAGATTTAGGGATTTTCTGGTTTTCATTTGTGAGAGCCCTGGATTTGAGGCATGCCTCAATTGTGACGTCCAAGCTACGAAACCTTTCGTTGCCCAGCTTGAATTCCCGCATAGTGCGTGTACAATTGTACATTGACTTCTTGTAGTGCAAAGCGCTAAAGTTGAAGTCATAAATAAAGGCAGACCTGTTGCAAATTTAAAAGTTTTGAATCAGACGACTGGACAAAAAGAATAACACGCAACTTTTAAAGAGATTGATAAAAAATAGTGACTGTGTGGATGTCATGGACGTAGCCAGGGGGGCCATGAGCCCCCAATAATTTATAAATATTGTATTCTTAATAATAATTTGTTTTGTAGCATTTATGAGCAGTAGCCTACCACAACAGTCGATCACAGGCGTGTCACACCTTCAATTGTCATGCACAGTTACGATGAACGATGTAGTCATTATTACGTTTGTTATATTAATGTAGTTTTACTTTTACTACTTTTTAGTCATTTTTTTTGCTCTCTGAATGGAGTACTGCGCTAAAACTCAGTCAGTTGCTTCTCGAAACGGTTTGCTAGAATATTTATTTGTGTTCGATACGCAGTTCATACAATGGCAAAAGCTAAACAAAAAAAGTTCAAACTTTTTTATTTTATTTTTTATTTTTATTAGTACTATACCGTGTTTGTGTTGTGGTTGTTGAAAAAACGTGACTCGAAAAAATTTGTGCCTCACCAACTAGGAACCTCACCGCACGTCACTGCAACTAGTTACCATCATACTTAGACAATACGTAACTAATTGTCAATGTTAGGAAACCTAACCGTTCATATTACATCACAATGCCTCAAAAGTGGCGTAATTTTGTGATTATTTTAGTTCGCGTTTAGCAAGTTGTGCGATAAACCAACAATGGGTTGTAGTCCAACCATAGTTAGACAAACACATCGTTAACGTGAACTAGTTGTTAAACCTATGAAAGATGTTTTAAGCTTCGCATTCAGCCAAAAATTTGGATTGCAGCATAAATCGGAAAAATGAAAACTCAAAGAAGAGCGTTCAATAGAAAAAAATTGCTAGGTATACACGAGTGTTTTTTGTGTGACTTGGAAACCAAGGTGAAACCGAAACCCATAGTTAACACTTCTGGGTATATAGGCTGAAAAGCGTCCGAGTATTTCTAAAGTAGCCGGCACATTTTTTTTTTTCAATTTAAAAAATAATATATATAACTATTTATGGCAACAAACACAGACACAGACAAAAACACAACGGTAATTTTAAAGGTTTTCTACTTGCAACATACCAACTTTTATGGAAATAATATGGCCAGAAAAAATAATAAGCGAAAAACGTAAAACAATTTAAGTCGCTTTCGAAGCCGGCACATTATTGTGTTTGTTGCATCACTCGATCAAGTCAGTTGCCTCCAGCGGAAATTACTGTGTTTTTTTTAAGTAATTAGGAAGGACAAGACGTTGGAACTAGTAATTTCAACCATATTATTCTCCTATGCCATTCCAGTTGGCAAGCCAAAAAATACTTACCAACTATGTTTTGGTTTGCAAAAAAAAATGTTTTGCTCAACAAGCGCTGGGCCCTGTGAAGCGCGGGGCCCGTAGCAGCTGCTACATCTGCTACTTTGTTAATCCGGCCCTTGCCATACCCTACACATCCTGCAGGTTTTCACATAGTCCAGCGGTCGTAGGCAATAAATTATGAGGCCTTGAACATGTTTGAGAAACAAGCGTTGGCGGCCGTCCATTGATACAAACTTTTTGTTATAGGCCACGCAAGGCAAGCAGCAATATGGCTCCAGTTGCCAGTCTTCTTATTGGCTAAGATTAGGGTGACCATGTATTTAGGCTTTAAATATATCGGTTGTCTTAATTAAAATTACACGGAAAAACGTACTAGACTACTGTGGAAACACACAATAAGATATATAAAGCAACAATCAGGGCACAACACATAACATACTAATACTGAACAAACTATAATGCGCAAGCAAACAACCCAACAGCTGTGCCAATTGCATGCTGACGTGACAACTATTCATTCACCTTTAACGCAAGGACCTAAAAACTTACATTAGGAAACACCCTTCATCAAGTTTGCAAAACTGACCAATCACAGTAAATTTTATTACATGCATTACATGAAAAATGTAGAGGAACATTTTGGTTACTAATTGGGACGGTGGGACAAAGTCCTAAAAATCGGGACGTGTGGTA
Organism: Ascidiella aspersa; assembly: GCF_963924565.1. Lineage (NCBI taxonomy): Eukaryota > Metazoa > Chordata > Ascidiacea > Phlebobranchia > Ascidiidae > Ascidiella > Ascidiella aspersa. Next base: position 22,979,473 of record NC_139450.1, on the reverse strand, counting down.
AGCCTACAATATATAGGTAAGATTAATGTGGAAAAGATATACAACAGCTTTAGCTTCACGTGACTCGTGACATTATAACGAGTTTATAAATAGGCGAGCGCTATAGTTAGGATAAGAAGGCTGCTAACGGACGAACATATGGCTGTCTTTGTCATGGTATCCAAACAAGTGGAGTTTAAAAAATAATGAGCAGCATGTGATAAGTTTAAAAGCGGACAAATGTCCTTTGGAAAGGAGGAGTTTTATTTCCGGATGTGAGGCGTCCGATAATATCAGATTGGATCCGATACCAAATTCCTAATGGCAGTATGGGTACTTGTCCGATACTAGGGTGATGTCGGTGCCGATCCGCCAACAAATTAATTTAGGAACTTTAACCATGATTTGCGATCGACTGCGGCTATTCTATCTTGAAAGGTATATTTATTAAAAAATATTAGGTTAACAACAGGAGGTAACTAGAATTGACGGCAAAGCAATTTTTAGTCAAGCAACCTATAAAAAAATACCTTTGAACGTTCAATTTCATCTATTTTTATGTTTAAACATAGTAATGACGTTGCTTGTTATTGGAACGCGATGCGTTTGTCTAAAATACCGGGTATCGGTATCGGAGTAAAATGTGTTGGACATCCCTATATAGCAGTGGTTCTCAACCTTTTTTAGCTTACGGACCGGTAAAATTTCAAAACAAATTTTGCGGACCGGTGGACCTTCAAATATCAAAATTAACCCAAAATGTAAATACGACAAAAGTATGCAGCTTAAAAGCAAAGAATGGAAACTTGGATTTAATAAGCAATTTGCTGCTGTCTTTTTGATATCATATGTGTCATACGTGGTTCTAAGTTTTTTTTTACATACAATTGTTCTTAAAGTTTAAGACTTAAATGAGTTGTCTTGTAGCCAACTTTTAACCAATTGGGCATAACACTTGCAGCATTGTGACGTACCATGAAGTCCAAGTAGACCATAACGTTACGTCATAATGCTGCATATTACGGAACTGGCGAAGTTCTAAATTTGATGGACAAGCCTTCAACGTCTTGCATTTTGCAATTGAAATATAAAATTGTAATATATTTCGCGGACCGGCGGTTGAGAACCACTGCTATATAGGATTTACGAAAAACTACAACCTACTGAATTCGAGTACCAAAAAATATTCGCGCAAAATTTTCTGCAAAAAGACATAAACGATTGGTTAGAGCAGGGGTTCTTAAACTTTTTGGGCAGCGACCCCCTTTACACAGTTGATCGAAACTCGTATGAAGCTCTTGTTCTTGTAATATGCGTTTTACAGGCAGAGTTTTTTTTTCAATATAAACAGCGCTTAGTACAAAGAGGTATTTAAAATATTTAACTGTGGCAGGTTTTTTTTATACCTGTGTTTTTTTTAGCAAAACGTCAATTTGACAATGTAGCGTAAGTACTAAGATGCGTTGCAAACGAAATAATTAGGCCGCCGACAGGCTTTGAGGTTGCATAAACATTTTGAGAGATGATGTCACAATGTTAAGTTATAGCGATCTTGAGAATACTGCTGTTCTCAAAACAAACTCATGTTCAAATATGCAACTAAATTTATGTTTGATGACTCCATACGCAAAAAATATATTATTTGGTTTAAATAGCCTTAAATTTAAAATATGACATAACGCATTGGAGACACAATAGAGACTCATTACCCGATATTTACCCGATATACTCTATATTAGTTCAAACCGCGTAGCCTGGCATGCATAATGTGCATGGCGCGTTTAGGCTGAAAAGATTAAAACGTTCAAAAACACAATAAAATGTAAAAAACATAAACTTTTCGTTTATTTAACAAAAGTTGACAAAAGATATAGTTAGGGGGACATGGCCGGGTGCCTTTACGTATGTTATGTTTCTTTAAGTTTTGTATATTTTTGGAAAAGCAGCCAATATTAATTTCTACATTGCGAGCCGAGGCGATAATAGACGAAACCGCCAGTCGTTTTACAATGGCATTTTATGGGTTTCGTGCGTATCCGATAGTCTTCTTTTCCGCTTTGGCATATTTGTTAAAAACATTATTGTAAGTTTTGACGCACATCTGACAAGGTATCACGGCACACGGGTTGCGAAGCAATGAATTAGATCAGGGGTCGGCAACCTAAGGCCCGCAGGCCGGATCCGGCCCGCCGATGTAATTCATCCGGCCGCACTAGACACGAGTCCATTTCACATACTTTTTGACTATTTTAAATACGTAATTGCGAAAATTTTCCGCGCTGCGCGCGAATGTTCATTCACGTCCGGTTTGTTTACGTTTTGATGCTGCCTTTTTCAATTAGATCAGAAATTCTTTACCGTTGCGCCGTGGAAGGCTGCCAAGTGCGTCGCGCAACTACGGAAAACGTGTTAAAAATATAGGACATATATTTTTTAACATTTTTTACTTTCGTTAATGTAATAAAAACTTGCAAGAAATTTAAAAGAAATACCGGTATACCCCCCAAAAAAACGCGCTCGCTTCGCTCGCCAGGTACGCCTAGATTTAAAACGCTTAACAAATCTTTAGCTAGATTAACTTTAAATGTTATCGCGTTACCTCAAAGCAGTTTTATTACACTTTTCATAAGTAGTATAGATGACGACGTGTGAACTCGAATTTTAAACCAAGCAAACGCTTTTTGAAAAAGGCAGCGACACTTTATACTACCTCTGTGCAGTGTTTTTTTTAAGGTGAAATTTCTCCAGCGGTTTCCCAAAATTTGGACTTGCAACTACAGTAGAAAAGTAATGGTTGTTTCTCGCTATGTCTTGTCGATAATACGAATATAGCCTACGATCAATAGTTCACGTTCGGAAAAAAGAATAAGTGGAGGTACAGCTAACAGCTGAATCAAAGAGTTATTCACAAAATAAGTGCACCTTCGATACTCGTCAATATTTATTTCTGATTTATGGCGCATAATGATCAGTTTTTACGTGTGGAAACATAACAAGCAGAAGCCAACAAGCACACTTTGTTTGATTGTGCAGCAAACTTGTTTGGCGGCCGTGTTGGGCAGGCTGTTTGGTCGCTGTCAAAATCATTTAAGCCAGAGGCGTGCAACATACGGCCCGCGGGCCACAGCACGGCCCGCGCTACCTTTTTACGTGGCCCGCACAGACTCCGTCAAGTAGACTATTCATTTTTAATACTTTTGTAAGTAATTTTTGTAACGAAATCGTGGGTATTTTTCAATTTGTATTACGTCACACTGACGGAACCTCCATTATTGCGTCATAGTGTGCATTGTAGTAAAACTGCCTTCTTCTGCTGGCAATGATTCAGTGACATGATCTTACTTTATGGGTGCAGTGTTTTGAATATATATTAATATTTCACGGTGTTTTTTAATAAAAACTGTAAATGTTGTTCGATTGTTTGGCCCGCAGCACCATCATAACTATACATTATAGCCCGTTGCGATAAACAGTTGCAAGCCCCTCATTTAAGCTGTGCCTTGTCGAATAATTCATTTTATGTTGCGTTGATTGTATGTAGTTTAAATGCCTAGGTTTGTACTGCATCTTTAGAGATTAATGTTTGTCCTAAAGTAACCTTTGAAATCAGAAATAACGTAATAATTGCTTTTCTTGCGAAACCTAGATTCGAGTTAATTCTATTCCTTCTCGACTCTTCTCTGACTTAAACTGCACATTATCAAGCTTATGATGTCATAAACGTATTTACTCAACCTGACGTTTAGTTTTAACAGTTGTTTGTGACGGAACTTAACCGAAGCTTCTCGTAGGTGGGAGAATATTTTTGGCATTATATCTTGCGGTCTCTTAAAACTATACTTAGCGGTCACCTAAACCAAACCTTAAAAAAAAACTGCCTCTGTGAATGCAATTAAACACGTTTTTAAGTGCAAAAAATATCCGAGGCCTGTCTGATTCACAGGTGCCCTAGCATTTCAATAACACGATTCTTAGTTATCATTTTGTGCGACCCGCAGGGGCCTTTTTGAGTTTGGTTTTCGCCCGCGGCTAGAAAAAGGTTGCCGACCCCTGAATTAGAGCAAAGTTTTTTGTTTTGATTAAATTTAAAAAACAGTAAACTTTGTGCAATGTATGTGTTTTCTATTCGACCGAATTTTTTATGTAATTTCGGTGCAGCCATTCTGTTGTGAGTCAATAGGACTATTTCGTTTCATGAGTCAAAGTCTCCTTCTAAGAATTTTTTTGCCATCTTAAAACTTTTGTTTCGCGCTTTGCGACATTACTAAAATAGCAAAACAGCACCTTGCTTAAGATCACATCAATAAGACTTCACAAATTTGTACAGGGTCGATACTGATACCACCCCAGTATCGGACGAGCACCGATATTAATCAGGTACTATCAAACATACCGACTGTCGGACGTGAAAAAAAATTAAGACTGCCTATGCGGTCGTTAACAGCTAGAAAGTTGTGCACCCCAGACGAAGACGAATATAAGCTTACTGAGTTATGACATGCTTTAGTAAAAACAATGTCAAGTTATCATTAACAAATCGAAACCAACTCAAAATGAGATAAGTGGGCAAACCGAAAACCGAAAATTCGCACTAATAGATATATTTGTTTTACGTAATAAGTAATGATGTATTTTGTTTCTGATTCGACAGGGCATTCGAAATCAAGCGCCAACCGTCGCAAACCTAGTTTTTCTTTGGCAATTATATGGGTTAAATCATTTTGCTCAACGTAATAAAAAAGCATTTAGTCACAGAGTTTGCATTTGAAATATGTTAGTTTTCTCTAACCTTAAAAAATTACATTCTAGTCTGCAACTACAAAGCGCCTTCGGCTTTATGACTGATCAACACAACGAAACATTTTAACAGGAATCGGAAACCCGACATATTTTAATCGAAATAAAATAAAACATAACACGGCGGACGGCGGTGAGCGTTAAAGAGGCGAAACAATACTGTGTTCACTAATAGGACGAAGCGTAGGTAAGAACCACTTCAGGCAGAAGCCACAAGCCGACCGATTTAACAACTCTCATCTAAACGCGCAGTAGCTTATTAATACGAATAAAAGTGAGGTGGTAAAACGAATAAAAATGAAACTGGAATGGAATAGGAATAAAAGAGAAAAATAATAAAGGAGGGTTGTCGATTGTTTTATCACATGCCCAGACGGTCGAATGCTTGGTATTTGTGAAACGGTAACCTCTGTTAAATGAGTGTCAGGACATGAACCTAGGTCGCGATGTACATGCCGTTGATGTGCCGGTGGCTAACTTGAGGAACAGTGGCTTAGGCAGATACTTAGCACATTCAACATTGTTCACAGTATGCGAGGTAATTTGACGGCACTTGTGCTGGGCGAATGTCGACCAACCTTCAACATTCGGTTGTTTTGTCTGCATGCAAATGAGGCTTGTTTTCAGTTCGCCGCCAGTGGCATAACTTGCAGTAGCACCAGATAAGAAACACGATAGAGTCGCGTTGGCCAAATAGTTAGCCGAATGAGGCGAAAAACACCAGCGACAAGAATGAAGGGCAGTGACAAGTTGTGAAAAGCTAAAAGTGCAAAAACAAGATACTCGTAGGCAGCCGAGCCGTAATTAGTTACACATCCTCTTTTATGTGTGACATTGTTTGCTGTCCCAAGCTCACCGTCTTATCTCCCATCGTAGCGATCAATCTCCATCTCGCTTGTCAATCACATACTGCTCCCAGCTTCACGAATGTCACGCTGAGTCGTGATCACGAGATATGAAACGAGCGGTTCGTGAGCTGACAAGGTAGGACAAGCATGTCTTCACAACGACTTTCGTGTGACATGCTTGTAGCCTTTGGGCGCGATCCTATGATCCAGCATCATGGTGCGATGATCGCTTCTCTATTTATTGGATCGACGATGTTGTTCTAACAGGAGTTGCGAAGCAGATTGTAGATCCCATTCACATGATTGGAGAATACGCTGACAGGTGTCACGAGCTGCTAAGCCAACGCCAAAGAGTTGCTCGACCTAACGAAATGTACTTAATTTACAACGACATATAACAAGAGCTGGAAAATCGGAATTTTAAAGGTAATAATTTTAACCGTCAACATAATAACGCAGAATTCCAATTAAAACAAAATTTTGCAGTGACTTTTTACCTTATAGTTAATTAACAACTGCCCAAGTCCATTCTCTCACCTTCAAGTAGTTGATAGTCCGGGACACGTCCCACTCATTAAGTCGAAGGGCGCCTCTGCATTCCTCGTCGGTAACCCCGAACACTTGACCTTGAACTGCAATGACCTTCTCGCCTCGGCCCATCTCAGCGTACCGGGGGCGCGCGTGAAAGGATGACGTGTTACTTTGGGTCGCCGGGGACCGTCGTGGGGGGTAAGTGGAAGCAGGGTCCGCCGTCGAATGGGAAAGCACCGAGTTATACGTGGAACGACTGGGCCCTGGAATAGTTATCAATGTTGGATATTTGTCACTGCGAAATAGTTACTTTAATACCCAGGGAACGGCAACCTACGCCAATGTAACTCTTCAGGCCTGATATTTATTTAAAAAACTGGACACAAGGGCGAAAATGTGTTTTGTAATTAGGTCTTATTTATACATCTATAGTATGTTTACGTTTTGAGGAAATCTTTTCAGCCTAAAGGCGTCGTAATGCATACCCTTGAACTATCAGCAAACGATGTTCACCAACTTAGCTTGCTTTTCAAGAATAAACATAACAGCAAGAGTTTAACGACCCTATTTTAATTCCACAATAAACTAGGTGAGGATTACATTTATCGTGTTCCCCTAAAGTTATTATTACACTTTTTTATTGTGATCGTGCATGACGAGTTGACGACGTGTGGAAATTAAAAAAGTAGATATTTTAACAAAACAATTATCAATTGACCCCTGCACTACACGGCCGTGGCAATATCAAAATAAAATTGTGTGCGTGATGCGCAATTCAGCATATATAGTCGAACATAGAAATAGGTAAAATTAAACTTGCAAAATCGAAAAAAGAAAAGCAGAGGGACTTTTAACCTCCAATGCTGATTGCTAACAGAAAAAATATGTTTTTGACAACTTACCGACAGTGGATTCGAGGGAGGATAAGGTTGAACTCGTTGGTGGGGGAGGTCGGGGTGGGGCAGGCCCCGTTGAACGCACAAAGGGGGCTACGCGGGCGGATGGGGTTGGCCGAGAGATGCCGTTCAAGGGTTCGTATTTTTGTTGGTTTCTCTGCGATCTAGCAGTTGCGGTCTGAAAAGAAAACGAGGAACTTACTACATGGAACTTTACAAATAGACGTTGGATCGCACACTAATTAAGAAAATTTGTTAATAGAAACGCGGGCCTTTATAAATGTTATACTAAAATCATCTTTAGAAGGAAACGGGTTGTAGGAACAAAATTACCTTATTCTCTGGAAGGAGGTAGTAGTGAGTAGAGCTATCCTGCTTTCCATCCTTCATAATAGGAAGGATAACCGGATTGGAACCCGTCATACTAGGTGGGAGGGCAGAAAACACAGTGGTGGTCGACGACTGCGTCTGGTACTTGGGTCTTGAGGTGGGAGGCACTGGCGACGGCGATTTTATTGACGTCACTACCGGTGACGTTGGCGACGGGGTGGATGACCTCAACTGGGTCGGCGAATTGCGGGGAGGGCGGACAGGCTCGCGGGGCGGAATCAAAGGCGGTATCTCACTCCATTTTATCTCTTTCGAAGAACCGGATTGCGTCCGTCGCGGGGTGGCGCCAGAGGTCTCGTTAAAAAAATCGCTCACCCACGAGGGGGCGTCGGAGAGGGCACGGGCGGATTCGAAGGAGGCCGTTGCCCTGTCCACTGATGTCGTCACGAGACTAGAGGCTGATGACGAAAGGGATGAAACGCTGTTGGCAGTTGCGGAGGAATCGCTCCTCAGAGAAGGGGCGTTGTCGCGGAAACCGACGAAGCCGTATTGCTTCATCATTTCGTTTTTAAGGTCCTCAAACTCATTCGAACGAGTCTGCGTCTGTTGGGGCTGAGAGGTATCGACGCTTCTCGACTCGGCGCTATTCACTTGCTTCTGTAGGGAGGAGAGCTTCAGCGCTTTCAGGAGCTTCACCGTTTGATCTTCCGATCCGTCGCTTGTTGAAAAAGGTTTGCACCACGAGTTGTCACCTGTAATTCGAAATAATTGTTTTGAAAAATGAAAAACGTTTTAATTTCGAGGCACAATGGCTGAAGGAGCAGTTAGACATAATCAAAAGCTGAAAAATATAGGTGACGATTTTAAACGTTTTAAATAGGAAAATTCTTTTTATGAAGGTGTGCTACGATTTATCCACAAACGTTTTTTTGTCATTCCTAAGTTGTTACACGAGGAATGACATGTATCTAATAAAGAGCTACTAACCAGTCTCGGTAGGCCAAGTGGAAGATGAAAACACCTCGTCATGGCTGACTGAATCTGGAGCTACTGGATCGTAACGGGGGAAGGAAGTTTCGAATCTCGTGCAATCCTGAAAAATAAAAATAAAACGTTAAAAAACCGGTATTTAATGTGTCATGAAATTAAAGTTTTAGGAAACCACTGTTACCTGTGGCTCAGACGAGCTATCCCGTTTCCACATCTCGTTGTCAATGGATTCGCAAACTTCAGGAAAAGCTTCCGCGAATGGTTTGATGGGGGAAGGGAGTTGCTCTGAAACAAAACAATTAGCATTTTGTAACGTATTACTAACCACTTGGTAATGCTTTTTTAATGTAATGTACATATTTCACACAAGCTGCGAGGTTTTACTTGCGTATTCATAAAAAAATCCAGCGTTGTGTTAACCAGTCTAATTAAAATAAAAACAAATCAAAGCGCCAAATTTTGCTTTTTAAGTTGTAAACTTACTGGGAGGCGATTGTCTGTCCAAGATGGTCGACGGGGATCTGGGAGGCGAATGATTTACCGACAGCGGTGGCACGGCGCGCCGAGGACGAGATCGGGCCTTATTAACCGATTCGGCGGGAAACGAAGCTTCCTTTTCCGGCCTCGGGTCGGTGGCCTGGTTGGTTGCGTCGTCTTCCGAATTTGATTCCCTTTGTTGCCTGATGCTTTTCGAGAGTGGCTGCCACTTTGGTCTGCAATATAACACACTTTTAATACAAGTCGGTACTTTAACACTTGGCCAGTTTAAATTAGTTTATTCAATCTTGCTAACATACTGGCATTAAGCGCGCTAAGCATGGATTTGTAATGTAGCTTCAAATGAATATCACAGACAAGCAGGTCGAGTAAATCAATATCATTTTTTAAAAAGATATAAACTTTGAAGTCAAAAATCTTAAATTAAAATCGACAAAAAATTCAAATCAAAATCGACATCAACCAAAAAATTAGACATTTAGTTAAATAGATTGATAAACATACTTATAGGGTACTTTCTTGTTAAGCTTTTGATGCTTTTTTGAGTCTTGATAAGTTTTATCTGAAGGTTCGTATGGTGAATCTGTAAATAAAAGCTTGGTTAACACAAAGTTAAATCAACAGGGCGTGTAAATTAAGGCATGTATTACATCAGTAACACATCTGATCAACACAACAGCATTAGAGTGTCTAGTAATAGAAAGCGCGGCAAATAAAAACAACGATCATTTTAAATGTCGGGCCACGCCGATATACCACTTATAGATACAACGACGTCGTGACCAATTTCCGCTCTTTGAAACACCCACCGATATTAGTTCTTCGTGTTACGCAAGCGTACATTGCTTTCAGCTTCATTTCGGGCAAGCAAATACGCCGAGAGAGCACTGAGTGTTGGTCCTGTTAGCCACTTTTCATTTACAGATATTCTCTAGATTATGATCATGATATATTGGATACCTATGTGTGTGTCTGTCTCTGTGTACAACATACGAAATCAGGTTACACAATTTTTTTTTTTTCTTATCCAGGTTCACAAACTTCACCTAACATATCTGGCAAATACCGCTACATTTCAACTAATTACTTTTAACCCTGGGAACGAAGATAATGCAGGATTTAACTAAACGCTTTCTCGTTGTTTCAGGTCGCCAAACGGCCAACACATAAGACACAATTCGACTCGTCACAAAATCTGGCTTCCGATCTAATGTATCATAATTCCAATTGACAGAATCCGTTTTCGATTAGCGAGAGGCAACATAACGCCTGGAAAAAAGGTCACCAAAAAACAAACAAAGCAAACGATCGATCGGTACAAGCGGCTCCTTCTCGCTGCAGTATCAGTGATGACGGCTTGACAAGCGACCTGTTATAAGCGCTCTGACGAACGCCCAGCTTCTCTTAAACGTCCGGTCGAAGAAAAAGGCAGCGTCAGGCACACACAAAGCTAACGCGCAATTAGCTGCCTTGCAAACGATAGGAGGCCAGCTCGAATTTGTAATGGGAAGCAGAAACACTTACACTTGACTCCTTACACAAAAATTTCCACGAGAATGGAAAAAAACACCATTGATGTTTAAACGGAAGTTAAGAGGAAACGTCGCAGGCAAATGGCACTCAAACTTTATTCTGTACATTATTTGAAAGTGAAATTTACCGACATCGAGTCAAAGCCTTATGCTAAAGCGAGCAAAACATATGCACCAACAGCGAACCGAGTTTTCAACAGAGGGCAAGCATGTAAGTAGGTAGTAGTAACTCCACATAATGTCGGTGTGTTATCCACAAAAATCCACGAAAAACTAATTAAACCAGCGGTAGACCGGAAAAGGGCCGGGTAGGCGGAAATAGAAAGGAAATAAATAAATGACAATGGTGTGTTACCCAGTTTTTTTAATCACAAAGTTTAACGAAACACCCTCAAATTTGTATCCCTTCCTTTACAAATAATACAAAATGAACCTCTGAAAATAATACACAAACAAAAAAGTTTTTTTTAATAATGTGATGCTAAAATGTATTAGGCCTTTTGCTGAACAACGTTGTTTTAAATTTACAAAAAAATACTTTTCAACAATCAACACGCCGGGACAATGATTAGGAATTCGCAATCGGGGCTGAGTCACATTGGGCAAAACTACCAGCAATTAAGCGTAGAAAGAAATCAAGACCAACTCCACTTTATGCATACCACTATATGCCAGGACACACTAAATTACTGTTGTTGTAAGAGTTTTAAAATATACATAATATCGCATGACGTTTTCGAAGAGTACAGTTTCAGCAAGGCGGCTGTCGTCATTTGAAGATTGATTGCATTTTTTACGTTACTATAGTGTACCCACTGATTCCCTCCCACCCAAATAAAGTGGCATATTTTTACGCTTGGTCTGAGCGTTTCCAGTTATTTTACATTTTACAAGCAAAAAGTATTTGAAGCTGTACTTTAAACTTTCTCGAAACCCATAACAGCATAGACCTTTTGAGAAGAGCACCGCGCAGAAATTTTCTCTTATACCAAAGTAAACAGACTCACGAATAACGTGTATTAGTCTATTTTTAGCATTTTCATCATCCCATTAAAATCAAAACGACCAGACAAAACCGTTGCTATCACAACATTTTATCGTTAAACTCAAACACAAGGCGATCGTAAGTTTAACACTTGAGAGGTAAAGGTTGCCTCACGAATTGGTGGCAACGACGTAGCAAACATACGGTCGCTTACTCATTCGACAAAATTGGGTCATCGTTGCGGTTAACATTACACATGTCGCCAGTTTAACGAGAAAGTGTGGTCACAAAACAAGTAAGGTAAGAAGCAACTGCGACACTAATTTTAAGTCGCTGTATAACCAGTTCATATAAAATACTTTTTTTTACGATAAGTAAAATACACTTTCACTAAGAATCTAAAGCGCGAAATTTTGCACTTCCCCTAATGCCCACAGGCCATTTTTCAATTTAGCAGAGAAATTGCCAAGACCAACAAGTAGAGCATTATTTTTCTTGCAGTGCAAAACTTGCGAGAAATCGGCGGTTATACCAGCATTCGGCAACGGGGCCGTCGGGCTGCTTCCGGCCTAAAAACAGACGCGACGTCTGAGTACGTTCAAGACAATTTTCTGCAAAACAGAAAATAAAATTCTTTGGCCAAAGTTACGCAACGCCGAGTTGTTGTGCGCGAGAAACCTCGTTTACGTAAACCACTCGATTGCGAGTAACCTCTGCGCCCGGACAAACTGATTCTTTCACGTGACCAGTAGGCCACACACTCGCCGGGTTGCTGGGCACAATATTTACTCAGTAGCGAGAGAAAATATACGGAAAGGTGCAGTATGGCTGTTTCTCCCAAACTGGGCGACATAAGCACACACATTCAAACAACCAGGGTAACATGACCTGTTATATGTTGACGGGATGTAGCAAAGGCAGCAGGAAAATATTGCATTCAGTGCAACTTTGTTTAAACTATGTTGTTCTAACTACCAACGCATAGATAATGTTCATATACACAATCCAAACATGTTGAAGTGTTATAATTGTGCTACCTGTACTGATCGAGTGTCGTTAAGTTAATTAGTACGAGTAGTTTGTCATTTTCAATACTCCTGTACGTAGTCGTTTCTAGATTAATAAAAATTCAACCTAGCTACTTTTATACATTTGGTTGTATACCATCAATAGTTAAAATTAATCGTGCACCTAGATAAATTTGAGTCCACATTAATATTTATCAATTGACCCACAAATGTCGCTTATTGCACCGAAACATTGCTTTTCGCTACACTTTGAGTCGTGAATAAACCAGACATGACATCATTCATGAACTGGACATGTTCGAAACAACGACAGATGAATGGAGAGCAACGCCACAGACAATAGCCATCGCATCACCATAGTGGGGCACAATTTTTGAGACGGATTAGAGAGCGCTTTATTTATACACACCGAGTCCGACGGTCATATATGCCGGTCGACGCTACGATCGCGTCAAGACTCAATACGGGATTTTCTCCACAAAGGCCACGGTTTGTTGATGTCTTTAGCGCAATCCAAGAGCTCGTAGCATTTTTAAGCGATTAGAGCGGGCGCACTGGAAAATGCTATTGTGACGTATCCGCCTGATGGGCGCTCATTGGTCGAAGCTCGGTCAACGATGGGTAGCCGAAGGTGGCAACAAACAGGATATTTAATGCCGAGAAGCAAGTGGAGTTCGAGCGGAGATTTGCGACCGCGGTAAGTCATAATCACAACACACAAGACTTACCTTGTGTGATGTACCAACAGCAAAGCTGAGCAATCGACTTGTTGCGCTAAAAATATAGCAGGCTGTTCCGCATATAAACTGTTTAGCTAAAACAAACTTCTCGGAAAACCAATGTCGACTTCTGAATAAAACCGGAAGCGCAGGCGGACAATGGTTTCTGGAAAACTACCAGAAAGAACTAGGATGTTACTTAGCGCCCATCTGGCAATTCATATCCGCAAAACCCTTTAATCTGAAATTTATTTCAGTGATTGGTAACAATGGATAAATAGCTGCCGGAAGGCCTAAACGTTACTCCGAAGAGAGCCATAGATTTATTATTTATTATTAGCTTTGCTATAGACATGCTCGAGTATTTCGGCGAACACGGGATGCCAGCATTTTAAGCGGACGAGGACTTCACAAAATGGCAGCTGTTCTTTGCTTATCAATCGTGTGAGTACGCAATCGCACAGCAAGTCTGGAATGGCCAGTTCGCTGCCGGGATCTAAGAGTCAAACGTGATCATTTTACGAGCACCAGCGACGTAGACCTGGGCAAACAAAGTCCTTGTCACGGAAGCCTGTTAAATCGTTTGTTTAAATTGAATGGGTACTTTAGGTCGCTGACCGAGGCATAGGGTGAATCATGGTAAAGCAGTAAAAAAAATGAATTTGCAGAATACTGCGAACGCGAGAAATTCTAACAAGTCACAGATTAAATTTCCAAGTACATTGGTATTTTAACTGATAAAACATTTACAGAGGAGCACCAAGAATATAGTTATACGTAGAAAATAAGGGATGAAAGGGGGGAAAGTTGATTGACCAAATATAGTATTTAATGAATAAACTTGTTCAAAAATGATGACGCTAAAACTAGTCTCAAAGAAAAGAATAATTGCGTGCAGTTAACAGCTGATGACACTGAGTCGCCCGATATCATTGATTACCGAAAAAAAGGCTGCTTTGGCAAATACGACCGAAAAGTAAATAATGGCATCCAGTATTATGCTAACTTTCGAACTGGGCGTCTGTTAAGTTTTAACAAACATAGGTTCAGTCGATCATGTATTATATGACAAATGTTTTAATTTTATTTGCACCAACTTCTACGCATTTTTTGTATGCGGTGTTGTGTTGCTCACGCTTCTCTCGAACATCATAGTAAAAGGCTAAATATTTCCGCAATTTCAAAAAACAATAAAAACAACTAACAGTTTTAATAAAAAAAGTTGCCACAAAATAATGTGATTTGTATCTAGAGTAAATCAAAACAGTTGTTCGACCACCGAGTTTGTTCGGAGAAAAACAATGACTGCGGTCAGCTCACCTCACCTTTTCTTGCGCTTGCATTAATTTGATTTCTTTAGAAAGTCTGTGAGCAGAAGAAAGTCACAGGTAGCAGTAAGTCATATGAAATATTCGTAGTAGACTAGAAGTAGACCAGATTCAACACAGCAAATTCCCTGGTTGACACGCCAGTGAGCGACTTCTAACAGTAGAGCAAATGAATTGTGTCTGTGCGCCGCGTTTACGCTTTCTATTTCTTCAATGAAGTGTTGCGTCACATGTTCGGGGAGCCAATCGCAGCGCAGCAAAACGTGACGAGCGTGGAGCGCTTAAGAGCATGAGTTCGTGATGAGGAGGTCCGGTTGCTGGAAAAAGGACTTCCTAGTTCGGGCGAGACTCGTGACTGATTGCTGGCCGGGCGCGTGGACACACTGGCGCCGCCCAGCCATTTGTTATGCGCGACATTTCCTCGAGGTGCGTTGAAACGGGAGCACAGTGTTCCGGATTCCGGGTTGAACTGCATATTGGAATGTCGGTAAACAATTCTTGCAATCTGACAGTCGCAGGGGCTTGAGTTCGCGTAAAGCCGTGCATTCGCTGATAGACAGGAAGAGAGATCGGGTTTGGTATGATGCCTGTCACGAGCTTGTAAGTATGACATGTGCCTAGCGTTTGCTATACCCCAATTTAAAAGCACGTCCTGCTAATATTCACATATTTATTATCAACGAACAAATGGCGATAATCGCACCTGCACAATGTGCATCTAAAGCAGTGTGGTATAGTATGGTATAGTTAAAACGACACATTTTAATGACAACTTTTTTCTTTGACGTATTAGTGCCAACGCCGAGTAACAAAATACTTTTTATTTTTATTTTATTTTTTTAAGAATAATTGCCAACGAAGCCTTCGTAGTTAACTTCCTAAGATAAGTCGATGAAAACATTGGCAACGTGAAATTAACGTACGTGATTCGTTTCCATTTAATAAACGAAATGAATAAACTTCCGGATACGCTGGATTCCCATCCTACGTCATATGGATTAGTCTTTTAGGTTGGTCACCTCGTTAAGCATGTTTTCAAAAAAGTTGTTTTAGAATAAAGTTGTACTTCGTTACATATGAAGAGTTATTAGGTTAGTTTATTATAAAGTTGTTGCCCTCTGCAAATTGCATGTCGGACCATGTTGCATAAGTTAGTCCCAACTTACAACGTACAAAAGGTTACAAAAAATGCGACATGTTCAACGAAAGTGTCGATTTCCGGTAAAGATTCACAGACACAGCAGTTTTGTCTCGGACGTTTAATTATCACAAAGAGTTATTTTAACGTTGTACGCACATCATTTTGTCTCCAACCTTTAATTATCACAAATAGTTTTTTAACGTTGTACGCACATCAAAACCAGGCACGTTTTGGTGAAAATAGGCAAAATTAATGTAAATACTGGATCGGTTGGCCGCCTCCACGTTTAGCACTAAGAAGCGATTCCCAAATATAACAAGCATTTAAAATCGCATTATTAGTTATGAAAAGCACGCGGAAACATATAAGAAAAAAGAAACGGTATAAAAGCTGGAGACCAGACAATCTTCAACAGCAGTAAGAAACCAATGGAGAGAATAATCGTTTGTAAGACTATCACAAACACACGCAACAGACGTGGTAACTCATTTCCTTTCGGAGCTATGATGCATCAAGAAAACACAAGACACCCAGTGGCACTCATTCATAAAACGGGTACCGGCGAGCAGGATAAATACTATCCGGCATACCACGTCATAGTAGGAAACAATCGACGCCGCCTAGGGTGTACAATAATCATTCATTGTGTCGCATCAGCTACAACAGGATTACACACCCAGGTATAGTAAGCAGTGTTTATAGCAGACTACAATACAACAAAGACACACATGGCACCTGGTCAGGGGAAGTAGGATACACATAATGAACAACTTCTCAATGACAAGCTGTTGGCATGACGCGCATGAGACCATAACGTACGTCAAACACTGAATAGTATCTAACATTATTTTAACCGTTCAACCGCTGCACTACACGATGGTCATATTTTGATTTTAATTACTCTCAGTTGTTTGCAAAATAACGAGAAAGAATGTAATACTAACACTCCGACAACGAGATTGCTATCACGAGATCGGCTCGTAAATAAACTGAACAATATTTAGTTGTATTTTGATAAATGCCGAAAATGTTTTATTTTATTTTAATTGGATAAGAATATAGGTTTAAAGCATATCGCTACAAGAGAAAAACGGGATATGGTTAAAAAAAAGAGAGTAATAATAACTAAAACAAATATATAATTGGTTGACTAGATTTACACAAAGTTTATAAAGGACAAAATACCTTAACCGACTTAAAAATACTACACAAGTACCAGCTGCCACTCTTGGTAATAATTACGGTAAAATAACCCCTGGTATAAAAGCATAGCTAAAAAAAACTCAAATGAATGTAACGGCAGAAAACTGTACTTTCGTGCTTATAGATAAATTAAGGTTGCGGTAAAAAGAGGCCTTTAGAAAAAAGTTGTATAAACAAAATTAACTACGAAATTGAGAAAAATATAAAACGTTTCACCGAAACTAACCCGTCAGTAATATTTCGAACGAAATGACGACAAGTTAACGTAACCGCGGGCTCCGACAGGGCAGGTAGGCATGCGGCAAAGTAGCAATTAAAAAGCGACAAAAATGCGTTATGCCATCACGACCTTTTAAGGGCGACGGATTAAGTCGAATCGTTAAGCTGTGAGCAATTTGTGCGATTCTTCGACTGACAAAATGTTTATAATTTTTGGTAGTTTCGCACGCTTATTGCAGCGATATACGAGAACCGACGAACAACGTATGACTAATTTGTTTTTATAATTAACTTATATTTTGGGCAAAACTTTACGTGCAAATAAATTCTTAAATGCTGCTTCTTTATTCTGGTTATTGACAATGTGCAGTGCACATAAAAAAACGCCTTGTCACATTCAAGGTCGTTTGGAGGTGAAAGTGTAATTTGGGTGAAGAGTATAATCTGCACATCACTAGCTGCTGGTTTAAGTCTAATCCGATCTAAGCAGCCCTTTCCATCAACCGACAATTTTTTTTGGTTAACAGGTTCGTTAAACCGCCACTTTAAACTACAAATTCACACCAATTTGCCGACAAGAGTTTTTTTTACAATATACAGCTTGCCAAATATCGAAGTATTAGAATATTTATTTAAGTTAAAGTTTATTTCATGCAGTAGATTTTCTAGGGATAAATTATATAACGTATGAATACCGAAAATTAAGAAATTATGAGAAGTGTTTGTCGACTTAAAAACAGTGATATAACTAAAAAATCTTGGATGGATTCCATGTATATTTTTCATTCGGAGAAACTAATGATTTGCGACTGGTGGTGGGAGAAAAAGGTCGTTGAAGAAAACGCCGAAGGTGGCTCGACAAATTTTCGCACAAAATCGGATTATCTTCCGCGCAAAAATAAACAAGTATACAAGTGCGCAAGTCCAAAACTGATGAAAGAAACTGCCCGCCGGCTCCTCGCGCGCTCGCCTATGACGTCACAATGGCAAGAGCAACAAACAACGGAGAGTTCTGATCGACGCAGGACATATCACATAGGCCTAGTTAAGGTTTGAGACGACTCACAGACAAACGAAGCTTAAACTTGTTTGTTTTTTCTCTCGGCTTCGGGCGGTCATTTAAAATTCTGACGCGATAACGACAGCTCACCGCGAACCAGTGGAAAACATTATGACGACCATGTCATAGTGTGAATGGAGAATCGTCATGTTAGGGCGTTAAATGCAAAACACACTTGTTGTCGTGTTGTTCAGCTCGCACATCCGTCCTCGTGGTGAGATTAGGCTGACTGGAGCACCGACAATTGCGCGATACAGAAATGATTTGCCCATATCTAAGATGGCGAAGAGTTTAGTGGATAAATAGAATGGTCATGTTGGAGATGAATCAGACTAGCAAAGTTACTATCTCTATAGCCTCTGATGACTGAAATAAAATAAAAAACAACAAAGAAAAATTACCCTCGAACAGTGCGTTCTAGTGAGTTGCAGGTATAACAGTTATTCGCAACCTTATGAATTGGCGATGGTGTTCCGATGGCCTTAACTTACACGAGTAACCACATTTAAAAACTTTGTAACTATGCCTGGCAGCAACAGTATATCAATTTTATCTAAGTTTTACAGCTTCCACTACAAATGCCTTCAACTACAAATGTTAAATGACTATTTTTTATTATTTTTACATCACATTTGTAATAATGTCCAGTTAATCGTTACTGCAAAGTTTAGAATCAAATGGCTATGGAAAAAAGGGTATTGCTAAAATATTTTCAAACAAAACGAGTCACGATAATCTGGACCGTAAATAACATGAACGCAATTAAGGTTTGACTGGCATGTTGAGTTTTTATATTATGCAAAATTAGGCTCCATTAAACGTGAGACACCGGGACTTTTTATTTTATTTTATAGGTCCCATATTATAATTGCGGGCGGCATTACGTTTTGCAGATGTAATTACAGGCGGCTATACAATTTTTTTCGTGTGTTTTCAGTAAACTATTGGGCGTGTAGTGGCAACACCAGATCGCGACCCGCCTCTGCAGAATAGCGTGATAAGCAGATAGCGCGCTGCAAACCAAACCGAAAAGAGCTTTTACGAATGCGTTTAGCGTCACGAAAACATAGCCAAGCAAGATGAAAGCACGGCAATGGCCGGCGCACTTGAAGCGTGACCGGCACTGACAATCGTTCAGGTGAGACGAAATAATTCGGAGCCAAGCAGGACTTGCACAGCCAGAAAATGCCACCAACGAGCGGTGATCTTGCACGCTTGGAAGCTTCTGACGACATTTGGGAGTTCACTGTGTCTTAAACAATCCACTTAACAGCACATCGGCAGTAAATTGGTGCATCGTTAGAAAACAGATGGACGATTAATGTGATATTTTTCCAAATTGTTTTAAAGTTTTAGAATTATAAGATCCCTGTTACGATATATCGACGAGAAATGCAACTCAGAACGAAATTTATAAAGAACTGAAAATGTTTTTATTAAAACCTTTTTAAAGAAAAAATATTTTTAACATAGTTTTCTGCAATTACATAAGAAATGCTGCTCGTCGAACAATAGAGTGAACACTATTCGTGACAAAGCCGCCAAAATAAGCCGGGTCGCGGGGAGTCACACACGGTTAATCTCATTAGCAGCAAAAGCTGACAGATTCGCCGTTCGATTACCGGGATCAGGCGCAGCTTGAAGCGTTGTGACTCACAACGCAACACAATGGTGTTCCCGCGATCACCTGATGGGGAGAAAAGTGCGATGGCAGCGCGAACGGCGAGTTCATTACATATTGACGAGACACAGCACCAGCTCCGTCGCGCTTGGGTGCCAAGCGACATTTCTATAACCAATTCTGGAGCGGTGGATTGTGGCCAGTTTTAAAGTGGCTTTTTTGTGGGGAGGGGGTACGCCCTTTTACTGCGGGGTGCCGAAACGACTGGAGGTCGAAAGATCAAGTCCGAAACATCAACAAAGTAAAGTCCTTTTCGGTTTTCTCCACGGAGGCGTTTTTTTGTGGTTGTTTCTCGGCTAATTAACAAAGCTCAGGGTTGAGGTTTAGCAACGAACACAAGTATAGGTTAATAAAAACTTTTGGAGATTTTTCCACGGGGAAACTTTATATTTTTTAAAAGTTAAGCAATATTTCCATTTAAAAAAAGAATCATAAAATAATAGTGAACAACCACTTTATTGACCGTTGATATTTTTTTAATATTTTATAAACGTAAACATTAATCCCTTTAATTTTAATACTATCAGTCAAGTAAATACATTTACATACAATGCAATATCTACCTAAAAACTGTTATGGGGCCCATGTCAAAATTATGGTCCATGTAAAAATGTTTTTTTGTCATGTAAAAAAGTGTTTTTAAAATGTGTGCCTAAAAAAGTTGCATTATCACTGATTTCTCTGTTGGCTGAAATCGGTCCAAATACGACCACGCATCACTGATTTAATTACTTGAGTAAAAAATTGTCGGTTAAAACACAGTTAAGGGTCAGATTTTCCAGTATGTTCTATAATAATCGATCGCCAAGAGACAGATCGACGTTGTGCGAGGGTTGATTTCATCGTTCTGTTTAAAAAATACTTGTCAGTTATTTGTCGCGGGCCAATATTGGGAGTGTCTGGCATGTGAACTGCGGAAATTGTTTCTGCGATTCGATAGTGGGATTGGCGCCCGGTACCATGTGGTCATCACCCACCAGCAGACCATATATATATATAAGATCCGGCCTATATTGTTTTAGGAGAAAACGTTTAAGGGATGCTTTACGGGCGATCAAGGTCTCTATAACAAACTCAGCTACATCAAAAATTTAAAAACACGAAAGAGCTCTCAGGGGTGACTCATGTTGCGGATGGCATCACGTTGAATAAAATTCAAAATGAAGTTTCAATTAGCGTGCAGCGAAAACTCGGATTGCGAAATATCTACCGGAAATGCCACGTCTATGTGACTAAGGGGTTGGAATTTGTGTATATCCACTAACACCGTACTCTCCTGTATTGCATGCTTTGCGTGTAAGTATTACTGAAAAGGGTAGCGGACATATTTAATTTGTATGCTATTTTTGGCAAACTTCGCCTCGCTGTCAATTACCGATTGATATTTTTCACTGCGTTATAATTTGTCTAGTTTTTTAACCACTTATTTTAGTGCAAACATCTCATTTACGATTTGATTTCAGTAAATATTGCTTGTAACCACAAAAGTTACTGATTTAAAAAAAAACTTTTCGTTTACATTTGAACAGCGAACCTAGCTAATCATCGCTAATCCTTAAAGCGCCCCGTCTCCAGTATCTGGCGTCGCACGATTGTGACGTCACACGCGATTACTTATGACGACACAGTCGGTGACAAAGGCCGTACAGAACGTGTGGCACGCGGAAGGTAGAAGCAACGGCCAGATGCTGCGAATGACGCCGAAGAGATTTCCCAGAAGCGGAAAATATTGATAGCTGCATAATCGTGATTTCACTGCCGCCAATCACACCGCGGTGGCTTTCTTCCGCGAAAGCTTCAACAGGCCGAGACTTGGGACGGCTGTAGTAGGTTATCTAAACATGTTAGATGTAAAAGTTATGTAAGGTGCGAAACCGGATGGCTGAGCACAACTTCGCAACCCAAAATTGACATTGGCTGACGAGGGTTCTGAATACCTCACACAGCTGCTCGTATTATTTGTTGGAAGGCGTGAAAACTGGAACAGCCGAAAAGGAAGTCAATTGTCTAGACATTTATGACGAAAAAAATCGGGCAGGTAGTGGGCAGCTCTGGCACGACAATGCGCGCAAAATGTCGCGGAGAGTTGCGGGTACAGGAAGGTGAACAGACCGAAAACAACAAAGTCCAACAACGCCGACACATTCCTTTAACCAAGATTCTCGCGAAAGCATTTCCGATCAAATGGGTTTAAGCCAGGGGTGTCCAACATGAGGCATATTTGGCACGCGACCTAATAAAAAATAACACGCAACACCCCTGGTTTAAGCAAACAAACCGAAAAATATTTTTTAACGGCGTGGTTGTAAAAACAGCCAGAAATCGTGAAATGCAATAAAACACTACTGTTCTGTAAACCTTTGTTTTGCATTCTTATTTTTATGGAACGTTGCCAATGCGATTAGAAATCCATGTAGAGGTGTTTGCGTGTAAACACAATAATATTTTTTTACGTTTACAACCAAAAAATAGTTCACTTTTCACAAGGGAGGATATATACATAGTTGTACAATGTGTACAAAGCACGTATACAGGGTCGTTTATGACGTAAATAGCCTACGTCACCGTACTACGGGGGTGGCTGAAAGTCACGTACAGATTTGTTTTTTACTTATGACTCAACGAAACAAAATTAAGAAAGAATTGCGTAGGAAGTTAAAGTTACAGCTAACCCTGTTACGCCCTATATACGAGGTGAAAAATCATCTTACACCTGTTCTGCGTGAAAGGAATAAAAAAACTGTTTTTCTGTGTTTCGTTCTTAAAAAACAACGCTTCCAAATATTAAATTTTTTTAAAGTTTGTTGTAATATATTAGAGACTGAAAACACAACTGAGGTAAAAATATAGTACCAACTACGCCAGTCCGAGAAACGACAATTAATGACAAAATGTGCTTTAACTCAAACTGTATAGTTTTTGGGCAATACACAACGCGTTAAGCAAAGCATTACATTTCTTATTAAAAAAAATATCGGTATGTATTCAGTTTTCAATAAGGTCACATGTGGGATCCTCACAATCGGTACGATGATTTCATACGATTTGAACGCGCAAAATTCGGCACTGATCTTCATTTAACGGAAAGGTACTTTCGTCTTTATGACTTGTGGCCTTGACGACAAACGTATTGTAACAGATAAAAGCAAAATGTAAGCGATGTATGGGCAAGTGAAGAGAATAATGCTGGTATAAAAAAAACTTATTGCTGCTGTATCGGGGACACTCGTTCTCAAGTGTTTGGGTTTAGAATGCGGACAGCGAGGCGACACAAGCGTTCAGTTTACAAGGCCACTTGAAAAGCAGTCGGCTCCTTCTTTGCTGCGTTGTGTACGGGTGCGGATAATAATAAACGTTAACTAACGTGGTAGAAATGAGATAACAAACACATTTGTCATGCTCAACGTATTATCTTGCGAAGTATGTGCGATAACAGATGCACACTGTCGCCTAGTCCTTCGCGCGAGTTAGAAAGGACAATTCAAAGAATGTATTATAGAGGTGGTCTGTTGGATACAGGCGACGACATGCTCGTGAGAAACTTTTTTTCTAAACCGCCCGTGTAAAAAACATGGCTTCTTCAAAATTGTCCTCGACTAACTGGAAAGACTAAACGGCACAGCGTTCTCGAATCTAACTTAAAACACAATCTTTATCGCCCTAAAGTAAATCTGTTACCCCTTTTCTGTGTGTCATTAGCTCCGATTGGACAAAGCTCAGCAACACCTTGAAATTTCTGCCATCTTCATTTCGACGACTGAAAGTTTTTTTTTTCAAATTTTGGTCTGAATTTTATTTAATCAATTGGTTACTTTTTTGACGTAGCGTTATGACCTGATTTCATCACTGTATGTTTAAAAACGTGTCATGCCAAAATAAAACTAAATTTCTGAAAGAAGCTGACATGCATAATTTCGAAACTTGTTTTTTTATTACAGGTGGAACCGTCGTCGGTTCTGGCACCATATTATGTTAATACTATGTTAAATTTAGCCAAAAAAATTTATACTTTTTAGGAAATATACCTAAAGATACTTTGTAATATACCTAAATATAGGAAATATACCTTAACAGCAGAAAATCCAAAATCTATCGCAAATTGAAGGCTGAAATACACAAATTTTAATTTAGCAGCGGAGTACCGAATATATCGCTTGGTGACGGGCATCTACCACGATACGATATTATCGGAAATCGTAGTAAAAACGTCAAGGGAAATAAACAATTTTTAAATATCAATATGTAACATGTAAACATTGGATATGCAAGACCTGACAAAAACTTATTTAAACAGAAACGTTTAGCAACATCCGGTTTGAAAAAAGTATGAAGAAAGGAACCTTTTGATATAAGAATCTCGGAATGGTCTATATCTGGCAATAATTAAATTTAGATTGAGCGCATTATAGTTCTAGGCATATTCGAGTATGTTTGTTTAGCGAGGTCGCGCATCCAATACCGAATGGTTTGGATAAATCACTTCTATTACAATATTGTTTCAAACATTGTGGTCGAACACGGAAACTAAATCGATATATAAAAGTAGAAACAAATCTAAATGCGTTCTTGTCTAAATTAAGTAAAAGTAAAAATAGGCATGATTTGAAAGCATATGACAATATGAGAAAAGGCCAAATTGCTGTATATTATCCATCAAACGCTGCATTGCCAAGCGCAAAAACAAACGAATGTGAAACACAAACACACATTAGGATTACGCGAATATGTATTTCTGTTATCTATAGAGCATCAAGGTTTGATCGATAAGATATTTTGCGACAACAACAAGATATGAGCACTGATGTGACCCAATCCAAATAAACAGAAACAGAGCGAGTCCAAGGTTAAAGCTCCATGTAAAGTCTTTTGGAAAAGTATTCTCCCACATAAGGAGTGTCAACAAAACAGTTGACGATCGAATTTAATAGACAAAAATAATTCTTGCAGAGTAATAAATAAAATTCGTTTTCGCTCAGTATTTAGAAAACACAGTTGCATATTTTGAAAAACTTGTCGCTTGTTGCTGTCAGTACTACGTGTGTGATTGCGCGTTAATTATTACAGTAATTTATCTATTTACACCGCACAAACAAAGGAATATACCTGATCGTGTTTGATAATAAATACTTACATTTTTAAAAGCATTAAGAGTGAAAAAACGAAAAACATAGGAAAAACACTTTCTTTCTCCCACCAATCAGCAGCAGCAAACGAAAAAACTCGATAGGAAACAGAAATTGGTTGCTGTCCTAATCAGCCAACAGAAATCGATTGAATCTTACCCTAAAATGATGGCGCCATGGCTTCCTACTGAGGGACGAATACATTTCCGGCGTCCGCCCGAGAGATTTCCCACACAAGCCGGCGTCGAGTCGGCAATTGCAGTAAAAAAACAAGTGCGGTATAAAGTCGCATAAAGGTCACCGGTGAACGGCGTTTGCCTTATAGGTCAACAATCTGGGCAATACCTTCTGATGCGAAATAATTCAGTGGATCATTACCACAACAGCCAACAGATCCCATAACTTGATACTGAAAGCTACAGACATACGAACAAATCGCTGGGCGTTAGCTTGCAGCACAATGAAATATAATTTCACTAGAATGCTGCGGGATTTGTAGTTTGGTGATTTGTCTGCCAATCAATGCGAGGCAAGTTAAGAAATGTTCGACCGATAGGCGGAAATAAGCAAGGAGGCAACAGTCGCCGGTAGGACGCTTGATTATCATCTGCGAGGTCAATCACCGAACCCGATTTACTTATTTATAGCTTTGATAAAAGTACGGAACAAAGATAAACCAAAACTGTACTTCACGTAACTTGTAATTGCCATTGAAGAACGAAGATCAGCTGTATTGCGCTTATATACGTGTATAGCGCCACAAAGGGTAGATTTAATGGACCATTGAACCCCAAACTAAAACCTTGTTAGTGTAATTTTAAAGGTTTAGTCTGGAAATATAAGCGTATTTTGGTGACTTGGCTATACTTTTGTCAAAACTTGGCTATACTTTTGTTAAAACTGGACTTATGTTAAGACAGTTATTTACGCACGCATATAAATCTGTTAATTGAGTTGCGAAACAATACAACTATTTCTTTCAAAATGATTTGTAATTTGCGGTTTTGAAAAATCGTTAAAAAATAAAAAATTACGACTGAATCAAAGTTATGTTTTCCCACCTTTAGTTGGTAAAAATTGGCGTTTTTAGCTATAGCCAAACAAAAACGGCAACAAATAAATAAAGGCAGAGTTATACGATTAGGTCAAGTTGATTTTTTCGTTAGAATTAGGCAACAAACCAGTGGCCAATAAAATGACTTTAGTTGGAGTCTGGAAACTGCAAACGGTATAAGAGATCAAAATAATCTACATAATTTGATTTCAAACAACAGTTGCAAAGCTGCATATGCCCAACAAACACAACCATTCAATCAGTCACAATACTGGCGATAGGGGCTCATATCACGCAGCTCGAACATCTCCGAGAACGCGAACAACACCATACGTATTCTTACGCACATATACGTTACGTCACGTCAAACCGGAAGCGAAACACTCCACGATAGAAAGTGATGACGTCATGGCAAGGCAGGAGAAAGTTGCGCCCTAGGATAATGTTCCTTGTAACGTAGAGTTAACTGTGAGCTGTAGCAGGTCGCCATGCAGAGGTGAATGAACCATATTCAAGTGCAGTGTTCACGTATAGAAACTGAAGACCGCTCGTATATCACCTAGCGGCGAGAATAAAACCCCATTTCGTTACTTCCTGTTGGCTTTCACGTTAACAGCCGGAGGTAAACACGAGAGCTACAAATGATAACAATTCTTATTTACTAACAACAAGCATAAACTACACCAGTTTTTTATCTTATAGACCAGGGGTTACCAACCTGTGGGCCATGGCCCCCTAGAGCCATTTATTTCTTGAAATTTTTTAAGGGGCCACGGTGTAAAAAAGGTTGGGAACCCATGTTATAGTCAACACTTTCAAACGTCGTTCCCGTGCATCGACTCACATTTGAACAAATCGAAGGACAAACGTATATCAGGGCAAGTTTATTTGCATGCCTCACATAGATTACACTCGCTGTCACTAACTTCGTATCGCCAAGCTTGAATGCACACGGGACGTGAGCCAAATAAACAAAGTGGTCATTCGCATTATAAACAGAATTCACGCAGATGACGTCGCGCCGGTTAAGGGTCGATTTCCAATTGATCGGCGTTTTAGGTACTTTTTGGCCTACAGACCAGTCAATGGACGCGGAAGTATCACTTCCGGGTAACGCTGGACGTCATGTGAGTAGCGTCTGTGTCACGTGGCCTGGACATATATATATAATATATATATAAATTAAAACCCTTAACAACACATACTGTAGATTCTAATAACAAACCCCAATCGAAATAAAATCTAGAATAAAACTGTGCTTACTTTCTTTACCTACCAGATGATTAAAAATCAGCAAAATTAAAAAGCCACAGTCCGTGTTTTGCACGCATAATAGGCTATCATAAAGTTCGAATTAGTCAGAACTTGTAACTTTAAGCAGAATAACGACATTGTACCGCGTAACTGCCGTAAGATTGCGGACAAGACTTGCGGAATGGGCACTTCACAGTCCAGTGGTACAAACTTGTGTCTTGCCGGCAAGGATTTGTTTTCAAATTTTTTGCATTACATGCGGGTCAATAATGTTTCAATGGTAAAAAGTTCATGACTGAATGTTAATCAGCGTTATTGGTTCAAAACGTTTTGAAGAAAATAGTTCTGAGTAACTTTACTCTCGTATTCCCCTGTTATTATTATCGCCCCGAGCTTAAAATAATTTATAAAAAATTTATAAAATCACAAAGCTTCGTAAAGAAAAAATACCCTAGACTAGAGAAACATCAACTTCTAGATCCGTAGAATCGAGCGTACATACAACACAGACTCAGGGGCGTGTCTGCCTTATTCTGTGGCATGTGGCTTCGGCAGCAATGAAGTGTGCGACACGGCCTGCGCTAAATTAATACCAACAAACAAGAAAAAAAAACGAGACTGCTACGGCAAAACATAGTTCAACTGACTTCGTTTTTGTGCTGACGCGGGTAACTGTAATACGAAAAACAACCAGTCTTAAATCAAATGTCTAAGAGTGCAAATTGTGATGAGGAATATAAATTTTAAAGAGATGACTAAAAGGTAATGGAAAATAGCGATTACATTAAATATGGTTAATGGTATTTAAAGAAATGCTTCTAAAAGTTACTATTTCTTGCTGTTTTATCTTCATCAAGGCACAATGACAAGAAATTCAGCCTAGAAGGGAGAAAGGAATATCCAAGGTAAATTGCAAGTTAATGAGGGAGACTCGAGATACTGACCTTTCCGGGCATTTACAATCGCTGCTATCTATGCAGGTAATGCTGCTGCTGGTTAGTAAGGATATTAAATTTACCAATAGGTGTTCTTACACGTAAGCACAAACACGTATGTTTTGCGAAACGGATTTGAAACTGAGAATCATGAGGTATTTCAAACAAAGTTCGCACCATTGCCAATTATTGCTGTCTACCAACATACATTACCAAGTAAGATTTGCGGTGACTAAGTTGTACATTTCGGTCAGTTACAGCCGCGCAACTTCGCTATGAACCAATCACGAAAACGAAAATTTTACAAAAGGTAATTTAATAAACACAAGTGCAATTACAAAGTATAATTGTGGATTGAAAGTTGAAAACGTGAAACTTTAGCGATTTGCTCGAGGAATACTTGAATGTGCATCTGGAATGCTTTGTTTGCTGATCGCAGAAAATATCAAATGCGAGGCGATAAAGACGCGAATCAAGCTACTTCCGTTGCAAGTGGGCCAACGCTGATAAGAGGACGCAAATGCCGAGGCAGGGTCGCGATTGCTGGTGGCAGATAGAGGGGTTTATCACTGACGCCATCGCTTCGCCAGGCATTACCGCACGTAAAGCATGCGCTAATGGAAATAAGCACAGACTTTGTGACGCGATAGCATCGATTGCGTACGTCATCAGCGCAACGCCCCCAAGCAGGATGGAGATTTAGAAAGGGTGACACAACTGCAATGCAATTTGTTTTCTTGCGGGGATAAATAGGGAAAATTAATCCAGCTTTTTTTTTTCGAATATAACATTTAGAGCGGGGAAAAAAGCCAACGCGATGTCAAATGTATTTACTGCGCAGCTTAACACGAACGCGCTACGATTTTGCCCATACTTTTAAACATGTGTGACAATCACGCACAGACTCTGGGTTTAACGTATGTCAAAAATACAAATCGAGTTTAATTACCGAGCGAGTCCAACGTCACATACGTCAAACGGGACTTTTTTTCTTTCTATGCAACGGGCGACTGAGCGTAAAGAGGCATAATTAACTGTAAACGACACTTACAGCGATTGCCTATAATAAAGGGCTGCGAATGTACGTAACATACGTTAACGATGGGGACACCATTTAAAACACAAACTAAAGCAATACAACTTAAAATTCGACTAACTTCCACAGCTTGACATTAAAAAAAAACCTCGACAGGAAGAATTAAGGGCTGTGGGAGGAGATGAAGACGTCAGTATAAAGTGGTGTAACGAATAGTGAATTACAGGTGTCGTTAAGTGGACGGAGATGGACGGGAAAATCAGATGATGAATCACTTGCTAGTTGGAAGCACGTCAGCAAAAAAATATGTTCCACAAAGCAACGTTATCAACGGAACCGAAAAAGCCAGATTAGCGAACAAGGACTGGTCATATGTTATTGGACGAAGTTTAAATCATACTCGTTTATCAACAACATTTATCAACTTGTTTAACTAAAATCGTTGTTATTTGGAAAAGGTAATTTTTTTAAACTTTGAAAAGGCTCATATTTATTATATATATATGTACGTTTTTTCTATTTTTTAATCGTTCCAATTGTTTAAAATACACATCTAGAAATGCTTTCGATGCAACATTAAACTTAAAACAGAAAAATACGTTTAAACTCTAGCGTAATTTATTATTAGATGATTCCTTAATTGAATTAAACGCATGTTTTCTTTTTTAAACACTGTTTTTAATGTGTTTGTTTACAAATGGCTATAATTAAAGTGGTTTTATTTCTTATATTACTGATTTATTTATTTTTTTTTTGAACGATTAACCAAACGAATGGCGTGCATCTACATCGACACCTAGTGACAAAAAGACACAAAACGCATTTGAAAACGCTAGATTCTGGGAGTGGAATTAGCAAGTCAAAACAGATTCTTTTTAGTTTGAAACTAATACTAAATACGGGCCGTGCCGGCAAATCGACGAAGAGTGGCACAAATACGTAAACACGGCAATGTCGTCAGAGGCAGGCAAGATAACGATCAGCAATAAACGCGGTTTTCCGTACCGCCGCTGGACAGTTTACCAGCAAACAAGAACTGTCGTTGTAGGAAAGACTCGGGGATTCATCAAAATAAACTGTGGCCATATTGAACTTTGTTTGCCTTACAAACGTTGGTATCTTAATTCGTTTAAGAATCTCGTTTAACATGTGCCGCACTTTCAGCTTCTAAAATGTCACTTATCACGTTTGTAGGTTGAGTTACACAAATGGTAAAAAGTAGGAACCAATATAAATACACTATCATGATAAAACAGACAGTATCAATGCTCACCAAACTACAGTAAGAAGGTATCTGCAACGAACAAATTCTTATAGCAAAACGGAGCGAAAACTGTGG